>NC_134583.1:52921205-53538080 GCF_037038515.1 Microtus pennsylvanicus
CTTACCAGTTCCCTGCTCCTAGCAGCTTTGCACCTTGCTGACTCTCTGCACAGAATCTATAAAATGGTCAGGAGAGGAGAATAAAGGACACTCAGGGTTAATCAACTGAGAGGGACATCTCTGGATGGCCTTTTAACTCATACAGTAAGTTTTCAAGCCACCTATGCTAACACTTTGAACCCTTTTCTTTGGTCAAGCATCTTTTCTGTCGTCCATCTTTTCTTGAATGTGAGTGTTCAGACTGTGCAGCAGCAGCAGCAGGATGAGTACTCCCTGTCAGACCATTAGGTGGCTCCCAGGTCTGCTGCCCCCAATAGGACCGAGGGTTGGTTTTTCTCAAATATGGATTTGTAACGGTTGTCCATATGCTTTTGTACTGTGTGATCACTAATATCCTCTAGGCAATCAATCTCAATATATAATAAAAGCTTACAGCATAGCACTAAGTTAACAGATTAACCTTCCAAAGAATCATTTGTACTTCCCATAGAATCAGAATAAGCTTTACAAGCCCTACCCCGCCCCGGGTGTAGCACTGTCAATACCAGGAATCTAAGGGTATGAGAAGAATTTGACCCTAGGCCTTTCCCATCCAACCAACTACTTGGTGAGCTACACAGAATTCAAGAAGCATGGCTCATTCCCTGCCTTGATCTACCCCCAGACACCAAACACCACAGCATCCTATGCGTTGTTCTCCTCTGCAGTCCATGGACCCCTCCTCCATGGCACAGTGCTGCCAACCTTGCCTCCAGAAGCTCATCTTTCCTTCATCTATCCCTGCCCCATGCATGCCCATAGTCTCTTACTCCTCTCTCCCTGACAGGCAACAAGCAAGAAGCCAGTGTTCCTGACTGGGTTGAGGCTGTGTCTTCTTCAGCTGATTGCCAGGCCCCTCAAGTGCCCCAGTTATCTTTTCTAAATCATCTCTGCTTCCTTTCTTTCTGTCGTCACAGCTGCACATGTCTTCCCCTTTCTGTGAGAAGTCCTAACTAAACTGTGTGCATGGGCTTCATCTGGGAGCAACGTCTACTCCTGTTTCACAGTATATATGTTCCTTTGTATGCTCAACTATTCCTTTTCATGAATTAATACTTTTTTGTAACATAATTTTTATTTTAAAATTATTCTTTTTAAATATGTTCCTTAGAAGTTACTGTATAGATGTTTGTATCTATCTCTGTGGTTATGTAGATGTGAGTGCAGTGCTCTTGGAGACCAGAAGAAGGCATCAGATCTCCTGGAGTAACAGACCGTTGTGAGCCATCCAAAACGGATCTTAGGGCCTGAACCATGAAGCCATCTCTTCAGCCCCTAAAAATTAATCTTTGGAACCTGATGAGATTAGGGCTGCATCCCCAGCACCCCGGCCGCCTGCTAGCTTATGCCTGAAATAACAACACACAAACTGTATTCATTTAAACACTGCTTGGCCCATTTCTATCTAGCCTCTTCTAGGCTAACTCTCGCACCTGGACTAGCCCATTTCTGATCATCTGTGTAGCCCATGAGGTGGCTTACCAAGGAGGTTCTAGCCTACATCCATCCTGGGTCGGAGCTTCATTGTGTGTGCCTGGGAGAGCGGAGCATGGCATCTCTCTGAGGCGTCTGCTCCCGAGAGGAGAGCTGTCGAGTCTGAGCTCACTTCCTCTTCCTCCCAGCATTCTGTTCTGTTTACTCCTCCCAACTATGTTTTAACCTATCAGGGCCAGCCAAGCAGTTTCTTTATTGTTTAACCAATGAAATCAACAGATTGATATATGACACTCCCACATCAGGTAAGGAAGCTTGGTGCAAGTCAGGTGACCTAAGTTAGATTTCCTGAAGCCTATATAGTAGAAGCAGAAAAGCAGTTCTCCAAAATTG
Source organism: Microtus pennsylvanicus (assembly GCF_037038515.1). Classification (NCBI taxonomy): domain Eukaryota; kingdom Metazoa; phylum Chordata; class Mammalia; order Rodentia; family Cricetidae; genus Microtus; species Microtus pennsylvanicus. The sequence goes on from NC_134583.1 coordinate 52,923,072, forward strand.
TCCCAGTCTGCCCTCCGCATGTGTACACGAGTGCAGAAACACACACACACACTAAATAAATAAACAAACAAACAAACTTTGTTTTCAATTTTTAAAAAAGTATTCTTTTATTCAATGATTCAACAAGTATTTTTTTCCTGTTAATGCAGGAACAGAGATGAATAAGGCCTTTCTCATAGAAATTTCATTCTGTTGGGGCAAACACTGAGCAACAAATAACACAGATATTAGATTACAGTTGTGTTGTGTGCTTAGAAGGAGAAAAACAGGTTCATAATAGAATATGCAACAAGGCACTCAACCTCGTCTAAAGTGGGAGAAAGGCCTCCTTGAGGACATGCAGACAGAGCTGATAAGAAATTTGCTGGGAAGAAGATGAGGCCAACAGGTGGGAAGATGATAATGGGCGAGGGGGGTGTAGAAGTGGTGGTGAATACAATCAAACTACAACCTAGGCATTTTTGAAAATGTCTTAATGGAACCATTATTTTATAATTATTGTAATATAGTTCATGTATACTATTTCAAAATAAAGAAAACCATGGAAAGGAGCTGGGTGGAGTAGGAACAAGTGCCACAGAAGAAACATCGCAGAAACAGAAACATGTGCAGAAGCCCTGGTGAAGGCAAAAGCTAGCTTGTCTGGAGAACTAAAGATTGTAGCCAAAATGTAAATACGAAGGAGGTGGGTGCCCTTGAGGAAGCTGAGAAGCAGGGAGGGAACCGGTCATGTAGAGACTTGCTGGCCATGCTAGAGGCTTTGGTCTTTACCGGAAGAGGCATAGAACGTTTTGAAAGATGGTCATATGATATGACTGGTGAAATGTAAAAGGCCCCCTCTGGCTCAAGTGTTCCTACATTTGGTCCCCAAGTGTGGACACTGTTTTGGGAGGTTGTACAACCTTTATGAGAGAGACTGAGAGAAGCTGGTTGTTAGGGGCAAGCCCTGGGGTTGTATAGGTCAGCCCTGCTTCCTGTGCTCTAGCTACTTCCTGACTGTAGATGTGACCAGCTGCCTCACTGTCTGCGGCCATGGCTTCCCCACCATGACAGATTATATTCCTTTAAACTATAAGCCCAAAGAAGTCCTTCCCTTTAAATATTTATCACAGAATTGAGAAAGGTAACTAATATATAATTTTTCTTTTTATTTACTTCACTCTTTTATACTTAAAAAATTATGTGCATGTGTCTTTATTAGAATATTGCCTGTGAGTGTTCAAGTGCCTGAAGAGACCAGAGGTGCTGGGTACCCCAGGGGCTGGAGTTACAAGTGATAGTGAACCACCCAGTGTGGGTGCTGGACTCCAAAATCCGGGTTCTCTGCAAGAATAGTACACACTCTTAGTGCTTGAGCCATATGTCCAGTCCAAAACATTTTTCTTAAAAAATAAAAGGCATTCTAAACTGTTATGTGAATAGTTATTAGAGGACAGAAAACTACTTCCTAGCCTTTTGGGGGGGAGGGGCAGGGCTTTTCTGTGTATCTTTGGAGCCTGTCCTTGAACTCGCTCTGTGGACCAGGTTGGCTTCGAAATCACAGAGATCTGCCTTCCTCTACCTCCCGAGTGCTGGATTTGAAGGTGTGCACCATCACCGCCCAGCCTACTTCCTAGTCTTAATGAGAGATGGTAGTTGGCTGGCCTAGTTGTGCTGATAAAATTGAAAACGTGGGCTCTTCTAAGGTAAGTTTAGTAGGTCAGATTGCCAAACTAAGACTTCAAAATTCAGTGTTAAATATGGATTTAAGTCTAAAAAGTGGAAATAACTGGGTAAACTCAAGAAATTCTCTATTTTAAATCGGTGACAAGAGTAATTTTGTCTCAAGACAATGATATTTATGCAGAGACTAGATAGGATTAGGGAAATGCCTGGTTTATACTAAAATCTAACTATAGAATTCTAAGTTCTTGGAGCCTCACACAGCTTTCCATAAAATTGAGAGAATATAAATTCACTTCATGAATACTTACATTGAATTTGAAAACATGCCCAACATGTATTTATTGTGATTACTCAAAGCTCGACCTTCAGAACTACGGCACCTGGAAGTGGTAGCAGCCGCTTCTATCTAATTCCACCTACTTAGGAGGTTGAGGCAAGAGTTAGAGGCTCACGCGGGCTACAGAGCAAATTCAAGGTCAGTTTGGGCAATCTTAGAGAGATCCTGCCTCAAAGTAAAAATAAATAACAGAGATGGAGCTGTAACTCGGCAGTAGAGTGTACAAGGCAGCAGCACACGAGCTGAGGAGAGGGGAAGAGGGAGAGAGAGAGAAAGAAAGACTACGGCAAACTCTGAAATGTTCAGGTCACATTTCTGTTAAATGCTGTGTCTGAGACTGGGCTACTCTCAGGCTGGCTGGTTTGCTTATGAAGTGGAGGGTTAGAGCTTGTGTTTATATTAAGTAAGTTACGTGGCCCCTGAGGATATAATGCTGCTTTGTTCTTCCTCACTCCAAAGAAAAGGGGGACTCAGAGCAACTGGAACCACTGGTTTCCAGTGAAGCCAAACACAGCACAGACAGCAACTGGACTGAAGAATCGCTAGCTGTCTTCGTTTCCTGCAGCCTTCTGGAGTCGGATTCATTTCTGGCTCTCGGGAAGGTCTGAATATCGAGGATGGACTGTGGCCATCTGGTATTTTTGAGGAGATGCCATCGGATCATGACGCCAGCACTGGGCTCGGAGTCAGGAAACAGGAGTCCCGCTGCACTTTTAGCCTGGATTTCTGACTGCTTCCAGTTGGCTACTTGGTGTCTTGTTTGTTCAGCCCTGGAACTGGCACTAGATTAAGCTCAGTGTCACCATAATGCTCACTCTGACTCAAAAGGAAAATAGAAAGACTCCCACCTACATTACACATGCAGTCGCTAATCACTCTGCGTTAAGAAATGAGAACTCACTATGTATCAACTATTATTGTAGTCATCAGGCCCATGCAGTAAATAAGAACCCACAAAATCCTCATGGAGCTTTCTGCAGTGCTTCCATTTACATTCATAACATCTTAACAAGACTTCAAGGAAGGCTTCTGCTTATTTAACCTTCCACTAAACAAACAATTTTTCTTTTTAATCTCCTCTCAAGTATTGCCTCCTTCATCCAGGAAGCCTTTCCTCGGATGATTTCTATATTTGGAGTAATGCTACTTATTTATGAATTATATGTATATTTATATGTTTACACATATAAAAATAATTCTGATTGAATGAATTTGTTGGTATTAGTCATTTCTATCAGAACATAAACTCCTCAAACAAATGACCATCCTAAAGCTGGGTAGAGTGGCGGTCAGGAAATACATCCTTGTCGAGTGGATCTCTACTTCTGGAACATACTGTATCTGAAGCTCAGGCCCTCACTGACTTTTGTAGGAAGAGCCTTCACAGCAAGATTCTGCCTGCAGCTATCTGACTCTTGGGCTCTAGCCAGGTTACCTTTGCTCTGCCTGTCCTTTCCTGTCCCTATGCTTCTCTCTTGCCCAAGGCTCAAGCAGACTGGAAATTTCACCAGATTTCTGAGCACAAGGGGCCTTCAAGTGATCAAGCACGTCCATCACCTAAGTGTTGTGGCACACATCTTTAACTTCCACACTAGAAGTCGGAGACAGGTGGATCTCTGCAATAGGTCAGCCAAGAAAGATTACATGGTGAAACTGTGTCACAAAATGAAACCAAAAGTGATCGAGTACATCATAAGAAATACAGAAAATCCAATGAAGGGTAAGAAGATATTAGTGTACTCAGATTCTAATACACACACACACACATGCAAGTTTGTGCATATACAAAATACATAGATATTCAGGTATATACATGTGTACAAATAAATACATGTGTATATATGCACAGATATATGAAGCATGATCAATAAAAATTGAGATAGAAAAATTGGGGTTCAACCTGAAGATCCAAAAAGCAAAGCAGCCAGCCACTGGCTTTTACCTCGACCTCAGTCCAAAATAGCAATCCTACCTCCAGGTCTCAGAATGAGACTGAGCCTGAGAGCTGTCTCCTCCCATTTTATATTCATCTTTAGTGCTGGGATTAAAGGCATGCACCACTGGGATTAAAGGCACGTGGTTTCTATGGCAACTAGTGTGGCTACTGAGATTAAAGGTGTGTGTTACTACTGCCTGGTCTGTAAGGCTGACCAGAAGGGCTGTTTTACTCTCTGATCTTCAGGCAAGCTTTATTTATTAAAATATAAATAAAATGCTGCTATATATATATATATATATATATATATGCCTATACACATCTAGATTCATTAAAATCTATGTTTGTACATACACTTAGACAAATGGGTGTATATGCAAGAATATATGCTTGTGTGCCTATAAATGCATGTACATGTTCATATGTATGTACCTACATATGCATGCATATTTATATGTACAAACACACATATAATATGCTCATATATTTATATGGGCATGTATACATGTGCATATATCTGCACACACATGTTTACTTTTTATAAGAAAGAAGAAACATTAAGATTTGCTGACATGGATTCACATCAGCACACTCAGTTGGCACACTTGTGGCCTCATGACATGCACTGTACTTAGGTTCCTTGAGGGAAGTAGAGAATGACTCTTCAGCAAAAGAGTCACTGAGAGTTCAATTAGGTAGATTTACAGATTACATTAGCTGGTTTTATCTAGTTTGCCCTCACAAATAAAAAAGCAACTTTTAAAGATTCTTACCTGGAGAACCAATATGGACACAATTCCACCAGTGTCAAGGACCTGTGTGGTGCTTACCGGATACTAGGCACTGCCTAAGTGCCTGTCTCTGTCCCCCCAGCTTACCATCGTGAACACCACACTTTCACTCCCGCTGAGCCATGAGAAAAATGAACGGCAATTTAAGTCAGTGACAGAGCAGAGGCCACACTGGGACGGTCTGTCCTCACTCAGTGCCTGTCACCACAACACTCTGCTGCCTGTGAACAAAAAGAAACCAAAAGATAATAAGCAAATGCTTCTCTTTCTTGGTTCACTATGTCCCTCAGACATCTTAGGAAGCTAGGAAGCCAAAGCTTAGAACACCCACTGCGTTTACAAACAAACAAACGTATGTGGACACTTTCCCAAATACTCAATAGGTCAAATAGATTTGAAGACTGCTGCCAAGACACGAACAGATAATTAGCTGACTTTCTGTGAGGGTTTGGCAATCTTAAGCTCTAAAGTTTTGGTTGCCATTTCTTCCTGGGAAATGAGAGTCTGTGTGGTCAACAGTTTTATGATAAAATTGCCACTTCTTACTTTATAGATAATGTTAGAATTAAACTACTACTATGAAACTTTTTATTTGTTTTGTTTTGTTCTTTGAAACAGAGTTTCTCTGTGTAATAGTCTTGGCTGTCCTGGAACTCACTCTGTAGATTTTTTTTTTTAATTACTCAAATAACATAATGACCCCAAAGCGCCTAAGACCTCAGGACAGCAGCGAAGACTTTGGGTAACGTTTATGATCTTGTTAGGCTTTCCCAAACAGCTTCCACCCCCAGGAGCTCCTCCTCATTGTGTATCTATTGGAGCTGTCAGCATTCAGTTTAATCTTGGCCACTGCATCACACAGTGACCCAGGCTGAGTCAATCACGGGTAAAGGGACTCCGCTTTCTCACTAGAAAGCTCTACCAATCATCTGGGGCCATGACCTGACAGATCCTGTTTCCTCTACTCAGGATTCCACAATTATACCTTTGCATGATGGTGATTTGTTGTAGTCACAGGTAGGGCTATTACGTGACCACGTCAGTTATGCTATGTATGTGGAGGTTTGGCTGTGAGCGAGTAGATGACCACACTGGGAGCAGGCTCTGCTCAGCAGGCTCTCCATCCTGATGCTGTCTTCCAGATTTACACACTGTCTACTGCTAAGCTGCTGTGGGCAGCCCAAGAGTGGAGGACACTCTTAGTCATCTCCCACAGACTCTGGTGGCATGCCTCATCAGAAAACTCTCAACAAACTGCTCTTGGATTGAATTTCAGACACACAATTCTGACATCCTTCATTATTTTCTGTCTTCTTTATTCAATGATGCAGAAAATCTGTCAGTTCTCTCTTTACACTTAAGCCTATATCAGAATGACCAAAGTCTTAGAGATTCTTAAGTAGGGACTGACCATCATAAATAAATTTTGTTCCTTTTTCTTTCTCTCTCCTTCACCCTTTCCTCCTCCTTCTCTCCTTCCTTCCTTCTCTTCTCCTCTCCCTCTCTCTCTCTCTTTCTCTCTCTCTCTCTCTCTCTCTCTCTCTCTCTCTCTCTCTCTCTCTCTCTCTCTCACACACACACACACACACACACACACACACACACACAGTGTCTCCTGTAAGCCACACTGACCTCAACTTCATTATGTAACTGTGCATGGCCCTATGGCCCTGAACTTTGATTCTCTTATATCTCCTAAGGGGTGAGATTACAGGTGTGTGCTGCAGTGCTGGGGCTTCATCATGCATGCTTGGTAGGCATTCTGCCAAGACAGCACTCAAGACACTCCACATTTTCTAATCTACCTTAAAATCAACCCTCTTTCAGAGACTGCAGAATGCTCAACCCCAAATAGGACATCTTACCCCTTCCAAGGCTCAGAGATCATCACAGGGTAGAGAGTGAAAGAGGGCAAGAGCCAGAGGCGGTGGGAAAGTACAAGGAAACAGGGCTTCTGGACACAGCACTGAAGCTGCACATATGAACTACTGCAGTTGGGACGGCATGCATAGCACATGCTTTATGATTTTACAGGGGTTTACAGTTAAGGAGATTGCCTTGAATCTCAGAAGAGGCTTTGGACTTTTACATTGTGTTTAGACTGTGAATGACTATGCGAACTTTTGAAATTGGACTACATACATTTTGTATTACGATATAGCTAAGAGCCTATAGGACCAGGGAGTAGAATGTGATAATTAGAAAGAGAATGTTTCCAAAGGCTTGATTCCCAGTTGATGGAAATGTTTGGGAAGATTTAGGAGGTGTGGCCTTATTGGAGGAGGTGAATGACTGGGGCTAAGATCTGAGGTTTCAAAAGGCTCATACAATTCCCAGGAATCTCTTTCTGTCTCATGGCTGTGAATCAGGGTATATACAGAATCTCAGGCATTCTCTCACTCTGCCATCCTAGACTGTAAACCTCCAAAATCATAGGCCATATTAAACTCTTCCTTTTATAAGCTGACTTGATTATGTTGTTTTATCACAGCAATAGAAAAGTAACTAAGAGAGCTACAATAGAGATATTTATACTCTGCATTTATTATTGCTTAATTCACTATAGCAAGGAAATAGAACCAACCTGGTTGTCCATCAACAGATGACTGTTGATAATAAAAATCTGGCACAGATATAAAATGCAACACAATTCATCTCTAAATAAAAATGAAGTCACAAAGCTTTCAAGAAAATGGTTAGATTTAGAATGTATAATATTCGGTGAGGTCACACAATCTCAGAAATAAAGATACCAATGTCCTCCCTCACAGGAGGCTCCAAACCTATCATATATAATCTATATAAACAAATGTACATGTGAGTATAGTATAAAATGTAGAAAGGATAACAAGGAAAGGTAAGTATTAGGTGATAAGAAAGGACACACGAGTCATGAAAGAGGATATAAAGCTAATTATTTTTCTAGTTATATAAGTTTGTTGTGGAGTGTGTGTATGTGTGTGTGTGTTGGATAAGTGCATAAAAATATAATTTATAGTGAAAGTGCAGAAGCCACTGTGAAGCCCCAGCTTCAGAACAGCTGTTCTAACTTTCCCAAAGTCCTTTGAGATGTTAAGACTTTGGTTCTGTGTAATCCTGTTGTGTGATTTTTTTATTTGCAAGTTCTTTACAATAAAGCTTTAATCACTAGAAAAAAAATAAGTAAATTTAAAAAACTGGCAGAAAATCCCTATCCTCCAAGATTTACTTACTATATTTTTAATCTTCCAAGGAGCCTTATGTTTGTAGTGTTCAAATGCACAATAAACTTTAAAGTGTCTGTAATTGAATCAAATGAGACATCATGGGATTTATGATCCCTAGTAGACGGCAATACAATAGAAACAGGAGGCCCTCCATAAATGTGCAGGGTTTCAAAATGATGATGACCAGTGAGGTGCAGAGGCACTCTATCGGCAGTTTAGAAATTGAGGTGATAAAGTTTCTGGAATGATCTAATTTTCTATGCATATATAAAATTCTATCAATGGCTAGCATATAAATATTAATTTTATCAAGAAAATTTATATAAATTTATATTTATTTACTCACTTGGATTATTCTGTGAAATACATGTTTTGTAAAAGATGTTGACAACCTTAAATGATATTATGCAAAAAATTCCAAACCCCCACCCATTTCATAAAATGAAGAAAGGGGGAAAAGAGAAAGAGAATAGTAACTAATGATTATTTTGTTTTGCTTTGTTTTTAAGAAAAACTTTCACTTTTAGGGAGAGAAAATCTAGGAAGACCACTAGTTATAAAAACTGAGGAGAAATGGATTATTTTATCTGGTGAAACTCAAACATCTGAAAACTGTTTGAAGTTTTAAAATGTAAAGCATCAAATCCTATTAGCTGATATCTTAAGAAGAAGGTTCAGAGACTAACAGTCTCCCAACCTGCTAAGCACTAAATGTGACTAAGTGTGGAGGTAGGATGGGAGTGGGAAGGAAGAAGGTGGGGGGGGGAGCGAGCAAGAGAGCCTGTTTTTCCACAAGCGTTTTAAATCTAAAATTAAAAATGCTGCTTTGTTTTCATTTGCATTTCACTGAATTATAAGTAAAGCTGAGCATCTTATCAGATATTTATTGATGATTTTTAGTTAGTTCATCTTTAATAAAAACATTTTAAATATTTTCGTTGAGGTATTCATAATTTCCTTGTTGATTTATAAAACTTTTATATAAAAAATATTAAAAATTTACCATTTGTTATTGTTACAAATTTTAACTGGCACTTTGTTTTTAATTTATATTAACATATTTCTACACGCAAGTTAAAATTTTTAAGTTAATGATTTAATTATAGTGTAATAAATATTACAATAATAGCACATATTATAGAATATTATAGAATATATGTTATAATAAATAATTTAATTTAAAATTTTAAATAAACCATTCTTTGTAATTCTTGTTTCATTTTTTGTTCCAGACTATAATCACAAAATATTCTTATGTTGAGGATTACCTATCCTCAGGATGCTATAAAGTAATTATTATACCTTCTCCTTCAACTTCCTCAGTAATACTGAGATCTCTTCAAATGCCAAACTTATAACCATTATTCTATCATCAAGATCTTGAGAAATCATTTCAGAAAGATTAGCACTGTATCACCAACTTTGTTAGATGCCTCCTCCTTACTCTTGCACCTTGAAATCTGAGCGCTTGCAAAGCCCTAGCTTGTCCCACATAGAAAACATTAATGGTTTTCATGGAGACAGCATTTAAGTGCAGAATAGCCAACATGACACAAAGAAAGTACAGCTGTTGGGGAACTGCAAAGATTTGTTTTCTGGCTAATTGACTATTTCATTAATTAATTCAACAAACACTCAAGTCTCAATCTGTGGGTCTCAACCCCTTTGGGGTAACATAAAATGTATATCAGATGTCCTGCATATCAGATATTTACATTACAATTCATAACAGTAGTAAACTTATAGTTATGAAGTAGCAATGACAACATGAGGAACTGTATTAAAGAGTCAGCGCATTAGGAAGGTTGAGAAGCACTGCTCTAACAACATCTACTCATAACACAGTGTCAAAGCTGGGCATTCCCTAATGGAGCATCATTGCAGTAATAACTGTGGCTAGCACATGCTGATTGCTTTCTATGGATATCAAACTCTGCCTACACTTTATATCAATTTTCTCACTTTTAGTATGGGATAACAGTATATTCATGAATATAATTATTGAAGGAATAAGTGAAAAATAATATATGTGAAACTCCTAGAATGAAGACTACTGGATATTTTTCATATTATCTTTGTTGTGCTTTCCTGTCCCTTTAAGGGACAAGCCATGCCCACTCCCATTACCTCTGACCTGCCCGCCGCCATCTTGGGCCCTTCCTTTTCTGCTTCCTTGACGTGCATGCTTTTTATTATAAGGAAGACCTGGGAATGTTATGGTTTTGGTCCCTTTAAGAGACAAGCCACGCCCACTCCCTCCCCCATCTGCTGAGGCAGGCTGATCTTCAGCTTCCGGCCTGAGCTTGTTCTCTTTTCCATCTTCCTCTCGGAGAGGCAGCTTTGCTTCTGCTTCTCTCCCCACTTCTTTGCTTCCCCCCTTCTCTGTCTTTTTCTCCTCTTCGCTCTCTCTCTCTCTCTCTCTCTCTCTCTCTCTCTCCCTCTCTCTCTGTCCCCCCTTCACCCTTTCTCTTCCATAACTCCCTGAATAAACATTCAACCTCACCCTGCATGTCGTGTCTATCCATGTTTCTGTCTTCTGCCCGCCCGCCATGTGTCTCCCTGCCTGGAACCAGCCATTGCGCTGGTCCGTCTCTGCCTGGGGCCCACTGCCTGCTGCCACATGGCCCGACACCACTGCTCTGGGACCAGCAGCTGTCTCTGCCTGGGACTGGCTGCTCCCAGGGCCCGCTGCCTGCCACCACATGCCACCATTTGGGACATACAGCATTTCTGCTGCCTACTGCCGCGGGGATCTTGGAGCATTTTTAAAAAAGAACAACAGAAGCCGGGCGGTGGTGGTGCACGCCTTTAATCCCAGCACTCGGAAGGCAGAGGCAGGCAGATCTCTGTGAGTTCGAGACCAGCCTGGTCTACAAGAGCTAGTTCCAGGACAGGCTCCAAAACCACAGAGAAACCCTGTCTCGAAAAAAACCAAAAAAATAAAAAATAAATAAAAAAGAACAACAATCTTAACTATAGTAGCTTTGGGATTATTATTCTACTGTTTACTGTTTGGTCAAAAGTGAGATCCTAGGCCCCTGACACCCCTATATCCAAGGACTCTCGGATGTTTGGTCAAAAGTGAGATCCCAACCCTCTGACACCCCTATATACAAGGAGTCTGAGATGACTGAAGTGCCACCTCAGCCCCTGGCCTGGGAGTTGCCTTAGTCTGGACTCCACCTCCGGAAAAGTCAAAGCTGACCACTCCCCAGCGAGGGTCAGAATCACTCCCACAGGCTATTTAGGCTGCTGCCCAGAAAAGGAACAAGTGGTCTTTGGGTTTTGCATTTATTAAGCGTGGGCATTTTTTTTATTTGGTCTAATTTGGTCTGATTGGAATTATTTGCATCTGTGGAGAGGCTCGTCCTAAGATTATTCCTAACATTTACTATAGCTTTGTAAATAGTGTTATTACTTTTCCCACATTACAGATAAAATGCTTAGTGGATTTAAATGATCATCCAAGGAGAAAAAAATAAATGTATCCAAGCAATGTTTTTGTGATAGTTTAAACGTAACTAGTTCCCATAAGCTCATAGGGAGTGGCATTATTAGGTGTGGCCTTGTTGGAGAAAGTTGTCTCACCGGGAGGTTGGGCTTTGAGATTACCTATGCTTAAACTACGCCTAGTTCAGTTCATTTGCTGTTGCATTCAGATCAAGATGTAGCTCCTTCTCCACTCTCAGCTCCTTCTCCAGCACCATGTCTGCTTGCATGCCACCATGTTCCACCACGATGATAATTGATTAAACCTCTGTAGATTTACATAGATTTACACATTATGCTAGCTAGTTTTACATCAACTTGACATAAGCTAGAGTCATCTGAAATGAAGAAACTTAATTGAAAAAAATGCCTCCATAAGATCAGACTATAAGACATTTCCTTAATTAATGATTGATGGGAGAGGGCCCAGCCCATTGTGGGTGGTGCCATCCCTGGGCTGGTGGTCCTGGTTTTATCAGAAAGCAGGCTGAGGAAGCCATTAAAGCAAGCCAGTGCCAGGCGATGGTGGCACACGCCTTTAATCCCAGCACTCGGGAGGCAGAGGCAGGGGGATCTCTGTGAGTTCGAGACCAGCCTGGTCTACAGAGCTAGTTCCAGGACAGGCTCCAAAAAGCCACAGAGAAACCCCGTCTCGAAAAAAACAAAAACAAAAAACAAAAAAAGGAAGCCAGTAAGCAGCACCCCTCCTGGGGCTCTGCATCAGCCACCGCTTCAGGTTCCTACCCTGTTTGAGTTTTTGCACAGGCTTCCTTCACTGAAGGACTATGATATACATGTGGAAGTATAAGTCAAATAAAAACAGCCTTTTCCTTCCCAAGCTGCTTTTGGTGATGTTGTTTTGTATAAGGGTTTTTTTTTCCTCTTCTGCCACCAGTCCCAAATAACGACACAGAGACTTATTAATTATGAAGTAACTACACCTTAGCTTAGGCTTGTCCCATTAGCTCTTTTTTTTTTTGTTTGTTTGTTTTTGTTTTTCGAGACAGGGTTTCTCTGTAGCTTTGGTGTCTGTCCCGGAACTACCTCTTGTAGACCAGGCTGGCCTCGAACTCCCAGAGATCTTCCTGCCTCTGCCTCCCAAGTGCGGGGATTAAAGGCATGCACCACCACCGCCTGGCCCCCATTAGCTCTTATAACTTAAATTAACCCATTTATATTAATCTATGTCTTGTCTCATGGTTTCTTACCTTTCTTTCACCTTGCACCTACTATTTCCTCTTGGTCTGCTGGTGGTTCTGCCCTTCTTCCTAGAGTCCTGTCTGTTCCTGAAGGAAGACAGAAAGAATTTCAAGAAAGAAGTCACAAGTTGGAGATAACAATGGAATGAATGAAAAAGAGGGTGACCAAGCTGGCACCTCACTTCTAGCATGGCTTCTCCAGAAGTCAGCTCATTAAAGTTATAGGAGTGGCATGCTTGAAATAAATTTGGAAACACTTGCAGTTTGTCATTTGATCCAAAATGATGTCTGCGCTAGCCAGGGAGACTATGGGGAGGCAAGTTGAATTCTTTACCTTTAGTACAAATTTATAGAGGCATCAACATTTCAGTAGTCAATAGAATCTTTTTGCCTGTTTCTTTGGTTTTTGTTTTTGAAGACAGAGTTTCTCTGTATAGCCCTCTCTGTCCTGGAACTCCCTCTCTCTGTAGACCATGATGAATGAAGTTTCGAAAGTTTAAGTCTCAGGGCAGAAGAGATGGCTCAGTGGTTAGGAGCACTTGCTGCTTTTGCAGAGGACCCGGGTGACTCTCAACTGTTCATAACACTCTTTCAAAACTCATCGTATGTACACTTAAGCATGAAGACAAAATTTTTCAACATTTTTAGAAATCTGAGCAGTATATTTAAAGATTTTTTAGCCTATCTGGATTTTTGTTTTTATTTTGTTGTATGCTTGGGAGGCAGCACTTGACTGTTTTGGAAGAAGGTACTAGAGATTGAATCCAGAACCCCACAATGCTAGGAAATTTCTCTACCACTGAGCTATGACCACAGCCCAAACCTGTTAATATAAAAAAATTCTGGTTGACATTAGGAAAGATGGAAAATTAGTAGCTGGATTTCAACAAAACCCTTTGTATCACTGGAGAATGGAGCAGATAAAAATGAGTATTGTATTAGCAAGAGTAGTTGAAAATGCATTTCTTCCATTAGAATCAAAATCTTTGTGAGTTACCTTTTTCAGCTTATGACAGCTATTAAAGCCAACTACAGAAATAACCTGAACACTGAATCAGATATTTTAATAAGTGTTTTATAAAGAATTAAAGCTTTTAAAACTAATGAAATCTAGTCAGTCACAGTGAGTTCACTAAATATTTTCATTGGGGTTAATGGATTTTCTATACCATTACTATTTAAAATCTCATTTATTTTAAATGTTTGTTTTTGCTATATTTTTTACATTTTATAGATGTCTTACAATTCCATAAATAGCAGAATTCTAATAACGCTTATATAATATATGGAGAGCTTTCCGGAGGGGTACAGTAGAAACAGTTTGGAGAGCCACGAACACAGGTAAGAGCTGGCACTGTGGGTGTCGGGAACATGGCAGGATGGAATTAGCCCAGCAGGCTGTAAAATCACGAGTTTGCTGGAAGTCTCCATGAAGGACGCCTCGCTGGGTCTTCATAATGGAACGAGTGGGATTAAGAAAAAAAATGACTAATTGCGAGATTTGTTTAGTGTAACAGCCGGTATTTACCGTCAGAAGAGATTAAAATTCTCCAAAAAAAAAACAAAAAAACAAACAAAAAAAAACCCAATCATGTTCAAAAGAACAGTACAGGTTGAAGCCCATTTCACCTCTGCTCCCAGAGGCTCCCACAGACTTGACCCTGTAGCATGTTAATAGCTAGTTACCCAAAAGTGTGCAGAGGGGGAGCACCTTTAGGTGTAATGGTTTGTCTTTAAGGGACTTGGGGGGAGGGAGTGCTAGCGGATGGGCACCGAGGTCCCTAAGGAGAATAGAGCTGGAGGAGCTGAGCGACTGAGGGCCAAGAAAACAGTCCTAAGGACTGAGGCCAGAAAGGTGACTTCTCTCCGAGGCGCGTAGTCTATCAGGAAGAGGCCAAAGGTACCTGAAGAGGGGCTGCAGCACCCGCGCTTGGAAAGAGGAAGAGTCACACTGTAGGGTCGGAAAGGGGACTCTGAACTGGTACGTGTCCATGACTCTGGGGCCTGGTCCCTCCATCCGCCAACAGAGGGAGTCGGAGGATGGAAGAACCGGACTCCCGGTTGTGACAAAGCGTTTGCACCGGCCCTCAACCAGCGTTGCGTACCCTAGGGTCGAGAAGGAGGTCAGAAGACTCCGAGCTTGCGACGGGCACCCGCGTACAGCAGGCGCCAGGCGCCCGGCCTCGCGCCCACCGCGCCGAATTCTCGCGAGAACGGCAGCCGCCATTTTTCCATTGATTGCCGCGGGCCGGGGGAGGGGCGGCGGCGGCGGCGGCGGCGCCCTGGGTCGGTGTCTGCGCGCTGGCGTCTAAGGCCTGAGCCGAGGCCTCCGCGGTTGCGGGAGCTCAGGCGGTTGGGAGGATGACTGCCGCTGCCCTTCTCTCCTGAGACACCGAGCCGCCGCCACCTCCACCCGTCCCCCGCAGGCAGGGCGGAGACGAGCGGTCGGAGTCTGAGCGATGGTGCCCGGCGAGGAGAACCAACTGGTCCCGAAGGAGGTGAGGGGCCGGCGAGCCGGGCTAGGCCCGAAGCCTGCGGACCGCTCGGAGGCGCGCAGGCCCGGGGCGGCAGGCTGGCAGGGACGAGCGCCGTGCGGCCGGCTGGACGGTGGGCGCGGCGGGCAGTTGGAGACCGCGGGCTCCCGGGGGCCATGTAACTGGGGGAGACCCCAGGCTGCGAGGGACGAAGGCAGCGAAGACTGGACCGGAGGAGTCCCGTCCCGCTCCGGGCGGGGGTTGGGGAGAGAGAGTGGCCTTCTTTGAAGTCCACACTTCACACGTCGAGCCGAGAGAGTTAGGGATCATTTCAAAGAAAACATTCTGGAACAGTTGCCCGTGGGCAGGACGGGGTGACCGTGCTGTTTCTGGGGTTTGACAGTGTATAGCTTACAAGGCTTGTGAAATCTACACCCAAGTTGAGATCTGGGGGAGGGCCGACTTAACTGTTACAGAGTTTTGTTTTGTTTTGTTTTGTTTTCCAACTCCTGTTACTTCGTTGTACTATTGGCCTGCCTAAATGGGGCCTACCCAGGATTGTTGAAAAAGTAGGGAAGTGAGACTTGAATGGGAAGGCAGTAGATAGCCGAGTTAATTTTACCATCTGGAGAGGTGAAAATTTGTTTTATTTGAGTTTTTGGTTGTTCGCTGGTGTTGCCAGTTTGGGTGACTTAAATTCTTAAAAGCGAGTGACATGAGACTACCCGGACTTCTTGGCTTCCCCTGAACAGTAAGTAGTAGAAGATTAAAGATGGAATCCTGCACTGGCCAGTGGATTTCGACATATTAATAGTCTGGTTGACTTTATAAATATCCCCAGCACTTTGAAACATGTATTTTTAACTGCTGATCGTCAGGCTTAATGCTTTGGATTTTTATGTCTCATATACCTTAAATAGATGCCAAGTGTTAAGCTGAATTAGCACGATAGGCTCTTTATATCCATGCATGATCATTTCAGATTCCTAAATGTTTAGGGCTTTTTTTATATTGTAGCAACTCATTGCTACACCGACAACCTCTGGCACAACGCAGAAGTGACTTTATTAGGGTTTTGTACCTATCCAGTTAAATCCCCCGCTTTCATCAGATGGACAATAAGTTGATTCCTAGGGTTTTGTTTTGCTCTTTGCCGTGTAAGCGTTGGTGAATTGGAACTCACTGTACAGGCAAGGCTAGCCTGGAACTCAGATATTCGCCTGCCTCTGCCTCCCTAGTGCAAGGATTAAAAATATGTACCCCTGCGATCCGTATGTTTGTTGTTCAAGGCTGAGTTAGGTGTCAGTATTTATCTGTGAGGCATCACTAATTCTCTTTAGAACAGATAAACATGAATTAGAGGTCTTGCTTCTGGAACAGTTTCAACAACTAAGGGGTGGGAGGTGGGGAAACTGGAGTCCAGTCAGTGGTTTTTGTACTTTGTACTATATCAAGGAAGGAAGTAGTAGGTTTTAAGAGAAAGGTAACCTTCATTTTATTTGATGCTGGTTTCCATTCTAAGAGATAAAATTAATTCTTAGTTTCTAGCTTCTAGAAAAAAGAGCATAGGTGGAACCCTGCATAAGATTACAGTAGTAATTGGATTTGTGTAAGTCTTGATAGAGATATACACATACCCTGATTTGCAGGAACTTATCTGTTGTCTTAAAAACTGCTTTTGCAATGCTTGCTTTCTCTCTTGGAAGTCTGACGTCTCCCTTATCTGATGAGCCTAACTTTTTTTTTCTTCTGGATTTTATGTTCTATTTCCTGTTCCTTGGTTTTCACTAGTTTACCCATGGTTCCTGCTTTCTGAGATCATGCACAGTACTGCTCTTGAGATGCAAACTTTTGCTTTTAGTCAGTGTTTTTAGCTAGTAAGATAGTGTTTTCTTATTTGACTGCCCTACTCATTTTCCTTCCAAGAGGTTATTTCTACTTCCATATTTGCTTCTGAATTACCAGGACTGTGTTCCAAAAGGGAGCCAGTGTTCTCTTAACCAAATACATGGACTTTCTCCCTTCCTCTTTCTTGAGTTTTTTGTAATGTTAGATACTTTAAACAAAACAAACATCCTGTCTGCCTGCTATTACCCAAAGCCTGTTTCTCCTATTCATGCTTTTAACAGTCAGTTTTATTTTCTTTGTTACTCAAATAGTTAAATCATACAGTGGTAAATCTGAGAGAAAATCGTGGTAATCAGCTAGTAATTTAAACTTCATTTTTCATAGGGGTGAGAAGTACAGCTATCAGGTTGAAAGTGACTTCAAGCAAGGCCTCAGTGGCAGGTAGAAGACTAGAGCTTGGGTGTCCTGTCATTTCCTGCTTGTCCTCTTAAGTTTACTCCTGGTTACCTTGTGGCAGTAAGAGTAGTTTCTAATTCTTCAGGTACTTGTATTTGGTGAGATGAATTGCAGAATTGAAGGCATTTCTGCATCTATTCCAGTGGGCTATATTAACAATCCTAGAAAAATTTATTTTGCTTCAGAGAGGCTCTGACCCTTATAGATATGGCTTTTGATCTTGTGTATGAATTCATACAGTTGTTAAGTGAATTAAGATTATTTTGGTTCCTGAAACTCAGGGACAAATGTCCCTTATAGAACTACTGGAGACAGCATCTTAGTGTACAGAGATTAACAAACTGTAGCCCAGCTCCATCCTGCTTTTCTTAATCAGTGATTTTTGAATTGTTGAATTAAAAAAAAATCAAAAGAATAGTTTTCTGTGATACATGGACATGGTTGACGTGGGGATTTCATTATTAGGACACAGTCTCCAGGGACGGCAGCAGTGTTGCGTGGTTGCTGTATATATAGATTGTGTGCAGCTTGATATTCAAGGCTCAGTACACTTGCTTCTGGCCACAGCCTGCCTTTTCCAAGCTTATCATCTTTCTTCCCATGGAACAAGTTTTTAATATAGACAAACAGGCTTTTCTCCAGTTTGCTTTATACTTCTGTTTGTGCTGTCACTCTCTTCTACTGACTTCACCTGTTCAAAACCTCTGTGGTCACTCCATAAGCCGTCTCCTTTAGTTTGAAAAGTCTCGACATTTTTATCATAGGAATTTCTCCTTAGTAGGCTTCTGCGTATGAGTGGAGATCACTTAACAGTTCATAAAGAGCGCTTTGGATGTCTATTGTGGCCCTGCATTTTATGTTGTTCAGTGGCATTCCTTGACAGCAGAAGTGGCATGTTTCTCCCTTTTGTTTTTATATATTACAAGTCTAGAGGAGGGTCTCTGCTGGAGTATTGACTAGTAAATATTCATTTGTATGCCTATAAGGATGTAAGGAGACTTCAAATTCTAACGGGCTATCCACCACTTGGAGGTATTCCACGGCATAATTGGCAAGCTGATTCCAAATCCATGACTTATCCCCATAAATCTTTTTTCTTTCTTATTAGGAGAGCTCTATTATTTTAAGTTTTTGTATTGAGAGAAATCTAGATCTTTAGTGTCATCTTTTGATAGTGAGCACTGGTCAGCGTTTCCATGGCGGAAGATGAAGGAGGGGGACAGCAGAGCTCACTGTTTCTATCTGGAATCGCATGTTCTTCCCATGCTTCTTGCCTGTTCATTTGGACAGGATCCAAATGGGGTACTCCTAAATAGTACCCCAAAAAGAGCAAACGGAGAGGGTGGTGTTCACTGAGGAGATCATCCCTCTTTTACTCTACTTATGTTTTTAATTGTGGACTATTGGTTTTGGTATTGAGATTGCTTGCTTTAATATGTCCAGTTTTAGTTATTGCTTGGGGGTGGTTTCATGCTGTTTCCTTCAAAAGGTTTGGGACATAGCATGTATGAGTACTCTGCCATGTAGGAGAAAGTTAGAATAGACACCGCGTATCATAGATTAGAAACAGTAAGGTAAGGTACGTATTTATTAATGTTTTAATGGTTTTTGTTTTTTGAGACAGGGTCTCTCTATGTAGGCCTGGGTTGCCTGGAGCTTACTATGAAGACCAGGCGGGCCTTGAACTCACAGACCTCCTCCTGCCTCTGAATGCTGGGACTAAAGGTGTGCACAGTACACCTGGCACTACTAAAGTTTTAAAATGGATACTTTTAGCACAGAGCCTATAAATATAGGAAAGAAGTAAAAAAATATGTGGAAATGTAAATTGCATGCTTTGTTTACGCGTAAATGTCAAGTGTATGTGTGTGTGTGTTCGTTTTTTGTGCTGTCCCTACTTCTTACATTTGGAACTGTTTTCGGCATCTAATGATGATGGTAATAACCAGCATTTATTGGGATACCAGATACTGTCACAGGTGCGTTTTGTTTATTAACTCATTTGAGGACAGCAGCTTCACAGCTGTATAGGAGAGATCTCTAATGACTATCGATTTCCCTGTTGTCTTTCTTGTAGATTAAATCTTTTCATCACTATCTACTAAAGACCTTATTAAATGAGTAATCTTTTAATTTTAATCTCTTGTTTAAACTACTTGGAATTGGGCTGGAGAGATGGATCAGTGGTTAAGAGGACTGGCTGTTCTTCCACAGGTCGTGAGTTCAATTCCCAGCAACCACATGGTGGGTTACAACCATCTGTAATGAGATCTGGCGCCCTCTTCTGGTGTGTCAGCATACATGGAGGCAGAATGTTGTATACATAATAAATAAATATTTTAAAAAAAGATAAACTACTTGGAATTGTTGTGGTGCTGTATTCATTATTTATTTATTTATTTATTTCTGGTATCCCTGACTGTCCTGGAACTCACTCTATAGACCAGGTTGGCATCAAACTCACAGAGACCTTCCTGCCTCTGCCTTCTAAATGATTGCTGGGGTTAAAGAGGTGCACCACCACCACCACCACCCAGTTATTTTGTTCATTTTTACAAAACATTGATTTTTGCCTGTGAGAGGCTTCTCAGATAATACCCACCAGTGTCTTAAATGGAAGTATTGATAGAGAGAGGTCTGGCACTTCCTGATATTATCATTTAATGAAGTGAAAGGAGATGGGGAATGCAGACTATGTGTGAGTCCAATTCTGTTGAGAAAACAGTGGACATCTAGGTTCAATGCAGTGCCATAGCGGGAGGCTATATTTCGGCGTTGGTGGTTGGCATTTTTCTGTCTAAATGCTTGCGTTGTCTGACTGTAGCTTTGCATGCTTGTCATTTTTGAGTAGATATTGATGTCATACTGATCATTATTACTTATATATCACTGTGGGTTTTTTTCTTCTGCCTTCCTGCTGTATTTGAGTATTGTCTTGAGTGAGCACAGTCACTTGTATGACTTCAGCTTTTGATGGTGAAGGCAGCTCATCTAGAGTCTCTATTTATTTGCTTTAGCTAGAACATGGCTTTATTTCCCCCTTTCCTTTGTCTCGGATATAACTCTTCACTTAGACATTCTAAAGTGTCTCTTGTTCCTTTACCATTTTGCAGCTCTGCAACTGCAATTATTTTATCTCTCAAATGTCCTTCTGGGTAGTTGCTCTGCTTCCAGGATGGCTAGCTCATCTTCAGTATACCTTACTAGGGTTACTTTGTTAAACAGATGAGAGTTTGCCTTAGGTGCTTTAAATACTTACTTAGTACCTCTGATGGCAAATACTTACGTCCGTATTTTAAACTAGGATTTTAGTAGTGTTCTTAGAGACTTCTTAGTTGTAGAGCTTCCCAGGTGTTGACTTTAAAAGGCAACCAGGTTGAGTTCATAATTTTCAAAATTTTCTTATTTTTCTCTGTTACTAGTTTAGCCAAGTGGTCCTTAATAGGTGGTAGGGGATGTGTTTAACAGTATTGGGATGTACAGATATGAGCAGGTGATGTGCTACTAGCTTCTAGTAGATAGAAACCAGGTATGCTGCCAGAGGTCTCTCTAGGGCCAGGGCAGCCTCCTTAAAAAAGAACTTTAAGTCTGACATGGTAGCACACTCCTTTAATCCCAGCACTCTGGGAGGCAGAGTCAGGTGGATTTTTGTGAATTTGAGGTCAGCTTGGTCTATGTAAAGGGTTCTAGGACAGCCAGGGCTACATGGAGAGATCCTGTCATAAGAAAGAAAGGAAGGGGGACTGGAGAGATGGCTCAGTGGTTAAGAGCACTAACTGCTCTTCCAGAGGACCCAAGTTCAACTCCCAACACCCACCTGGCAGCTTGCAACTGTCTGTAACTCTACTTCCGGGGGATCTGACACCCTCACGTAGACAAATATGTACATAAAATAAAAATAAATTTTAAAAAGGAAGGCAAGAAAGGAGAAAGAGAAAGACAGACCGACCTGTAGCTGTGTCAATAGGACCACTGTTGAGAAGCCCTATATTGTAAAACCTCTCTAGTGTAAATGTTTGCTCTTATGTTCAAACCTACCATATTTTTGTTTTGCCATTGTAAGAAACTGCTATGGCCTTCTTACCTGCTCCAGCTGAACCTGATTATGCTGCAGCTTCTCTGAGCTGGAGGCTACCTTGATTTACATACACAGCAAATTCAAGGTTGGTTTTGACCAAGGTGAGACTCTTTTTCAAAAACAAACAAAAACCCTAAACTTTAGTAGAAGAAAGTTTTTCTATGAAAAGAGAAAAGAAAAAATAGAAAACAAATGAGAACAGCCCACAGCCAAAGCAAATTAATAGGCCTAAGCCTACATAGTTAGAACTCAAGAGAGAACAGAAAAAAATGAAGGAAATCACAGAAATTAAAGTTACTTAAGCAAAGTTTCTGGAACAGTGAGATAAATTACAAAGTAAGCAGGACTGGCCAGAACTTAGCACTGCAGATAAAATAGACATACACTAAGGAGTGTAATGTAGACTGTTTGGAATTACAAGGACCCTCCAGGTATTGGGGAGGGGGACAAGAGCGAGGTGGGGTGCTTCAAAGTAGAAGAAGCTCTTGTGTTCAACAACATCACAAGAGTAGAGGAATGCCGTCAAAATTTCAAAAAAAAAGTTTTTTTCTGGTTATCTCTCTTTGGAAATGCTGGTTCTTTTCTACATATTTATTTTCCTCTGAATTTATTTCTGTTTGCTTGTGTTGCATTTTGTCTTTCATATAGGTGCTTTTCTTCAAAGATCTTTGGGGGTCTATGTTAACTTAAGAAGGGTCCTTAAGGCAGGATAGAAATACTGCCAGATAGTGTTTGTGTTTTCCCTGTATGGTGACATGTCTGGACAATTTCCTAACAAAGTCCTAATAGCTTAGTCTGTTTGGACTGCTGTAGCAAAGTATAATAAGCTAAGTAGTTTTTAAATAACAGAAATTTGCTTCTCAGAGTTCTGGGGGCAAGGAAGTCCATAATAAAGGGTTTCCTTATTCAAAACCAGGACCTCTTCCTGTGTCTCATAGTGGAAGAGAGTGAGGCAGGTCTCTGGGACATCTTTTATAGAGACATTTTCTCTGTGCCCATGTGAGTTAAAAAAACTCCCAAAGGCCTCACCTCCAAACATATTCATATTGAAGATTAGGGCTCAGTGTATGTATTCGTGGTATGTGAGGGTGTTGGTGGAGAAACCTTTAGACCATAGCATCTAGGAACACATCAATTTCTTACTCTTTTCTTTTTGATTTTTAGAGACAGGGTTTCTCAGTAGCACCACCTGGCCACATCAGTTTGGTTGTTTTTTGTTTTTTAGTGTTAGGTGATTTGCACAGAAAACTCTTTTGCACCACACCCCTTCACCAAGATTCTTTTTTTTTTTTTTTTGTTTTTCGAGACAGGGTTTCTCTGTGGCTTTGGAGCCTGTCCTGGAACTAGCTCTGTAGACCAGGCTGGTCTCGAACTCACAGAGATCCGCCTGCCTCTGCCTCCCGAGTGCTGGGATTATAGGCGTGCGCCACCATCGCCCGGCTTCACCAAGATTCTTAAAGATACTCGCTGCCCTACCTGACTCCTGATTTTCTATTGGTATAATGTAGAAGGGGTGGAAAGTAATTCTTCTGTCTCAACCGATTGTGTTTTCCAACTCTGAAGTCCCAGCATCATATCTTTTAGAAATTGAAATCGTGAAATAAAGTATTGTAAGTTGTTATTGGTGTTCATCCTTTGCCCTCAGACAGGACAGAATTCTAGTTCAAATTACCAAGGGCCAAATACCTTGGGCAAATTACTTAAACTCCTCTAAGGACAAGAGTAATGACCTACTGATGTGGGAGAGGGTTGCTCAATAGAGTATCATGCAGTTATTACCTCCGTTATCACCTCTGTCCTTACTCCCGCATACCAGCATCCTGTGCTGTGCAATAAATGTTTGGTGATTAGATTTAAAAGTAGAGTTCTGGTTACGACTCATCAAGCTTAAATATCTTTATATCCATACTGCTAATTTTACATAATTTTTAGATTTGACAGATTCTCTTCTGTGATCACTTAAGATCTATTTTTGTTGCTTTATTTGAGAGCTGGAATGTGTAACAAGAGTACAGATACTAAAATTAAAGAAAAGGTTTATTAAGCTATGAAATCCTGATATAATATGGTCCGATATATTTAAGTAGTTGTTAAAATAATTTACTTGATTAGCCGTGCCTTAGTAACCTCTTTATTGCCATGACAAAACACTATGTCAAAACCAATTTATAAAAGAAGACATTTAATTTGGGGCTCAGGGTTCAAGAGGGTAAGAGTCCATATCTATCATGGTGGGAAGCTTGGTAGCTGGAGCAGTAGCTAAGAGCTTATATCTGATCCACAAGCAAGAAGCAGAGAGAACTAACTAGGAATGGCATGGGTTTTTGAAACCTCAAAGCCCACCCCCAGTGGCATACCTCCAACAAAGCCACACCTCCTAATCTTTCTCAAACAGTTCTAACAACTGGAGACCAGGTATTCAGGCACATGAGTCTATGGGGGGCATTCTCATTTAGACCACACATAGGTTACTTGCTCTTGTAAGGATTTGGTGGACTGTCATTGCTAATCACAGTCCATGTTGAGAACTTCATGGTGATGCTCATCTTCTTTAACTCTGGGATAGAATTATTGACATGGATAGAAGACACTGTCTCTTATCATTTGTGTTATGTTTTAGATTTAGACCTATAGCCTTTCAGGGAACTGTGCCTTCACTATTACATGTAGTGTTTATTATTGAGAAAATTAAATAAGGGCCATTAGGTGGTGTAACTTTAAAAAAAAGGCTAAGTGATATAATTAAGAAAAGATTTTTAAGAGAAATCTTTTAAAGACAATGAATCTGATACCTTGGTAAGATGATAGGTTTACCTTTAGGGAAACCATGAGTCCCCCAGCTTCCATTGCTGAAACAATATACCTGGCATAAACAAAAGGAGGACTTTTTGGCTTACAGTTTCAGTCCATGGTTGTCAATCCCCATTGCTGTAGGCCTGTGGAGAGGAAGTGAGGAGAAGAACCATTAACCTCATGACCACCGATGAGTAGAGGTTGAGCAAGTAACCAAGGGACTAGATGAAGATATATTCTTCTAGAGCAGCAGTTCTCAACCTGGGGGTTGCAACCCCTTTGGGTGTCGAATGACCCTTTCACAGGGGTTGCCTAAGGCCATCACAAAACACAGATGTTTACAATTCATAACAGTAGCAAAATTATGATTTTGAAGTAGCAATGAAAATAATTTTATGGCTGGGGTCATCACACGAGAAAGAACTGTATTAAAGGGTTGTAGCATTGGGAAGGTTGAGAACCACTGTTCGGGAGTGTGCCTCCAAGATGGCATGCTGGAATACACCTATAATTACAGAACTTGGGAGGTAGTAGTTCATGGTCATCCTTAGCTATGTAGAGTTTGCAGACACCCTGGGTTTTATGAGAGCCTGTAGCATGAATTCTAATTGTTCTTAATAATAAGAGCTCGTAGTCAACTATGGGGTGAAAGCTGAAGGATCAAAGAAGCAGTGGCCAGCCACTAGAGTTCTTACCTTTACACCATTGCTCAGATCAAAGAGGCGATCCTGTCTTCTGACTGCCTAGACTGCTTGTTCAGACTGCAACCTCAGACTGACTGCCGCTCAGTCTGCCTTCACAGACTGAATGCAGTACCTTATATTCCTCTCTGTCCAACCATATCACTCCTGTTTCCACTTCCTTGGGATTAAAGGCATGTGACCCCAAGTGCTGAGATCACCTTTGTAGGAGCTCTGTTTCTCTTTGAGACTGGGTCGGCCAAGTGTTTCCCAGGGTGGCCTTGAACTCACAGGGATCTGTCTCCTTCAGGCCTCTTGTCTCCAGAGTCCTGAGATTAAAGGTGTGTGCCTCCACTACCTGGACTCTAGTGACTTAACTGTGTACTCTGATCTTCAGGCAAGCTTTATTTATTAAAATACAAACAAAAATCACCACAAGAGGCAATGTTTTAAAACACACAAAAATGCCTCCCATGTTCCAAGAAGTCTCACCTCCTGGTTTCTGCTAATTGGCAGTACTAAAAGTCTATCCATAGATGAACCAGTTGATGGTGGAGAGTCCCCAGGCTCCAGTCATCTTACCAGGGCTGCCTTTAACCCAAGAACCTCAGGGTTCAGATCCAGAATGTAACAGTCATGTTTATGATTTAAGAGAAATTTTTAGTATAACCAAAAAATTGTAGTTTTACTTATAAATTCCTTTGTCTCGGGTGATACTTATTTAATGATATATATATATATATACATATATATACATACATATATATATATATATATATACTCTCTATATTTTCTTAATGAAGATCTTTGTTACTCTTACTTTTAAGGATTTCATCCAGTTCAAACCTGGAGCTAACACCTGTCAAGAACCAGAGTTGCAAATATAAGAAATGGCCTTATTCTAGATGCCAATCTAGCCTAAAAGAGAGATTGACGTGATCAAGACAAATGCGCACTCCAGGGATACGGGGGGGGGGGGGGGGCGTAAAGGGACAGCTGGCTTTACTTGGGGGATTCTAAGAGAATATAACGTTTGAGCTGGACCGTAGAGGATGAGTATACAGAGACTGAGAAGAGCTGTCAGTTGCAGGGAACAACATTGAAAACATAAAAAGTTGTAGTGCATTTTAGGAAATGGCAGACAGTTGCACTGTGGTCAATGCTTGGGCTGAGAATAGGTACATAGTTCCGGCGGGCTGTGTCTAAAAGTTCCAGAGGCTTTGTTTTATCTAGTAAGGTTTTAGATTTTTATTTTACAGCCATAAGGGGGCAAGAATTTTTTTTTGTTTGTTTTCTAGAAGTTCACAGAATACCTTAATTTTTATACAGTTTAGTTACTGAAACTTGCTTATGAAAACAATTTTTAATGTCTCACCAGTTTCTTTTTCATTTGAAATAAGGTAATTAGATACTTTTTATTAATGAAATGTTTTGCATTTTAGTGTATTTCTACAAGAGAGTTATTTGCTAGAATGACCTTGGACATTATTATTTGATGACTTTAGAACACACATGCATAGCATCTTGAGTAGGCTACCTGGGTAGGTCTCTCTTGCCTCCAGAAAATGAAACCAGCTGCAGTCTGGTGGTGGGGTCATGTCCAGATCTGTTTGCGAAATCCTCAGCAGTTTCTCACCTACTGCTGTAAGGAAGTTTTACAAGTGAGAAGTTAGTGTGCTAAGAATAACTTCTGATTTTCACTGCAAGCCACACACAGACCAGGATGGTGTGCTTCTTTCTTAACCTTCTGCATTGGAGTGTGCTGGCGAATGTTTCTGCAACTGCTATTTCCTGAGTGTTTTCCTTGAATCTCTTTGTGGGCCTTGGGCTTGATAAGAGCCCTAATATATAAGATCGGGAATTCAGGTCTGGAGAGTTGGCTCAGAATTGGGAGCAGATACTGTTCTTTCAGAGGACTTGAGTTTTCTTCCCAGCATTCATGCAAGCCTTCAACCTCCTGTACCTCCAGCTCCAAGAGATCAAACACCCTAACACAGAGTACTAGTCCCTATTAATTCTGTTTTCCACTTCTTTCTGGACTAGAGGGTGACCTTGGTATAGCAACATCAGAGTGATTCCTGTGGCACCCCTCAGGAATGTTTTTAATTGGGGATAATATTCTAAGGATATCGCAGAAAACCGTAGAACTTAGAGAAGTTTTCTCCTATTCAGCCTTCTGTCTCAGCCAGATCCTAGCTAGCTGTCTCCAATCGGATTGCTTTCCTTAGGTTTTGCTGTGTTCCTCATATTTCTTTAAGTGGAATCACATAGTGTGTGACACTTTTTTTTATTTTTTATTTTATTTTTGTTTTTTTAAGACAGGGTTTGTCTGTAGTTTTGGAGCTTGCCCTGGAACTAGCTTTTGTAGACCAGGCTGGCCTCGAACTTACAGAAATCCGCCTGCCTCTGCCTCCCAAGTGCTAGGATTAAAGGCGTGCAGGGCCACCACCGCCTGGCACAGTGTGTGACACTTTAGAGATTGATACATTGTTACTTGTCTCGTGGGGTTTTGTTTTTGTTCCTGAATGCTACAATTTGTTTATATATTTACCAGCTAATAGACATTGGGGTTATTTCTGTGTTGTTGCAGTTGTTTTGTATTTTGAGACAGGGTCTCACTTTATAGCCTTTGCTGACTTTGAACTTACTATGTAGACCATGGTGGCCTTAAACTTACAGAGATCAGCCTACCTTGCCTCCCTGAATGCTGGGATTACAGGCATGCACCACCATGCCAGCCAGGTGTTACTACGATTTTAATGATTCTGAATAAAATTTCCACATTGTGATCTAGGGGATAGGAGAATGAGGTTGACGAGGATATAATTTTTGTATGGAAAGTTTCTATTTAACTTTAAGAAACTGCCAAACCCATCTGAAATGCATGTACCATGTTCCTAGTCAAGGAAGTGCAAGAACCCCAGGAACTCGGCATACCTTTGCTCCCTGGCAGCATCAGGGCCTTGTTTTTCGTTGTTTGTTTTGTTAAGTCCATATTTTAGCTCTTAGTATGAAGTAGTGTGATTTTGATTTTTGTCTCTCTAATGAAGAATGACAAGTGTAATTTTGCCTGAGCTTGATTTGGTTACTTAGTAAACCTAATTCTGCATACTTTGTGCAGGCAATGAGCATGATAAAATCAAGAGAGAGGGGAACAAGAGACTATTCTAGGCGGGCAGTGGTGGCACACGCCTTTAATCCCAGCACTCGGGAAGCAGAGGCAGGCGGATCTCTGTGAGTTTGAGACCAGCCTGGTCTACAGAGCTAGTTCCAGGACAGGCTCCAAAGCCACAGAGAAACCTTGTCTCGAAAAACAAAAAAACAAACAAACAAGAAAAAGGGGGGCTATTCTAAAGAGTCAGTGTGACAGTTTGATGACACTAGTATAATTTCCTGGGCTCTTTGAGAAAGGAGTTTGCATAGTACCTGTTTGATGAAAAGGATGATGGCTAGAGAATCAGAAAAAAAGGTCAGTAGTTTAACTTCAGCTGAGTGCTTTTCTGCTTGTTTTGTTTTGTAGAGATAGAGTCTCTCTACATAGCTTTGGTTGTCTTGGTACTCTCTCTATAGACCTGGCTGGGCTGGAACTCAACGGAAATCCTCCTATCTCTGCCTCCCAAGTGCTAAGATTAAAAGTATGCCCCACCACACCCCACTGGGTCTTTTTCAACTGTCTCATGAGGGAGTATTATCACATAAGCTAGAAAGGTTGTTTCTAATTCAATTACATGTCTATACAAATTTTGCTTATCAGATTGATTTTTTTTAGCCCTTGTGAGAGTTTGTGCAAATGAAAACAAAAGACCTTTTCACATTTTTTCAGTGATAAAATTCCTACTTTCTGTTTATGAATAATCCTTTGCATTTGGAGATAGTATAGGTGGTATTATAGTCAGGATTAGGTGTTTCTTAAACCTGTTCTGAGGAGGTAGTTCCATAATGATATATCTGGCTCTCATGGCATTATGATGCACTATTCTGTCATCTCACAAAAAATGACACAGAGACATTATTATTTATGAAAGCTTGGCCTTACTTTAGGCTTGTTCCTAAGTAATTCTTGCAGATTAAATTTTAACCCATTTTTTTTTAATCTACAGTGTTTTTGTTGTTGTTTGGGTGCTTTTGTTTTGCTTGTTTGTTTTTTTAAGCAGGTAGTAGTTTATTTTTATTGATATTTTTTGAGCTCTACATTTTTCTCTGCTCCCCTCCCTGCCTCTCCCCCCCTCAATCCTCCCCAAGGTGCTTGTTTGTTTTTAATGTGGCTAGGTTACTCTACTCTTTATTCTGCTTTCTGTCTGGCTGGTGACTCCGCCTTTCTTCCTCCCAGAGCTCTCTCTGTCCAAAGTCGTACCTATGCTTCCTGTCTAGCTATTAGTCATTTAGCTTTTTATTAAACCAATCACAGTGACACATCTTCACACAGTGTAAAGGAATATTCTGCAACATTATTAGAATTTAGACGGCTATCAAGAAATTCATTTCTGATACCTTGTCCTTGAAGACCCTGAGCCAGAGCTGGGTAGAATGTGTAGGGATTACCCAAACAAAAGCAATAATCGCCCTGAGGACTCCAGCCAGGTGCTCTGACTTCAGCAAGGTGCTCTTGTGCCAAAGGCCAGTCAAAGGGATGGACAGCTTTTAATTTTAAAAATCTTAACATTTCTGAAATGGAATACCTTCATCATCAGAGCATTCTAAGACTCTTGTAGTAAAGTTATCATTCATGCTTTTTTAAAGTAAAATGCATGGAGGGCTGGGGTGTACCTTACAGTGCTTGCCTCTGAGTTCAATCCCCACCACCACAAAATAGTAAGTATGGTATAATAGTAAGTATGGTATAATAGACAGTAGGTAGGTAAGCAGCCTTTAGAACACAGAACATTGAGAACCCAGTTGTATCACAAGCTGAGTCACTCTTTTCAGCAACAGCCAACTCATAGAGATAGCTAAGCTGAAGTCAGAAGCACAGATGACAGGAATGCTAAAGGACTTAGTATTTTACCTCTTGAAAATAATGTTAGTTGCTAAGTTTGTTAGTTGTGCGTTATTAGTAAAAAACGATGACCAACTATTTAGCAGGCAGCAATGGGAAGACCATGAGCAGAGGAGAAATGATGTTTGTTGTAGTTTTCATGCAGCAGACAGGTTGACCTTAGGAGTTATCTGAGGGCCTCTTGCTCCTTTATTATTGTAAAATAACATACTTGGTCTGGTGACCCAAACATCAACCACCTTTGAATATTATTTATGTTGTGTGTGTTGGTAGGTTGGAATTTAGTTGTCAAATATACCATCATAGTTCAATAGTTTTCATACTAGTTGTGCTGGCTATTTTATGTCAACTTAACACAAGGGATAGTCACCAGCGAGGAGGGAGTCTCAGCTGAGAAAATTTCTCCTTAAGTGGGCTATAAGTAAACCTGTGGAGCATTTTCTTAATTAGTGATTGATGGTCCATTTTAAGTGGTGCCATCCCTGGGCTGGTGGTTCTGGGTTCTATCAGAAAATAGACTCAGCAAGCCATGAGGAGCAAATCAGTAAGCAGCACTCCTTCATGGCCTCTGGTTCAGCTCCTGCCTCCCAAGTTCCTACTCAACTTGAGTTTGTCTCAGTTTGGGTTTTTATTGCTGAAAGGAGAGACCATGACCATGGCAACTCTTATTAAAGAAAACATTTAATTGAGATGGCTTGCTTACAATTTCAGAGATTCAGTCCATCTTGGCAAGGAGATTGGTGTCATGCAGACAGACATGGTGCTGGAGCTGAGAGTCCTACATCTTGACTCTGAGGCAACAGAAAGTCAACTGACTGTCACACCGAGTGAAGCTTGAGAAAAGAGACTGCAAAGCCTGCCCCCACAGTGACACACTTTCTCCAACAAGGCCATACCTAATAGTGTTACTTTCTTTGGGGACCATTTCTTTCAAACCACCATAGTCTGTCCTGACTTCCTTCAATGATGAGCAATGATACGGAATCAAATGCACCTTTTCCTACTTAAATTGCTTTGGTCATGCTGTTTAATTGCAGCAATAGCAACACTAATCACTAGTCTTTAAAGTTCTGAAACTTTCCTTTAAGTTGAATAATTCGTTGCAGCAACTGAAAATAAGCTACATTATTAACATGAGTTCTTGAAGTTTATGTCAAATATTTTCAAAGACAATGGAATATAGTTGCTTGAGGGATAAAAACACTAGTACAAAGGACAGGTATAAAAGTATTTATAAGCATACTTTATCCAAGTCAGCCTGTATTTTATTACTTGAGTGTTTTTATGGTATGTAATTTGGAAATATATGCCATATATTGACATAATTTATAACATGTTTATTAGTTTAAAATCAGAAAATCTACCATGGTGCGATGACCAAAAACCTAAAGAAAATTTATTTATCACAGACTTTACCCACAATTTCTTTACACTTTATAATCTTTAGAATAGTTACAGAGTGGGTTTTATTTGTTTTTAAGAAAATTCTATATATGAGGGTTTGTATTTAGAAAGCAAATTAAAGCAGAGGAATGGGTACCATT
Source organism: Microtus pennsylvanicus (assembly GCF_037038515.1). NCBI lineage: Eukaryota > Metazoa > Chordata > Mammalia > Rodentia > Cricetidae > Microtus > Microtus pennsylvanicus. The sequence goes on from NC_134583.1 coordinate 52,954,564, forward strand.
AAACTTTACCAAAATAGTAAAAGTCTTTACTGCACTATTTTTTTCAAAATTGTTTTTAAAAACTTCCACTCTTTTGAGACAGGGTTTTTCTGAGTGGCCCTGACTGTCCTGAAACTCTGTGTAGATCAGGCTGTCTTTGAACTCAAGAGTTCTGCCTGTCTCTGCCTCCCAAGTACTGGGGTTAAGTACATGTGCCACCATATCTGGCTGTTGAAAATAAATTTTTCTAAAGGATTCTTAAGGAATACTAGGCCAATAATAACTGCTCTATAATTCTTATTGCTGATCATCAGTATTTTAATATAATTTCGATATGGCACGTTTGCTTAAATTTTCAGAATGTATTAACAGATATTTTCCTACTTTTTTGTTTGCCATTCTGTATCATATGTGATCTTTTAAATGTTAACTTTTAAATTAAGTGAATCATTTGCTAATGTTTGAATTATCCAGATTTGTCCATAAGAACAACAAGGGGTTCTTATGTTCTCTTGATATATCTTGAATACTTATTTGAGTACTTAGTTTTTTGTACTTTCTCAGACTTTTCTACCAAGACTTCTGGATCCTAGAAACTAAAATCAAAGACACTGATGTACCTGCTGCTAGAAATATGCCATTGCTTCTAAGTTCTCAGTGGGCACAGCTAAATAAATATATGCATGTGAGCATTTGTAAGAGTGGAATGTGTCTTTTATATCACCAAGATTTCATAATAAACAGATGGCTATATTTTTTAACATCTTTTGAAAGATTTGTTTATTTGTATGTATGTGTGGGGGCCTACACAAGCCATTGTACTCACATGGATAACTTGTATTTTCCTTTTTTTTTTTTTTGGTTCCCTGACCGGGTGTATTTTCCTTATACCATGTGGATTTTAGGGATCAAGTCTTGGCAACAAGCACCTTTACCCACTAAGCCATCTCACTGAGGGGCACTTAGGCTTCTTCCACTTTTGGATTGTTATTAATATACAGTTATGAACAAATATCTACTGGTTAGCTCTCTTCAGTTTTTGTTGTTGCTGTACCTAGAATTAGAATTTCCAGCTTTATAAACAGGTTTATTATTTCGTTGTATATTTGTTATTATGTAAGCTAACATATTTACTGTAGGAGAGGCATGTCTATGGCCTTTCATTTCCGCAGACTTTACTATGACAGCACAAGTGGTTCAGATCCAGGCCCAGCCAGGCATTGTTTTCATGTGGGGACCGTAGTACCAGATACCAGAGGTCCATATCTTCACCTTGGTCTTGTCATAGAAGAAGCAATTGTTCTTGAGTGTTGGCCTATTGCAGTTTTCTTACTATTTTCCTAAGGATGGCACCACAGTAAGCCCTGGATTTATTGATGATCCTAATGTTCTTAGTGCATTCAGCCACATCACCATGACGTAGGCTAAGTCTAGACAGAAGTTTCTGTCCTTATTCCCACAGCCATTCAGTTCTAAGTAAACACTCAGAGATAATAATTATAAACTGTTTGACCTGTTGCTCAGGCTTATTACTAACTAGCTCTTATGCCTTAAATTCACCCATAATTCTTATCTGTGTTTAGCCATGTGACTTGGAACCTTTTCTCAGTAAGGCATTCTCGTCTTGCTTCCTCTACATCTGGCTGGTGACTGAGTCTCTGACTTTCCTTTTTCCAGAATTCTCTTAGTCTGTTTTCCCTGCCTATCCTTCCTACCTGCTACTGGCCAATTAACGTTTTATTAAACCAGTATGAGTGACAAATCTTTACAGTGTACCAGAGCATTATCCCACAGCAGCTAAGCCCACAGAGCCTATAGGCAGTTTCATCAACTATAGGATGTTACATTTTTGGAAAACTTACTGTAAACTTCAACTGTTGGTCAAGTGCCTTTCTACTGCTGGGTGATGATTAAGTTCAGCCCTTACCTGGCTGACACCTGCCTAGAAGGGAAAGACGGGCATACTTGGTTCCTTCCATGTGGCTTCAGAAGTAAAGAGGGTGCTCCAGTCTGCCCACTCTGTCTTTTTGAACACCTCCCTGATTAGGGGCTGGGGACTTCTTATTATAGCCAAGTGAGTGTCCCTCTTGGCAGTTGGTGGGGGTGGGGCAGGGTCAGTTTTGTTCTTGGATGATTGGCTGTGATAGTGTGGTCGTTAAAAGTTTCCTATTTAGTGAAACTGCTTCTTTTCACATCTTTTCTGAGTTTTTAGTCTGTACTCACTCACACCAGATGACTGAGCCACAATCCTAAGGATTGTACTACTATTGTACCACCCCTCTGCTTCTCTGCCTTCCTCCCCTCCTTCCCTCTTTTCTTCCTTCTTTCCTTCTCTCTTTCCTGTTTTTTTTTTTGTAAAATTTTTACTTGTTTGATTTGAAAGTATTAAATATTTTGAAGATTGGAGTATTGTATGTAGCTTGAATGCTGTTACAATGCTCTTTAGTCACTAAATAAATGCTGGTGTTTTGTTTTAACTTTAAGAGGCTTCTCTTCCTTCTGAGCATTTTCTTTGATAGACTGAAGTATATCTAGGGGGTCTTAGAAGCTGGGGTTTATCATAAATCTTCTCCATTAGGGTATCCTTGTCCTTCCTGCATTTTCTTATATACCACTTTCAAATTGCTTGTGGTATGTGTGTTGATGTATGTAAATATTACATGGTCTTGCTTGTGTTAGCTTTTTCTTTGTTTTCTTTTTCTGCCTCTTGCATGTATTTCCTGTAGACAAATTGTTCTTTTTGTTTGTTATACTAAAAATACATAAATATACTAAAAATAAAAATACATCTACACATTTTCATAGATGATTTTCATGGGTTCTGATGCTTAGCAAATTGCTTTTATTCCCTTGATTATCTTTTTATCTCATGACTGGGAGGAAGAATGAGAGGATAGTACTTTAATTTTTTTACTTTATATATGTTAGTTAAATTTGCCAAATTTTTCTCTTTTAAGATTTAAATTATATAAATAAGTACATATACAATCCTAAAAATATATAGGTTGGTTTGTATTTTGATGGTACCTACTCTTAGTTAGTTCATATCAAATCACATTTGGGATGTTTGCAGTTTTGTGCTATTTTAAGCAGTGGTAATTGCACATTCCTACGTATATCTACTGTAACTCAAACAGGAACTTCTCTAGGAGATAATCAATAGATAGGTGGATGGATGGATGGATGAATCCATAGGCAGGTAAGCAGGAAGGCAGATGAGTATTTTTTAATGGTGAGAGTGGTAGGTTCTATGATAAGCATTTTTTTTGTTTTATAGGTAATGTAATGTCAGAATTTCCTGAAGGTGGTGGTATCAATTTACATTCACACTAAGAATGAGAAGTCTTGAAATGTGATTATTTGAGTGTCTTTTTGTTAATATTTTTACACATTTCAGCATTTCTTTGTCAACGGTCCTTTTCCAAGGAGCTATTCCTGCCCTCTGCAGGGTACTTGCTGGTTATGGCTCATGAACTAGGCTTTTTAGTTGTATGTTTTGTGTACATGGTTTCCCAAATCTTAACTTTTTGCCCTTTCTGTTTTGTTAATTCTACACATCTTCAATTTTAACTAACTTAATGTTATTTTTGAACTTTTTAACATACGCAATTCTTCCAAGCTTAAAATTTTAAAGATATTTTGTAAAATTTCTAAAGTATTTATAACTTTTGTGTTGTCATTTAGGTCTTTAATGTACCTGAAATGGGTTTGTTTTCATGTAGGACATAAGATATTCTTTAAATTTTGATGTATTTTCCCCCTCAATGAATGGGTATTTATCCTGGAGCCATTTACTAAAAGGCCCTACTTGGCCTGAAACTCTATGTAGACCAGACTGACCTAGATCCACCTACCTCCACTTCCTCTGGTGCTGGGATTAAAGGCACCACCACACCTGATTAAAAAGTTTTATCTTTTACCCAACCAAATTCCTAGGTATATTTGGTTCTAGAGAGTCTATATTTTAGCTCTTATATTTAAGTCTTTTATCTGTTGAATTAATTTAAAATTTAAAAAAAAGTGTTTTTGTTTGTTTGTTTGTTTGAGACAGGGTGGTTTTTATAGTCCAAGCTGGCCTGGAACTCATTCTGTAAATTAGGCTGGCTTTGGACTTGCTGCCATGTGCATCACTTAATTTTTATAGTTACATGATTTTTTATATCATTCCTTATAAAGAGCTTTCTGGCCAAAGTTAATCAGTAACTAACAATTTTAATGAATGTAAGGTTTGGTTTCTTTTTTGGTTAAGTGGGGGTTGGGGGAAATGTCCTGTCCTTTATATCTTGACTCAAAGTAGATTGTTTTTAGTAATGAAGGCAATAGGGGAGGTATTCACTGCTGATCTGGTGGCTACAGGAACTGGAGATGTTTGAGGGAGAAAAAGATGAGGGATAGCAAGACTATAACGGTAAAATGGCAAGAGGTGAGCTGTTCTGATTATCTTCAGTTGTGTAACTATGATGTGGGATGTCCTTTTGTATATGTGTTGCTTTTATTGGTTAATGGGTAAAGCTGCTTTGGCCTATGGCAGGGCAGAATATAGCCAGGCCGGAAAAGATATATAGAACGAGTCAGCAGAGTCAGAGAGACACCATATAGCAGCTCAAGAAGCAAGAGGTAACAAACCATGAGCATCGTGGTAAAATATAAATTAATAGAAATGGATTAATTTTAAATGTAAGAGTTAGTTAATAAGAAGCCTGAGCTATTGGCCAAACAGTGTTGTAATTTGGGTCTGAGCAGCTGGGAAACGAAGAAGCAGTCTCCTTTACATAAGTACTGTTCCTAAACTACTTCTTCCTCATAGAGTAGCAGTCTAGGCAAGACAGGTGGCACTAACTTAGTTTTCTGCTCTATGGCATCAACCAGGCAAGGGTACGGCTGGAAGCATCTGAAGGAGTTCTCAGACTGTGTGCTGTTGATGCTAGTTGTCAGCTAGGATCTCACTGAGACTGGGAGTAGTACATCTATATATGGCCTTTCCTTTTGACTGCTTAGCTTCCTTCCAGCCTAAAAGATGTGTTGCAAGAGCATGAATCTGAGAGCAAGCCAGGAGTCTAAAGTCCTTTCTAACCCAACCTTGGAAGTCATGTTGTAGAGCACGGGAGTCACTGAGACCCACCTCAAAAGACATGACATTAGATTCCTGATTTTACTAAGAGTCATGTCAGATAATTGGGTGCACATGTTTTGAAACTGCCACAGCGAAAAAAAAGAGGTACGCCTATCAAGGGAAAAACAGTCTGGGTATCATGGTCAGAAATGCTAAGACTCTGAGAGTGACAGGTACCTGACTGCTCAGGTTTGTTAATGGCCTGCTTCTCACTATATAATGAATCCTCCAGGGGATAAGAGCTTTGTTCACTGTTACATTCTAGGCAACTAAAGCAGTGTTAACAACTGATTGCAGGTCAGGTATTATTTTGTGAAAGATACAGTCAACATTCTGTACCAACCTGCACTTTGAAAACTAATCGTTCTGTCACAGAAAAGTGAGTATTAAAGTGTATGAAACAGAATGATCCTTTTGGATAGAAACTGAGTCACTGTAAAATGGAAAAGGTTTTGGTGTGGCATATATTGAATTGCTAATGATTGCTATCTTGGAATTGTTTTTTAACTTTGTCTCCTGTAGCCCAGGCTGCCGTTGAACACATTATATAGCTGAGGAGACCATGGTCCTCCTGATCCTCCTGCTACATCCCCAACCCTAGAATCACTGTTTGAAAACTGATTACTGCTATTAGAATTATATTTCTGTTGTAAAGACAAAATGGCCTTTAATTCAGTATGTTCTCCTTATTAAGCAAAGGAGCTGGCAAGAGGTGTATAGAAGAAGCATGGATGTTGTAGACTCAGGGTTTAAAGAAAATGCTTCTTGATTATTAGTAACTTTCATTTCCTTTTGCATACAAGTGTGTGTTTATTTTCTTAGTTGTAAAAAAAAAAGGACCTATAGTAAGAGGCTTATCTTAAAGGTGAATCTTGTTAAAATGTGCCAGTTTCCATGTGAGCCTTACTATCACTGTACCATAGGTTTTCATTATGCATAGAAAACTGATACACAACATTACAATTGCAATATAAATTATGAATGAATCCCAGATGGTGTATAATATTGTAATTATATATATTTTATCACAGAATGTCTTTTGCTTTTATTTCTCTTATGCCTTATTTTTTTTAAATAATTAATTTTGTTCTTATATGCCATAGGATGTATTTTGGAGATGCAGACAAAATATCTTTGATGAAATGAAGAAGAAATTTTTACAGGTAGCCTGCTGATGTCACTGCTTTAGTATGGTAGTCATCAGAGCAATAACAGCATGCATGTGTTTTTGTTTAATAACGAAGCATGTTTCTGCTTGTTTGGCTATTTTATTCCTATTCAATTTTAGTAGCACAGAAGTCATCTTAAATGAATTTTACTTCTGGTTTGTCCTTTGTATCAAGTGAATAAGGAGGAAGGACTAAAAGAAGTCATCAGTAGAGCCCTTTGTTACACATTTGGATGTAGTTTTTGCTTATTGTTACAGATATATTTATCTTCTGCACTATTAATAAATAATAGAAAATAAATATGTACACTGCAAAAACCCAAGACTGCATTTCTTACCTCATGGCTGTTATGATAAAAATAAAATACTGTGGATCCCCGTGGGGCACAGCAGCAGAAACACTACAGGTCCCTGAGTGGCGGCAGTGGGCAGCAGGCCATAAGACCATGGAGAGTACATAGGCAGCTAGTCCCAGGCAGGGAGCTCCTGAGTAGCTCACAGGCCATGCAGGACAGCAAGTCCCACAAGAAGTTGCAGCCGCTGCAGGTGAGAGACAGAAGATAGACACGCCACGCAATGCAGAGTCAGGTTGGATATTTATTTAGTGGTTTATGGAGGGGAAAGGGAAAAGGGAGAAGGAGAGAAGGGGAAAAGAGCAGAGAAAAAGAGAATCAGAACCTGAGCTGGGGGTGGAGAAGTGGGGAGAAGGGAGTGAGGCAGAAGCTGCCTCTCAAGAGAGGGACAGAAAAGGAAGGAAGATCCGCACAGGGGAGGGGGGAGTAGGTAGGGCTTGTCTCTTAAAGGGGCAGAGCAGACCATTACATTCCCATCTCTTTTTTATAGTTAGGAACAACAGGTTAAAGAAATTGGGGCGGCAGATTCTCAAGATTGCTTCCTGCTTATTTGTGGGCATTGTCTTGGTAGGTGGAACCTGAGAAGACTGGATGCTAGTCACCTTCTGGGGTAGCTAGTGTCTTTGATCCTGTCTGGTGTTTGTGGTATGGAAATGTCTGGTGTCTCTTACACCTGCTTAAAGTATTGGCAGAACAGAGGACAAAGACCTGTTTAAGGTGGATCCTTCAATTCGACTCCCTGAAACTCATAAGAGTTCTTTGGGTTTGTGAAAACATAAGTTTTAGACAGTAGCATACTTATATCAGAATGACTGTGACAGACATTTTGCATAGTGAAAGGTGCATGAAAGAGATTTGAAAACTTATTCTTGTTGAAATTTGTTTGGCAAGGCTGTCCTTTTAAGCAACAAAACCTCAGCTGTCAAACTGCATCAGAGATCTTTGAGAAGGATAAAATTTTACTTGAGTTGTTGATTAAAAAATGAGAGAGAATTTACTTGGTTAGTACCTAGAGCTACTCCTCAGGGTCCTCCATGGTCACTGAAGGATGTATTTGATTTTTGCTGTTTAGCACAGGGGCTGCCAGGCCCCAGAAGATCCTGTGGGCTAAGAATTCTGTAGGAAGACAAGCCTACCTTGACCTGAGTAGCTAGGCTGTCAATTCCTGCAATTCTGTCCATGTCTGGAGATCTTTAGTTTAGTTGAAAGGCAGTTTTGCCCAGTTGTCAGCACTTGTTAGTTGAAACAAATTGCCAATGGACGTTGTTCTATGCCCATTTGTCTTTTCTCTTTTTTGGAGGAAATTGAGTGCTGCTGCTAGGAACCAACCTGTCTCTTTTTGTTATGAAAAGTTTATTAGTAATTAAATATTTAAATGCTATATTCCCCAGATCTCTGAGCAGTTGAGGGCTGTTTATCAGGTATAACCACAGTAAAGAATCTACTTGGAGAGCTGGGTCTGAGCTTGACTGTACTGGCTTTCAACTTAACAAGTAAGATTTACACTCGCAAAAAGACAGAAAGGAGAATAAACTGCTTGCAATAGAAGGTTAATGACAACAGTAGAGAACAGCTTAATATATTTTAAATCAGGGTTGGATTAAATATACCATATTTTTATAAGAAACATAAAAGTACATACCAACTTAAAACATGAGACTGCTTTGTAGTCTGGAATGAGATACAATGAACAGACAATTATAGCATTTAACAGTAAACATAGGTGCATTTAAATTACATGTGTGCACAAACACACAGAATGAGCAGGAATTGGGCGAAGTGGATGCTCTTGGTGGGCCCTACCAAAGGCATGCCACTGTGCAAAACACACAGGTAACAGATTCAACACCAGGGAACCAGGCAGGGAATACCTCAGTAAAGAAAGGCGGAACTTGGTCACCTGACCTGGTTCTCAGTTAAGGTGGTGATAACTGAGCTCAATCAAAATGGTAGTGGTCACATGTTTTTTTGGAGACCTAGAGGTGTGATCCACCTTGTTCCCAAGCCACCATGCCACAAGCCACAACGGGGAACAAAGGCTGGAATTGAAAACAGCTGCCTCGTGGATACAACTAATCTTGTAGGTAGCAGTGGCAGAGACAGTTTGAGGAAAAGTGGAGCTGGCGGGACACCAGCAGAGCATTTTTTTGAGGGTTTATACCATAGCTGAAAACTTAAATCCGGGAAAAACATCACAGGTCCTATAGAAGAGCGTCCTCTCTCTATAGGCAGGCTGTGAAACAGCAGGTAATACTGCATCCTCCCTCTACAAATGGGGTGTTAAAGCCTGACTGGCTCCAGTCTAGGTGACTCAGAAGCCAGAGAGAATTAGATGCTGCTCTGAGCGGTCTCTTGTGGTAGGGACCACTTATGAATGGTCCAAAAGAAAAGAAAAGAAAAAGAAAGGAGAAGGAAAAATCTGAGGGACCCCAAATTGAATGCACTGCATTACATGTTCAATACTAGCGTGGGAGGACCAACCCCAGGTTGTCCAGTCACATTCTTAGCCATGGAAAGCAGCAACGAGCCGTGAAGGCTGTGGTTGGGGGCTGGAAGGGGAAAACTCACCACCGAGCTGCTGGTGTGCATAGAGGTCGGCATTCAGACAGATAGAACACGTGGTTGTTGTGGGAAAAAAAACACCTAGTTCCAGATCCCGACCCCAGGAAAGGGACAGAAGAGCCTCCCTAGTCTCAGGCACCAATGTTATGGTTTAAGTAAAAACGGTGCTGTTCCCTGAGTGACAGCAGGGGTTCCCGAGACCACAGTGGACTATGAAGGTAGCCAGTTGCAGGCAGGGAGCCCCCTTATAGCCCACGGGCCACGAGGGCCAGCGGATCCCAGGCAGGGAGCTGCATGGCAAGTCAGAGACTTTGTTGTGGCAGCCAATCCCACTAGAAGAGATATGGATAGACATGCCACGCAGAGTAAGTAGGTATTTATTTAATCAATTATAGAGGGGAAAGGGAGAAGAGGAGAGAGAGAGAGACAGACAGACAGACAGACAGACAGACACGGGGGGAGGGGAAAAGTGGGGAGAAGGGAGAGAGGCAGAAGATGCCTCTTTTCGAGAGCAACAGAGACAGAAAGGGAAGGAGCTCCAACTAGAAGCCTAAGGAAGATCGCCTGCCTCTGCAGTAGACAGGGAAGGGAGTGGGTGGGGCTTGTCTCTTAAAGGGATAGGACAGTCCATTTCAATAGCAGCTTCTGCACCCAGAAGTAGAGAAATGGACTGTGCATGCCAGCCTGAAGAGAAAATGAGTTGACTCTTGAAATGGAAGTAAAGAAGACACTTCACGGTGTTTTAATTCTTTAACTATTTTCTCTCAGAAAAATAAAATGTTGATAACTTTAAATTTTGCTATTTTCTACATCTAATGGCTGAACACATGCCATCAACTAAGTACTTTACTTTGTGTTTTTAAGTACGAAATGTCTAAGAACTGTTTTGTTGATTGGCTTTTGTGTTTTTTGAGGTACAGGGGATTGAATCTTGGACCTTAACCTCATACCAACTAGGCAAGTCTGCCTCTAAGCTATGTCCCTATCCCCTTTTTAAATTTTTTTATTCCGGGTCAGTCTCACTAAGTTGCCCAACAGGTCTTGAACTTGGAATCTTCCCACCTCAGCTTCTTGAGTTGCTAGTATTACAGAACAGTAGATCCTGGTCTAGCTTAGGAATTAGTTGTTGTTGTTGTTGCTTTTAAAGACAAAAAAGCACAATGTTGATGCCAGTAGCCTCAAAGTTAGATTGTTAAGAATGAAAAGAAAAAGAAACAAGGTGATTTGAAAGAATTATACATTCAGTGTGTACTTAGGATTGCGCATGTCAGCTACTTCTGTATTCTCCTAGGAACAGAAAATACTGTTTCCTCTGTAATTATCCTAACTACTTACTTTTTACACCAAGGTTCTATCCTCATTTTTACATTTTGAGTGTTTCTTTCTAGCTGTGCTGGGAAATCAACTGTTTGTGCAATAAATTTAGAAATAAGCAACAGGCTTCTAATGTAGTTCTTAGGGTTACTGCCAAGTGTGTGTGTAAAATAAGTAAATTTGATTTTGACTGTACTTTCCTTGTTCTTGGCTTGGCTTTTCATTTAGAAAACTTTTCCCTTTCAAAACTTCATCCTAAGTGTATTTACTTCCTAAATGGAAGCTTCTATAGGCCTTTAGAACTTTGTAGCTTCTTCTCACCTTGCATTTTTAGAACTCTTTGGACTGACTGTAATGGTCTGTCCTGTCTCTTTAAGAGACAAGCCACGCCCACTCTCTCCCCCATCCCCTGAGGCAGGTAATTCTTCCTACTTGCAGCCTGAGTCTCTTCCTTTTTCATCTCCCTCTTGAAGAGGCAGCTTCTGTCTCCCCCCCCCTCTTCCTCCCTCCCTCTCCCTTGTCCCCTTCTCTCTCTCTCTCAAAACAGAAAAGAGGGGGAGTAGGGGTGTGGCTTATCTCTTAAAGAGACAGAACATATCATTACACTGACCATATTTGCTCCCTCCCGCAAAACATAATCTGTCTCCAGTATGTTCTCACTCCCATGTCCTGGGCCAGCCTCAACAAAATACCTCTTGCAAGGGTATGGGGATTTAGAAATATAGTAAAGAATATAAAGACTCAGATGAAAATAATAAAACAGAAACAGTAAGGAGGGAATTCCAGTGAGTGTTTAAAATACCCCCTGGTCCAAAAAGGTAGGAGTGAGACAAAAGACTGCATTAACATGATACAAGGAAATGAATATACCACTTGAAAGTCATGGGCTACATTTATAGTTAAACATTCTGTTGCTAGAACAAAATAAGTCACACTTACACCCTAGACCAAAACATTCTGTAGGCAAACCACTCCCTGGAACTGGAACTTAGTTGGATCCTTACAGTTTTGTTTGAGGTAGGAACAGATCTATTTTTCCTGGCGTAAAAGTCTTGCTATTAGCCACACCTGTTGACAGTGACCTAGAACTCTCTTACCAACATCTAGGTGGTTTTGAGGTAGAAGCATAATAACCTTGAAGGAACTGGAGGCGAGTTTTAACTCTTTCACTTTAGGTCAACATGAAAACAGGTTCATATTTTCGGGCCTCCACACTCCCACCCCACTCCACTCACCATCGACAGAGCTTTCTATAGTAGTTTGCATGTGCCTGACTGTATCTTGCCATGTTTTTGCTATCTACTGCTCAGGTTTCTGTGCAATGAAGTTTCAGCAAGGACTCAGCTATTGAGCTCTGTTCCTTGAGGCATCATGACTTGGCTCCATTCTTCTGGTAGTTGGCTTTGGATGGAATGTCCAAGAATGCTATTTTCATGTATCACACACCTACCTCAGTGCTTCCACTCAGTGGCCATTTTTGCCTAGTGGAGGCTGCTGATTTCTTACGGCCCAGCATTCAGTGGCACAGTGGCACACTTTCTGATGGTCCTAAACATAGTTACAAAGCCAACTCAAATTCATGAGAAGGTGGAAACGGAGAAATAATAGCCAAGAGTTAGCATTTTGTAATTCTCCTGAAGATAATACTGATTTTTTCTTTCGCTATAAGTACCACCATTTTAAGGTATAGCCTTAAAGAATAGGCAGCTGTTCTAGTTGTCTCAAATCTATTAAATAAACTTTTACATTTAAATGTTTTAGAAAACACTTAAATTTATGTTGCAGAGGAATTTTGCTCTTGAAAAGCTGTTTAGTATAAAATTACAATATCTTATTTATAATACCTTTCGGTGGATGAAAACTTTTAACAATTCCCAAATTTAAGGTGAGCAAAGGAAAAAATTTTTACGGGGATTTCGAAGTTATGGTGGGTAGCCATGTGTTAGATTTAATTATAGGTGAAATAAAGAACAAATGAGATAATTGGTTATAAATAAAGTAATGGTTTACAAAGGGCTAATCTAGACCTTTAAATAACATATTTGCTTAAATTATACTGTAATTGACTTCAGGAATATGATGGGCCTGGAAATTTTAGAAAACAGAATGGGTACAAAGCTTTATCACATAGTTGTTTTTAAAGTTTTGTGGGCTGGGGTTGTAGCTCAGTAGTCTATAACTTGCTTACCATGCCCAATTCTCTGACTCAATCCACAGTACTGACTGTTAGGATCTGTCCTGTCAACTGGGTACCCTGTCCCCTTAAGAGACAAGCCCTGCCTACTCCCCCCTTCCATGGCCAAGAGGCAAATGGCTTTTCTTCCTCCTCCAGCCTGCACTCTTTCTCTCCATCCCTCTTTTGCCCCTCTCTATTTTCCTCTCTCTCTTCTCCTTGTCTCTCCCTCTCCCCTTTCCCCTTCCCTTCCATTAGCTACTAAATAAACTCTATACCCAGACACTATCTGCATGGCACATCAGTCTGTCTCTCACCCCAATGTGACCCGCCATGGCCTCAGGGGACTGGCTGAGGCCTGGGGGACCTGCTGGGGCTCCAGGTGGTCCTCCACCTGCTCCTCATGGGACCACCGCCCCTTATGGAACCAGTGCCCCACCATATCTTTTTTTAAAAAGAATATCATTGGTTCCATGACTCATCCTCTTCCCCACCCCTAAAAAAGGCATAGTCAGATCTGGCCTAGGAATCAGTAAAATAGTAAATTTTACTTTTAAAGTAAACTTCATCCATGCATTAAATAATACTTTTCAATAGAAAAAGATAAATTATAGCCTGACAGAAAAAAGAATTGTGTGATATAAATCAAGAAGTATAAAATAACATGTCTAACTCTGATTCAGTGACTGTGTCTGAGAAGCCTGAATGTGTACATAGAAATAATATTGGAAAGATGCTCAGTAAAATGTTACTGGGTGTCTCTTGAGATACAAAATTATAGATCATTTCTGTCTTTCTTTAAACCCAAACATTTATTTATTTAATTTTAGAAATAGAGTTCAGTTCTATCTGATATGAAACTCACTATGTAGACCAGGCTGGCCCTAAACTCAAAAAGTGATCTGCCTCCCTCTTCCTGTCGATTTCTGGGATTCAAAGTAGACACCACTATGCCCAGCTTCTTACTGTTTTTTAATGGGCAGCATAATTATGTATAAAAAAATAATTATTGCCACTAAAGGAAGTAAAAGAACACGTAAGATTAAATTTTGTGTTTACTATAGAACAGTGCTCTTTATGTAGGTTCTAGTGTAACTTTCCTGTGTGTTCAGGTGGGAGAAGAAGAATCTAGTTGTTTACTCTCACTCATTTTGAGGAAGTTGACAGCTGGGGTTATAAAGAGATGTGATATTGCTATAGCACCATTGCTAGTATATTACTCTGCAGCATTTTCCATATCTAGTTCGTCTAAGGTGTATTGGAATTACAAAGCAGATATTTGCTGGTTGTGGTGGGGAGCATGCCTTTAATACCACCAAGTGGAAGACTGAGAAAAGTTCAAGGTCAGCCTAGTCTAGGATTTGTTTCCAGACTCTGTCTTGTCTCAAAACAAACAAATAAAAAAATCCAAGCAAAAATGTTTAGTAGTTGAAATTATTTTGAGTTCACCCATTTACTATAGACCAGATTTTTTTAAATCCTTATTTTTATTTTATGGGCATTAATGTTCTGTCTTCATGTATGTCTGTGTGAGGGTGTCGAATCTACTAGCTGTTAAAAACAGTTGTGAGCTGCCACGTGGGTGCTGGAAATTGAATCTGGGTCCTTTGGAAGAGCTGTCAGTGCAGGCACCAATTTTTTTTAAGATATGGTTTATGTTTCTTAATTTGGATTTCAAGTGTTTAATATAATCCATTCTATGTGTTAATATCTCCCTTAAAAACACAGTTGAAGGCTTTTCCTCCTTTTCATGGGTATATTAATAATGCCGTCTTTACAGTTTTATGGAGAAGGTATTTCTCATTTTCATTTTTAAGACGTTATTGTTAGTAATTATACGTTTTATTTTTCTGAAATGTAGTGCTAACCCATCTGTTTTAAATGTTACACTTTCATAGCAATGTATTTCTATTTCAAACTAATAGGATTAACCTTAATTTACACGATCCCTTACAAGTCCAAATTGATATTGCAGAAACAGATTTTAGTGATTTTACTTTACCTCACCTGACAGGAACCTTGTGACTGTCCCGTTGTATTAGTTGATGATATTTATTCTTATTTAAAGTGGATAATGTGGGCATAACAAAAGATTACAATTGATCCTGTTAAAGACAAAGAAGGTGTTCTTGGAAATGGGACTAAAACTAAATGGTAGAGTATTGGCTAGCATTCAAGAGACTCTAAATTCAGTTCCCAGTACCTCAAACTAGAGAGAGGAGACAAGAAGGGGAGAGGAGGAGACAAGATATTTGGGTAGAGCACTATGTGTGAAGATTGTGTTTCTGAATATCCTTTCTTGGGGATGACCAGAGGTCTACCAGGGAAAGCAAGTGAGTCATAACCAGAGCTAGTATTAGAAATACTGTTTTGGATTGAAGGAAAATTGAAAGACACAAACTTCTGAGGAAACTGTTGCCATAATTTTGATACAAGATACTCTGGTCATAGGAGAGGAACAGAGCAACAAGGGGTACCTAAAAGTAGACTAGATACAGTTTGGTGCAAGTGGCAGATAAAGAGGGAGCTGAAACTGGAAGACTCTTAGCTTGGCTTTTGTTTCAGAAGCTTGGTAAGTGTAGGTGGCTCTTGTTGGGGTGGCATTAGATAAAGAAGAGAAAGGAATTTATTCCACTCAAGCATCCAGTGTGTTCAGATGCAGTTGATGAAATGGAAGGAAAAAAATCAGTATTTTCAAGAGTTTGGGAGAGGGGTGTAGGACATATTTTTGGTTTGGTTTTGGTTTTGAAAAAGATATTCAAAAATTTTTGTCTTTGCAATTACTGATGGAAGGAGAATTTATAATAGAAGGAAGGCTAAGTTACAGTCCGATTTCCAGATTGATAGTTGAAAAGATTTGGTAATAACTCATTTTTTAAAGATCAAACTCGGTAATAAAAAAATTGTATGTATGTTTTGCCTGCGTATATGTCTATGCACCACCTATGTACCCAGGAAGGGCAGAAGAGAGCACTGGTGTCTCCGGGAGCTGAGTTACAAGTGTCTGTGAACTGTTTAACAAACTCTGCCTTGTAGAAGAGCAGCAAGCTCTACATTTGTAACTTTTAACTTAAAGTTTTCATGGCTTCTTGGTTCTGTTACTTTATAACCTTAAAGGGTAAAACCAAATATCCACAAGAATAACTACTTTTACAAAGTAAACATGGTGCTTATATTTGACATGATCAATTAGGGCATGTTTTTTACAGAGTAAAACAGTTCAGAGGATATACTGTTGTATGGGTTCTTTACAGTGATCATAAAATATTATTGTTAATTATAGCTGTGTTTTCCTTTAAGAACAATAATTAAAAATAACATTTTTAAAAAATTTCAGATAGAAAATGCTGCTGAAGAACCAAGAGTCTTATGTATAATACAAGATACTACTAATTCAAAGACAGTGAATGAACGGATCACTTTAAATTTACCAGCATCTACCCCAGTCAGAAAACTCTTTGAAGATGTGGCCAACAAAGTAGGCTACATAAATGGAACCTTTGATTTGGCGTGGGGAAATGGAGTCAATACTACTGATACGGTAAACCCTCAGACCTAATGCATCTGCTGAAGCTGCACAGAATAATGTCGTAGTTATGATTACTGTGGTTGTTAGTGTTAATAAATGAAAGCCTGGACATTACAATGCCATTTATAGAGTTATCAAAAATGTAGTCATTGAGTACGACACAGTGACTGGTCCCTTCTCTCTTGTGGAGTCAACAGTTGTCCTGAAGTTTGCATAATATCATCAGGTCATCAGTTTTGTATTCATAAAAAGTTGACTATCATGCATATCAACAAAAGAAATTTTTCTGTGTTTACTGAGATACTCATTTTAATAGTAAATTTATTAATAAGAATACTTTTTATTTTGTGTACCTATGTGTATCTCTGGGCATCTTTTTCTATGCACACATGTAGTATGTTACAATGTAAAACTCTTGATTTTAATTCTCAAGCTTAAAAGTGTTTCTAATGTGAACTTTTTTTTATGTCTCAGACTCTGTCCTGTTAACTGTTCACTTCCTTTGTGATGTTAAACTTTGTTTGTTGCATTGCCTCATTTCTTTTATATTGTAGCATCTCTTCAAAGACTGAGCAATTCTTGTTTTGCTCATCTTTATATTCAAGAAGCTCTACAGAGGCTGATTAAATTTGCAGTATTCAGTTTCCATTTTCTTATGGAAGGGATGGAGCCTCCTGATGTCAGCCCCATCCGACTGTGGGGTTGAGAGGTGACAGCATAACCCTGCATGGCTCTGATCTGCTCTGGTGACCATAGTGCCATACTTTGCTTTGATAGGGAGAGTTCCATTGCCCACTGCTTAGTCTGAAGAAGGAAAGGAGAGGCCAGTCTGAAAGAATGCCCTGTGCCATTTGTTCACCTCGTTCCCTGGCCTCAGCTCTTGATCTTTGCTTAGTGTTCCTACCACCCTTACGTGTTTCCTTCTACAGTAGTCTCCTGTAGGCACTTGGAATTCTACACTTTTAAGCTCTGAGTTTCTTCTAAGTTTGTTTTTCCATAAATCATAACTATTTTCTATTTTTTAATTTCGCTGAATTTCTGCTATGTTCGTGATACTCTTTTTTCTTTGTTGTTGCCAGGTTTTTCTTTAAAAATTTTTGTTGGCATTTCATGGAGTTTGGAGGATTATTTAGTAGACACATGATTAGGTCACCATCTGATCCAATCCTATATTTATTTTTATTGCAGTAATAAATGAGTTACGTGCAGATTATTGAAGAAGTGTTAATTTCTGCCTTTCAACCCCATAGCTTCTTGAGTCCTGACAGTAAAGTGGAAATAGATAGCATTTCCTAGTTCAATATTCTTCTTAAAGGGTTATGTTAGTACACACACACACACACACACACACACACACACACACACACACACTTATGTTGTACAATTATTTTGTCATTTAGGACAAGAGTTTGAGACAGGGTCTCACTCTATAGCCCCAGTAGGATTTGAACTTGACTGTGAGCCTTCTGTTTCAGCCTCCCAAGTGATGGGATTGCGGGTGTGAGCTCCCATGCCTACTTTGGTTTGGATATTCAGTACATTGCTTATCTTGGAATTCTTATATTCATATATCAAACATTTTGTAGTTTTAGTTATATAAACTTTTAAAAAAGTTTTTTATGAAAATATTACACTACATACATTTTAGAAAAAGCCAGTGTATATTGACAAGCTGTATTGAATTTGATGAGCATTATACATAACATCAGTCTCTTAGCCTTTTCTTTGTTCGGGGTTTTAGGTATGGGGGAATGTGAGCCTCTGGGATGTCCACAACATATGTACTCTTAATTGGGTTTAGCAATTCAGTTTGTGATAGATGAGTTCATTAAAAACCTGACTGAAAAGAAATTCAGACAAGTTATTACTGAAAAATACTATTTTCATGAAAATGTTTGTATATTTGGTGTTTTATTATCAAATAATTTTTCTTATATTCTAACATTTTTGTGCCCATAGGCACCACTGGATCACACCAGTGACAAGTCTCTTCTTGATGCTAATTTTGAACCGGGAAAGAAGAACTTTCTGCATTTGACAGATAAAGATGGTGAACAGCCCCAGATGCTGTTGGTAAGCTATTTAGAAAGACTTAAATGTTCATAATTTTGTGCACTGGGAATGTAGTTTTCCAGAGGAAGAAGAGGTGTACAATTGTGTGATACATGATTACTTTTCCTTTTGTGTTGATTTGCTCTAGTTATATGTGAGTGTGCATCAGGGATCCAAAGCACTATTATGTTTAGTCTGTTGCCACTCTGGAGCTACTACTGTACAAGGCTAGGAGAGGCCCGGGGTAGAACACCATAAAGGCCTGTATTGCTTTGCTTCAGTATAAAACTCATCAGCTCTTTTGTTATTTAGTGGAAGACCATTTCCATTCCCACTCCCTAACACACCTCCAGCCCCATCTTTTTTGGGTTTATTAATATGTCAGTTAGATGCTTCCATTGATTTAGTATTCACCTCAGTTCAGACTTATTTGAACGGGCATTCCTATTCAATCTAGTAGCCTTAAAGATTAGCTCACTGACTCCCAGTTAGAAGAACTTCTTCCCAGAGTTTTGACTTTTAAAGAGGTATACATATATGTTACAGACACTGTACATTTAACAAAAAAAATCATTGTGGAAGCTGAAGAGATGGCTCAGAGGTTAAGATCACTGCCTGCTCTTCGAAAGGACCCAGGTTCAATTCCTACCTAGCATCCACATGGCAGCTCACAACCATGACTCCAGTCCCATGGGATCTCTACCCTTTTCTGGTCTTTTCAGGCACTGTATACATGTGGTGCCCAGACATATATGCAGGTCTATTCATACACATAAAAGTAAAAAATAAAATCATTTAAAAAAAAACAACACTATGGTTAGTTAATCTTGTTTGATGTTTACAAATTTCAGAGATTGTAGGTTTAAAAAATTAAAGAACCTGGTCTGATTTACCTAGCTGTTTTACAGACTGAATAGACTAATGCTCAGAGAATATGAACTTTTTCAGAGCCTTCTTTTCACTAAAATTTGCTCAGAACATCAAATATGCTGGCCTTCTGATAGAAATCTGTTGTGAATAAAGAGGTCCCTTTGAGCAGGAGATGGTAATAAACGGTGTGTCTGTGCCGAGACAGCACATGAATGTGCCACTTAAGCACCCTGAAGTTCATTGTTAATTTTGTGGCATCACAGGGTTTTGATTGGCCTTGGGTGACTCTGAAATAATAATTAGCTGTATTGTAGAGCTCTGGATTCACAGTTTTAGAGTTGTGGTTTCAATTGCTTAAGTCACTGTTCTTGCTCAGTCTTAATTGCTTATGCTGGTTTTGTGCCCTTTAATCCTTTTCAACATTTTACACATTGACAGGAAGTTTCTCAGTCGAGACTGTAAGGAGCTCTCCATCTAAGCGAGCAATTCTTGAATGCTCCTCACCTGCTGGACTTTTCTTACGACATAAAAATGAATGAATATTTAGGTGCTCACTCAGGACTTTGTAGTGGTGATATCTCATTTCCTCATGTAAATAAAACATTTGAAAGGGAATTTCAAAAGAAACTTTTGAAAAATTTACAAAATTATTTGAAAAGGGGTCAGGAACATTGCTCGGTACTCTGAGTGAGACATCTTTCAGAGCCGTCTGCAGGAAACCCCGGGCACATACTCCTTGGGTGTCTGGTAGGATCAATCACAGCATAATTTAACTTTTTCTCACTGTTGCTAGTCAGTAAATACTGGTTATGCTGTGTTTCAGGAGGACTCCAGTAACGTGGATGACAGCATGCATGACAGGTTTATAGGTCCACTTCCAAGAGAAGGTTCTGTGGCCTCTACCAGTGATTATGTCAGCCAGAGCTACTCCTATTCATCAATTCTGAACAAGTCAGAAACTGGTAAGACTTATTTATTGTTGTGTTCCATAAAATCATAACCTCAGCAAGTTCAGGCCTAGTAGAATTTCTTCATTTCATCAATATGAAACTAGAGCAAGATGACAGGCCAGCAGCTGCATAGTCAGTACTGCCAGGCTGTGTGCTGTTTCTTCCCCTGTCCCCTTACTGTATTTACTGTATTGCTACTACTTTTATTTTTCCACAAACTAAAAGATACTGGATATTGTCAAACTGTTGCTAATCACAAATAATATGATAGTATAATTGAGTGATCCCAAAAATTCTACCGGGGAACTCCTAACAGTTGATAAAACCTTCAGTGAAGTGACTGGATACAAGATTAACTCAAAAAAAAAAAAAAATCAGTAGCCCTCCTATATGTAAATGACAAATGGTCTAAGGAAGAAACCAAGGAGGAAACAACACCTCACAGTAGCCACAAATAATATAAGCTATCATGGGGTAACACTAACCAAGCCAGTGAAAGACATGTATGACAATAACTTCAAGTCTTTAAAGAAATTTGATAAAACTATCAGAAGTTGGGAAGATCTATCATGCTCATGGATCAGGAGGATTAACATAGTATAAATTTTTTTTTTTTTCTGAAGCTGAGGACCGAACCCAGGGCCTTGTGCTCTCTAGGCAAGTCTCTACCACTGAGCTAAATCCCTAACCCCCATAGTATAAATGTTAATCTTACCCAAAGCAATCAACAGATTCAGTGCAATCACATCAGAATTTCAACACAGTTATTTACACACCTTAAAGGAATAATACTCAACTTCAAATGGAAAAAACAAAAAACCCAAGAAGGCTAAGTACAATAAAAGAACTTCCAAGGATTTCTAAGTTTGAGGCCGGCCTGGTGTACAGAGCTAGTTCCAGGACAGCTAGGGATGTTACACCCAGAAACCCTGATGGGATTGACAGAGGGAGGGAGAGAACTTTCAGGAATATCACCATCCCTGATTTCAAGCTCTAATACAAAGCTATAGTAATAAAAACCATATTAATATAAAGACAGACAGGCTTAGTAATGGAATTGAATCAAAGACCCAGATATAAATCCACACACCTATGTAAACTTGATTTTTGTGTTTTTAAAATTGTTTTTATTGAGCTATATATTTTTCTCTGCTCCCATCCCTTCCTACCCTCTGCCCTTCTACCCTCTCTCATGATCCCCAAGTTCCCAGTTTACTCAGGAGACTTTGTCTTTTTCTACTTTCCATGTAGGTTAAATCCATGTATGTCTCTCTTAAGAGTTTTCTTTGTTGTCTAGGTTCTGTGGCATTGTGTTTTTCTTTGCTTTATGTCTAAAAGCCACTTATGAGTGAGTACATATTATATTTGTCTTTCTGGGTCTGGGTTATCTCACTCAATATGATGTTTTCTAGGTCCATCCAGTTGTCCACAAATTTCAAACTGTCATTATATTTTGCTGCTGTGTAGTACTCCATTGTGTAAATGTACCACATCTTCTGTATCCATTCTTTGGTCGAGGGGCATTTAGGTTGTTTCCAGGTTCTGGCTATGACAAACAGTGCTGCTATGAACTTAGTTGAGCATATGTTCTTTTGGTATGATTGAGCATCCTTTGGGTATATACCTAAAAGTAGTATTGCTGGGTCTTGAGGTAGGTTGTTTCCTAATTTTCTGAGAAATTGCCATACTGATTTCCAAAGCGGCACAAGTTTGCACTCCAACCAGCAATGGAGGAGTGTTCCCTTTATCCCACATCCTCTCCAGCATAAATTTCCTCTTGATGGATTTTTTTTCTGTGACTAATTTGAAATGTTTTTCTTTGTCTCTTTTGATTGATTTTAGTTTGAAGTCTATTTTGTTAGATATTAGGATAGCTACACAAGCTTGTTTCTTAGGTCTATTTGATTGGAAAAATTCTTCCCAACCCTTTACTCTGAGGCGATGTCTGTTTTGAAGTTGAGAAGCTTTTCTTGTATGCAGCAGGATGGATTCTGTTTTCTTATCCAGTCTGTTATCTTGTATCTTTTTTTTTTTGTTTTGTTTTTTCGAGACAGGGTTTCTCTGTGATTTTGGAGCCTGTCCTGGAACTAGCTCTTGTAGACCAGGCTGGTCTCGAACTCACAGAGATCCGCCTGCCTCTGCCTCCCGAGTGCTGGGATTAAAGGCGTGCGCCACCACCGCCCGGCTCTTGTATCTTTTTATAGGTGAGTTGAGTCCATTTATACTAAGGGATATAAATGAGTAGTGATTGCTAGTTCCTGTTATTTCAGTTTTTGTTGGTGGTGGTGTTATTGTGTACGTTTTTTCCCTTCTTTGGGATTTGCTGCTGTGAGATCATCTATTGTCTGTGTTTTTGTAGATGTAGCCAACTTCCTTGGTTTGGAGTTTTCCTTCTAGTACTTTGTGTAGGGCTGGGTTTGTGGCTAGGTATTGTTTAAATCTGGTTCTGTCATGGAATATCTTGGTTTTTTTTTTCCATCTATGATGATTGAAAGTTTTGCTGGGTGCAATAGTCTGGGCTGGCATCCATGGTCTTTTAATGTCCACTTGACTAGGATCTTCTTGCCTTCATTATTTCCATTGAGAGGTCAGGTGTAACTCTGATAGGTCTGCCTTTATATGTTACTTGGCCTTTTTCCTTTGCAGCTCTTAATATTCTTTATTCTGTATGTTTAGTGTTTTAATTATTATATGGTGAGAAGGTATTTTTTGTCCAGTCTATTTGGTATTCTGTAAGATTCTTGTATTTTCATCTGCATATCTTTCTTTTGGTTGGGAAAGTTTTCTTCTATGATTTTGTTGAATATATTTTCTGTGCTTTTGAATTGAACAATTTCTTCTATCCCTATTAATCTTAGGTTTGGTCTCTTCATGGTGTTCCGTATTTCTAAATATTTTGTGTTAAGCTTTTTTTAGATTTAATGGGGTTTTTTACCAATTAATTTATTTCCTATATTCTATCTTCAGCGCATGAATTTTTCTCTTCCATCTCTTGTGTTCTACTATTTATGCTTGCATTTGTGGTTTGTGATCGTTTTTCTTTATTTTCTGTTTCCAGAAGTCTCTCGGTTTATGTTTTCTTTATTATGTCTATGTTGGTTTTCAAGTCCTGAATCATTTCTTTCATCTGTTTGATAGCATTTTCTCGGTGTTCTTTAAGTGATTTGTCGAATTTTTTTTCCAGTTTTTTATTTGTCTTTTCCTCCATTTCTTTAAGGGAGTTTTTCATTTCCTCTTTAGACGCCTCAAACATTCTCCTAAAGTTAGGTCATTTTCTTCTGCTTCAACTGTATTGGGGCATTCAAGTCTTGCTGTTGTACAGCCACTAGTTTTTGTTGGTATCTTTTGCTCTTTTTGGTGTTGAGTGTGTTCTTACCTTTTCTACCCACCTTTTCCTGTGATTGGTGTAGTTGGGGCTGTGTCTCTGGTGATTAATCTCACAGGTGCCAGTGGAGCCAAGGCTCAGATGGTTGCTCCTTGTGGTGTAGTCAGGGCATGGTTCTAGTCACCCGGGAGTGACAGGTCACTTGACGGGTTGCTCTGTAATCCCAGTTGTCCTTTGAGCCAGCTCACAAAGAGGTTGCTTTCTTGGGCCTGATCCCACTGAGGTCACTGGCTCAGGCCTGGTCCCAAGGAGGCTGCTGGCTAGGGCCTACTCCACTGGAGGTTGCTGGCTTGTTCCTGTTTTTGCAGATGTCCCTGGCTTTGGCCTGCAGATGTCCTTGGCTTGGGCCTGCTCCTCAGGAAATTCCTCGCTTGGGTCTAATCCACAGAGGTCTCTGGCTCAAGCCTGCTCCCCCCCTCCCCCCAGCAGTTGCTCCTTCATACTTCACACCTGATTTTTGATAAAGAAGCCAGAAATATACAATGGAAAAAAGAAAACAACTTCAACAAACGGTGCTGGTCTAAGTGGATGTTGGCATGTAGAAGAACGTAAAGAGATCTATATATGTCACCCTGCATAAAAACTCAAGTTCAAGTAGATCAAAGATTTGAACGTAAAACCAGATACACTGAACCCTCTAGAAAAGAAAACAAGGACTAACCTTTGAACTCATTGGAACAAGAGACAACTTCCTGAATTAAACAGAACACCGATAGCACAGGCACTAAAATCAGCTAGAATTACTAGAACGTCATGAAACTGAAAAGCTTCTGTAAGGCAAAGGACACCATCAATAGGACAAAATAACAGCCTACAGAATGGGAAAATGATTTTCACCAACTCCACATCTGACAGAGGGCTAATAACCAAAATATATGAAGAACTCAAGAAAGTAGACATAACAAACCAAGTAATCTAATTTTTAAAAATTGGGATATAGATCTAAACAGAGAACTATCAAATGGCCAAGAAACACTTCAAGAAATGTTCAACATCTTTAGCTATCAGGGAAATGCAAATCAAAATGACTCTTGAGATTCCATCTTATACCTGTCAGAATTGCTTAGATCAAACACACAAGTGATAGCTCGTACTAGAGAGGATATAGAGCATGGGGAACACTCCTCCATTGCTGGTGGGAGTGCAACTTGTACAACCACTTTGGAAATCAATATGACAGTTTCTCAGAAAATTAGGAATTGATTGATATACCTCAGGACGCAGCTATACCACTCCTTGGCGTATACCCAAGGACACTCCACTCTACCATGAGAATACTTGCTCAGTTATGTTCATGGCAGCTTTAGCCAGAAACTGAAACAACCTAGATGTCACTCAACTGAAGAATGAAAGCTGGTTCAAAGGTGTAGTCCTTTATCATCATGGCAAGAGCTAAGGTGGCATGCAGGCAGACATGGTGCTGGAGAAGGAGTAAGAGTTTTACATCTTGATCCACAAGCAGCAGAAGATGCTATCCCACACTGGGAGTAGTTTGAGCATAGGAGACCTCAAAACTCACCCCTCACAGTGACACACTTCCTCCACCAAGGCCACACTTCCTAATAGTGCCATTTCCTATGGGCCAAGCATTCAAACACATGAGTTTGTGGGGTTCCTACCTATTCAGAGTACCATATTCCACTCTCTGGCCCATAGGATTGTAGCCATAGCATAATACAAAATGTATTTAGTACAGTTTCTATCACAATCTTAACAAAGTTTAAAATCCAAAGTTCAAAGTCTCTTCTGAGGTTCACATACTCTCTTAACTGTAATCCCTTATAAAATCAAAATTTAAAAAATCATACATTTCCAACATATTAATGACACCGTATGTACATTACTGTTCCAAAATGGAGGAAAGGGAGGATAGTGAAGAAATACTAGACCAAAGCAAGGCTGAAAAACAGGTGGGCAAACTCCAAACTCTGTCAACCAACTCTGTTCAACTGATACCCACACCTGACACTGCCTGGGGAACCAGGACCCAAAGCTTGATAGGCCAGAGACCTAGGATAGGACCAAACACGACTAGAAGAAAAGTCAAGGAAATGACTCCTAATGATATTCTGCTATACTCCTTTACCCGAGCCTAGCACAGTTGTTAGCAGAGAGGCTTCATTCAGCAACTAATAGTAATAGTTGCTGAGACCCACAGCCAAACATTAGGCACAGTTTTGGGAATTCTGCAGAAGAGGGGAAGAAGGATTGTAGGGGCCAGAGCAGTCAAGGACACCACAGGATTAACTAAGACTCATAGGGGCTTACAGAAACTGAAGCAACAATCAAGGAACCTGTATAGGTCTGATCTGTGTCTTCTACATATATGTAATGGTTGTGTAGCTTGTTATTCTTGTGGGAGTCCTAACAGTGAGACCAGGGGTACCTCTTGCTCTTTTGCCTGCTTGTGGGACCCTTTTCCTCCTACTGGGTTGCTTGCCCAGCACTGGTATGAGGGTGTTTAACTTCGTGTGATTTGTTATGCCATGTTTGCTTGATCCCTGGGAGGCCTGCTCTTTTCTGAAGAGGGAAACTGGAGAGGAGTAGATCTGGGGAAGAGAAGAAGGGAGGGACTAGGAGCAGAGGAGGGAGGGGAAACTGGTTGTGATATAATACATGAAAGAATAATAGATTTTTTAAAAATGTTTTAATTCACTCAAAAAACAAAAACCAGTAATTTCCAACTAAGCACTGTTGCCCTCTGCTATGCATTGTTTTCTTTTTCTTTCTCTTTTTTTTTCTTTTGGTAGTGTTTTTGCTTAAGTGCTGATTTGTCTGTATTTGTTTTTTCTCTTTAAAGGTTATGTGGGATTAGTAAACCAGGCGATGACATGCTATCTAAATAGCCTTTTGCAAACACTTTTTATGACTCCTGAATTTAGGAATGCATTATATAAGTGAGTATTTGGAAAAATGTTCTAATAATAAAAGTATAGTTTTTAAATAATGAAATTGAATTTTCCTTCTTAGACTTACTTGTAACATTTGGGGTATTTCTTACTTTATAGGCTGACTTCTTGAATAGTATATATGAACAAAAACCTTTTGAAAGACTGACATGGGAGCCATGGAGAAGGAGAATCAGAAATGACTGGATAGGAAAGAATCAAATTAATGAATGTCCCCATTCATAGTTTTACTGCTTTTATAGGGAAAGGCATGTCTGATTTTGAGAGAATCCAGACATGTAACCTGTACATTCATTTTCTTCCTCCACCCCCTTCAATTAAGAAGTCAGTGTTATTTTTTAAACTGTTCTCTAGCTAAAATACAGCATAGCTTGTTTGTTTAATAAATATGTATGCATGTTTCTGAGACTACATCAGATACTTTAAAATGCTTTATGGAAGCATTTACCATGTCTAGTAAACTCCAAACTCAGCCATTACTTTTTATGTATATTTTATATTAATTTTTATAATATAGTTCATGTGCTTTTGCTTAGTCTACTTAAAGTATGTGTTAGTTTTTTAGTGGTTTTTATGAAACAGGATCTTACTATGTTGCTCTGGCTGTACTGGAACTCACTATGTAGACCAGGATGGCTTCGAACTCACAGAATCCACCTGAGTCTGCCTCCCAAGTGCTGGAATTAAAGGTGTGTGCCAACCTGCCCAACAATTTAGATTCTTAAAGTATGAGTAAATTGATTGTTTTTCTTTTTCCTGTTGCTTTTGAGTGGCACCTTTGAAGTAATATAAGTAGGTATTTAAATTCTTTATAAAGTTGTAATATTATTGGTTGTATTGCTAACTCATGGTCTCTCCCCACACTCATTTGTAATCTTGTTCTCCAAATTTGCTTGTGGAATCAGAAATGTTTTCATTTTTATTATTTGTTTCCTGGTAATAATTATGTTTTGGGCTCTTGGGCAGACAGAGAAGGAGTAAAACTAAGATATTTTTTTAAGTAATTTGCAGATCTGTCTATAGTAACCATCTGTTATATAATTTAAGTAATATTTAGGGTCAGCTAAATGACACAAGAACTGAGAGCAGAGAGATATTAATGAAACATGGAGAAATGAATGGTTTAGTGAAATGGATAGGGCTTGAAATAGGTCATGAAGCAGGTATGTTTTGGCCAGGTTGACAAGAAAGAGGACATTGTATACAAGGAAACTTTTTAGAAGTCATAGTGAATAGTTAGTGCTCCCTAGTTGTGTCAGGACTCTTGGGAGCACTTTTATATACCCACCCAGTTCTCACAATGGCTGTGAGTTATCTGCTTTTGTTACCTCATTTTGTAAAAGCAGCTCCTCAAGACACAAATACTGCTGAGGCCACACTAAAATGTCAGGACCCAGTCTCTGATGCAGAGACCCCTAGATGAGCACAGCTGTCAGCACACTGGAAGGCGAGGTTAACGGGCTAGAGCCTGCTGAGAAGGTTTAAGTAGTCCAAGATGATTGCCTATTACAGCATATTTTGCGTGTGGGTATGTATCCCAGGTCCTTGTTTAACTATGGATTCTGATACTCTGAAGGTGGCCTGCAAATTTACAGCTCTGTAGAAAAAAAGAGTACCTCAGGACTGTTGAGGTAGCAAACATTCCTTGGACAGTGACTGCATACCATGAGTTCTATTAGACACAGAGTTCACAGTGTTAATAGGACAAGTCCCTCCTTCAGAGCTTCCATCTAGAGCCTGTATAAATATTCATTTTACAAGCCCAGTATGTCAGGAAAGAAATAAAGCAAAGTAGAGAGAGAAACTTCAGAAGAAAGGGTTGAGCTGGGTTACAGTTTTAGACAATGAGGAAAGGGAAACAGCCACAAGAGCAGCTTTCATGGTAGCCCAAGAGCTGTAAATGCAGAAACCTTTGGAAGCCAATGAAATCCACTATGAATAGGGATGAAGGCTAAGGCACAGGTTCAAAGAGGAGGACTGGATTCTTTGAGATTGAAACTATAGGTGGAAGTTCAGAGCAGGTGGGCCAAACAAAGCCTGGCAACACTGATGTCTGAGTACAGGCAGACCTAGGAGGCCTGCACTGCTGCATGGAGCAGCACAGTGAAGGATGAAGTTGCATATTTATCTCTTGTGTAGTAGCCTACATAGACCTAAGTGTTAACTTGGAGGCTTGTGATACATTATATGACTTCTTAGGTAAGCTTATGTAGTACATTTGAAAGTGACGTGAAAGAGATCCTTGGGAGGTCCTGTCATTAAACCAAGCCTGGATGCATGGGGTCAGAATGGTGATCCTGGGTAGCAGTGGTACTTCTGAATGAAAACTATGATGACATACTGGCAACTTTTTTATAGTAATAAAAGAGAGGGAAGAATTGAATGTGTCAACAAAGCGTCTAACTAAATTGCAAAATTGCAAATCTCAAGAGATTTACAACTTCTTAAGTTTGTAATAGAATTTGAGATCCTGTAATGACAGACCTAAGAACCTTTCATGAAGATAACTAACAGGAAAGCTGGTGACTGAGTATAGAGGAAGGAGAGGGTTAAAACATATTTGATCTCAGAGATTTGGTATAAAAGAAAGTAGATTAGAGGAAGGAGGACTTGCCTGTGGGTAAAAGGGGCAGGGCCACAGAAGTACAACCCCTCCTAAAATACAAAAAAGTATTGAACACTTAAAAGAAGGGTATAATCAAAACCATTTGTAAACTGCAGCATAGGAAAAGTAATAGTCAAGCCTCCTTTTGAAACTCATTGAGAGCAATGAAGTAATCTTCACATTGATAGTTCAAGACAGGACACCATCAATAGTGTTCTGAACGTTCGGAGCTTGGCATTTTGTTCTATTACATACAGCATCCCTTAAGAGCTTGTGAGTGTGTTAGCTAACTCTGGTTACCCAGTCTTTTCTCTGCCATGTGATCCTAAGTTTTTCATATGGGGAATTTACTTGCTGAGGCAGTCCCTATAGCTAAGACTAGATGATCACTTATAAATATGTGAGAATAAAAATCTACTGGGATTATTTTATTTACTCAATAGCTTTTAAAAATGTTTTATGGCTGAATATTTGAAACATTTAGAAATGAGGAAATAGTATCATGAGTCATCTGCTCTCATTACTCATCTGTGAATGGCACTAATTGATAATCTAGGCTTTCTATATCAGCAGTTTCAACCTGTGGGTTGTGACCCCTTTGGGTGCCAAGTGATCCTTTTCATAGGGGTTGAATATCTGAAATCCTGCATATCCGATATTTGTGATTCATAACAGTAGCAAAATTACATTTATGTAATAGGAACAAAAGTAATTTTATGATTGGGGGTCACCACACATGAAGAATAACTGTATTAAAGGGTTGCTGCATTAGGAAGGTTGAGAACTGGTGGTCTGTGTGTAAACTTCCATCCCAGTGACTTGGTAGGCATGGCTCCATTTCATTTGTGATATAATGGCTCAGTGTTAGAGTTCCTGTGATGGTCACATAACCTTTGTTTGTTTGTTTTTGTTTTTGTTTCTCGAGACAGGGTTTCTCTGTAGCTTTGAAGCCTGTCCTGGAACTCACTCTGTAGACCAAGCTGGCCTCAAACACAGAGATCCACCTGCCTCTGCCTCCTAAGTGCTGGGATTAAAGGTGTGTACCACCACTGCCTGGCAAACACATAACTTTTTAAACCATTTGTTTAATCAGATCCAGTCAAGACTCATAGTTGAGCTTAATGATCAATATGTTTCTTTATTGATGTAATCTGTTTTAGATCCATCTGTTCTCCTTTGTAATTCCCTGAACACATATGTATATATTGAAAGCTGGTGTTATTTGTCTTAAGTTTTTTCCAGTTTGGGTTTTAATGTTTTGTTCTTGAATACTCTGCATTTTTTGTGAATTACTTATTAGGACAAAGTTTGGTCAGATTCAGATTTGACCCTTACACGTAAGTAAGCTTTGCCTTTCATTCTTCAGACTAGAGCCACCTGCTTTTGTTTTGTTTTGTTTGTAAATTAGAGAAAAACTGATTTAATAGTTTTAGTTAATATCCAAACTTTGTGTATTACCTAGAATTAAGATCTTATGTGATGATTTTGGTATTAATTTTGTTTTAAAGCATGGAATCATTTTATATAGTTAACATGATCTCATTCTCCTAGGTGGGAATTTGAAGAATCTGAAGAAGATCCCGTGACAAGCATCCCGTACCAATTACAAAGGCTTTTTGTTTTGTTACAAACCAGCAAAAAGAGAGCGATTGAGACCACAGATGTTACAAGGAGCTTTGGATGGGATAGCAGTGAGGGTAATAATTCTCTTAATGATAACAACTTCTAGTGTTCAGAGACTTCTGGACCAGAGCATCACATATCTACAACACATCAACAATTTAATGATCTGTACTTGAAACATACTGGTTTTTGCTTGAATGTTAAAGTAATTTATTTTTAGTTATTAAGCTCTGAAAGATAAATTTTAACCAATTAAGGTTCTTGTACAGTTAAGTTTAGTATGTTCTAATTTTTTGTTTGTTTGTTTGTTTGGTTTTGAGACAAGGTTACTCTGTGCAACAACCCTGGCTGTCCTTGAATTCTCTTTGTAGACCAGGCTAGCCTTGAAGTCGCCGAGGTCTGCCTGCCTTTGCCTCCCAGGTGCTGAGATTAATGGTGTGTGCCATCTCCTGGTTTGGTATTTTCTTTTTCTTTTTTTCTTTTCTTCTGAGATAGGATTTTGCTGTAGCTTTGGAGCCTATCCTGGAACTCACTCTGTAGACCAGGATAGCCTTGAGCTTACAGAGATCCGCCTGCCTCTGCCTCCTGAGTGCTGGCATTAAAGGTGTGCACCACCACCACTCGGCTGTATTTTCTATTTTTAATGAGCTTAAAACAAAAAATGGTACAGGGTTTTTTTCCTTAGTTTTTTTTTTAATTTTTTTTTCAACATGATAAAGATACTGCAAAAAATATTAAAAGGGGGCAGGTTTTTTTACTTTGTTACTTTAAAAATATTTCTTTTATTTTTTGATATTATAATATAATTTCATCATTTCTTTCTTCTCTTTTCTCCCTCTCAGCCCTCTCTTGTACCTCTCCTTGCTCTCTTTAAGAATTTTTGACCTCTTTTCTCATTAATTGATGTTACAAACGTGTTGTATAGTTATATCCATTAGGACTGGACTCCTTAGTTCTGCATTTTGATTGGTTGTGGTTTTCTGTCTGATACAGAGAGAAGTATCCTTAATGTGGGGTGTCTAACATATTTCTTTACAATGAAAACTAACAAGTATTCTAGTACCAGAAAGCTACTTACACAACACTGGTTTGATTATTTGTCTCTGTCTTGTCATGGCTGTAATATGTCTTCCTATATTCTTAAGAAGCTTTCAGTTGTTTAAAGTAGACCTGTATATGTTCCTTTTTATGTTGAAATAGTAGTGCAATGTTTCATTATGTGGTTTGATACTATTTTTAATTAAATTTTGTATTAAAATAGCTTGGCAACAGCATGATGTACAAGAACTATGCCGCGTTATGTTTGATGCTTTGGAACAGAAATGGAAGCAAACAGAACAGGTAACTTCTCTCTCTCAAGCTGAGGGGACTATGTTAAGAAGTCAGTTGATATCTTAAAATGACTTTTATTCTGTTGGAATTTTTAAGACCTGGGCATCAGTCTACTACAAATGGAATTGAAATTACTAGACTCCCATCTGCTGTTGATTGAGTCCTAAGCATCTTCTTTAAACTACCCCAAACCTCAGCTTCCTCATTGTCCTAATAGGGTTTCTATTGCTAAGGTGAAACACCATGACCGAAAGCATTGTTTTGCCTTAAATTTCCACATCATAGTCCATCACTGAAGGAAGTCAGGACAAGAACTGAAACAGGGTAGGAACCTGGAGGCAAGAGCTGATACAGAGGCCGTGGAGGGGTGCTACTTACTGGTTTGCTCAGCCTGCTTTATTATAGAACCCAGGACCACCAGACCAAAGGTGGTACCACCCACAATGATTAGGTCCTCCCACGTCAATCATTAATTAAGAAAATGCCCTACTTCTTATGGAGGCATTTTCTCAATTGCATCACTCTCCTCTCTGGTTACTCACTTGTGTCAAGTTGACATAAAACTAGCCAGCACATTCAACAGAATTGGTCTGTATGCGCAAGAAAGTCTTTTTCCACTCAACACATCTCCTGTTTAGGGGACTAATTTTGAGTATTGTTTTCATTTGTTTAAAATAAATACCACATATAAAGTGTTTTCATCAAGCTTTGTCTTCATTTGCCCATTCAAGTGTAATCATGTACTTTGACATTTAGGGTCCTTATTTGTATGACTTAACTCACCGAGTGATTTGGCTCTGTAGGATTCAGTGTGGATGAGAGTATATAGACTGGGTATAATGGAGTATCCCAGGGATGAAAGAGTAAGAGCTCCTAAGGACCTGACCTCTGATTGGAATGATGCGGTTGCTTGGAAGAGAATCTTTTAAACGGGGTGGGAATCCTTTTGTACATTATGAAATCAGGTTTAAGGGGTCTGTACCTCAGCTTTCAAAAGGTGAATAGAAGAAAGAATTTATAAATAGGAATAACAACTGTTTTGTAACTATGTTTAGTTACATAAATTATTTCTTTGTGTGGGGAAATACCAATTTTTTAGGACACTGGTTTTGAACTATTTTGAAAAGTCTTACAGGTGCAAATAAAAGAACATCTGCCTGAATGGGGCAGGAAAATGAAGATGAGTCCATCAAGTCAATTGTACTAGAGTAGGCATTAGTGGATTCAGTCTGAAGGTGTGTATATCCACCTTGCACATTTTAGCAGATGTGAATTTATGAGGAAGAAAACTGTTAGTATGTTTTCTCTTAAACTTGTTTTTATTTGAGAGATGATGAAAATCATTTAAACACCTGTGACTTCTGCATAATTCTATGGGAATTGAGTGATTTTATATAGGTGGTATTAGGGGCTGTTTCTTCTTCATAGGTCAGAAGTTACCCTTCCTCCTTGTTCAGATCTCTCTCTTTGTGAGTCAGGACTTCATTAAGATCAGCTGGGACATTCTTACTGACTTCCTAAAAGTTAGTACAAGAATCTTGAGGCAAGACATTCATATAAAGGGTCATTACTTAGGGAATTATCTGCGTACTCTGAGTCAGAAGAGTCCCAGTTGGATATTTGGGAAATAGGTGAGAGAGAAGCATTCTTTTAGATGATGATATTTTGAGGAATTAATTTTAAGATATTATTTAAATTCATATCTTAAATTTTTGCATTGTTTTGTTTATTATTAATATTTAATTTTTTATTTGCCCAAATTAGTGGAATTTTATAAATAAGAATATACTGTGAGACTGGTGATGTTTGTGTAAAATAGTCAAGGCATAACAGCTCTTTAGCTTTGTAACCACACACCTGAAATGTGGCTTAGGACACATTCTGTCTAAGGAAAAGAACATAGAGTGTGTTGATAATTGATGTCATCACCATCTGTTTTACTACTTGAGAGTTCTATTGGTTTGGGTTATTGAAATAGTTAATTGTATACATTCTGTTTTAAATTAATGTTAATCTAATTTTATTTCTTATCAGGTGAGTTTTTTTTCAAGTGTCACTTTTGTCCCTTAAAATTTTAGATATATCTTAATTGGCTTTCTAAAACTTTAATACCAAAAATCAATATCATCTTGTGTCTTTTCAAAAAATCATTGATTACATTAGGTATTAACTTAAAGTGGCTTATATTTTTTAAAATGTGAATGTTATTTTTAGGCTGATCTTATAAATGAGCTGTATCAAGGCAAGCTGAAAGACTACGTGAGGTGTCTGGAATGCGGTTATGAGGGCTGGAGAATTGACACATATCTTGATATTCCACTGGTCATCCGACCTTATGGGTCCAGCCAAGCGTTTGCTAGTGTGGTATGTACCTTCCGCTGATTGTGTGGTATTTTTACAGAGTACACAATAGGAAAGCAGTGTGACCTCTTATCTGGTGATAGCATCCTAAGATATACCTTCATGGGTTGTTAGTCATTCCTGTACTTTGCATAGCAAAATCTAGAAGAGTTTTGACCCTTCAGTGAATCCTGATGCTACACGTAGAAGAGGAAGTATGAACAGAAGAAATGTAGGTGTCTTCTCTATATGTGATTGAATTATTTTGCCTTTATTATTTTTTCACCCTTATTTTTTTTAACCTCTGTTTTATAAATGATATTTTAGCCTCTTTGGGGTGGGGCATAGAAAAGTCATTTGCTCTATACATTTTTCTAAATTTGGAAAATAACCTCTAGGACTTACGATAAAGGCTAGTTTACTTCTTGTTTTTTAAGAATCAGGTCTATTCTGAGTACTTAATTGCAAAGTACATTGATATGAGACTATAATCTCAGCACTCACCAGACTGAGGTAAGATGATCATAAGTGTTTATGTATGACTAGTCAGCCTGGACAGATGGAAAACTGTCCATGACCCTCTATGTCCCTTGAAATAGCACAAGCATTGTATAACTTGAAAGTCAGAAAGATAATGTCCTATTTTCATATACTAAGTGTCTAATTGGGAGCTTGTCTAAAGTTTTCCCATCTGTCTCTTCTTGGCATCCATATTTTAATCACTGTATTGTCTTACTCATTTTTATTGAGATAGATATGTGTGTTTATTTGCTTAGACAAAAGAAACTCAGGGAAAGAATTGTTGCTGCTCAAAATTAGTGATCAAAAACATGTTTATTCAACATGTTTATATGCTAAGGGAGCCTATAGAGATAACTAGAACATCTTTAGTTATTAGTAAGTTAGATTTTGTGACTAGGTCTCATGTAGACCAGGCTGGCTTTGAACTCACTGTATAACCAGAGATGACCCAGATTTTAATTTTTGAAGTAGTCTTTTGGTAAACCTGAATCTTATTGATTTGGCTAAGCAATAGTCTTAGCCTAGAGTCATCCTGTCTCTCCTTTAGAGATGGGATACAAGTATGTGCTACTACAGACAGCACTTACCTGGGTACTGGAGACCCAGATCAAGCTCTCCTGCTTACCCAGCAAGCACTGTGCTGACAAAGCTGTCACTCCATCCCAAAACAGCTTTAAAACACAGAATTTTGTAATTTTATTGCTCAAGGCTATTAACAAAAGCTGGTGTTTTTAAAACTGTCTCATGTTTATCTTCTCAAATAGCACCGCTAATAATAGGGTTTCGTCTTGGATCCTTATAGGTTAATGGAGTCTTTTCAGTTATTTTTCGGGAGCTTTGCACCTGTAATAATTTTTTTTGAAAGCTAGAAGACGTATTTTAAATGCTGTAGAAATTTCTGTAGTAGAGAAATTAGTTGTGGGTGTTTAATTCTATTTCTTCCTCTGTGGCACAATTGTTAATATTTAAAGGTACATGCTTATTCTGAGGAGCAGAAGATCAGTACCAAATTAAGGTCTGGGACAAATGTGGATAGTGAGTCTTCTAAATTATATTTGATGTTTCAGTCAGAATCACCCTGCTGTCTGATGTAGTTTTAGTGTAGGTAGAAGAGATAGTTAAGATAGTTTTACTGTAAATGGAAGAGGGCAATGTAGAAATAGGAGCGGCGGGCTGTGTTCCTGCCCAGCTCCCGCACGGCTAGCTTTACCCGAAATAATTACACGGAAACTATATTCTTTTAAATACTGCCTGGCCTGTTATCTATAGCCTCTTATTGGCTAATTCTCACATCTCGATTAACCCATTTCTAATAATCTGTGTAGCACCACGAGGTGGTGTCTTACCTGGAAGGATCTTAACCTGCGTCCATCTTGAAGAGAAGAGCTATGGCGACTTACTGACTCAGCTTTCTTTCTCCCAGCATTCTGTTCTGTCTACTCCGCCTACCTAATTTTCTGTCCTATTAAAGGGCCAAAGCAGTTTCTTTATTAACCAGTGAAATCAACACAAAACAGAAGACCCTCCCGCATCAGGCACAAAACAAAGGGAAGGTTGGATTTTGTGCTATTTGTAGACAGAAGTCTCTGTCCTGCCTTTTCTCAGTGCAGCTTGCTTCCTCTGTGTCTGGGTGGCAACTATAGACTGAGCCTTTTCTCTTCCCAGAAGTCTCCTAGTCTGGCCGCCCCATCTGTACAACCTGCCTGGCTTCTGGCCAGTCACCGTTTTGCTAAACCAATACGAGTAACAAATCTTTCCAGGGCACAAGACCATTGTCCCGTAGCACCTCCCCTTTTTTCTTTTCAAAACAAGAAATTTGAATGATCACCTTTGTTGAGCTTTTTTCCCTGACCATTATCAATAACAACTTGTAAACTAAACAAAAACAAGCATCCATAATCCATTTTTTAGGAATATTGGTGTAGTTTTCTAGGCTACTTCCTGCTGATTGGGCGTGCTGATAATCTTATGGGGACGTAAAGAAAATTTAGAATTATGGTCAAGCACTGACTGGAGTATTCTGTAAGCCTGGATCGTCTCAGCCAGCAGTCTTGAGGCTGTTCTGGATGCAGAACTCAGAGGAAACTGCAACAGAGGTGCTCTGAAATGTTGGATCATCTGGGCCATCTGTTCCCATTGGAGATTTTTCAGGGGTCTTCCTTGATCAAACCTTATTTTTTTTTTACCCAGAATGAGTCCACAGACTCTCATTTCCTATGGAAACAAAAGCAAAACCTCTTCTCCAAAGACTTATCTTTTGCCAGTTGATAGGTAAAACAACTATACAGAAATGGCAAAAATAATAGAATAATCAAATAGTACCATCATTTGATAGAAATCTGACATTTATCAAATAAATTCCCTATCCACCTGCAGAGTACATGCTTAAATACTCATAAAATATAGTCCTAATAGGTGAAAACTTGGGCTGTAGCACTTGGGAGGCAGAGGCAGGCGGATCTCTGTGAGTTCGAGACCAGCCTGGTCTACAAGAGCTAGTTCCAGGACAGGCTCCAAAACCACAGAGAAACCCTGTCTCAAAAAAAAAAAAATTTAAGTCACATTATATGATTTCCAACCACAGTGAAGTTAGCATAAATACCACTAGCATAAAGAAAACAGCAAATAACCAAATACTTGAAATTCCATGTGAAAGAGATGAACAGGGAGTAAAAACTAAAAAAATATTTGCATATCATGTACCTGACCAAAGGAATATCTAGAACAAATGAAGAATTTGTAATCAGCAGGGTTTTTTTTTTTTAAGTTTCACAATCCACTTAGAAAATTAGCAAAAGATATTACCAACATTTCGTCAGAGTAGACATTCAGGAAAGAACAAACAACAGCAAAATCAATATGCATCTCAGTAATCATAGGTCAAGTAGAAAATCTCAATAGGAATTTTAAGAACTTTTGTAGTTGAATGAAAATGAAATTATAACATCAAATTTGAGACACAGGTGACACAATTTTGAAAGGAAAGCTTGCAACATTGGATGGTTCATTTAAAGGTAAAAGTGTCAAGTCAGTAATCTTAAGGAGTCACCTATCCTGGACAAAGGAAAGCAAAAGAAACTCAGTAAAAGCAGTTATGTAATTATAATACTTTCTAAAAAAAAGTAGAGATCAGTGAAGAAAGTGAGGGACTAGAGGTAATCAGTAAAGCATTTTGTTCTTTCAAAACAGTAGGTTTTCACACCACTACAGCAAGACTAACAGAAAAAGAAATGACAAAAACTGTGAACATTGGGATGAAAAAGATGTCACTCACAGGTTACTTAAGCACAACTGCAACCAAGTACAAATTAGATGATTCAGTAGTCCTGTGACTACTGAGCTGCTTAACTTCATAATTGACAAATTTTGAAAAAAGAGATTTTCGAGTTTGAATTGTTTCAGTGGCACCTGTACTAAAAATTTTAAGAACAAAATATGAATTCAACATGTTCTCTTTTTTAAAAAAAAAAAAGGAAGAAGAAAGATTCCTTCTGTATCTAGATTGTCTAAGCAAGGATGCTAAAGATTCCTTCCGTATCTAGATTGTCTAAGCAAAGATGCTTGTTCTCAGCACTTTGTTCAGTGTGGCTAACTCAGATAAGTGGGAGGAGCAAGGACTAAGCTGACCTCGTGTTTTTAATATACACAGTTGTATAGAAAATCCTAAAGTGGATTTAAAACAGGCAGATAACAAAATAAACTGAAATGAGTTTACAAGGCTATAAGATAAACATTCAAAAGTCATTGTAATTTAGGGTACTAGCAATGAATATTTGAAAATGAGGTGAAAAATAATAGTATTGCTTTCAATCCTGAAAAAATAAAGTTCAAGTGTAAATGAAAAACTAACAAAACCTACATATATTGAACTCCTTTACTGAAAACCAGAGAATCTCTGGAAAAGGTATTTAAATAGAGAAATCTTCATTGATTGAAGATTCAGCACAGTAAAGATAT
The DNA here is from genome assembly GCF_037038515.1 of Microtus pennsylvanicus. Classification (NCBI taxonomy): domain Eukaryota; kingdom Metazoa; phylum Chordata; class Mammalia; order Rodentia; family Cricetidae; genus Microtus; species Microtus pennsylvanicus. The sequence goes on from NC_134583.1 coordinate 52,993,300, forward strand.
CAGTTCTTCTAAAATTACATGGTTGTAATACAGTTCTTATGAAAGCCACCAAGACTTTTAATAGCATATTTAATAGGAACTATAATAACCAACATAATTTCTTTTAAAAAGAGTAAAGTGGAAAGAAAAGGTCTACCTAAATTGAAATGAATGCTACTTAGCAATAAAAAGCCTTTTCATATTCCTGTAATTATTGGGGTACTGTAATATTGGCAAAGGCATAATTGAACAGAAAACCCAGAAATAGATCCATACACATTTGCCCAAGAGAAATAATTCAGGAAAGGTAGGATGAAATATTCAAGTAATTGTGCCAACTGACTACCATTAACATCCATCTCACAAAGATGACCCTTCCTAGAGCCTGATTTTTGATCCCCAGAGTTCACATATAAGTTGAGCATTTTGACACACATGATTGCTGGAGAGATGTAGAAAGGAAGATACCCGAGATTTGCTAGTGTTTGTAAGAGCCTGCTTGTTTGTTTCCCGGTTGCCCAGACTCCCAAAATAATCACATGAAGCTATATTAATTAAATCACTGCTTTGCCTATCACTTAAGTGTATTGCTAGCTAGCTCTTACAACTATAATTAACCCATTAGTTTATATTTTACTACAAGGTTTGTGGCCTACCAGCAAGGTTCCAACAGACAACTCCCATCTTTCCCCTATGGCAGCTCCTGACTCCACCTTATTTCTCCCAGCATTCAGTTTAGTTTTCCCTGCCTAGCTCCACTCTGCCAAGCCATTGGCCGAAAGCAGCTTCTTTATTCATTAACCAATAAAAGCAACACATATACAGATGGACTTCCCACATCATGCTAGGAAAATACCCAAGGTTGCTAGAAAGATACTCAAGGTTTTCTAGAAAGAACCCTGAGGTTTGCTAGGAAGATACCTGAGGTTTACTAAGAAGATATCCAAAGTTTGCTAGGACGATACCTGAGGTTTGCTGGCTGACCAGTCTTAATCATGTTTGGTAAGAGACCCTGTCTAAAAATAAGGTGAAAACAATTGAGGAAGACATGTAACATTGACCTCTGACTTCAGTATGCAGACACATACTTATACACATGCACATGGTGACACATACACACAAATAATTACGGCATTTAAAGCTGTGACAATGCAGAGAAACTGGGTTATGTTGCTGGTATAAATTTAACATTACAGGTTATCTTTATGAAAATGTGTAATTGACACAAGTCCCAGTAGTTGTATTCTGTACCATTTATCCAGAAGAAATGAATTCATGTTCATGTACATTGATATTGATTGCATTTTTAATATTCAAAACTGAAGTAAGCTGAGATTTGCTTTAACAAGTAAATGAACAAATTGCAGTGTGTATAAGCTATGGATACTGATTAAGCAGTGAAACGATCAGATGGTTAATACAATCACTAATTTGAATGAATGTGCAGGAAATGATGCTCTATGGAAGAAAGCCAGTTGAAAAAGTTGACGTAGTGTCTGATTTCATTTACATAAACTTGGTCATGTAAATGTTTTTATGACTACATTTTAGAGCTGCAGCACAGATGATATATATGCATAGAAGTTAATATACATACTGGGACAAACAGTGAAACTGGGACTGAGTGGGGAATGCAGATCATATTAGTGTCCTTTTCTCTGTTATGGTGTTATGTAGTTTACAAAACATCACTTTTAGGAAACAGGGCAACTTACACAGAATGTCTTTGTGTAATATTCATTCTTGGAACTATGTGCAATTTTATAATTTTAGAAATGAAAATTTTAAAAGATGAATGAATGAAGGGCTTAGGTTAAGGTATCTAAAGTTCTTTCCCTAACTCAGAGGAAAGTCTCTCAGGGAGATGGTTGAATATAACCATCTATAAAGAAACATGTTGCTTTGCTGCTGTGTGTCACCAGCAAAAATTGCTTCCTGCATCAATCATGCAAGAGTTAGTGCTCAGTGCTTTGTTCCAGTTTTCGTTATTTGTCCAGTCTAGAAAATAGTCATTTCAATACTGGTTCCCCTATTCTAAACAAAGCAAATGTTAAAGAAGTAAAGGAAAAATTGGATCTGTGGAGAATACAGTTAGGCTGTCAGAGGATTAGGGTACTACTGTGTTTCTTCTGGTTGTAATTGTGCCTAGATTACGTGCATTGCTCTAACCATGTTAGCCTGTCATTTACATGACTTATCAAATGGGTAGATGAATTGACATTAATCTTTCTAACTACCTTATTTAATTTTATAATTACCTTGTTGACACACCATTACAAAGCTCATGATACATTAATTCATCTTTATCTAGTTTCTGGAATATCTCCACATACCCTTCCCTAAAGCCCAAACATTGGATGTAATGGAAATAATCCAGGTAACACAGCTTCTGCATTGCTAGGAGATGGAGAGTAATATACTGTTTATAAGTAGCAAAGAGGACATGAAGTTTAAACAGACTTCACATTGTTTCTGCTAGCCTATGTGTCTGAAGCATATATGTGGGTTATGTAAAAAAAAAAAAACCAAAATATAAAGAGGAGAAGCACACTCAGAAGTACCCATGCCCAGTGAGTGAGCATAGACTGGAGCCTGATAATCTATGGTGCTAGCTGTTGGGAAGGAGTTTTATAGTGCTCAAGATTAGGAATAGCAGCCTTGGAAGTGAATAAAAAAGACTGGTGCTTCAGGATCAACAGGGAGAAGTATACAGGAAAAAAAAGGAAGAAGCTGCCTACAAAAATGAAAGGAGACCATACTTCCCTTGTATGTATCCAAGAAACCAATCTTTACTAAACTGATAAGGAAGGTGTGCTCAAACTAAACGGTGCTATACCCAAAGGATCAAGAGGATCAGATTTTGGATTCTCTTGTCATAAAGACATCAGTATTTTATAGTGTCTGTTCCCTTCCCTCCCCTCTTGTCTAATGCTGATCAGCTCAGGCTGCCTGATGCTATCTGTTGAGAATTCTTCCACACACTACCCACAAGCTGAGGAAAGAAATACCAGTAGGAGCAAACCATAACAGTTCTTAAACCAGCAACAGAGAGCCTGGGACCTCCACTGTCAGGAAAACTGAATTCATTAAATTTAAAAAGTAAAGTATCAGAAATGAAGACTAGATTGAAATGGTCAAGAAAAGATGAAATTCTTTGGGCAATCAAAAATGAGAGATAAAGATGTGAAAAAGATTTTTGGTGAAGCAATTAGAACTGTGGGAAAGTATTCCAGTATCAGAATGTGAAGAAAAACATGCTCCAAACTGACAACTAAATTACAAGCCAGGAAAATGTTCAGAGAATAAGAACAAGGACGAGTCTCCCTTTGAAGTATTTCATGTAAATCAGAAAGGTATTTTAATGAATCCTGAAACTTCAGAAGGATAAGTTGTGCTGTTCTCATTCCTCCAAAAAAATAGATGGTGGTAGCAGACTAACAATCTCAAGAAACTTAATGGTACAAGCCAATGTTTTATATCCAAGCCAAGATTCTCTTCAGTTATGACAGCAGTGAAAAGACAAGGTTGAACAGTCAGGTTCATTGGATACCCTGTTCATGAACAGAGTCTAATCTAATCACAAGACAGCATAAAACAAAGAGGGAGTGAGGGGTGAACAGGGGCATGATGTGTTACTTGTGTTAAAGTACAGAGAATACCCACTTCACGACTAAGGAAAGAGAGGGCCAGAGTAAGATCACAGGCTGTTGTGATAGGGAATAACAGCTAAAGCAAGTAATAAACACACACAGCATCTGTATGGTAGTGATCAATTTAAAGCTGAGCATGTCAGTCATGCCAAACATGGATTCAGATAGGCATGTGTTACCTGTTGAAGACTTGTAAGATAGTCAAGACACTGCTAATGAATGCTTAAACCAGAGTTCATAGGTTGATAAGTCCTGAGATTTTAGCATGTTCTGTATGAATCTTCCTACAGATGGCTTGTGAGCTTCAAGGGAAAGATACAAAGTCTGTAGTGGACAAACGGACATCTTAACTAAGCAGTTAAGAACTGCACAAAGCCTGTTGTGACCAGGATGCCCTTAGAAGGTCTCACCATTACTTAGTAATCTAGCAAGTGATGTGGAAAGTGATTCTGAGTATAGAGAACACCAAACAGGCCAGGCTGCAGAAAGTGCCATTAGATAGTTAAGTGTCTGAGAGAACACTCTGTGGGTTAAAGAGATCTTAACACACAGCCTAGTGAATATGAACTACCCAAAGTACTTTATCAGTATTAAATTTCCCTACGTTTGGTAGCTGTATTTTTTATGTACAAAATCCCCACTCAAGTATTAAAATGTAAAATATACTATGTGAACTTAAACTTATGGTTTGGTAAAAGTGCATAATACTAGAGATAAGTTTAAAAAAACTGAGCTTAAATTTATTTTAGAAAAACATCTGTTGAAGCAGATGTGTTAGAGCATGCCTTTAATCCCAGCATGTGGGCATCAGAGGCCAGCCCCGGCTATGTTAGTTCCCAAACAGCCAGAGCTACATAATAAATATATTCTGTCTTTTTTAAAAAAAAAAAACTCTGCTATGAACTGTCAGACAGAGATCAAGGTACAGTTTAATAAAATTAATTTTTCAAGTTTGTTGAGTGTTGTTCCCTCTTATTTTATTTGCTTTTTGTTTGTTTATTTTTATTTTTTGAGGCAGGGTTTATTTATGTAGCCTTGGCTGTCCTGAAACTAGCTCTGTAGACCAGGCTGACCTCAAACTCACAGAGATCCGCCTACCTCTGTCTCCTGAGTGCCGGGATTAAAGATGTGCACCACCACTGCACCACCAGGCCCCTTATTTTATTTTTTAAACATAATTTTTTTATTGATTCTTTGGGAATTTCACATCATGTTCCCAAATCCTACTCATTTCCCAGTGTCTCTATATCTACTATCTCTTACCCACATAGCGCCCCACCCAAAAGAAAATTTAAAGAATATTAGTTCAAAACAAAGCAAACAAAATGACCACTTTGCTCCTCCATCTTTCCCACTTCTCCAACACCTCATTCGTTTTCGTGGCAGTGGGAGCTGTGGTGTGTCAAGCAGTACACCCTTTTGTCCACTCAGCTTTACTTGGAAATGTTCATTGTGTAATGTATTGACGGTCAGGTTTGGGGCCCCTGACCTCTACTACACCATCAATGCTTGACCCTCACCGAGCCTCCTCTCAGGTACCCTGCTGTTGCCCCAAGTTATAAAGATCCTGCAGCTGTGGTTCCATAGGGCCAGTCCCTTCGTGCACTCCTGCATGTCATAGATGGGGTAGATGTTGGGGTATGCCAACTCAAAGCCCTGGATGTGGGCCTGGGTGGTAGCTCATGTGGTCATTCCGGGCCACTGGGACCACTTCCCTCAAGCGAGGGGCAGAGCCAGCTCTTCTATGCCATGGTGAAGAGTGTGACCAGCTCTTCCACTACAGTGGCTGAGTGGCCTGTGCTGCTTCCTGGGGTCATGGTAATAACTAGGCCCAGGCTGCTGCCTAGGACTATGTCTGGGCCCGTGATCCTACCACAGCGGAGAGGGTCTGTGTTGACTCTTATTTTATTTTTTGAGACAGGGTCTCTGTAGCCCTGGCTGACCTTGAACTCAGAGAGAGACATCCCTGCCTCTTCCTTCCCAACGCTGGGATTAAAGGCGCGTGCCACCACTCCCAGAACACTCTGTCTTATTGTTGATACAGTTTTATCAGTTCACACTCTATTTGGAAGCCTTCTAAACTTGGCTTCAGTCAGTGTTAAGCCATAGCTGTATTTTGCTTATTTTTTTGTTTTTCCAGACTTGGTTTCTCTGAATTCCTGGCTCTCCTGGAACTTACTGTGTAGTCCAGGCTGTACTTGAACTCACAGAGATCCACATGCCTCTGCCTCCTAAGCACTGGGATTAAAGGCATACACCACCCGCAGCAGCTGTAATTTTTTTAAGTTTATTTATTTTTTTAAAGGAATTTTTCATTCTTAGAATATGCTTCAGAGAAAAAAAGTAATATTTTCTAAGTGTATTCTTGCCTGTGATTGCCAGTGAAACACTTGGTTGCGCATTAAAAAAAAAAAATCTTGCTACGGTTTCTCCCTTCTTGGTGCTTTCTTGTGAGATGAGAAAAAGTAGGAGATAGGATGAGTTGACAAACACTTGATTATCTTGTCAGTCTTTTATTTTGTCCCAGAGTAAGCTTTGTCAAACGGTAAATGGAGCTGTGAGCCTCGCCATTTTACAGTTAAGTTCATTTAGCAAGCTTGAGCATTATTATCTTTTGGGGAACAATGTGTTCTGTTTGAACAGAAAAACAACTGAAGATGCTTTGCCTTAGTGATTCTGTATCCTTTCCTTGGCATGCTTAGAGCAGAACTACTTTTCTTGTGTAAAAAAGATACCATCAAATGAAATTTGAGACCATACGTCTTAGTTCGTTGTATTGAGTATTGTTTTAATTTGAAGTTCTAGTGATTAAAGTTTTTATATCCACTGGCTTTTGTCTCTGTTAAGTTTCTTGCTGCTGTATTAAGAAGAAAAGCATATGGCTCTCCTGTGTGAAAGTCCAGGAGCCTGCATGCCTTTGACAGCAAGAGCAATACCACATGGAAGTCAGGGTTTTCGTTGTAAGTAGTGCAGGCTGCTTGACTGTAGTGATTAAGGGTGACTATGTTTTAAAGATGGATCATGTGAGGACAGTTGTAAGTGCCTGTAAAAGTTGAACTGATAAAACAGACGTCTCTAAGATGCATGCTAGTACTTCCTAAAGATCAGGACTTTACTTTCAGTATCATTTAGTTAAACATGACAATGTAAAAGTAAGAAATTAGGTATACAGTACTGACCAAAGAAATTTTTATGAAGAATGAAGTAAAATAATTTAAAAATAACTTTTAATTATAATATTTTGCTGTTAATTTTGGGATTAATTTTTTAACCATTCCATTCATAAGAGTTTTGGTGATTTCGGTGTTTCTTATTTAAGACTTTGCTATTAAATAGTATTTTAAGTAATTATAAGACAATTCCTTTCTTTCTAACCAGGAAGAAGCTCTGCATGCATTTATTCAGCCGGAGATCTTGGATGGCCCAAATCAATATTTTTGTGAACGTTGTAAGAAGAAGTGTGATGCTCGCAAGGTAAGAAGCATATGCATATTATTATGTAATTATCTGAGATATCGGTATTTAATCCATTTGTACCCCTAACCACACATGCTTCTTTTTAGGGCCTTCGGTTTTTGCATTTTCCCTATCTGTTGACCTTACAATTGAAAAGATTTGATTTTGATTATACAACCATGCATAGAATTAAGCTGAATGATCGAATGTCATTTCCGGAGGAGCTGGATATGAGCACATTTATTGATATTGAAGATGAGGTAAATACTACATTTTCTTGTTGTACTTTTCATTATACTCTTCGTTTTAATTGTTCTAAATTGCTTTATGTATATGAGTGTTTTGCCTGGAGGTATGTTTGTGTGTCACATATGTGTCTAGTACCCTCATGAGCCAGAAGATTGTGTTGTAACCTTTGATACTAGAGTTAGAGACAGTTGGGAGCCACTGTGTGGAGGCTGGAAATCAAACTGGTGTCATCTGGGAAAGCAGCCAGTAATCTTACCACTGAGCTATCTATCTAGCCCCACTTTATAAGTTAAAACTGATGAATTTGAAGTGTCCTCTTAACAACTCTCTCTTTCCTCATGTTCTTCATGGTGCGTTACATGAGAAGACTATTGCTGAGGATAAAAAGCTTTTCCTGACAGTGTGCGTTACATTTCAAGTATTCTTATTTGATTGGAATAGTGTAAGCTATTCAAGAGACAAAAGGGTTTCACCTTTGGAATTCAAGATTGTCTCTTGAATTTGAGTATTAATCTTGTTTCATAATTTCTTCATTACTGAAACTGCTGTAGCTGGATTTCTCATGTTTACTACACATGCAGCACATATATGTGAGTGAATGACAAAGTAGTCCATGACCTCAATGTCTTGTATTTGCGCTAATCCCCTTCACAGGAATTAAGGGACTTGGTTACTCTAATGGAAGGTTTGCTAGCTCTTACATTATTAACTAAGTTAGAAAGACAAACATACAGGAGGTTTTGTCTAGATCCCTTTTTAAATTTGTATTTTGTTTAACTTGAAACTTTAAATAGTTTGAACATGGAATTTTGATGGAAACAGGACAGACCCATTAATTTCTTTCTACTCATTGACCTCCCAGGGTTTTCTAACTTTGTTTAATTAAAAAAAAAATTGTGTGCTATCCTGCTTGATTCTTTTTGATGTTCTCCTGATCACATTGTATGAAGCATTATAGGCAGGAAGGGTAGTTGTTATAGGATGATAAACCCTTTTTCTACTGTCATGCATTACAGATGCCCCATTGTTAGAGCACCCAGAAATGGGGTGCTATCCCTAGAATAAAGCTGTTCACACAAAAGAGAGAGGGGGGGGGGTTGTGTGCTTGTTTGTTTTTCTGATTACCAGATATAAAATCTGTCTTCTTCTAGGAGCTCAAAATTAATTATAAATAGTTGTTGAGTTTCATTTAATATTTGTCTTAGTTAGGATTACTGTTACTGTGATGAAACACCAAAAGCAAGTTTGGATGGAAAGGGCTTATGTGGCTTATGCTTCATCATCACGGTTCATCACTGAAGTCAGGACAGGAACCTGGAGGCAAGAGCTGATGCAGAGACCATAGAGGAGTGCTGCTTACTGGCTTACTTCCCATGGCTTTCAGCCTTTTTTGTTAAGAACCCAGAACTACCAGTCTACAAGTGGTCCCACCCATAATGGTTCTGCCCTTCTACATCATTAATTAAGAAAATGCCCAACTGGAGGCTGGAGAGATGGCTCAGTGGTGAGAGCATTCACTGCTTTTCCAGAGTACCCGGATTCAATTCCCAGCTAACAACTTTCTGTAACTCCAAGTCTGATACACCCGCACACAGACATATATGCCTGCAAATAAAAAAAAAAAAAAATTGCAAATAAAATAAAAATAAATTACTAGGAAAGAAAAAGAATGCCCTACAAGCATTTTTTCAATTGAGGTTCCCTCCTCTCAGATGACTGTAGTATGTGTCAAGTTGACATAAAACTACCCAGTATAATATTTGTGTGAGTGTGTTGAAAACAGTGAGTTCATTCAGCAAGAAAACAAACTTTTCTGCATTCATCTGTATTGGGAATAGAGGTGTACACCGTCATGCTCAGCTTGCAGTTGTATAGGGTGATGTTCACCTTTATTTTATCTTGAATTAAATTTTCTTGAAGAAAACTACTGCACACTAGATACTTTTAAAAAGTTACTAACAACAAAAATTATTCTTGCTGCATATTACTTGGTTTCAAGAACTTAAATGCAGTGCCTTATGCACATCAAGGGCATTCATCCTGAAGAAATCTTAACTTATGTCAATAAAAGCATTGTAGGTATGTGTATGAAATGTTAAAAGGAAGGAGAGGAGGATGTTGCTTGAGTTTCTAACAAGTAGACTTCTTCAGTTTAAGTCTGGATGACTGAATTGAAAGTAGCCAAGCATGGAAGCATGATGTCCCTGCCCTGAGTACACCAGACTAGAAAGTTCTCATGGACAGTTAGATGGCTTACTTCTCTTTCTATTTTGACACCTTACACAATAATTAAAGACAGCATTTTGTTGGGATTGGGAGCTGAAGATGTAATTTGGAGCTTAGGATAGTTGCTGTCACAAATGCTATTGCAGAAAATGGTAAATTTTGTACCTAAGGTCTGAGTTTAAGGGAAAACAGATAGTCTTAAAATAAATACTTCTCTTAATCAGAACAATATCAAACTATTTGAACATGGTAGAAGATATAGGTAAAAGTTTGAATATCTTTTCCTTTATTTGGCATAGATTCTAAGATAATTGTGTCTTATTAGAAATCTCCTCAAACTGAAAGTTGTACTGATAGTGGAGCAGAAAATGAAGGCAGTTGCCACAGCGACCAAATGAGCAATGATTTCTCCACTGATGATGCTGTTGATGAAGGGATATGCCTGGAGAGCAGTAGTGGGACAGAGAAAATTTCAAAACCTGGCCTGGAAAAGGTACCTTTTATGAAGTTTATTGATATTAGATGCTGAGCATGCTAAGCAAGTAGTCCACCAGAGAACTATGCCCCAGTTCCCTGCATGTTTTATTAGAGAATTTAGTGATTTCTGAACTTTTGTATTATTTTGTTCTTCAGTTTTTAAAATGAACACTTTTTAAAAATGTTTTTGTGGTGGGTGTGATTATAATTGTATTTACACTTGGGATGCTGATTCCTAGGAAACAGCTATGTGTTGAAAGTTATGTTGTGTTAGAGTGGGTACTGCCTATGCCCTTGACATTTATCAGCTCTCCAAATCTTTCTAGTCACTGAGTTTGCTCATAGAAAAAATGAGGATGTTGGACTTCATTTATTACATTTTAAGAATTCTGACAATAGTGCATTTCTGAAACAGTTAATAACCATAGTTACCTAGAACTTGCATTCTCAGAATTTTCCAGAAATATAATGGGGAGGGGTTGCTAATTATAATCAAACTTTAAAATGTTACTACTAACCACTAGAGTACCTGGAATCTCAGCAGCACTTAAGCAGCAGGGTCTCTTTGAGTAACACATTCCAACCAGCAGGGGCTACAGAGTGAACCCTGTTTTAAAAAAACAATATTCTCAGAACAAATTCTAGATTGCAGGTAAATTTTGAAACCTACCTGTTACTTATCCTGATTAATTTTAGTTTGGGCAATAAAATTTGAACTACACAAGTTTTTAGAATTTGTTCTAGAAGTTTCACTATGTAATAATTCTAGTCAGTTTACTGTTAAGACACACTTCAATGTGCTGAAACTTAATTTTGGAAGGTCTGGGTACTTTTTAAACAAAGAATAAAGAGGAGAGGACAATGAAAGTCTGCTCACTTTGCATTTCCGAGGCCCTGATTTGTTCCCTAGTGCTGCGAAATGGAAGAAAGAGGAGAGCTCTCCAGAAAAGTGAATGAGCTCTAACAGGCCTGTCCAATAGTACACACCTGTGATCCCCATATAGGATAAAAGGCGGAGAATTGGCTGCAGGTTTGAGCCTAGCATGGTCTAACATAGCTTGTTCCAGTCCAGAAAGGGTTGCAAATTAAGACCCTCTCTCAAAACAATACTTTAATAAAAAACTTGCTTTACCCATTTGAAGAATCTACTTAAAGATAAACAGTCTTTTTTTTTTTTTATCATAACCTTTCCTGGAGACTCTATTTTTCTTTTTAAAATTATTTTTATTTTATGTGTATGGGTGTTTTGCCTGAATGTCTGTACACCATTTGTGTACCTGGTACCCTCAGAGGCTAGAAGAGGGTGTCTAGAGTTGCAGATGATTGTGAATGCTAGGAATTGGCCTGGGTCCTCTGGAAGAGCAGCCAGTACTCTTAACCACTGAGCCATCTCTCCAGCCTTCGGAACTCTATTGTCATTCACTCCAGGTAGAGATGGCGATGACAGACCAGAGAAAGGGTTTCTTCCAAGTCCAGCTTGGTGAACCAGTGAGTTTATTGGACTTCTTTAATGGAGCATGATGACTCTTAGGCAGCTCTATCACCAAAAAGCTCACTCCAAGCATGGGTAACTACTTCTAAGAGTCTCCCTTTGAAGCACCTTGTTACTACTGCTTATATAACCTGAGCCTCTGAGTTTGATAAAATCCTTGTGTTTTTAGGTGGTTGTGGAGTTCTTAAGACTATGCATATATTTAAATATATATATATTTAAATATATGCATGTATGTGTACCATGTGCATACTTGGTACCTGTGGAGGCCAGAAAAGAGTGGTTGTGAGCTACAATGCAGGTGCAGAAAACCAAACCTAGGTCCTCTACAAGAGCAGCAAATGCTCTTTAACCTCTGAATTGTCTCTCTGACTCCCTTGTGAATTTCATATAATAAGTCTTCTGTGCTGTTATATCTTCCTCTCTATCATATTTGGGTTTTTTAGTTCTTTTATTTGTTTGTTTGGTTGATTTGGTTTGTTTTTTTTGAGAGTTTCTTTGTGTAACAGTCCTGGCTGTCTTGTAACTCACTTTGTAAACCAGGTTGACCTTGAACACACAGAGACTTATTTGGGGTTTTTGAAATAGTCTTACTTTATAGTCTAGACTGGCCCCAAACTCCCTATGTAGCCCAGAGTGGCCTTATGTTCACAGCTTTTGTCCTTTAGCCTCTCAAGTGCTAAGGTTAAAAGCTTGAACTACTGTGTCTGGCTGCTCCCTGTTGTTTTTTTTTTTTTTTAATTTTTTTTTATTGATAAAAGAAGAATAAAGAAAAAAAAACAAATTTCCACCTCCTCCCAGCCTCCCCTTTCCCTCCCCCTCCTCCCACTCTTCTCCCCCTCCTCCCACTCTTCTCCCCCTCCTCCCACTCTTCTCCCCCTCCTCCCACTCTTCTCCCCCTCCTCCCACCCCTCTCCCCTTCCCCCCATTCCTCTCCCCCTCCCTCTCCAGTCCAAAGAGCAGTCAGGGTTCCCTGCCCTGTGGTAAGTCCTAGGTCCTCCCCCCTCCGTCCATATCTAGGAAGGTGAACATCCAAACTGGCTAGGCTCCCACCAAGCCAGCAGATTGCGTAGGATCAAAACTGCGTGCCATTGTCCTTGGCGTCTCATCAGCCCGCATTGTTCGTCATGATCAGAGAGTTCAATTTTATCCCATGCTTTTTTTGGTAATAGTCCAGCTGGCCTTGGTGAGCTCCCAGTAGATCAGCTCCACTGTCTCAGTGGGTGGGTGCACCCCTCGTGGTCCCGACTTCTTTGCTCATGTTCTCCCTCCTTCTGCTCCTCATTGGGACCTTGGGAGCTCAGTCCATTGCTCCAGTGTGGGTCTCTGTCTCTATCTCCATCCATCACCAGATGAAAGTTCTAGGATGATATCCCAGATATTCGTCAGTATTGCGCTAGGATGGGGTCAGTTGTTTTTTGAGAAGAAAATACTGGTAGCCAGGATCTCTAGTAGTGCTCATTGTTTTAGGGGTGTGAAGTGCTACGGCTCCTAAAAGAAAAAGTAATTCATGCTAGTGTCCTGGCACACTTGGAATGCTAGTCTAAGAGAGTCATAAGTTTGAGGCCTACCCTAGGCAACGTAATAGGTTCAGAACCACCTGGGCAATCTCAAAATGAAAAATAACAAAGAAAAGCAGGCTATAGCCAGTTACTGGAGCACTTGCCTAGCATCTATGAGTTCACTCTCCACTACTAACAAAAGACCAAAGAAAAAGATAAGACAAAGGTTCTTAGTTTATTATAGACATCAGGCATGTTTAAGAGTTGAAAGGCCATAAACTGAGTTATTACAGAAATAGCACAGTTCTGTGTGGTGTGTGTGTGTGTGTGTGTGTGTGTGTGTGTGTGTGTGTGTGTGTGTGTGTGTGTGTTTTGAGACAATGTCTCTTCTATGGAACCGTGGTCGTCCTAAAACTTACTATGTGACCAGACTGGCCTTAAACTCGGAGTTCTGTCTGCCTCTGCCTCCCAGGTGGAGTAATTTAAAATATAAGCCAACCATTCCTGGCTTGGATTCATTATTATAAATAATAAATACCAACTTAACATGTTATTTATTAAAAATACTGCATGAGTACATTAGAAGGTACTTCAAGTTACTGTCAGAAATAGAATTTTATTTAAAGACAAAAAAGCAATGTGCTGATAACTTCTTGATCTTGACTATGCAAATTAGTAACCCTTCTATTTAGTAGTTACTTCACAAAATTTCACTCTTATTTTTTCATAAATAGTCAAGCATGTGTTACAGACATATATAGTTCCAAAGATTACAAGACAGCATAATAACAATGTAAAGAAATATACTGAATGAAACCTGTTACATACTAAGTTTCTTGGTGACTTGCTGTTTTAACGTTATCTAAGGGACAAGTTAGCTTACCGTAGGATAGTTGTCACGTTACTTAATTCTGCACCCCTAGGAAATAAGGGGTTTCAAATAAAGGTTTTGTAGTCTTCTCTTCCAAATTCTTTTTCTTCTCTCCTTAGAACTCCCTGATGTATGAGCTTTTCTCAGTGATGGTGCATTCGGGGAGTGCTGCTGGAGGTCACTATTATGCTTGCATAAAGTCATTCAGTGATGAGCAGTGGTACAGTTTCAATGACCAGCATGTGAGCAGGGTAAGACTCCTGGAGTGGAGAAGTTACTCGGTGGCAGGGTCTTTACTCGGAGCAGAGATGCCTATGATGGTATTTCTCAGGTCCCCATCAAACCAGTCTTTCATTGTTAACAGTGTCCTTGGTCTGCTTTTTTAGAACTTGTTAGATGTTTCCAATTTATATTACACCTTTCCTCTAGCCCTCACCCTTCTTATGTATGTCTTGTGAATGATGTAGGAGTAGGATCCCTTGAGCCTGGCTCACCAGAGCAACCACTGGTAAACTGAATTATTGTGTGGTGGTGCTTCTTGAAAATATCATGACATATCTAATTTAGAAATTAAAAGGTTGGATTGGAATTGGGCTTGATGGTTCACCAGTAGTTTCTAGCATTGAGGAGGCTGAGACAGGATTGCCCAGAGTTTAAGCCCAGGCCAGGCTACAGATTAAGGACCTGTCTCAAGAAGGAAAAAAAAAAAGACCTAGCATATTGGGTTACATATTTACATGTTGACATTAATGTAATGGTGTCATTGGTTTTTACAAAAGAGTAATGTTACAACTTTTTTAGATAACACAAGAAGATATTAAGAAGACACATGGTGGGTCTTCCGGAAGCAGAGGCTACTACTCAAGTGCTTTTGCAAGGTAAGCAATAGCATTTTGATGCACTGGAGTGAGTTGTAGCTTCTCTGTGGATCTTCAGCCTTACCAAAGGGTAAGCAGACTACAAGCCATGGGCATCTGTTCATAAGTGCTGGCTGGTGCTTCCCACTATAACAGCTGAGTTGTGGTCTATAAAGACTAAGTTTTTTCCCTTGGCTCTTTCTAGCAAAGCAGTTTGTTAGACTTAGCTGTAGTAGGCACTGTGGTGCACAGCCTTCTTGATAACTTCACTGTGTTACTAAAAGGTGATGTTTTTAACCTTTTCATAAGTGCACCATTAACAGCAAGGAGGAATTTTTCTTTCTTTCTAGAATGTTTTCATTTTAATGTGTCTGTGATTATTTGAAAGAATAAAACACTAACATTTCAAATAAAGATTTGATACTTACAAATGGAATCTACTATCTATCTGAAGAACCTGTTAATCTTTTTTATATTTCTCCTAGCTCAACAAATGCGTATATGCTGATATACAGACTGAAGGATCCAACAAGAAATGCAAGTATGTTAGCCCCTCATAAAGTCATTTCCTTAGCATATCTTGCAAACCTGTGTAACTACTTTTAAGTGATAGAGCAATTAACAGCTAGGACTTTTTATACCTGGGAGAGGGGAATTATTAACACTGTTACAAAATAATTTTAAGTGATAAAAACATTTGACAAGAATATGTAGAGCTGAGCACAGTGATGTGTGCTTGGACTCCAGTCACTTGGTAGGCTGAGTGAGGCAGGAGGATTACAAGTCTGGGTCTACTGACAATTTAACAGGAACTTGTTGGCTGAGGTTTCTATCCCACCTGGTCCTGCAGTCATTCAGTCCCAAAGAAACACACAGAGGTCTACATTAATTATAAACTGATTAGCCTATTAGCGCAGGCTTCTTATTAACTCTTATATTAGCCCATAATTCTTATCTGTGTTAACCACGTGGCTTGATACCTTTTTTTGGCGAGGCAGTCACATCTTGCTTCCTCTGTGTCTGGGTGATAGCTGCAGACTGACTCTTTCCTCTTGCCAGAATTCTTCTGTTCTCGTTGTCTCGCCTCTACTTCTTGCCTGGCTACTGGCCAACCAGCATTTTATCAAAATAGTACAAGTGACAGGATAAAAAACCATTGTCCCACAGCTCATAGCAGTAGTTTTAAAGGAGCTGAGACCACAGTTCAATGGCAGATTCCTGATGAGCATATACAAGTCTGATAAGCAGCACTATACAAAGGCACGCACACAAGCACACCCACACACAAGTTGGAATACTTTATAATACACTTTCTGTTGGTTAAGTGAATTAGATGTGTACTTTAAGTAAGATTGTGTTCTGTGTGATCCTCACAGGTCACCAACTGCATGTCCTAGAGCAAATCACTTGACTTTTCTGAGTCTTCGCAGATGTGTAGAATGGAAATGATGACATCTTATAGAGTTGTTACACATGAATGAAACAGCACTTTAGAGTCTTGTAGCATAGCTAGTGAAAGCTCAGATTAGCTACTGTTTCTTTCGATTTCAAGCTTTTTGAGTTCGTTACTATTTGCATTGTATGACAGAGGACTCTGGATAGCCTGAAATACTTCAGAAATCTTTTAATATAGAGAATTAAGTACCTCTGTTTATTTGATTAAAGATCAAATAAATAAACTTTTGTGAGTCTAGTACAAATCCTTTAATTTTATTAAGAATCCCAGGAGACCAACAAGATGGCTCAACTGGTAAAAGACACTTGCCTTCGAGCCTGATGGCCTAATTTCAGTGCCAAAACCTTCAAAGCTGCCCTCTGACCTTCCAAGAGTAATCTTGAGTATAAAGTGTATTTGTCCTTTTTACTTATATTTTTGATTTTTTTTACTTTAAAAGCTTTCGTTCTTAAGGTTTCTTTTTTTCTTGCTAATTCATAGGGTTGGAAGCATGTTAGGGTGTGTGTATGTTTAACTAGAGATGCACACACGAATGATGAATTTACTCATATTTTCATAATTTAAAAAGTAATCGCTTTGATCTCAGTATTGAGTTTTAGGAGCTGATATGCTCTTAATGTATCTTTTCAACTATTTTTTTTTTTTTTTTTTGGTTTTTCGAGACAGGGTTTCTCTGTGGCTTTGGAGCCTGTCCTGGAACTAGCTCTGTAGACCAGGCTGGCCTCGAACTCACAGAGATCCGCCTGCCTCTGCCTCCCGAGTGCTGGGATTAAAGGCGTGCGCCACCACCGCCCGGCTCAACTATTATATTTTTTGTTCACATTTTTGTGAACAAAAGTTAGTTTGTGGACTCATTCAATGCAAAGTTTAGAGTGTAGTCATCATTTCAGCAAATGTTAATTTCAAGACCTATAGATTCACTGGAGGCAAAACCAGGATTGTAATCCATGTATCCTGTATGCCTTGCTGTAGACAGTGCAGTGTTCCAGCCTTTGGTTAACTCACCACTCTAGTTCTATGGTAAATGCTGGGGGCAGGGGCACTGTATCATCTAGTTGGGAATGCTTTTTAGTTAGTTGATTGCAGGAAGGTATCCTGTACAGCCATCGAGGGAAGATTTATTTTGTTTTGTTTAGGCTAGAGCTAATTTCTGGAAACATTGCATTTTTATAGGTCCTATTGATATTCATTGTTCTCCTTAAAGTCACACATTCATTGGCTTTAGGGCTGTTTGAGGGGGAAGCGAAGGTAGTAATGCTATCATTATGTAGTTACAATCACACATGTAGCAGCAGTTCCTTTTGCTCATTTGCATTATATTCTAGGCAATAACTTTTGGGCCAGGTGCTTTTAGTAAGCTAAAGAAGTCACAGTCTGGAGAAGTAAAGTTGCCCACTGCCAGAGGGTTCCATTGTGATAGCACAATTGGAAATTTAAAAAAAAAAAATGATTTTAAGTTTCCAAGGCTTTTTTAAATTTTGAAATCTCATTGAATTCTCCTAGTATTTGAACCATTTACTAGGTCTGAATATGATTTCACAATCAATACCTCTTCACTGTTGCCTGGAAGAAGCTTCTATTTCACACTGAAAGGATACATGAAGAAGCTGCTCTGAGTGACACTATTTTATGTTCCTAGAATTTCTAGAAGTGGATGAATACCCAGAACACATTAAGAACCTGGTGCAGAAGGAGAGAGAATTGGAAGAACAGGAAAAGAGGCAACGAGAAATTGAACGCAATACATGCAAGGTTCGATTCCATGATTGTGACTGACAAGTGCTGTTGTGGTTTGCTCTTCTGACTGTTGTCATTGTTATGGTAACCCAGAGTCGGTTCTGTAGGCAGTTTTGCCCTTGTGGTCAGATGGGCACAAGGATGAGCATAATCTGGTACTGAAGCGTGGTGATGTGCAGCATGGAGCTCAGTGCCCATGTGACCGTGTGAGGCGAGCATTCCCACCTTCTGAAGAAGGAAGGACTGAGAAATGTACAGAATGAAGGTCATCCTTCAGTTACTCTCCCGTGGCCCTCTCTGTTTTCCCTTTAAAATCCTTAAACAGACAGGAGGTGGTGGCCCACTCCTTTAATCCCCACACTTGGAAGGCAGAAGCCAGCCTCTTCTACAGAGTGAGTTCCAGTACAGCCAGGGCTACACAGAGAAACCTTGTCTTAAAAAAGAAAGAGAGAGAGAGTCCCAATTATGTTTTTTGTTTTTTAATTACATTGTTTTGACAATGAAGAAAAGTGCTGTCTGCTGTCTGACATGATGGAACACACCTTTGATGAGCGCTCAGAAGGCAGAAGCAAAGGCAGGTGGATCTCTGAGTTCGAGGCCACCCTAATCTACAGCACAAGTTCCCAGGACAGCCAGGGCTGTTGGAACCCTATCTCAAAAAACAAAAACAAACAAACAAACAAATGCTGTCTGCCAAAGAGTTCAGCTGTGATGATTGACCTAGTGAGTTGATGATGGTATTTTCTGTTTTATAGATAAAATTGTTCTGTTTACATCCTGTGAAACAAGTAATGATGGAAAATAAGTTGGAGGTTCATAAAGATAAGACATTAAAGGAAGCAGTAGAAATGGCTTATAAGGTATGTCTAATGCACAGTTGGATTTTAATTTTGATAACACCCAATAGTTGAGATAGATGATCGAAGTACTTTGAATGTATTTGACGGCTTCTCAGTCCTCATTCTACCCACCCCCACCCCCGCGCCATCTACCAGCATCTTCATCTGAATACCAGTTAACCTTTCTGAATTCCAGAATTAGAAACACATTTTTTTGTTTTGCTTTCTGTTTATTTAGCAGATATCTATTGAGTGCCTTCTGTATGAACCACTAAGATGTCAGGGGGAAGACATGGTCTTGGCCTCATGGAATTTATAGTTCAGTCAGAAAAAAAATTTTTTTTTGATGATTGGCAGTTATTTTGTTTAGATTTCACAAAGTAAATCAGTAGTATATTGAAACAATTTATCCTGAAATAGTAACCATAAGGACACAGCTCTGTCATTATATAGTTTGTGTTATTTCACAAACTATATGAAAGGTGACCATTAAACATATTAAAGCTAGGCATGGATGCTCACACCTTTTAATCTCAGTATTTGTGAGGTGGAGGCAACAAGATTAAGTGTTCAAAGTCATCCTCTTTCACATAGTGGATTCAGGGTCAGCCTGGGTGGCTCTTTCTCAAATAAACATATCTGTTACTCTGATAAAAATCATAAGTAGATTTTATTGTCTGTAAGGGTCTCTTGGTAGGATTACGGCATATGAGAATAAAGCACTCTGTTTTTACTTGTGGGGACTGTGTTTTGTTAGATGATGGATTTAGAAGAGGTGATTCCGCTGGACTGCTGTCGCCTGGTAAAATATGATGAGTTTCATGATTACCTAGAGCGATCATATGAGGGAGAAGAAGATACACCGATGGGCCTGCTCCTAGGAGGAGTCAAGTCCACATACATGTTTGATCTGCTGTTGGAGACTAGAAAGCCTGATCAAGTTTTCCAGTCTTACAAACCTGGAGGTAAGCAATTTTATACTCTAGAGTTAAAATGAGCTTTAAATTACTGTGATCAAATGTTTTGTTTATAGAAGTAAATGATTTAAATTTTTTTATGTGTTCCTAAAGTATACATAATTTTGACAAGTTGAGAAGTAATAAGTGTTTGGTTGGAAGCAGCACCCCAGCTGCCGCCCTCACCCCACCCCTATATCCAAGGAGTCTGGGATATTTGGCCCAGCCCCCTGGCATCCTTATATCCAAAAAGTCTGGAATGTTTGGGTCCAGGTGTCACTGCAGCCCCCTGGCACTCCTATATCCAAGGAGTCTGGGATGTTTGGTTGGAGGCTTTACCCCACCCCTGGCATCCATTCTAAAGTGTTTGAATGGAACTTTCCGTTCCAGGCCTCCCCACCCTGGGAGTTGCCACAGCCCAGACTCCACCTCCCAAAAAAGCCCACCAAAGGGTGACCCCCTCCCTAGGAAGGGTCAAGACCACTCCCACAGGCTATTTAAACTGCCCTCCCAGAGAAAAATCACATGGTCTTTCCAGCCTACCCCCCACCCCCATATTTTCCCAGAGCACTAGCATCCATTAAACTCGGGTTTTTTCTAATTTGGTTTGATTTTGTCTGATCAGATCTGGATTATTGCATTGGCAAAGAGGTTTGTTGGGCTGTAAAAACTTTACAGTCAGCAATGAGTTTGAAGTTAAGTTTTAGTTTATGCTGGGCTTGCTGGGACATGCTGGGACTTCAACAGTGGGGAGGCCGAGATGGGCAAATTGCAAGTTCAGGTGGGCACATTTGCTAGACCTTGTCTGTGCACAGAATTTAAATAATGAACAACAGCAACAAGAAAACACTAACTTCTTAGTCTTCAGTAGGGTTTCCTTCTTTAATGTGGAGTGCTAAATGGTGTAGTGTCTGCTGGATGATACGGAATGCCTGTAGTTATCAGCTCAACTCCTAAGGGTATCTCTGTTGACATCTTTCCCTCTTCTGCTCTTTTCCCCACTTTCCTCTCCTATTTGTTATGGAAGCCATGCGCTGTAGCACGAATAACAAAAATCCAGAGACAGAAATTGGGATTCAATCTGAAGGTCAGAAAAGCAAAACAGCCAGCCATTGGCTCTTCCCTCTACCTCAGTCCAAAATGGAGATCCTGCCTCCAGGAATCTCAGAATGAGACTGTGTGTGAGAGCTCTCTCTCCTGTCTTGTATTCCTCTCTAGGGCTGGATTAAAGGCACCACTACTGTCTTGTCTCTTTGACAAACTAGTGTGGCTACTAGGATTAAAGGTGTGTCACCATTGCCTGGTATGTAAGGCTGACCAGTGGGACTGTTTTACTCTGATCCTCAAGCGAGCTTTATTTATTAAAATATAAAGGAAATGAAATATCACTACAATATGCTTCCTTGCTTTTTTTTTTGTTGGTTTGTTTATTTATTTATTTATTTGTGGTATTTCAAGACAGGGTTTCTCTGTTTACATCCCTAACTGTCTTGGAACTTGGCTGGCCTCAGACTTGCAGAGATCCATCTGCCTCTACCTCACAAGTACTGGGATTAAAGGCATGTGCCACTACTGCCTTGCTTTTATAGCTCTGCTGTCCAACATGTATTTGTCATAAGGGAAAAATTGACAGTAAAACAAAATAACTGCTAAGTGTAGTTCTTGATGGCTATTTCTTTTTCAAGTGATTAAAACTTAGTTGTCAATATGATCTAAAAACAAAAGAGAAACAGATATGCCCGACCAGTTTGTGCATAGAATTTTCCATGGGATTTGATGGAACTTGTTTGTAAGTTGTCAGCGTTATATCTGCCCCATTAGTGTTTATTCTGCAGTCTCTGCATCCATATATGCTTTCAGTGCTGTGGTTTTCTTTCCATTTGGAATTTTTTGCATTTGTATTTTACATTTGATGATAGGTAGAAGACCACGAATCAACCAGATTGTATTTTAAATATGCTTAATAAATTTGAAGGTGTTGTTATATTTTAAAAGGAAATAAAACATTTTTAAAATTATATTTGGATTTTTTTGTGTTTAACACAATGCATCAGTCAAAAATAATGCTTCTTAATGAATATTAGATGAATGTAATATAAATCTGCTATATTGAATATATGAGAGCATAGTCTCTTTGCCATCTGTTAAAAACATATTTAGAATGCGTTGCTCATGTAAAGTACAGTTTAAAAAAATAACCTTCAGCTATGTTTTTATGTTTTCTAATGTAATAGAAGTAATGGTGAAAGTGCATGTTGTTGATCTGAAGGCGGAGACTGTCGCTGCTCCTATAACAGTCCGTGCTTATTTAAATCAGACAGTTACAGAGTTCAAACAGCTGATCTCCAAGGTAAGTTATAAAATTAGACCTTCAATATTTTTGAATTCTTGCTGTGTATGGCTCACTGGTTGTTTCAAGTTGTAGGTTCTACTGTAAAGGGGCAATATTTATAGGCAGAACACAATTGAAAGTAGAAACACACTTCAGATAGAAGAAACAAGCTGAGCAACATTTGGCATGGCGCAGTACCACTGATCCAGACTATAGTTTGAGAGCTGGGTGAAACACATGGTAGGGGTATGAATTCAGTTTATGTCTTGGTTATGGCTTTTATTGCTGTGAAGAGACACCATGACCATGGAAACTCTTATAAGGAAAGCAGTTAATTGGGGGGCTTACAAGTTCAGAGTTTTAATCCATTATCATCAAGATGGGACATGGTGGCATGCAGGCAGTCATGGGCCTGGAGAAGGAGCTGAGAGTTCTGCATCTTACACAAGCAATAGGAAGTGGTCTGTCTCATTGGGCATGCCTTGAGCATATATGAGACCTCAAAGCCCACCTCTACAGTGACACACTTTCTCCAACAAGACCACACCTACTACAACAAGGCCACCCCTCCTAATAATGCCATTCCCTTTGGGGGCCATTTTCTTTCAAAACCACCAGTTTCACAGAAGGCTTTGAAAACTAACTGGGCTCTCATTGGTGCAGCAGTAAGTAGATCCTGTTTGCTATTTAGATGTTGTAGTGGTGCATCAGATCTGTGCCACAGAGTGGAAGTCCAGTGACACTAAACTGAGCTTCAAGGAACATGAAGGCTGAGTTTGGGCTGTCACTGAGGAAGCTATTCAGATCATTCCAGTAAAGGCATATGGTCAGGGCTGAGGGACAGTAGTGTTTAAGAGTGGCGATGTAAGTGGACACTGCCAGAGTTGTGGTTGCTATGTTTCAAAGAAAGACAGAAGCACAGTGAGTTGTTTATTATTTTCCAGGCAGGGTGTCACTGTGTAACACAGGACAGGAACTCACTATGTAAACCAGGCCAGTCTTGAACTCATAAATTACATCTTCCTGCCTCCATCTCCTGGGTGCTGAAACCAATCCTTAATGTTTTTTTTTTAATTGCAGTTATTTATTTTGTGGTGTGTGTGTGTGTGTGTGTGTGTGTGTGTGTGTGTGTGTGTGTGTGTGTGTACGTGTGTGTACGTACGTGTGTGTACGTACGTGTGTGTACATACTCGGGCTATGTGACAAGCAACTTTCCCCACTGAGCCATCTCACTGCTGAATGAAAGTGGTGATATTAATAGCAGCAGTAAAGTGAGGAAGCAGACTTGATAGCCATGGATTAAATAGTGGCTCAGAGAAATACAGTTTTTAGCCATCTGTCTTGCCTTATAGCTCAGTGTCTGGGGATTTACTAACCATCAGTGTTGTGGTTATGAGGGATTTTGTCAGGTTTGGTGACTATCACTGTATTTAAGCAGTAACAGCTAAGAGACTTTAGTCACTGATGGCAGTTACGTCAGAAGACAAATCATACTGTATTGTTCTGCCTGATGGCTAATTGCTCACACATGCATGCCAGGTGATCATATGGCTCTATACATTTAAAGTGAGTGCCATCTGCAAAGATTTTCAGTCCAATGTAAAATATAAGCCCTGAGGTTGGGCTTGAAAAAAAAAGACAATACCATTTGTTAGCCTACTCTCTGATGAAGCTAATAAGGTCATTGGGGAAATGTTTAAAGAACAAGTGTAGTCACAAAGTTTTGTAATACAGCATTGGAAGTTAGAAAGTATTACTTTGTTTCAGTTTACAACATAAGTGAAAGGGAGGTGACTAAGCAGTTTTCCTTTGAGTCACCAAAAATTGTTAAGTCTCTACTTAAAAGTATCTTTCCTAGATACTTCTTTTGATGTCTGAGGGTTGGTGCTAGGATTGGCACCTAGGTCCCTGCTCTCATCAGCTTTGAGGAGCTTCGGAGTTTTCTCTTTGTGTCTAAAGCCAGCTAGAATTCCTTTGGGTAGCACACTCTGTGGTCGTTGCAGGCCTCACACTTACCTGCAGAATCCATGCGGATAGTGCTAGAACGCTGCTACAATGACCTGCGCCTTCTCAGCGTGCCCAGCAAGACCCTGAAGGCCGAGGGCTTCTTTAGAAGTAACAAGGTATGCCTTTGCCTTTTTATTGTGTTGTTTTTGCTGGTAACAAATGGAGTAAAACCAGCACTGTACCCATCTGTCTGTGCAAGAGTACCTTACAGTGTACACAGCCTCCCCACATTCTCTTCCTTTGTCATCCAGTCAGGCTTCCTGATTCAGCCTTACTGCTGTTCCTTTTACTTCTACTCTGTGCCCTTTGCTTGGGAGCACTTTTTCCTGTTTCCCTGCCCTCCTTTAGTTTTCAAGCTCTGGATTTGTCCTGCCCTTCTGAGCTTTTGTGATTGAATCTCCCTCCTCTATGACTGTCTTTCTGATTTCCATCCTTGAGTTCCCTGGTAAGACAGTCCAGTCCTTCATACCAAGTTAGGGGTGTGCCTCGTGAGACTCCCACATCTCTGTTGAGGAGAAGACAAGCTGTCGAGCTTATTTTAGGACTTCTGCCTTCAGTGCGCCATTGTTAAAGTGACTTGCCCTGGGTCCTGGCCATCCAGACTTTCCCTAGTTCTGCTCATCATATTTGCTAGTCTTTCATCTTAGTGCTTTTAGACTTACCACACATAACCTTTTTAAATATCATTTTATTACATATTTTCTTCCAATACGTATGTGTGGATATTAAAATGTAATCTGTGGGCCAGCAAGAGCATTCATCAGTGACAAGATGTCAAGCCTGACAGCTTAAATTTGATCCCATGGACACATGGTAGAGAGAAAGAGAATGACTACCTCGGGTTTTTCTCCAAACTCTGCACATATGCTGCACACTCATATATATGTATGCACAACAAATTTTTAAATATATTTTAATATTTTTAATGTTTAAACTACAAAAATGCTAGTTTAGGGGAAAGAGTGTCAGAGCAAACCTTTCTTCCCCATTTTTTTCCCTTACACGGTTAACTAATAGTCTTAATATATAATATTTATTAAATAGTAATAGGTTT
Source organism: Microtus pennsylvanicus (assembly GCF_037038515.1). NCBI lineage: Eukaryota > Metazoa > Chordata > Mammalia > Rodentia > Cricetidae > Microtus > Microtus pennsylvanicus. The sequence goes on from NC_134583.1 coordinate 53,018,440, forward strand.
ATCTTTTTATACAAGACCCAACATACTGTTAATTATTGCCAATCCATGGTTAATTTTTGTTTTGTTTGGAGACAGGGTCTTATATTTGCCTTAGCTGGTGTTGAACACACTACATAGACCAGGCTAGCCTATGACAGTCATCCTGCCTCTGTCCTACAAGTACTAAGATTGGGCCTATGCTATCATGCCTGGTCAAACTTGTATATAATGTCACAAATTCTACAACATACTGTGTACTGATTTATACTGATATGATGTTCTTATGAAATGTAAAAATGCCGCTAACATTGTATGGAGTGTAACTCTCTCACTCACTGTTCAGGTGTTTGTTGAAAGCTCTGACACTCTGGATCACCAGGCAGCCTTCACGGACTCCCATTTGTGGAAACTTCTGGATCGGCATGCAAATACAATCCGATTATTTGTTTTGCTGCCTGAACAATCACCAGGTTCATATTCTAAAAGGACAGCATACCAGAAAGCCGGAGGCGATTCTAGTAATGTGGATGATGACTGTGAAAGAGTCAAAGGACCTGCAGGGAACTTAAAGTCTGTGGATGCTATTCTAGAAGAAAGCACTGAAAAACTCAAAAGCTTGTCGCTGCAGCAGCAGCAGGATGGAGACAATGGAGACAGCAGCAAAAGCACTGAGACAAGTGACTTTGAGAATATTGAATCTCCTCTCAATGAGAGAGGCTCTTCCACCTCTGTGGATAATCGAGAGCTTGAACAGAACATTCAGACTTCAGACCCAGAAAACTTTCAGTCTGAAGAACGCTCAGACTCAGATGTTAATAATGACCGGAGTACAAGTTCAGTAGACAGTGACATTCTTAGCTCCAGTCACAGCAGTGACACTTTGTGCAATGCAGACAGCACTCAGATTCCTCTGGCCAATGGGCTGGATTCTCACAGTATCACAAGTAGTAGAAGAACTAAGGCAAATGAAGGGAAAAAGGAGACATGGGACACAGCTGAAGAAGACTCTGGGACTGACAGTGAATATGATGAGAGCGGCAAGAGCAGGGGGGACATGCAGTACATGTACTTCAAAGCTGACCCCTACGCCGCAGACGAAGGCTCTGGGGAAGGACACAAATGTATGTACTTGAGAGGAAGGCTCTTTGAAATGGTACCAGTATGTTTCTCACTTAAATTTTAGTTAGGATTCCATTGCTTAGTGTTAAGACCACCTTACAGTAACTTCATGGGCTGTGAGATTATTTTCTTCCATTTGCAGTGCAATATTTAGACAGTAATTGTGTCAAGTTAAGTAGAAGAGTAATCAATAGTAGGAAAGTCTGTAGTAAGCATGCCGAAGAATACTTTCAAGGTAACATACACCCTCATCACTCAAAAAGCCAAATGCTGTAAAGATTTTATTTTTGTTTGAGAAGTATATATATGCATATTAATGTGCTTTGATCAAATCCACCCCCTATTCCCTCTCCTCCAATTCATTCCCTATTCTCCTCTACCACCACTTTTCCCTCCCAGCTTCATGTGCTGTGTGTAAGCCCATTGAATCCACTTAATGCTGTCTGTATTTGCGTGGGTATAGGGCCATCCACTGGAGTGTAAGTAGCCTCCCAGGGGCCACATCCCTGAGAAAAACTCGATTCTTCTTTCTCTAGCAGACGTCAGTTGCCAGAGGCTTCTCAACTAAGTTGGTGCTGTGGACCCTGCCCATCTGTGTTGGGAGTTTGGCTGTTTTGATTTCGTGCAGCTCTTGTGCCTGCAGTCATAACCACTTTGAGTTCTTGTGTGCAACAGCCTTGTCACATCTGGCAAATACTGTTTTGTCTATGTCTATTGCCTCCGGCTCTTAAAATTTTCCTCAATGTTCCTGAGCCATGGAGGGAGTGTCTGTAATATAGCTGTCCCATTGGAGGCTGAGTACTCCATAGTCCTTTATTCTCATACAGTGAGCAGTTGGGTCTCTATATTAATTTAATTGCCATAAACTGCAAAACAAAACTCTGATGAGGGGATGAAGGAGGGTTGAGAGATGTACTACTCTGTAAGTATAATGTTATAAGTGCTTAAGGGGCAGTTTATGTCCATTTAGCAGAATGACAATACTAAGTTTTCCCTTAGGCCTATGACCTAGCCACCCACTGGGTTTTGACCCAGATACTGGACCAAACATAAATCCTGTCTTGTGGAGCAGGCCTTTAAGTCCAACTAGACACTGATTAGTTATTCCGTTAACATATATGCTACTATTGCAGCAGTGGTCAAATCTTGCCAGGACTGTCCTAACTGTAGTTCTCCAGATTCACAGCTGGGTAAGACAACTGATTGCTTTTCAAACCCAGTAGCATGCATAGAACCTTCCAGCATTTTGAAAGTTAGCCAACGGAGATGAAACTTCCAGGTCAGTATCAGCTTGATTTCTCCGTGTCCTATGACTCAAATGTGTGGTGTCTTCAGCAGTAGGGTCTACCTATCAAGTTATAGAGGATAACCAAGAGCAGTGACAGTAGGCTGTATTGTTTGCATGGCTTCAAAAAAAATTGTTAATTCAGTTTGCAGGGAAATTTTTACACCTCTTTTCTGTGTCCCAAAACAAACAGCTTCTACCCTACACCCTCAAAACATCTATATTTGGTGACAAAAGAAGTGGAGTGTGGGTCTTTTTATTTTATCTTACGTGTTTCTGAGGATAGAACTTGGTGCTTTACCACTGAGCCACATACCAACCCTTTTAATTTGTTAATTTAATTTTGTTAATTTGATAGTAGGCAAAGAGATAAACTAGAGTTCTAAATGTTACAAATCTCAAAGGAATAAAAAAAAATACTGAACTCTGGTCCTCTGCGAGAACATCGGGGGCTCTTAACTGCTGAGCCAGCTTCCCAGTGCCTGTAAAACTTGTAAGTGAATATGCGTTCATCCTTTATCTTTGGAAGAGAACCTCAGGTATCAACCCCATATAGCTATTAGAAGTAGAAACTAAAGACAGCCCTGTTTGTAAACATGAAGACCTAAGTTCAGTACCCAGAACCCCTGTAAAAACAAACACTTGACCAGCTCCGGAAAGGCAGAAATAAGCAGATACAAGTTAATAAATGTGAAAGTGCTTTCCAGAAAGAAGGGAATGAAATTACTTATAGACTGGAAGGTCTATCTTTCAAATGAAAGAAAAGAAATCAGTACTGAGTGCATAGTACCTGATGAGATCTAACTAACGCCAGAATCCTTTGGCATCTGTATAGTCCTGTAGAAACTCAAGTGTAAAAATGTAGATTGCTGGCTACCATGGTGTCGAAGAAGCAGAATCATACTGGTGCTTCTTAAGTTTCCATCCAGGGGCTACCTCAAAAGACTCATTAATATGCATGATTTTATATAGGTAGCCCTCTCAGCAGCTTTGTGAAGCCTGTTTTCCCTGGTGAAATACCCAGTTCAAACAGGTTCAATTGTCTGGGGTCATATTCCTATAAGTTATGCTGCTAGGATTCCACTCTGGTATTCTGATTGTAAGCCACCACCAGGTTTCCACTGTCACTTTTCCTGACAAGGAAACCACCAAATAGCAACTGCTTCCTGGCTACAGTCAGCCAGTAAAGGTGCTGAGGAGGAGAGCTACTCTCTGGAGGAAGAATTTGCAAGTTTCTGGTTGACAGAGAACAGTAATTAAAATCAGTTGGCTAGTAGTCTCTACCTCAGTCCAGATCCAGCAAGAACACTTGAAGTTAAAGTCCAAAGTCTCATTATCTGCTCAGAGATTTAATAAACTCTTACTGGCCAGTTTAATCTTTCTGGAAATGTGTAGTAGGCTAGTCATACTGCTCACTGAAATAATAGACAGGCTACTAGAGGCTATACAGAAGGCCTGTCAGCAAAGAAGAGTTCTACATTGCTTCATGTTTAAAAAAAGCTTGGAGATGGAGGGAGGGATGCTGTCCAGCAGCCAGGTTTCCCTGTCTCTGCTAGACTGAGTAACTGCAGTCCTCAGTGACTTGAAAGTGAGTGCTAAGAACACAGTGGGCTATGAGTGATGGCCTACTCACAGGCTGGAGTGATCAGGTCTAGCACATAATTTCAAATCCCAAGAGTGACTGATCATGCATAGCATCATAGCATTGGTGACTGACTTAGGCAGTAACTGAACTGTGTCTAAGATGCTGATCCTTAAGCTACCTGGTGTGCACAGGAATTCCTTAAGGGAATAATTACCTCTCTGAAAACATGTCCTGGTGTGACCTAGTTGCAGTCTATAGTACCAAGGGATGAACAAGGAAGCCAAGTAATGGACATAGTACATGTGCTTTGAAATGTCTTCATATAATTTTGGTATCCTAAAAACACTTGAAGTTGCATTATGAGGAGACTGAATCCTGTGGGGTTTAGAGGCAGAAAGGAAAAGAGGTATGATGATCATCTCTAACACAGTTACAGGTGCTGCGGGAAGTATGTATTTGCTGAGGCTATAAGTGTGGAAAAGTCTAATCACAGGCTACATAAAGTTTCCAGGATTTTAGATAAAGTAAGTCTGTTTGGTGCTTAGTTCCAAATTAGACTGGATCAGTCATCCAGCATTTATGTCTCCCATGACACAGCATTACCAGAAGCTAGGAGAGGAATCAAATGGCCTTGTATTTTGTTATTGTGTTGGGCTCGTAGATCCTATGGGAGAACCAAGGCTCAGTTTGGATCCCTGTCTATAACACCTTCAGAATTTCCAGTGTCTGGTTGAATAGTGCAAATGTAAACTTGTTTGCCATATGATTAACATTTGGGGGCATTCCTTAAAGCTTAGAAGTTAGGATTCTAGCCCCGGTGGTGGCACACGCCTTTAATCCTAGCACTTGGGAGGCAGAGGCAGGCTGATCTCTGTGAGTTCAAGGCCAACCTGGTCTACAAGAATTCTAGTTCCAGGACAGGTACCAAAGCTACAGAGAAACCCTGTCTCAAAAAAAAAAAAAAAAAAGTTAGGATTCTAAGTAACTAAAAAAAAAAGCCTCAGACGTTGGTTAGTAAGCCAACCAAGCTCAAGCTCATCGCTATCTATATTTTCTCCTACACTCCTTACATCCACTGGTGCCTGTTTCATAACCAGGCAATTAGTCGGTGAGGATTAATTCATCCACCCAGGAGCTGAACTGGCCTGAGAATGTAAACCAGAAGCGTTTATGTCCTTTTGTAGAGTTGAAAAGAAAGGTGGGGGCTACTGACAGCCTTGGGGCTGTTGAGGGACAGCCTAGAAGCATGGCTGCTCTTGGGTTTGGTGCCTGCCTTATTACAAAAGGAAAAGAATTAGGCCTGCAACCACATTTGCTAAAATGTGAAGACCAGGATAGCTAGATGCTTTACAAGTGTAAGGCTGAATTGTGTAGGTATTAGGAAGGAATATAGAAAAATAGCTTATTGACCAGGTATGGTGGCACACACCTTTAATCCCAGCATGGAATAGGCAGACAGATCTCTGAGTTCCAAGCCAACCAGGGCTACATAGTGAGACCTGTCTTAAAGAGAGAGAGAGAAGAAAAGAGAAAAATAGTTTATGAGAGGTAGTCTTGTCATGATGCCAAGGGAGTTTCAGTTTAAGCCTGGGGGAAGTGAGAACAATGGATCATTTACATACAGTCCTGTTGTAGCTCAACCACATGTTAAACATACATCTCAATATGTTAATCCAATTTTTTTTTCCTAGTAGAAATCCCAGAATTATTATCCCAGATGACATTGCTACCAGATTTTGAGACTGCCTGCTATAGATCTGGCACTGTGATTAAAGCTTCATAAATGTGTGAGCTCATTGAATTCACACATAGCACTGTGACACTGCTTTCATCTCTATTTCCCTATAAAAAAACAGGGGCATGGAGTGGTACCCTGTGTCTCATGGCTAAATAAGCAGAGGAGGCGATGACCCAGCCAGATGACCAGAACTAGTACTATATGAAGCTAGAGATGTTTGTGTTTTAAGAGACTCCCCAGAGCAGCAGTTCTCAACCTATGGGTTGTAACCCTTTGAGTGGTGGAGGGATATTGGAAAACCAAGATACTTAAAATTATGATTCATAATAATAGCAAACTTACAGTTATGAAGTAGCAATGATTTTTATGGTTGGGGGTCACCACAGCGCAAAGAACTTATTAAAGGGTTGCAGCTTTAGGAAGGTTGAGAATCACTGGCCTAGAGGTTTTGTAGATTACATCTATCGGGTCCTCAGTGCCTGCCTGGGTTTATATTTTATCTGGCTTTTTTTTTTTATTAAGTGGTATTACCTGAAAATCTAGTCAAAAGAAGAGATACTTTTTCCTATTGACATTATAATAAGAGATATACAAAAACAAAAGAAAGCAATTAACAAAAAAATAGTCTGTTTTACAACACTCAAAGGCTGCTTTCACATTTTGTTCCTGTTTTGTTTGGTTTTTATACTTAGGGTTGATGGTGCATGTTGATAAGAGAATCACCCTGGCAGCTTTCAAACAGCATTTAGAGCCATTTGTTGGAGTCCTGTCCTCTCACTTCAAGGTTTTCCGAGTGTACACCAGCAACCAAGAGTTTGAGAGCGTCCGACTGAATGAGACCCTTTCGTCATTTTCAGATGACACTAAGGTTGATTATAATAATCCTTATAGAATTAGTCCATTTTAAGTAATAGGTTTGTCTAAAAAGAGACTGTTCTTTCGTTTTCCAGCTTCCACACCCAAATAATCCCAAAAAACTATATTAATTACAACACTGTTTGGCTAGTGGCTCAGACATATTCTTAGGTAGCTCTTATATCTTAACCCATTTCTATTAATCTGTGTATCACCACGAGGTTGTGGCTCACCAGTAAGATTCTGGCATCTTTTTCTTTCGGCAGCTACATGGCGTCTCCCTGACTCTGCCTTCTTTCCTCCTCTATCTGCTTGGATTTCCCACCTTGAAATATTCCGTCCTGCCATAGGCCAAAGCAGCTTCTTTATTAACCAATAGCAATAAAATATATTCACAACATACAGAGGGGAATCCCATATTAGGTTTGAGAGCTGTTTGTAGCCCTTCCAGTTAAGGTGGAGTAGGTAGCCCCAAGATTAGGGTCACTGGCGGCTACTGAGTATTTAGATTGTTCTTTGCTTATCCACCTAACAGGTGAACTATGTCAGTTACAGTGCTAGTGATGGAGAGTCAGAGGTCAAGGTGTACCTGTTCATCTAAAAGAATGTTCTTGATTCTTAGATCACAATTCGACTGGGGAGAGCACTGAAGAAGGGAGAGTACAGAGTTAAAGTGTGCCAGCTCTTAGTCAATGAGCAAGAGGTGAGTGACATTTGAGACTACAGGAGAGTACTAACACCTTCAGGACGAGATGGCTTCTAGTCATCTCTTCTGCAGTCCTCAGTTCTGCTGTGATAGTACACAAGAAACCTGTAAAACAGGAATGGTGTATTGTCACACTACGGACATAAGCAGGCTTTTCCTGCATTGAAAAGGAGCTAGATGTGTTTATGGTTGCCTTCTGGGAAGGATGGTACTGTGCTACGAGAGGATGGCAGCTGGCCTGTGTAAGTACCTTCTGTGTCCAAGGTCGTCATGGTTTTAGAGGCTTCCCTGTAGTATGTTGTATGACATCAGTTCCTTCAAAGACTCATGTAAGCCCCATCAGTTAGCTCTGTGGTATAAGTCCTGTTTAATATTCCCAACTTGTAAATGAAGAACCTGGCACAGAGAAGTTAGGTAATGTACTCAAGGTCACAGTTTGAAATCTGTATAAAGGCTCCCAGCAGGCTGGTTTAGGAAATAATCAGAATATTTCTAAAATGTTCATGCATAACGTATAGAGATCTAGACAAACATGAACGCTGTAAGCTTATTATTTACAATGCCTTCATTAATTAAACAATGTTTTATCAATCATCTATCATCCAGTTTTCATTCATATGCTTCTTCTGAGTCTTTTGTTTTCTGTTAGAGATTGAGTGTACATTCCTTCATTGAAATCCATGAAACTGTGCCTTGTACTTTCAAAATTGTCGTAGTTTTATAACAGATAGAGAAATATGAATGCATTATCCTAGTTAATCATCATGATAACGCTAAAGGAAGCTATTGTCCCAATTTACAAATAAGAAGGCTGAGGCATAGGCTGTTAAGCAAGGCTGTTCACAACTGCTGATCCTGTAAGTTATGGAGCTAACACTGAGAACAAGAAGATAGATTCTTAAATTCCATTTGGCTCTTCCTTGTGCTGCGCAGCACAAATAAATATCTTCTTAACCCTTGCTTCACTGCAACACACAGGCTCTAATTGTGTGTTTATATTCCTAGCCATGCAAGTTTCTGCTAGACGCAGTATTTGCTAAAGGCATGACCGTGCGGCAATCAAAAGAGGAGCTGATTCCTCAACTCAGGGAGCAGTGTGGCTTAGACCTCAGCATTGACAGGTAAGTAAGATCCCAGCACTGGCTGCTTTCACGCTGCTGTACCTTTCCTCCAGGATGTAGTGCTGAGTAGTAAGCAGAAGTGCTCGCCTCTTTGAGTTTCCCTGGAGAGGACAGAATGTGATGTACTAGAGGCATTGCTTCTGCATCACCCCTGAATTTTCATGAGAAACCATTTATTTTGTACTTTGAACACAGTTCATTTTTGGTGTCTGATGAATGTAAATTTTTGAATTAAATATTTCAAATCATAGCATTTTTTATTTTTAGGTTTCGTCTAAGGAAGAAAACATGGAAGAACCCTGGCACTGTCTTTTTGGATTATCATATTTATGAAGAAGATATTAATATTTCCAGCAACTGGGAAGTTTTCCTGGAAGTTCTTGATGGTATTATTGGGTTGTTTTTTTTTTTTTTTGCTTTGTTTTATTTTGTTTTGAGTAATAAATATCAATTAGAAAGACAGTAGAGCTAATGGAACCCTAACCCCTTAGCACCTGAGCCCAGATTGATCTGTGAGAAGTGTGCTGTATGGTGCAGTATTGTCAGCCTTGTCAGCATCAGGCTGTGTTTTGTGCACTGATATGTGTAGCACGAATTCTAGTTGGCCTTCAACCCAGAGTCAGATACAGGAGTTATTGCTGAAGATAACAAGCAGAGAGGCCAGCCACTAGAGAGTTCTTTTATCTCTACCAGTGCTCAGACCGAAATGGCAACCTCTCCTCAGACTATCCCCTCAGACCTCATCCACTGACTGCAGCTGTCTCCACCGAACCTCAGACTACACTGTGCTTCTGTCTCCTTCTGCCTTATATTCCTCTCTCTGCCCAACCACAGCCATATCACTCCTATCTACACCTCCCTAGCGCTGGGATTAAAGGCATGGGATCCCAAGTGCTGGGATCACCTTTGTGAGCTCTGTTTCTCTTTGAGATTGGATCAATCTAGTGTAGCCCAGTGTGACCTTGAATTTACAGGGATCCGTCTGCCTCTGTCTCCCAAGTCCTGGGATTAAAGGTGTGTGTCACCACTGCCTGGCCTCTAGTGACTTAGCTCTGCACTCTGATCTTCAGGCAAGCTTTATTTATTAAAACACAAACAAAATATCACTACAGATATGATTCTTGCTCCATCACTGAGATTCTTTTTTCTTTCCTTATCTCTAACATAACTGCTTGTATTATTTTTAGAGATATCCCTTGTCTTATGCCTTTTAATATTTATTCCTTTCATTTTCTCACATATAAAAATTATAATTTAAAAGTTTGATTTTTGGGGTTCATTATGCAGAAAATTCTGTTGGTATTTTCTTAGGCATGCTTATTATCTTCTTTATCATTGTCTCATATTTTATGTTGAGAATATGCTACTGAAAATGTGTCAAAGATATTGCAAACGGCTGTGTTAGTGACCTAGGCTACTGCCACTTCAGAATGCTACCCACAGGACAGCTAAATGGCAGAAGCTCAGTCTTTACTGAGGTCAGAGGTCAAGGTATTAGTGAATCTTGCTTCTATCTTTCTTGATCTCACTGGGGAGCTGTATCTTCCATGTCACTCCTGTAGCTTCCAGAGCTTGGTGGCCTGCTTTTGGCGTGTAGCCAGGTACTGTGCCCCATCTTTCCTTTCATCTTCACATGGCATTCTCTGTGTAGGCTTGTCTGTACCCAGACTTCCCCATTTTCAGAATACTCTAGCCATCTTGAATTGAGGTCCACCCGCTTATTTTAATTTGATTCTCTAACTATAATAAAGTTATTAAGAGCAGGCAGCTAGGCCATGACAGGGACCTGGAGCAGCACTTGTGCCCACCAGAATGTCCACTCTCTCTTTTGTTCTGGGACTGACTCAGTTCTCTGCCCAGAGGAGTAGTGGGGGGAGTCGGCTTCAGGGAGGTCACATTGAGTTTTGTCTTACATGTTTTGATGCCACTTATGTCCACAGTCTAGGCAATAAGATCATAGTTCTTAGAGAGTTCAGTAGCCCTTCTTACTAGCTGTTTCCAACCTAAATCAGCTTAATTTAAGCAGGTAAACTTCCAATTATTTGACAACTTAACTGGGAGGCAAAAAACTACCAGAGAACCAGGTACATGCTGCATGCAGGTGTCCTCTAATGTGTGCAGCCTGAGAGAATAATAGCTTTTTCTGAGCAAACTGACCCAGGGTCATGAAGGTCACATAAATAGGCTAGTGCCACAGAAAGTGGTAGTGGTACTAGGTGGTATGCGTCTTCATTGTATCATGTCAGTATACATTTTAACATTGAAATAGATGGATAAGAAATGAGTCATGTGATTAAATCTCAGCAATATTTAGCCATAATTAGCCACATGTGGCTAGTCTCTGTAGCTATAAACAGGAATAAGCTAGGGATTGCCCACCACATGCACAGTCTGGGTGGAATGGAGCAGCAGGTGTGTCTTAAGTTGCTAGTTGCTGAGACTAGCTAGCCACAATTAGAAATTGCATGTATGTCTACCAGCAAGGTGACAGGTGAGCTGAATTTTGATGAGCCGCTGAGTTTTGGCTTCAAAGAAAGAGGGATTGATGATTATCTGGATGAATAAAGAAGCAAATGAAGGTGGCTTGATGGTAGTTTAGATTGGAGTCAGAGCTACTGGCGCTGGAAGAGACTGAGGGAAAGTGATAGGAAGAGCAATGTCAGACAGGAGTTGGAAGGAAGCAGTGTAGCTTAGGACACTGATGGGCATATGGTAGCTGAGGGTTGTCTTGTGAGAGTAGAGAGTTATGTGTGCAACTCCTTTTAAAGAAAGAACAGGAGCTGGAGGCATGGCTCAGCAACTAAGTGCGCTGACTGCTCTTGCAGAGGACTCAAGTTCTCCAGCATCTACATGGTACCTTTCAACCATCCATGACTGCAGTTCCAGGGGCTCTGATGTTCTCTTCTGACCTCCAAGGGCAGCAGACATGCCTATAGGCAGATATACATGTAGACAAAGACATATAGGGGAAACACCTATACACTAAAGGGGCTCATTGGTTAAAAGATCTTGCAGCTATTTCAGAGGATTTGTGTTTGATTCCCAACACCCACATCAGGCAGCTCACTACCTTCTGCAATTTCAGCGTCAAGGGATCTGACACCTTCTGGCCTTCATGAGCCCCTGCATTCACACGCTTTAAAAACAAAAAACAAAAAGAATAGATCTTTATGTTTAGTTAGGAACTACAGGAAAAGTAAAATTATAAGTAAGCCCTGGTGTAATCCTGCATGTCCTTAGGTGTAGAGAAGATGAAGTCCATGTCACAGCTTGCCATTTTATCAAAACGGTGGAGGCCTTCAGAGATGAAGTTGGATCCCTTCCAGGAGCTTGTATTGGAGAGCAATAGTGTTGATGAACTGCGGGAGAAGGTAGGTTCTTTTGAACAAAATTAGCTCTAATACATGTATGTTTTCCTGCGTTGTGTAGGAAGTGAGTACCAGCGACTGTTGTAAGGAGTTTTTCTTGGTCTCTGTCCATTAGGGTCCCTTAGATCTTCTCATGTTTTGAAATTACTTTGTTTAAAGGAGGACTTTCACTTTTCATTACTTAGCCAACTGTGTACTGTTTTTGAAATTAATTAGAAGTTATTAAACTGTTGTATGGCTAAATGAATAAAGGATAGAGAATTGAATGGAGGTCCTAGGCCATACGATTCTGAACATACCTGTTTGCATCTGGTCATACTTGGGTGTGGTTGGTACTTGAAAAGGAAAGTAGAGTGAAGATAGGCTTTGCATCTTACAGTAATTCAGGTGTCTCGGGGAAGGGAGATGTGCCCTCTTCATCAGTGGGCAATTTGTAAAACCTTTAACGTCCACAGTGCATGCCAGCAGTCCCCACACTTGAGACGTAACTCAGTTGCAGTTGCCTGGCATGTGCAAGGTCCTGGGTTTAATCTCCAAATAATTGTAAGTATATTATATTTACATAAGTAAAGGAAAAGGACAGATATGCTTCTTAAATATTGGGATAAAAATACTTCTGATCTAGTGCTAAAAGCCAGAAAAAGAAAGGCATACTGCACAAAAACTTAACTGTTCTGTATGACTCCAAATGGTAATTTAGAAAAACAGCTTACAAACAAAGCTAGAAGACAAAGACAGGAGGAAACTATTTGAAACCAGCATGGGACACCATCCCCCTGAGGTGGGGGATTAGTTGGTTGTTTGTTTTTTATTTAAGTCAAAAGTCTCATTCTGTAGACCTTGCTGGCCTTGAACTCCTAGCACTGAGATCACAGGCACACACCACATTCACTGATGACCCTAGTGTAAGTGTGACCACTGTCTTAACAAAGAGAACATAAGGGGCTGGAGAGATGGCTCAGAGGTTAAGAGCACTGGCTGCTCTTCCAGAGGTCCTGAGTTCAATTCCCAGCAACCAAATGGTGGCTCACAGCCATCTGTAATGAGATCTGGTGCCCTCTTCTGGCATGCAAGCATGCATGGAAGGAATGTTGTATACACAATAAATAAATAAATCTTAAAAAAAAAAACAAAGAGAACATAAGCAGCTTAATCTGGCAAAGAATAACATCCTTTTTGAGCTCTTCTCAGTGAAGATTTAGAAAATCAAAATAATATCTAGACCTGTCTAACTTTGGGGCTGATGGGCAAGATCCTGTCCCTCTGATAGGTTTCCAGAGTGGCTGGCACTATCAAGGTTCCATCAGCACTTCAGCTGAGCAGAGCTCCACATCCGGCAGTGGGGTCAGGGGTCTATGTTTCTACAGTGGTGTGGGGTATGAGTGTAGAGATAGCTCCTAGTAGAAGTTTGTTTTTAGAAATGTGTCGAGTGTGCTAGCATGTTCCAGGGATGTGGGATTTGCATTCTGAGCAAAGAGGCAGATTTCACTGTCTGCTTCTAGTTTTTTAAAATCAAATATATTAGTTTTTAAATCCAGCTAATTTTGGTTTCTAGAAAAGGAAAATAACTTCTCAAGAATAATTTTTAAATAAACTTGCATATGACTTTTCTTTTCTAGCTGAGTGAAATCAGTGGCATTCCTTTGGAAGACATTGAATTTGCCAAGGTAAAGCCTGAGAACATTTGCATCCTGGTGCTAGGTGCCACAAATGTGACCCGTGCTTTGACTCATCCAGCCATGTTTTCTCTCCTCAGGGTAGGGGAACCTTCCCCTGTGATATTTCTGTCCTTGATATTCATCAAGATTTGGACTGGAATCCTAAAGTCTCTACCCTGAATGTTTGGCCTCTTTATATCTGTGATGATGGTGCCGTCATATTTTATAGGTAAAGTGCAATGGTTTTGTTGCTGGTGTATTTGTGGTGTTGTACCTTTACACTGAGCAGTGGAAATACAGTGAGGGCTGCACACCACAGCTTGATGTTTAGAGTCCCTTAGTTAAAATCAGAACACTGTACTGCCCCACACCTGTGACCCCAGCAACAGAAAAGTAGATGCAGGAGGATCAGGAATCAGAGCCAGTTTCTGCTATATAATGGGTTTGAGACCAGCCCTAGCCTCAGCTATGTGAGGTTGTTTTTGTTTTTTGTTTTTTGTTTTTTGTTTTTTAAGCTTTTTAGAATAGGATTTCTCTATGTAGTCCTGGCCTGGAACTCGATTTTTAGACCAGGTTGGTCTTAAAATCACTGAGATCCACCTGCCTCTGTCTCCCAAGTGCTGGGATTAAAGTCTTGTGCCACCACTGCCCAGTTGTGAGACCCCATCTTAAAACTCTCTCCTAAAAATAATAACAATAAGTAAAGGAGGAGCCAGGCAGTGGTGGCGCATTCCTTTAATCCTAGCACTCAGAAGCAGAGGCAGGTGGATCTCTGAGTTTGAGGTCAGCTTAGTCTACAAAAGTGAGTTCCCTATGTGCTATGGCACATATGCCCATTCCCAGTAGCGCAAAGCAAACTAATACGAAACAGAAACCAATGAGATTAATTATAATTGCAAAAAAATCTGTTAGGGCTGGAGAGATGGCTCAGAGGTTAAGAGCATTGCCTGCTCTTCCAAAGGTCCTGAGTTCAATTCCCAGCAACCACATGGTGGCTCACAACCATCTGTAATGGGGTCTAGTGTCCTCTTCTGGTCTGCTAGCATACACACAAACAGAATATTGTATTCATAATAAATAAATAAATATTTTTTAAAAATCTGTTAATCCAGTACATACAATGTTAATACAGCATGTCATTGACATTTGGGGGTAGCTTACATTCTTTGATTTATAGATGTCTTAAGAGATGCTTGCCAGCACGGCAAGATATACTACAGGTGCTCTCTGACTACTGTGTTGGACAGCACACAAAGGAAAATGATCTTTGTAACCTGGAGGTCAAATCTAACTTATTTCCCTAGCTCTTACCTGTAAAATGGTGACAGTGCTGTTTTTCCTGAGAATCCAGGCTCTTTCATAGAGTTATCATCTGTTATAAGTAAATGTTCAGTAATGCAAATTGTATTACTTTTAATACTCATGTGAGATGATTCTGTACAATTTTAAGAAATGACATGATTCACATTAGTAACCTAGTACATCCTGGTGTGTGAGAGCAAGAAGAGGAACACAGTAACGTCAGATGTCAGTGAACAGGGTCAGTGGCCAGCTGGTCTAATGATTTGTATTTCACATAAAGGGATAAAACAGAAGAAGTAATGGAGTTGACAGAAGAACAAAGAAATGAACTGATGAAAAAGGAAAGCAGCCGACTACAGAAGACTGGACATCGTGTGACGTACTCCCCTCGCAAAGAGAAAGCGCTCAAGATCTATCTGGATGGGGCGCCAAATAAAGACGTGACTCAAGACTGACTGCCAGTGTAGCCTTCTCCCTGACGGTTGGTTTAAGTAATGGTTCACTACTGCTGGGTAGTGCCATTTTGGCCGGACGTGGTTGGGGTAATCCCATGACACCAGCACTGATTGGACCGCCCTTCACCAATCAGAAGCTCAGTGCCCAGTGGGCCACTGTCTTGACTTGGAATCATGTTGTGCACTATGGTCAGATGTACTGTAAAGCCAAGGATGTGCAAAAAGAAACAAGCAAAGCCTGCTACTATGAAAGGGGAGGGGGACGAGTAGATTCATTGATTGCGGACAAATGTGCACATAGCCGCTAGTAAAACTAGCCTCAAACAGGATGCTCATAGCTTAATAATAAAGCTGTGCAAAGGCCATGAATGAATGAATCTTCTGTTTATTTCATTGATACACACATTACCTCATTGACAGTTTGAAGCAAATGCAACTGTGTTGACTCTTAGAAAGCAGCAAAGAGGAGCTGAAGGAGTTCTTAGAACCAGCATCACCCATAGAAGAATTAGGAAGGTGTGTCTTTATTTTATTTCACTTTTTACAAAGTATTAAGAACCTTAGTGAAACAGCCCAGTATCTTTTTCCCTTTGGCCACTGCCAGTAGGTGCACTACGGCTGCTGCAGGTTTGTGATTAGAACCAACTGTACTTGAGCTATGGATGTAGAGAATGTCTCACTCCTTCACTCAGCATGTAAATAAAGGGGTCCTGCTGAGTTCTCCCGACTGCAGCTCTGCTGTTTGCCATGGTTCTTTGCCTCATTCGTCACGTCCGTTTGTGTGCACCGAAGCTCAGCAGCCGCATGGTTGCTCATTGAGGGATCTCTGTTCAATAGCTTCAGTCTTTTCTCTGTACATTTATTTTCAACAAATTGCTTCAAGTTTGAGTCTTCTAGAGTGCTTGTAAAGTCCCATTTTGATTTTTTAAGAGTCGATTTGTAGTTCTGTAGTGTAACTTTGGGGAACCATCTGCTCATCACATGGAATAAAGTTTCTCGGGGGCCTTGGTGTAGACTTGGTGCCACATGATTCATTGCAGCGTGTGCTAGCGTCAGCAGGCTTCTGCTCTGCTAAATACAACTTCTAAGAACCCAGTTCTACATAAACTTTGAAATACTATCTAATTTATAAAAGTCAATAAAAAGGTTTTGGTAAAACTTTTTCATGCAAGATGCTGTTTACAACAATGAATACGCCAATAAAAATTTGTTCATGTTGCTGTGTTATTTTTTTGTCATTAAACCTCTGGGGACATGAATCTGGGTACAGAATGAGTTTGTTGTCTTTAAGTATGGCACTTTGTTACCTGTATGGAATAAGTATCACACTCTCTGATGAAGTGTATTTATAGTAAAGTTCTTCAAAGGGTCCTGACAGTACTTCAGAATCAGGTTTTTACCCTTCCTTTTCCTTTTAAGAAATACTTAATGAGGGCTGGAGAGCTCGCTCCATGGTTAAGAGCACTGGCTGCTCTTCCAGAGGATCTGAATTCAATTCCCAGCAACCACATGGTGGCTCACAACCATCTATATTGGGATATGATGCCTGTTCTGGCCTATAGGCATACATACAGATACAGCACCATATACATAAAATAAAGAAGAAATACTTAATGAGAACATAGCAGGTGTTGACTGTCATTTTAATGTAATTAAGGTATTCTATAATATCTTAAAAGTCTCTTGGGTCTGGTTCAGGCTTGGGACCTAGACATTAATCTGCTCCCCAGGACTGACTTTCTGGCAAGCAGCAGAAGTTGGTAGAGTGGGCTTACTTGCCTGTCTTCTGGTTTGGCATAGTGTCCTCAATGGCTGGCACAATTCTTCCCATGTGTCTGTCCCTTGGTGTTGGCCTTCTGCTCTGGGTTTATTGCTGCTGTGCAAGTCTTTGCAGGCATGTTGCACATACCAAGAATAGAGGAAATGCTTCGTAGAAAAGAAAACTTAAAGGCCAGCTTCCCAGTGCATGGGGGTGAGCCAGGAACAGGAGCTTTCTCAGTGAAGTCACAGAAGTGAGAGGCAGCTTCTCGGGGCTTCAGGGAGTTGGCAGATCCTGAAGCAGAGCAAATGCACTGAATTGTGACCATTCTCTAGGGGCCACAAAGGTGTTGAAGGGCTTTTATTAGGGCAGATGAATTGTGTCAGCCAGGTACAGACTGTCAGAACCATGTAGCTGTACTTCTAAGGCCCTGGCTAAGGTAAAGAGCAATCTAGTCAAGAAATTCATAGCTTTGGTTTCATGGCTATGGCCCAATCAGCAGGCCTACAGGGACAGTAATGGTGACAAAGTGGAGGAGCCTGCTCTAGAAGGTTAATGTCTTGTCATAGAAAGTATGCTACAGTTAGAAAGATGGATGATTCCAGGCCCTGGCTATACTGTGAGAATATGGTGGCACACCCATAGTCCGAAGCAGCCTGATGGTCTGAGCTGTTTGGGAGCCCGTGATGTAAATCTGTACCTGACCTGTGACTCTGGAATGCAGGAAGATCCTCTGCTGGGTTCTAGGATTTTCTTTGCCATTGATCTGTCAATCTCTCTGGACTCATCTCTGGTCAGCATCAAAGACCTTGCAGTTCTCTAACCTATGATTTGCAAGTTACAGAGTAGTGTCCAGTAGTGTGGATTATTTCACCCAAATAGTTCTGCACAATTTTTGAAAAACAACTATACTTTGGTTTCACTAATCGTCTTATAAAAATTTTGTGAATCCTGGAATCAAATGCAAAATGGTATGCGTGAAGTTTTCTGGGGGCTAGAAGGTGGCCTGTGTCCAGTTTGCAAGAGTTCATGACTCAAAAGAGGCTATTAGACACCTCAGCTGAGTGAACGTGGAATTTGAAGATGCTCCTTCAGGGCAGCCAACATGGGGGAGCCACCATTCCTAGACCTGTGTTGTATTTTGTAAGTTGACTTTTAGAAGCCACAAAAACGTTGGATTACCTCAAGAATTCGTCGACATCTGTGATCATTTAGAAAGTGCAGCTCTCAGTAGGGTCAAGGTAGGAAGGCAACTGGCGCATTGAGAGAGGTATGTTACCCCTGCTGCCTACTGCCGCTAATCATCCCAGAGAAGTTGCTCGTGATTCGAACTGGAAATTACCTGGACCCCCCTCACAAATCACTGGAAGATAGCACCCTTTTCTGCCTTTGCATACCCCCAACTTCCCTATACAGTGAGCACACTGATTTCAAGCTCGTGCTGCTTGGGTAGCATGCTTAGAGCCAGTTTTTGGAAATACAAGAAAGGGGTTTTTTGTTTGTTTGGTTTTTTTTTTTTTTTGTAACTAGACTGTGCCCTGTTGGATATCCCCACTGGGAAACCTGTTCTCAGTGCAGTCTGCAACTTGCATTCCTTTGCCTATTACAACAATCTGATCTTGAATTTATGTCACTCAAAATAGTGTGCTCCCTCAGCGCACAGTATGGTTCGTTAGTTACAAGGCTGGATGCAGAAAAAGTAGGTCCTAGCACCACTCAGCTATTCAACAAACTTGACCCGTTTTTTTTTGGGGGGGGAGGGGGGTATTATAACCATGAACTAATTTTTTTCTTTATTGTTTTTATTGAGCTATTTATTTTTCTCCACTCCCCACTCTTCCTCCTTCCCCTTTTGCCCTCTCTCATGCTCCCATTTTACTCAGATCTTGTCTTTCTCTACTTCCCATGTAGATTGGATACATGTATGTCTCTCTTTGGGTCCTCTTTATTGTCTAGGTTCTCTGGGATTGTGAATTTTTGTAGGCTAGTTTTTCTTTGTGTCTAAAAGTCACTTATGAGTGAGTACATTATTATATTTGTCTTTCTGGGTCTGGGTTACCTCACTTAATAAGATGTTTTCTAGATCCATCCATTTGCCCGCAAATTTCAGGATGTCATTTTTTCCCCTGCTGTGAAGTATTCCATTGTATAAATGTACTACATCTCCTTTATTCGTCCTTTGGTCGAGGGGTTGTTTCCAGGTTCAGGCTATGGCAAACAATGCTGCTGTGAACTTAGTTGAGCACATGTCCTTGTGGTATGATTGAGCATCCTTTGGATATATACCCAAAGTGGTATTGCTGGGTCTTAAGGTAGGTTGTTTCCTAATTTTCTGAGAAATCACCACTGATTTCCAAACTGGCTGTACCAGTTTGCAATCCCACCAGCAGTGGAGGAGTGTTCCCGTTACCCCACATCCTCTCCAGCATAAGTTGTCATCAGTGTTTTTGATTGTGGCCATTCTTACAGCTATAAGATAGAATCTCGGAGATGTTTGATTTGCATTTCTCTGAAAGCTAAGGATGTTGAGCATTTCCTTAAGTGTCTTTCAGCCATTTTAGATTCCTCTTTAAAGGTTCTTTATGTCTGTATCCCATTTTTTATTGGATTATTTGTTATTTTGATGACCAATTTTTTGAGTTCTTTGAATATTTTGGAGATCAGCCCTCTGTCTGATGTGGAGTCGGTGAAGATCTTTTCCCATTCTGTAGTCTGCCTTTTTTTTTTTCTTGTTGACCATGTCCTTTGCTTTAAAGAAGCTTTTCAGTTCGAGGAGATCCCATTTATTAATTGTTTCTCTCAGTGTCTGTGATGCTGGGGTTATATTTAGGAAGTGGTCTCCTGTGCCAGTGCAATCAAGTGTACTTCCCACTTTCTCTTCTATGAGGTTCAGTGTGGTTGGTTTTATATTGAGGTCTTTGATCCATTTGGACATGAGTTTTGTGCATGGCAATAGATATGGATCTGTTTTCATTCTTTTACATGTTGATATCCAGGTATACCAGCACCATTTGTTAAATATGCTTTCTTTTTTCCATTTGATTTTTTTTTTATTTTTGCTTCTCTGTCAAAAGTCAGGTGTTTGTAGGTATATCGATTGATATCCGGGTCTTCAATTCTATTCCATTGGTCTTCCTATCTGTTCTTATGCCAATACCAGACTGTTTTCAGTTTTCAGTACTGTAGCTCTATAATAGAGTTTGAAGTCAGAAATTGTGATGCCTCCAGAAGTTCCTTTATTGTACAGGATTGTTTTGGCTATCCTGGGTTTTTTACTTTTCCATATGAAGTTGAGTATTGTTCTTTTGAGGTCCGTGAAGAATTTTGCTGGGATTTTGATGGGCATTGCATTGAATCTGTAGATTGCTTTTGGTAAGATTGCCATTTTTACTCTGTTAATTCTACCTACCCAAGAGCATAGGAGATCTTTCCACTTTCTGGTGTCTTTTTCAATTTCTTTCTTCAGAGACTTAAAGTTCTTGTTATACAGGTCCTTCACTTGTTTGGTTAGAGTTACTCCAAAATATTTTGTTATTTGTGGCTATTGTGAAGGGTGATGTTTCTCTGATTTCTTTCTCAGCCCATTTATCATCTGCATAAAAAGAGGGCTACTGATTTTTTTTTTGTTAATTTTGTATCCTGCTTCATTACTGAAGGTGATTATGAGTTGTAGAAGTTCCTTGATAGAATTTTTGGGGTTGCTTATGTAAACTATCATATCATCAGCAAACAGTGAGAGTTTGACTTCTTATTTTCTGGTTTGTATCCCATTGATCTTCTTTTGTTGTCTTATTGCTCTAGCTAGAAACTTAAGAACTATATTGAATAGTTAAGGAGAGAGTGGACAGCCTTGTCTTGTTCCTGATTTCAGTGGGATTGCTGGAAGTTTCTTTCCATGTAGTTTGATGTTGGCTGTTGGCTTGCTGTATATTGCCTTTATTATGTTAAGGTATGTTCCTTATATTCCTGCTGTCTCCAAGACCGTTATCATGAAGGGATGTTGTATTTTGTTTGACCTCATCTTTTGACTTCACATGTGTACACATACATGGATACATCCATATGAATATCTGCCTAAGTGTGCACATGCACACACACACACACACACACACACACACACAAAACCCAGAGATAGTTGTGCCCAGGATCACTTCTGTTCTTAATTTGGCCTCAAACTCCTGCTAGACAGTCTAACTCTCCCAGAGATATCCAGGGCCCAAAACAGAATCCCAGGAACTTCATGCAGCACAGAGGTTGGGGATGTGATAATTAATGGTCAAGGACCTTCTCAGGGTAAAGATTATGCTGTTCATGTGAGCTCCATGTAGTCACACAAGCCCTTGAGAGTGGAGAACTTTTCACTGAATAAAACCAGAGGGGCTGGTTACTGCTGGTTTTAAAGAAGGGAGCTCTTGTAGAAATGGCCTCCGTGTTTGTTGCTTTTCTGTTGCTGTAATAAGACACCAGAGCCAAAGGCAACTTGAGTTTATTGTGACTTCCAGTTGGCGTCCATGGCAGTAGAGTGGCATGGCGCAGAACCAGGAAGCTGAGGCACATGTTGAACCCACATGGGAAGCAGAGAATCAAGGCAGACAAAGCCTGCCCCCAGTGACACACCTCCTCCGCCACGGCTGCATTGCCTAGTCCTCCCCAAAACAGCATCACCAACTGGGGACCAAATGTTCAAGTGTCTAAGACTAAAGGGGACATTTCTCATCAAACAACCACCATCAGCACCCGCTTGTCTTTGAACAGCTGGTGCTCAGTGTCCAGCAGTCTCTGAAGGTTGTGGGCCATCAGGGAAGTGGAACCTTGCTGGGCAGAAGTGGGCCACTGGAGGTGGGCCTTGAGATCTCCCCACTTCCCATGCACTCTGCTTCCTGGTAGGAAAGTCACATTAACAGTCATCTCCACTCCTGCCACTGTCGTGGACAATTCCTTTGAACTCTAAACTCCTCCCTTAAGTTGTTCTTGTCAGATATTTATAGCCACAGAAATAATAAAAGTCATACAGGGGCCATGGGTCAAGGACTGTCTAACAGAAGTTAAGAAGTGAGTACTAGCTGAAGGCT
Source organism: Microtus pennsylvanicus (assembly GCF_037038515.1). Lineage (NCBI taxonomy): Eukaryota > Metazoa > Chordata > Mammalia > Rodentia > Cricetidae > Microtus > Microtus pennsylvanicus. The sequence continues at coordinate 53,040,442 of NC_134583.1, forward strand.
GGGGAGGGGTGGGGGGAGAAAGGCAGCCTGACAGCTCCCAGCTTCCTCAGAGGGCCTTGAAGCCAATGCCACATCCTAAGCACCTGTCCTGGTCCTTTGCTGGGCTCACTGCTAAGGAGCTGAACCGTAGCTCCTGCTGCCATTTCCCTGGCAGGAACCGAATCCAAGAAAAGATCAGGCAGCCAGTGAGAGCGACAGCTCAGCTCTTCCCATGGTTCAGTAACAATGGTGATGTGCGGTCTTCTTGGCTGAGCATTGGTTAGCTCTAGGAAGGGGACTTGATACATGGTGGGTACCAAACAGGCTTTTTTGTTTGTTTTCAATGAAACCACGAAACCATTTTCAGACTTATCTCTACGCATTTCCTCACGCTTGCCTTAGCTTCCAGTCATCCCATCCATCAAGAATCTCATCCATTTCCCCTCTAAGTCACCCTGTAACCTTGTCCTTCCCTTTCACGGCAGCCCTCTAAGCTAAGCCCTCCGCTGGGGCTCCTCTAGCACTCAGCTGTTTGTGTTCCGTCTTTTATTGACATGATTTCAGAGCAGAGAGTCTCATCTGGGAACATCCAAACCTTGCTCTGAGCAAGCCCTTCACACGTAGCTGCCGGGTGACCCAGGAGTTAAGGGGCCCTGGTAAGTTGCCATCGAATAAAGAACACCTCCATGTTTGACAGTAAAATAATCAGTGCCCCCTTGAAGCCATTTCACCTACCTTCTCCGTCCTCCACCTCTCCGAAGCCCCATTCTGTCATCTGCTATACGGAATTCAGAGAGTCCACGCCTGTTGCCCTGTTGACCTAAATATAATCTAGTCCTTAAAGAGCTTGGTGTGTCCCAGCTCTGTTATGGACTAGGTAAACTATCTCCCTGCCCGAAGACCTATTGGTTAAAGGCTTGTTCCCCATGGCACTACTGGGAGGCTACAACAATCTTCTTTATCAGCCTGCGTAGTTTTTTTTTAATATGTTGTTCATTTATTCTGAATCTTCTCATTTGTAGCTAAAACCATAGGATTTCAGCATACCAGATAAAACACAGCAAATTTTAACCAGCACAGGTTTTAGTGACAAATGGACCCATACTGTGGACACAGGTGACTAGCAAGTACTTACATTTACTGTTTTTCTAAATGTCTATATTTCTTTACTGTGATATCTTCAGATTAGAGATTTAAAGTCGTTTAGATGCAAAGGTGTTATGTGGAAAAGTTATTACATAGCCCTTCTGTGTCTTGGAACCAAATGGGTTTTTGAATCATCTAGGAGACACCCTCTGTACCTGTCTATGATTCAAGGAGTTCCCAGAGAGTTCCAGCTGAGGAAGGAAACTCACCCTTTTGGGTGGGATGGCACCATTCCATGGGCTGGGGTCCCAGAATAAATGAAAGGGGAAAGAGGGGAATCTGAGTCCTGGCATTACCCTTCTCTGCCCCCTGGTCCTCAGAACTGTGGGAAGGAGCCCCACACTCCACCCCTGTGCTTCGCCTGCTACAAAATGAACCCTCACCCTTCAGGCAGCTCTTGTCAGCATCAGGAGAGTAGCTAAGACCAATGCGGCAGAGCCTGGGGCACCCGTATGGGGTGGGGCCTCGTGAGAGGGCCCCGGTCCTGGGGGAGGACTGTGTATTCCTCTCTCTCTCTCTCTCTCTCTCTCTCTCTCTCTCTCTCTCTCTCTCCCTGGGAGCAGCCTGACTCTACCACAAGCCCCCCGCCATGCTGTGCTGCCCCACCACAGTTTCCAGGCAACAGGATCACAACTGACACCCAAAACAGGGAACAAAAATAAGCTTTTTTAAATACATAAATTGCCTCAGGTATCTCATTAGAGTGCCCGTCCTGCCCAAGCCCAGAATTGCCTTTGATGACAAGGTGCCTCCAATAGACGACTTACTTCGGGAGATGGCAAGGAGTTTGCTCTCCTAAAACTCATTCCCATCCAGACAAGGATAAATGTTCCAACAGAGTCTACAAGCGAACCACAAATGCCTGGAAAATCTGCCTCTATGGAAAGACTTTTCGTCTCTTTATACCACAGATTGTTTTATTTTATTGTTCTGGATGAAGGGGGGTTATATTTATTGAAAGCCAAAGGGGGAAAAAAAGAAGCCCAAGGATTATCAAACAGTAGCTAAAGTAATTTATGCATGGTCTTTGAGAGCAACGCGTGTGCTTATACATAATTTAAAACTCAGACGAAAGCATGCTTCGACAACTGGGCGCAGCTCTAAAGCTGAATCACTCTGGATGAGGACAGGATGGAAACAGTTCCTGGCACCTGACACAGTCATCTGAGACCCGACGCCCAGCCCAGCTTCTGTCTGGACATCACAGCCGTCCTTCACACAGCCTGGCTTGCTTCTGGTTTCTCTGTGCCATTGAGAAAGGCCTTCCCTTGTGGCTAAATGACTGCAAATTTCATTTATAACCCTGGCCCTACAATTACCCAAATGTCCTTCCTGTGAATTAATTTACACAAACGGCCCTCCAATTACTGACTTTCGGAGTTATTGAAGCAAATGGCAGAGGGCAGTGTCCATACCACTGGCCTCCACGCTGTTACTTCTAACCTTAGAGGGATATGCAAACTGGCCTGGCTTTAGTTCCAGGCATGCCTTAAATGCACAAAAGAAAAAAAAAGAAAAGAAGAAAAGGATTCCACTCCCCTCCTTTTGGAAGTAGTTGGGGGCTGGTGGAGGGGGGGGAGTGAGAGAACAGGGGCTTGGTGAGAAACCCACTCTGGTTTGCTCCCAAGCTGCGTGGAGTGGACTGAGCGGATGTGAAGGGCATGCTGACAGTGAGGTAGGAGGAGCAAAAAGAGAGGGTGGAGGGATGAAGGTGTGGGAGGCCACAAGAGCAGCCTCGGCCCCAGAAGGGACACAGTACAAATGCAATGGCTACATTTTGCCAGGTCCTTGTTTGTAGGGCAGGCACCCTCCTCCATATCTACCCCCGGGCTGACCATGGGCAGACTTTACCCCTTTCTGTCTTCTCCTTTCAATCAAATCTGAACAAAACAGAACGTCTGGCCATGGTGTGGGGTGGCTCGCCATTGCCCTCCCCCACCCCATCAGTCTCTCCCAGCCCCAGAGCAGCGGGGCAGCTGGAACAAATGTACTTGCGCTGCACCTTGTCAAGCCGGGGAAAAAGCTACTGGGAAGGAGCTGTGGAGAATGCCTGGCCAGCCCCACACCTAGGGGACACTCCCGGGGAAATAAATTAGCCATGTCTATTGCACATCTACCAGCAGCTCAGCTGGGTCTGAGTCTAAATCTCCTCCCCACCCAGGGACTCCGCAGGGGCAAGCTCCCCAAACGCCATTTCCTGGGCCAGGCTCTGCTCCAGGTTCTCCAGCTCCTGGCGCACCTCCCCTATGAAGCCGCCATCTTCATACTCATCAGGGGTCTCCCTGGGTAGCAGACTCTCCTCATTTTGGTCGTGGCTACTGATGAAGGCTGCCTTGCACACGTACACCAGACTGTGGCTGGGGAAGAAGGTTGAGATTTGGTCAAGGTTCTCTCTGTTATCCTGGAGAGCAAAGCCAGGCTTGGAGCATGTCAGGTCCATGTGAAGCCTTGGGCTGTATTCTATGTAGGCCTTCAGACCTCACTAACTACTTCCTGTCAGGGTGCATCCTGTCACCACCATCTTACTGAAGAGTCAGCAGGGAGAAAGTCCTCAAGGGGCCGTCACAGGCCTCCTCTTCTGTGACTAACTATTGGCTTGTCTGCCCTGATGTTGGAGATTTGGAAATTCACTACCACATGGAGTCCCCTCAGCCCTCTGCCCATTTGGGTTTCAAGAAGGAGGCCCAATGTAACCCCACATCTGCTGCACACATGGTGACCCTGGGCCTCTGAGGGAGAGGAGAGGGGAATTCTGGCTTTCTTCCCTGTGCCTCTAGATTCTGGTAGAACAGAAGGCTGAGAAGAGGGTGTGGGTAGGACAGAGATGTAGAGAACAGCTCTGCCAACTCTGAAGCTTCAGTTTCATGAGCCTCTAACCTACAGTGCCCTCCACATTGGTGGTCCACCCTGCTTCCATGCCAGCTTCCTCTCCCACCATGATGGTGTGGTCTGGGCTCCTTCCCTCCACACCCTCCCCCTGGTGACCTACCCCACACTGAATCAACATCTCTTCCTAGCCAAACCTGCTTCTAAGTCCCCCTGGATGACATTTTTCCTGCTCTCAGGCCCCGGTACAGTCACAGACGGGACCTCACCTCTGAGGCTGGCAGAGGAGTCCAGTGGCACAGGGGCATCGGTCCAAAGCGCCTTCGGGCTCCAGTTCCCAGGTGATGAGGTCCAGCAGCTGGCTGGCAGGGTCATGGCAGAGCTCCCCCTCCACAGGCAGGAATGTGCACACGGGGAACAGCAGGCCTGGAGCAGCCAAGCGTCACCATGAAGACAGACACAGAAACAGACACAGGCTTGCTCTCCTCCCTCAACCCCACGTGAGGAAAGAATCGAAGGAGTGGACAGACTGAGAAGGATAGTGTACAGTTGGGATGAACTAACCCCTGAGGACTGGATCGGTGACGGGGGTCTTGCCTGAAGAGCGGAGCTGGGGGTTGGAGGCCAAACCACCAGGGGAAATGAAGAGTGAAACCAAGACCCTCTTAGCAGGGGCAGAGTGATGTGGGATTCCCCTCTGTATGCGGTGAATATCATTGGCTAACAAGGGAACTGCTTTGGGCCTATAGCAGAGCTACAGGGGAACAGAGCTAGGTGGGGAAACTCTAAACAGAACGCTTGGAGAAAGGAGGTATAGAGTCAGAGAGAAGCCATGTAGCCCCATCAGAGCCAGATGGAACTTTAGCAGGAAAGTCACAGCCACATGGCGATACACAGATAGATAGAAATGGGTTAAATTAATATGTAAGAGTTAGTCAATAGGAAGCTAGAGCTAAGGGGCCAAGCAGTGATTTAATTGATACAGTTTCTGTGTGACTATTTCGGGGCTGAGCAGCCGGGAATCAATCTGACAACAGCAGAGAGCTAATAAGGGCCTGGGTCAGGGCAGAGGGATGAGTCAAGGAACAGAAACAAAGAGGACAGAGGAGCTGGGTGGGCAAGGCCTTGGAAGAGGGAGATGACAGAAGTTAAGAGGGGGTGGAGCAAGCTCTGGAATGCTGTCCTCCATGCAAATCATGAGATGGCAGGCACAGGGAGGGACTGTAGGGTTGGGGAAAGGGAGCTGGGGAGGAGCTGAGAGCTTTCAGACGCACTCCTGGCAAAGGAGAGGGCCTCAGAACTGAAAAAGAGAATCTACACAAAGCACCCAGGCCAATGGTGCCTTTGTGGGATGTGGGTGGGGAGGGGCTTCTGGAACCCTACCCATCTGGGGATGCTTCTCCTTGCCCTGGACTCAGGCATCCTAAAGGAACTTAACTTGCATAGTCAACAACTGGGGAAAAACAAAGCAGGAAGTTCTCTCCCTACTCTAAAAAGAGACTGTGGGGCTGGGACACACAGTGGAAGCATCTGAGATGCTGTTGCAGGGAGGCAGGACCCTGAAAAGATGTGGGTTGCATTCTGGGGCCCAGCAGAGCCTCCTGAGCGGTGAGGACCGATTTCCCCAGCACCTCCTGGGGAACACACATACCTCTTTGGAAGGCACAGCACAGGCCAGGTTGGCAATCCCTCTGGTTGTCACAGATGGTCCCGTTGCTACCCTTGGTGGCCTTTTTGGTACAGTGACCCCAGACACACAGCTGGTCTCCACAGCACTCGCTGTCTCGGGTGCACAGCTGCAGAGAATTGAGGAAAACACAAGGCCCAGGGCATCACTAGCCTGGAAACCTGGGCAGCTGGTGCTTCAGCCTGCTTGGCCCAATCAAAGATGGCTCACGTTAGTGGAAACTGAAGGAGGTAGCTGAGAAGTGTGGCTGTTGGCACAAGAAGGGTCAAAACACAGGGAAAATGGCACCTGAGAAGATGAATGTCTAAGTCATTCCTACCCAGGTCAAAGACTTAACAAAGAGAACCTGCGTATCTCTGGCGCCTCCAGCCCATGGCTCTATCCTTCACCCTTTTCGTTTATTTGTTGTTGTTGTTGTTTGAGACAGGGTTTCTCTGGGTAGACCTGACTGTCTTGGAACTCACTATGTAGACCAGGCTGGCCTCAAACTCAGAGATCCGCCTGTCTCTGCCTCCCAAGTGCTGGGGTAAAGATGGGCAGCACCCCAGTTTATCTTTCACCCGTTCTATGAGGCCTGCGGAAGGAAAGGTGGCTCGGGACCCAGGGGGAGGCAGCAGCAGTCTCACAAACCGCTAAGTCAAGTCAGAGCCAGGAAGACCCAGTCTGGGGACAGCGTGCGGGGAGCAGGGACCCAGAGACCCACAGGGAAGAACAAAGAGCAACAAGAGGTCCCAAGGACCATGCCCTGTGATGGGGGTAGCCTGGAAGGACACCAGCAACTGCCTCACCAAGATGGAGCTGAACGAGGTCACAGGAACCCTTTATTTTCCAAATTTACTGTGCTTTATTTTACTGTCAAAATAAGGGAAAATATCAAGATTTCAAGTTTGTGAACACACAGCTTTGTCCCAAAGGTCTGCTGGGTGAAGCAGAGTGTTTCCTTTGCCTGGGGTCATGTTTCTCTCACAACCCACATTGCTGGGGAGTCCTCCAGCCTCCTCCTGGCTCCTCCCTCTACGAATTTATTAAGCAGACTGGAAGCTCGGGGACCTGGGGAGCAGTCCAAGAGGAAAAAGTCCCTTGTCTGGGGACTGCATGTATGCACTACTATGTCTGCTGCTGTTCACTGTCCCAGAGGAAGGGACAGAGCCTCGCATCCTCTCCTCCCTCCCTCTCTTTGCTACCCATGAGTCACACAATATGACCAGAGATTATGGGGTGGCTGCTGGTCTGCTAGAATGACATCCTTATTACTCTAGGTACCAAAATCTGGGACTCCTCCCCATCACTCAAAGGCTCTTGCAAGCAGGTGAGCTGAGAAACCCTGGGACTGCTAATCTTCTCCCCCTAGCACAGCAACAGAGACTACTGGTGTCTTTACCATCTGCTGGTCCCGGCACGGCTGGCAGGTGTACTTGAAGCTGGAGAACTGGCAGTACCTGGTGGGCCCACAGTCCTCATCGATGATGCATTCCTGGGAGGGTAGGAGGAACAGTTTGTCAGGAAAATGCAGAGGTGTAGAAGATCTGAATGCCCTGGAAGGGCAGAATCTGGGTTCATCCCCGTCTTGAGGGAAGCACGGTCCAGAAGTGTCTGCTGGCTCCAGCCACACGGGGGCCTGCTCAGGCTGGTTGGCGCTTGTCCCCTATCCTTCACCTGCAGTCCACACAAGGTCTATCTTCTCAAGACCCCAAGAGCCTTGAGCCGCCCACGTCCATCACACAACTGACATCTGTGTTCAGTGTCCCCCACATCCAGGGCTGCGAGCATGGGGACGCAAAGTTGCTCATACGTAGAACAGATGGTTTTAATAAAAGGTGCTAATGAGTTCCAGGCCCTGTGCGACTGCGCAGAAAGGGCTGGAAGCCAGGCTCAACACAGTCCCTGCTGCCTAGGAAGATACCAGAGACCATCTCCCTTGGCCCTGGCCTTGGAGGCCACAGGCCTGCCCGCAGAGAGCCCTCCATAGGCTCCTGGCTTCTAAGAAGCAGTCAAGAGGCAAGGCAAACTTTAAAGTGGGAGTCGGATGGCTGGAACCCCACCCTCCCAGCCCAAGGGCCTTCTTATGGCTGCCAGCTCTGCTTAGCGAGAAACATCTGTCTGAGAGTCAGACCCACGGTTAATCTCAGCCACCGGAAACATGGGCCAGGAGTGGAAACAGTCAAGGACATCATCCATCACCCTTCCCTAGGACAGAACCTTCCTAGCAAGTGGGAGCTGGAGGTGACTTCTTCCATGTTGGGGAATGGTGGCACAGAGGGTCATGGCACCCTACATGAGAGGCGGCTAACGCAGGCAGAGGGGTTATTTTCCACCACTGTCTTTGAGTAGAGGGGCCCAGGACCTAAATACAGTAAGTAGAGATGAGGAGGGCTCCTGAGCTCTGGCAAGCAGTCTAGAAAGATCTCTATGAAGTGTGGAGTCTGCCTCATTCCCATCTCGGGGCATCCTCCATCCTGAGACCCAGTGTGGAGCCCTACATGCCAAAGCACGGTAGGTCAGGCAGGACCTCAGCGCCTGGGATGGTTCTCAGCTTCACTCTGTGAGTTGAGGAAACTGTACCAGTGGGTATGGAGGTATCTTGGGGGCCTGTGGCCCTGAACATGTGCAAGCTGGGTCTCAGCAGACAGGCCCTGGTTCTCCTACTATTCTTTTTAATGTTGTTGTTTGGTTTGGATTTTTTTTTTTTTTTTGCGACAGGGTTTCCCAGTAGCTATGAAGCCTGTCCTGGAACTCACTTTGTAGACCAGGCTGGCCTTAGACTCACAAGGATCTGCCTGCCTCTGCCTCCCAAGTGCTGGGATAAGAGGCGTTCACCACCATTGCTGGGCAACTATTCTTAAGTGTTATTACTAAGAATATTGAGCAGTAGCTGGTGTCCTTGACCCAGGTCTGACTGTCCCCTGGCCAACGCTGCAGGTCTGAAGAGATGGGTGTTTGGTTCAGGACAGTTGCAGGCGTAGCACTAAGCTAAGGCCCCACCAGGGGGAGCCTGGACTGCATTCTGCTCACCAAACCAGGAAGACAGAGACATCTACAACGTCATCTTCCAGCCATTTCAGAAGGGTGACAGAGGAGAGGCCTGAGTCAGGATGCCTATGTTTGACACAGACAAGTGTCTCACACGCCAAGCAAGGTCTGGGCTCACTAGGGGCTCACACCAGAAGACGTGTACTGCAATTTCTCAACAAAACGCCAAAGGAGATCCCATCTCCTGACACCCCAAAAGCGACCTAACCTCACTGTGCCGCACATGGTGCAGGAGTCCTGTTCACCTAGCTCAGAAGCTGCAGGTCCCTTCTTCTCAATCCCCGCTGTGCTGGGCTCTGCAGGGAGCTGACAGTGCAGCCCAGGTGTCACCGAGAGCTGCAGCACATGGGTACCTTTCCCCCCCTGTCTCCCACGACTTGCTGAGCCCAGCAGACCAGAAATGTCAGGAGGGCCACCGTTCTGGCTTATACCAGGAAGAAAACAGACTATCTCAAGCCAAGGGGCTGAGCCTACGTCTGCTGGATCCAGGACCCCAGAGTGGCAAGAGAAGGTCTACGAGGATATGAGTCAACCCTGTATCCATCATGTTCCCAGTCCTCCCACACACCCGCACAAGTGCAGACTCCACAGATGCGCGAGGCCCTCATATAAAAAGACATAGAATTTGCATCCAACCCACATATATCCTACTAAAAGCTTTATCATCTCTGGATTTAATACCCAATACAATGTGTATGCTGTGGAAATCATGGTTATATTGTACTGTCTAGGGAACAATGACGTCCGCCACAAATGCTATTCCAAACAGGTTGGCTGTGGGTGTTAATCCTGCGGCGCTGAGACTGACTGTAAGACACAAGGTGTCCTTCCTGACACCTACCACACCCTCCCATACACAGGCCACAGGCTCCTGGCATTTCTCCCAAAACCTAACAGCAAGAGAACAGAGTGGGAGGGGGTGACATTTGGGAAGGAGGAAGAACCAGCAGGCACCAGGGACAGAAATGACGTGGGGAGGTCTCTGCCTTTAATAAATTCAAAATTCAAGCATGGGAGGGAACAAGAAGAAGGAGGAGGAGGAGGAAGAGGAAGAAAAGAAGAAGAAGAAGAAGAAGAAGAAGAAGAAGAAGAAGAAGAAGAAGAAGAAGAAGAAGAAGAAGAAGAAGAAGAAGAAGAAGAAGCAGCAGCAGCAGCAGCAGCAGCAGCAGCAGCCAACTCCCTTGGTAGCAGGCACATGTCTCACGTGAGGACGAGACCTGGTCCTCTAACCTTAGTGGAAGAAAAGGGAAGGTTGGCACAGCTAAGAAATTCAGCTTCTCTTTCCTGTGTCACAGCTGAGCCCACTCTACAGGGTCCTAAGTAGCCAACTGTGCCCAATCACCAAAAGGGCTGAGCAAGGGAAGAGGCTGGGGAGCTAGGAGCATTGGGAGGCTCTGCTGTTTTCTGGCCATGGACTCTTGATGCTGTGCTTTGATTTCTGAGGGCTGGGGACCTCTCAGGCCCTCCAACTCTTAGACTCTAGACCTGAAGGCAGAATGACACTCAGAACAGAGACTGAAGTCCAACAGCAGAGCGAGGAGCCTGGGCCACATCATGTGGCCTGTCCTGCAGAGGAGGATGGGGTGGGTCGGTCTCCAGATTTCACTACACAGGTCTCTAACAGAGCAAGGCCTTGAGTGGTCACAGAAAAGTGCTGGCTGCCTCTAATACTCTCAACATGGTTAAGATTCCTATGCGCTGAAGTTCTCACAGAAACAAAACAGCCACACGGCGATGAAGGTTCTACGGGGTAGATTCCTTGACTAGTGATTGTGGGGAGTCAGAACGTTGCCGGTACAGAGCCTGGGCTATTTTGGGCCCCATCACTATCTGTTCATTCTCACTAATATATTTGGCCCATCTCTGTAGCTTTTAGGCAAACCTTTTTGTAATGTCCTAACTGACTGTTAGCCTCTGCTAACCAACAGACAGACTGCCATCTAACAACAGCCGAGGCCAATAGCAGACAGTTCCCCAGTTTGCTGCCATCTAACAACAGCCGAGGCCAATAGCAGACAGTTCCCCAGTTTGCTGTCATCTAATAACAGCCGAGGTCTATAGCAGACAGTTCCCCTCACTTATCTGCTGTACCTCCCAATGGATTTTTAAAGTCTTGATTTATGACAGGTTTTTGTTTCTGTTATGAGAAAAAAAATAATAGCCTTCATGAAACCATTACTACATTAGAACATGAAATTTATGCTAATCTGAATCCATGTTCCTGGGGCGTGGTTGCTCATATTTAGCTTCCAAATAAACTTTTATTCCCTTTTAGGTGATAGCTGTTTGTTGTTGTTGTTGTTGTTTGCTTGATTTCCTTTTTTGATATCAACATTCCCATCTCAGTTTTAAGGTCTTGAAAAATCTGCCCAGGGTCACCCAGCTTGCCACAAGTGTCTCTTCCTCTCTGTAAACATCTCAGCGTGGACCCCCTCTTCAGTACCAGTCCCTTTCCTCTACCTGAGGCACAGCCTGGCAGCATCTGCCTGCACCAGGGCTGAGAGAGAAAACCAACACCAGAGGCTCTGCCGGCCTGGGTTGACAGGGGCAGCATGGGATTCTGTACAGCTGTAGCCATACTCTGTCTGTCTGTCCTGCTCCTCCCTCGGCCTGACAGACATCCCAGAAGCTGGACAGGAGCTGCAGCCATCCCAAGGAGGCCTTTTTTGTTGTCAGGAGCTATATTTAGGAAACCAGGCGGGAGGCCTGGAAGTGAAACCGAAAACAACATGGACTGGGCCATGGCTGCCTGGAAACCACCCCAGGGCCTTGATGAGACCCTAAAGAATGGAAAATGACACAGGAAGCTCTTGGCACCTCTGTTAAGCTCACAGTTCATCAGCAAAGAGGTCCTAGGAAGCAAAGGTCAAAAGCCTGGGGGTAGGAGGACAGCAATGGGTTCGCACAACTTCCAAGGCACCCGCGGGAGCCGGTGGCAGACTCCAGTTTGGGCTTCATTTTGCCGAGAGGAAAAGTGAGCCTTAGAGCCTCAGGCCATGGTGGGAGGCGAAGATTTCAACGCAAGTCCCTTAGATCCCTCAGGGGATCACTCTGTCTGCTGTTCTTACAAATGCCCCATTTGGGGTTGGCTAGATGGTTCAGCCCATACAAGTGCTCACCGCACAAGGCTGAGGACCTGAAGTTCTACCCCTAGGATCTGTGCCAAGAGAACAAATTCCACAAAGTTGTCCTCTGACCGCCACACTCATGCCACGACCACCCACACTCTGCCCCACAATAATAGCCTATAAATTAAATGCTAATGCTCCATTTCAGATTTGCTCCCCCAGATCAAGATTTCATGTTGACGTCCTGGCCACTAAAATATACTGGAGTGATATTTCATTTGTATTTTAATAAATAAAGCTTGCCTGAAAATCAGAGAGTAAAACAGTTGCCCTGGTCAGCCTTACAGACCAGGCAGTAATGGCACACCCCTTTAATCCCAATAGCCACATTGGTTTGCCATAGAAACCAGGCGGTAGTAGTGCATGCCTTTAATCCCATAGAGGGATATAAAACGGGAGGAGACTGCTCTCAGCCAGTCTCATTCTGAGATTCCTGGAGGCAGGATCACCATTTCGAACTGAGGTAGAAAGAAGAGCCCGTGACTGGCTGCTTTGCTTTTCTGACCTTCAGGTTGAAGCCCAGTATCTGTCTTTGGGTTTTTATTAATTGTGCTACAAGATCCTTCAGAACCTGTCCTAGAGATAAGGTCCTTGCAGCTCAACAAATTCAAATAAGGCCGTGAACTGGACTCCCTAGGAAAAGCCTCACCTGGGTTAAAGATGCTGCAAAGCTGAATACTTAGAACTTCCAGGTTGTGGGGGTTGGGATGTTGCATACCTAGAGCTAAATAATCTCCGACTCCACCTCTCACCTCTGCTCTCATCTCCAGAGCCCACAAGGACAGGAACACCACTGAAGTGTTACGGAGACTCCACAACCTGCTTCACCTCAGTGTGGGCTGGTGGACCTCATTCTGGGAAATGGGTCCCTTTCCTATTGAATGACTGACAATGTGGGGCTCACCCCAGGGATCTGCCTACCAACACAACTCAACTTCTGGTTCAGCCCAGAGCCCTCTGTGAGGAAACAAGGACAGAGAAATGCAGAAAGGGTCCAAGACTAGTCAACTGACCAAAGACGACAAGGGCAACAGAGGGCAGCAAAGTCTGTGCCCACCTGGCACCTCCCACTCAACACCCTCATGCCAGCTATCAGTCCCCTCCCACCTGCCACCCTTACACCACTTCCTTTCCCACTCTGAGCAGAGAAGCCCTACTTTACAGACAAGAAAACTGAGGCAGTCTCTTGTCAAGGTTGCAGGGCTGTACTAGGGCTTATGGAGACTAGGGCAGACACTGGGGTGGGGGGCAAAGGGGGCAGGAGGAGCTCTTGAGGAGGGGTACCCTCCCTGCTGGATGCAAGAGGGCAGCCCTTCTGGGATGGCCTTGGTCCGAGGTGCCCAGGAGAATAGTGGTGGCCTCCATCCTTCAGTTGATTTCCCTATCAGCAAATTCTAAGGGGTGGGAGTGTGTGTGTGTGTGTGTGTGTGTGTGTGCAGGCGCACACACGCACGCAAGTGTGCATGCTGGGTGGGAATGCAGAGGCCTCCAGGTCAGTCTTCCCCCACTGCTAAAGAGTCCTTTTGGCCTCAGAATGAAGCCAGATGTAGAAGCCTGTAACAAAAACCTGTGTATCTGTCTCTAGCACAGTCGGGTGCCTGCAGCCTTTCCCAAAGGTGGGGCTGTAAACTGTCTGCCAGCTCAGGGCTTTGGAGCCACCTCGCCCAGGGCTCTGGTCTGGCCTCTGCTATAGAGACAGCCCTGTGGAAAAATCTGGGCAGAAGTCGGAGGCCGATGCCAGCCCTTACTATCCTGAATTGCTAGCATCTGCAAAAGTCTGGGTGGGTGACCTGCCAGTTCTCCCTCCCCCACATGTTACAACCCAGGAAGAGGAGGGTGACAGCCTATCCCCATCTCACTGGAACCACTCACCACCCTGGACTTGGGTCTCGGCACCCTGAGGTAAGGAGTGCACCCTGCCCCAACCCTCAGCCTATACCTGGACTCCTCCCACAGCCTCCTTTTCATCCACACAGATCCTTCAGAACAGCTAGCAACCAGCATCAGGACCCAGTCCCACTGCCTGGCCATGAAGTCCCACACCCCACGCCCCCAGGGCTTCCTGGTACATTCTTTGAGCCTGAGTCCTCCTGTTCAGATTTCCTCCAGAGAACTGGGCCAAGATCGCTCTAAATGAAGCTTCTTCTTGGTCTTCAATCTAGTCAAAGGACTGCTGGCCCCTCTCCCTTTCTCCCTCCTCCCTCTCTCCCCTCTCCTCTCTTCCTACTTTCCTCTGGCCATGATGTGAACAGCTCAGCACTATCATGTGTTCCTTGCTATGATGTTCTGCTCCTTCACAGTCCCCAAAACAACTCACCACAGACTGAAACCATGAGTCAAAACACACTTCTTCCTTTAGAATTACTTTTTTATGGCGATGACCAACTGACACCCTGGGACAAAGGGGCAAATGATGCTAAAGAGAACTCCTCACTGCCCTGGCCTCTCATGTCTGCACCCCCCCACCACCACCATGCTTCCCAACCCACAGCAGGCCCCACTCATTCTCCCTTACATCAGCGGAGCAAAGGTGAGCTGAGTCAGGCCTTCTCAGGCCTTCTCCCCTGCTGCTGCCTCTGCTCAGCGCCCTATCTGGGGTTCTGTGCTACAGATTCGAGCCTGCAACACCCGGCAAAGCCATGGGATCAGGTAGGTCCAGAAATGGCAGAGGGTCAAGTTCTTGCTGGGTTCCCAGTAACTAAGTTCAGTCCTGGGTTCCTATAGAAAGTGTTGAGTACCAGAGAGAAACAGGGAAGGACAGGCTTCTGCTCACCTGACCCTCCCAAAGGCGCTCTTTTGGGGCCAGTTCCTTCCAGAAATGGGGCTAAGGGGAGGGGCTCTGATTGGAGTTCTCAGATTCAGGCATAAAAGGGGATTTCCATACATGTAGCAGAGGGATGTTCTGAGGAGGGCCTCAGGTGTCCTAAGCTGGCCTCAGACTCACTAGTGAGCCAAGAATGACCTTGAACGTCTGATCCTCCTGACTGCTGGAGTTACAGAGCTGCTTCCCTGCTGCAGGCCTCCAGACCTGACTCCTGGCACCAGGATGGATTCATCTTCCAGGCCTCAGACCCCAGCTCGTAGGCAGCAATACTCACTGAATTGAGAACAAAGACCTAACCCGCCCAAGCCCACAGTTTCGAGGAAGTCTCTACATGCACTAACCTTGCTTTCTGGCTGTCAAGTTGGGAGCTTAGGCCCCAGCCCCTTGCTTCTATCCTAGCCCCCTGACCCTGAGAGTTAGCACTCTGGACTCCAAATCCCAGCAGACCAGGTCCTGACTTCACTGGAACACTCCCCAGGGTATTTAAATGAGCTCCCAAAAGAGGAACACGTGGTCCCTTTTCCTTCCTTCCCGGTTCCCCTTTGGGGCCATTCGAGAGCGCAGAACTCCCATTAAACCTGGATATTTCTTAGTTTGGTTTGTTTTGATTTGGTTTGATTGGGAATTTTGCGTCGGCAGGGAGCTCATGTTAGGAAATATTCCTAACACTGGCCTCTGTAGTTCTGCTTCTGGCTGACTGTTCTTGCTAATTGAGGCGTGTCAGCCCAGGGTGTGCTTTCTGTGCATAAAAGTCTCCCCGAGAAACACTCAGGACCGAGCTCCGGTCTGGAACACCCAGTGTTGTCGCCAGACACCTGACCACCCAAGGTCAGCTGGTAAAGACTTTCTACTGTCTTGAACCTGTGTCCAAGTGATCTTCTCTGGTGGATACCTCACAATGTCACCATGCCTGGTTTATACGGTGCTGGGGATGGAACCCAGAGGGAACACTAGCAACTCTAATCAACTGACCTACAGCTTCAGTTCTGTGGTGAGGTTTACCACTCCCAGAGAGGGTCCTCTCTTGCCTCATCCCCTCAGGTCAGCAACAAAGATGCTGTCCTCCAGTCATCAGTGTTGTGTCCTCCCCACCCCCACGCTTACCCACAGCTCCCTCCTGTAGCCCAAGTCCTCCTCTAAGAACGCAAACCTAATTATCCCTGATCATAGTTGTTCTGAAAGTCGAGGGCTGAGGGCCCTTGAGAAGGCTTAGCACTGGGCTAATTCAATCAGCGCATAATTGGAGGAGACAGCCGCCTTCCCGGTCTCCGAAACAGCCTGCATCTGCAATGCTGTGTAAGAAATTGATGTGACAAGGGAGACTCGAATGGAAAAAACAGCACTTCCCCCAGTGGCCAGGAAGTGGGGGAGGGGCTGTGGTTCACCTCCAGTGACCAGGAGGGGGTGGGGTGGGGAGCTGTGGTTCTAGAGCTGATGAGCTGTCTACCTTCACAGTTCCAAGTCCTGGAACCCACAAAGTGTGGGTCAACCATTTGACCTCCTCTGGCTTCGATCCTCACTCACCCAGCAACCTGCAGAGGGACAGCCTTGCATCCTTATGACTAAGACCAGTAAGGGGGTGACATGGATGGAACCCTCATATTCCTGCCACTCAGAAGAGGTGCTCCTTGCCTTTGCACATTAAGGACCTGGTTTTCTGGTTGCACATAAGGTCTGAGGTCACTTAGCAAAAGGCCTGGGGATATTCAGGCTCTGAGGTCTACTCAGCTCAGGAGATCTGAGCCCTAAAGTTCATCAAAGCAGAGCCTCTGAAAACCTCCATTCTGAGGACACCAGCTACCTTCCTCACCAACCATGACCTGGAATCCAAACTCTGCTCTTGACGTACGGCACAGGGTCAGTGCCTGACCTGCTGTCCTACCTCGTGTTCTGACATCCGCGGGACCTAGATTTCAGCTCACACATCTAGAATCCTTCACCTACCTGGTCTGCAGTTACCCTCAAGGACTAACACAAAGAACCAGGTGTGGTGACAGGTGTCTCTAATCCCAATAGTCACTGAGGCAGGAGGATCACTGAGAGTTCCATGCCAAATGAGGCAGAATGAAGCTCAAACAAAACAATACAAAAGGAGTCTCCACCCAGTATATTTTCTAATGCCTGTGATACCAGCTCTTTGGGGGCCAAGACGGAAGGATGCCACAATTTTGAGTCCATCCTGGGCTACATAGCAAAACTCTGTCTCCAAAAACCCAAAACAAAAACAGAAGTCTTGACCTTTTTTGTGATGTGGGTTCTTAGGCAGCTGGTTGGAGCCTGGGGACCCCTCTCAGAACAATGCGTGTGAGTTGATAAGGGAGCAGGTGAGATCACAAGCAAGAAATGACCCCACCTAACTGGGATTAACAGAGTTGCGGGGTCCGATGGCTTATTTTTATCCTGGATAGCAATGTCCAGAAGTAGCTCTTCCTTTTGAAGTAGGGTTGGGCACGACTGCTGTCTGAAAGTGGCAACAGCCCTGGAGAGGGGGAGGTCAGAGGACTGGGACTTTAAAAGGTTATCCTTGGATTCATAGTTAGTACTAGGCCAGTCTATACAGAAGGTCACATGACAGCACTAAAACAGCACAAAGTTAGAGAGGTTGGGCGATGACTCAGTGGGTAAAGCATTTGCCTAAGTGAGAACCTGAGTTTGACCTCCCGCATCCACATAGAGAACTGTGCACGGTGAGGAATGCCTGTAATGTCAGCACCTGAGAAGCTGAGTCAGACAGGTCCCAGGATCCCAACCAGCCAAGCGGAACTGGTAAGCTTCACATTCAGTGAGAAACCCTGTATCAAACACAATGAACAACAGACAAAGTGTGTGAAAACAGAGACAGGCTCTTTTTCTGTGTAGGCTGGGAGGGCGATGCTGGCGGGTCTCCATGGTTAAGAACCTCTACTATGTCACCATCCTTTAGCAACTCAAAGGTTAAAGGTGCTTACTGCTGTGCCTGCTGACCTGAGTTCAATTTTCAGGACCCACAGGAGAGACAGAGAAAACAAACATCTGTCAATTGTCCTCTGGCTACACACACACACACACACACAACACACACAACACACACACACACACAACACACACAGGCACACACCACCACATATACACATGCACATAGAAAGAAATGTTTAAAAAATACATCACAAAGAATTTCCTCAGCTCCCTTGAAAAGAAAAGCAGGAAAAAAAATGAATAAAATTCAAAGCCACTCAGAACAAAACCAAAGTTGCTTAGCTCTGTACAGAAGAAAGCATCACCTCAGGCCTCTTAAGCTTCAAGGCCCGTTCCGCTTTCCTTTCCACAATTATTTTTCCTCTCTCTTCCTCTTCCTGCAGAATTCTTCCACAGCAGGGCACAAAGGGGACTTCAGGAATTTCTAGACGTTTCGACTTTAGTTATGCATGTTAATGAGCCTGGAAAAAGCTTTAATATGCTTCTGTGGGGGAAAAAACATGCTTGACTTCATTTTGCTCAGAAGTAGCTGAGTCT
The DNA here is from genome assembly GCF_037038515.1 of Microtus pennsylvanicus. NCBI lineage: Eukaryota > Metazoa > Chordata > Mammalia > Rodentia > Cricetidae > Microtus > Microtus pennsylvanicus. The sequence goes on from NC_134583.1 coordinate 53,058,554, forward strand.
CTGCTTCCCCCTCAGGGGCTGGCAGAGAACATGGACTTTACTACAAGGGGAAAAGCCTCATGGAGGTGGCCCAGGGCATGCCAGGGGCCTGCCGGAGCCCCAAATACCTGATTTACTTCACCACTTAGGCGGTTGGCTGGAGCAAGGGCGAACAGCCTGGCACATAGTAGAAGCCCAGGAAAATGAGTTCTCTTTGCTCTCACCTTTTAATAATCTCAGCACTCTGCAGGAGGCAGAAAGACTGTTCTACACAAGGTGGCACTGGACTGACTGTGACCTTGAACTTGGCCCTTCTATGACTAGATTCATGTCCTCCCTGGGAAAGGAGGTCTCCATAGACAGGGACCCTGGAAACAACGGAAGAAGTAGAGGCTGCTGGGAGGGGACTGAGCCTACATCCTTTGGCTCCCAGGCTGGAGAAGGACAGGGTCTCTCCCCATCTTAGCCCCAGGGATCCAGGGGGTGGGGTACTAGGTTGCCTCTGTCTTCGAACTTGAATGTCCCTCTATTCTGAGCAGTACTCTCTCTGCCTCCTAGGCTGGGCTCCTCTTCTTAGAGAGCCTAACCGAGGAAACTAGAAAACCCAGGCTGACCTCCTACAGCAGTGCCTTCCGCATTCCACTGCTGCCCCGTGTGGCCAGTGTCTCCTGACGCTATACCGCACTCTGAAAGCGCCCTGCCTCAGTGGCTGAGAATGTCCCTCTGCAGCAAGAGGAAAAGAAGGACAAACAGCAGCTCAGTCAGGGAAGTACTTGCTCTACAGGTATGCAGACCTGAGTTTGGATCCTTGAGCTGTTGGGGCAGAGACAGAAAGATTCCTGGGGTTTACAGGCCAATCTGTGAGCTTCCAGTTCAGTGACAACCCTGTCTCAAAAAAAATAAAATAAAAACAGAGAGTGACTGAGGAAAACACTGTATGACCTCTGGCCTTGACATGCATGTACACACATGTGTGCATGTGTGCACACACACAAGAATACACACACAGAGAGAACAACAGAGATAGGTAAGAGACCAGAGTTTGTTTTCTATGATCCTTAGGGCTTTGCTGACCCTAAGGAGGGCTCAGTCACTGTGCATGTTGTCTCTGGTTGTCCTTTGTAAATTTGTCTATTTCCAGCAAAGGAGGGAGTTAGTCCAAATGAAGCTTGGTCCAAATGACACACATTGCAAGCAGGTGGCAGAAGGGTTGAGAAACTCTCCCAAAACTACTGCTGCAAGTGCCTGTGACTTTTTGTATCAGAAATATTTATTTTTAATTGAAATGGCCAAAATTTAGTTATTTATTCTAGTTCTACCATTTAATCCTCTATGGTAGCTTTCAATATTTAACTTTGCTAAACTCCATTGTCTTCTCCCCAAAACAATATCAATGTCACAACATTACAAGGGCTGGGAAATAAAATATGTACAGCCTGCCGTGATACCACTCGGCAACCAGTGGATGCTCAGGAACACAGAGGAATGAGTACAGGCCAGAAAAATAATCGCTCAGTTTTCTAACAAATAAAACCCATGCTCAAAGCTGGCAAGATGCTTGGTGGCAAGCATGGGGAACTGAGTTGGACTCCCCAGCACCTACAATAAGACCCAGGAGTTCTCGCGTGCACCTGTAATCCCAGAGCTGGGCAGACGCTCTCCGGCCAGCCAGTCCCGCTGTCCAGCTGAACAGGTAAATTCCAGGCTCAGCGAGAGACCCTGTCTCAAAAAGTAAGGTGGGAAACAATAGAGAAAAGACACCCGATGTCAATCTCTGGCCTCCGTGTACACACGACACAGGAACATATACCCCTTCCTCCTCTCTCTCTTTCTCTGTCTCTGTCTCTCTCTCTCTCTCTCTCTCTCTTTCTCTCTCTCTCTCTCTGTCTCTCTCTCTCTCACACACACACACACACACATACACACACACACACATTTCTTCATACACTCTGCTCTGGCTCTTGTCTTCAGGAATTCTTCTGTACAATCTGTTCCTATTTCATAATTTCCTAATTCATCTACTACAGGCGTTGATTCATTGCTGGGTGCCCACTCCATTCCAAGCACAGACAGAGGTGACACATGACAAATGGAGACCCCTGACTTCCAGGGACTCAAACACTTCCAGAAAATGCTCTTGTCTTGTCTGTACTTCACAAACTTCTGTACCCACCAGCCAGAACTCCCCCAAAGTCTCCCCACTCAGTCTTCAATCTTTCCCTCATTCTCAGGCTCCCCACCTGCCTTGCCACGAATCCTTGGTGCTGTGGCACCCCTAGACCTGCCTTCTGTAACAGGAAGCTCCAGGCTTATCAAAACACGCATTAACCTGAATGAAGTTCCTGGTCTGATCACTCTGGTTTCTAAGAAAACTCACCCACCCCACACCCAGCTCTGTACCTCATCTTTAAATGGGATAAGAAGTGTGTTACAAACAGAGCTCAGCTCCCTGCCAGCAGCTTCTTGTAGTGTTATCTTAGCTCAAGTACTGAGCTATCTGGGCTCATAAGGAAATTACTCTGCAATATATTAGTAATGTCTACCATAGGGTGGGGCTTTGGCAGGGGTCTGTGCCCTGTGCTTTCATTACATCTTCGTTTGTTTGCTTTGTTTTGGGGGCAGGATTACAAATAGCACACACAGGCTGGTTTTAGATTCAGTGTGCAGCCAAGGACAGCCTTGAATTTCTAACCTCCCTCCCCCCAACACACACACCTCGGGAGTGCTGTTCTAGGATTACAGGCATGCACACCCTCACCCGGTCCTTACAGTGCTGAGGATTGAACTCAGGGCTTTGTGCTTGCTGGGAAACAGTCACATTCGCAGCCCTCCATTCCTTAAAGAACTCGAAGTGAGCTGAGCCCAACAGGCCCTGCACATGCTACAATTTATACCTGCCAGACCCCATGAAATGCTCCATTTTCTTTGGCACAGGACCTGTCTGCACACATATAGGTTTTCATCTGTTTGGTCTGGCGCCTTGGCCACTGTCACCTCTTAGAAGCTCATGGGCACCGCACCAGAGCAAGCACGACCTTACAGCAGGAGAAACACCATTCCTGATTTATCACACCTCCTCCGTAACCTCCCGCCTGCCTACCGCGAAGGGCTGAGGAATTAGGTCAAAAGGGAAAACTTACATTTACCCCACATCCAATTTTCTTTTGGGGGTGGGGGTGTCTGCTACGTAGCCCAGGCTGTCCTCTAACTCCTGATCCTTCTGCTGCAAGTTCCCCAACTCCTGATCCTCATGCCTTAGGCTCCCCAGTACTAGGCTTACAGGTGTGTGCATCTGGGCCAGCTCACTGTTTCCCGGTTCACCACCCTCAGGCAGTCAGCGCATGCTCTTTCCCACAGAGCAGGGCCTGGCACTCAGAGTGAGGGGCCGTGGCCACACAATAGGCCTCTGGCCCACATAGTTCATGCTCCAAATTCCACAGTACTTGCTCTTCTGAAATACGCCTAACGGCCTTGCTCCTTCTCCTCCTGGTGCAGAGGCTACAATGGCAGTGGCAGTAGGTCTAGTGAGATGTGACTTGGTCTCCATCCATCGCTTCCTTTCCTTTGCTGGGGAGGTGACAGGAGAAGCAGCTCTCTGCCCGATGTGGGACACCAGCCAGGCTGGTCCAACTGTGGCCACCACTGTCATTACTCAAGAGCAATAAGTACAGCCTCTGCCCTATCCACCCCATCCCAGCCATTCCCTTCCACTGACCCTGTATCCCACCCTGAAGGAAGAACGGACATACTGAGCCCTCTGTTGGCTCTGTTTAGGCCTGTCTTCCAGTATCTGCTGCTGGTGGGAGTCAAAACATCACTGATATTATAAAACCTCCCTGGGGACCCAAAGCCCCGGGGCCTAGCATCCCTGACAGAGAAATAAGGGGCAGTTCTTTCCGGATGCTGGAGAGTGGGTGTGGGGTCTCTTATGAAGAGTCTGGGTAGAGGCAGGGGATATAGATTCCCGGGAAGCCCCCAAAGCTGACCTTGTGATTCCAGAGCTCATGCTACAGGCCTGTGTATGAGACCATGGGCAGTCTTGAAAACATGGACTCGAGGCCCCAGTGTGGGCTGAGAATGCAGGGCCAGCAGCACTGGCTCGACCTCTACTGCGGCTGCCGTACTGCAGAGGCCACTTCTGGAGGCAGGACTCAGGAAAGTGCTGCCCCATCGAGGACAAAAGGGACCAGGAGTTATCTGGAGTTTGGCTTACATGTGTTTTTGTTTTGCTGTTATTGCTGTTTTTGAGACAGAGTTCATTATGTACCCAACATTAGCTCAAACTTGCACCCCTCCTGACAGCCTCCCAAGTGTGGAGGTAATACCATACGCATCTAGATAATCTTTCAAGTTAGGTCCCAGTACATGTCTCTTCCTCACCCCCATTACAGTCATCCTCTTAGGCCATGAAACCCAACATGAAAATGTTCAACAGAACCACTATATTCGGGCTGCCCATGCGTGCTTCAGCATGGCCAGGGTATACATTCCATTCATCCATTTCATTCCACGTCTCCCGGTGCCTAAATCATGAGATCTGAGAGGGGAAAGATTGGCTCATGATGGACAGAACGTGAAACCACAAAGTCACTGTGAGGGGCAATATGGAAGCTGTACAAGCCCCAAACCAAAAGCCCTGTGGGGGGCCAAAGAGATGGTTCAGTGGTTAGATACTGGCTGCTCCTTTCAGTGGGCCTAGATGAGGTTCCCAGTATGACGGCCGATAACCTTCTGTAACCCCAGCTCCAGGGGATTCAATGCCCTCTTCTCGGGCACCCAGCAGGAGAGTGGTACTGAAGGGTCCAAGAATAAGAATATAAAATGTAGATTCCAGAAATAGGAATGTAGAAATAAAGAAATATAAAGTTGTAAGCCTAGGAGAATGAGAACAGACGTCAGCAGCTTTCTCGGTAGCTTGAGGATTAACTATTAACAGTGGGCTACTCTGCTTTACAACCCATAGCTCTATTCACAAGGCCGAAGCATCTCTCTGCAAACTGAGAGCTAGTTTATGGATATGAGCTGAGTCAACTTTTAGGAGATAGATATATGACCTCTGGGTTATGTATTATCCCTGCTATGTGAAACTGGCAGCATCAAAGGGGAGAGCACAGGGCTTCAGCAAACAACCCCTGGATGTACCAAGAAAGACAATAGATTAAGAACAAACACTAGTTTAACTTAAAAGAAAAAACTCTGTTAATGGAGATTGTAAAGTAAGGCAATCTGTATTTGAGTTTTATCTTGAGACTATAAAAATTCCTTTGTTCAGACCTAATGCTTGGTGCCCCTACTATGAAAAGGTGGGTTCAGAAACCAGCCTTTGCCACAGCCTTACAAAATCCATCTCTGGCTGTGGTCTCAGCTAGCTGATAAGCTTTTTGTGTCCCATAGAGATTTTTTATTTTATTTTTTAAATTTTTTCCTGGATTCTGGTTTCTGGAATAAAGTTTGGTCCCGGTTTATTAGACTTTGGTGGTCTGTCCCCATCTTTGCGTGACCCTCCTGGACCCAACAGTACATAAACATACATGTAGGCAAAACATTCATACACATTTAAAAAAATAAAAGCCCTATAAACTGGGAATTCCACTGATGAGTATATCCCCACAAGAATGGAAAGCTGTGTCTTTTTTTAAAGTGTGTGTGTTAAATGTGTGCATATATGTTCACTGGTGTGAGTGCATGTGAGGCCAGAGACTGACATCAGATCTCTTTCTTCATCGTTCTTTATCTTTGAGCAGTGTCTCTCAGTGACCCTGCAGCTTGTGTTAGCTAGACTGGCTGGCCAGTGAGACCCTGAGATCTGCTTGTCTCTACCACTAACCCTGGAGGACCAAAAGCTTCATGTCATCCTCAGGTATACAGCAAGTTTGAGTATAACTTGGGCTGCATGAGGTCATGCCATGAAGAAGAAGAAGGAGGAGGATGAGGAAGAGAAAGAAGAGGAGGAGGAGGAGGAGGAGGAGGAGGAGGAGGAGGAGGAGAAGAAGAAGAAGAAGAAGAAGAAGAAGAAGAAGAAGAAGAAGAAGAAGAAGAAGAAGAAGAAGAAGAAGAAGCAGCAGCAGCAGCAGCAGCAGCAGCAGCAGCAGCAGCAAGCAAACAAAAACTCCACTAAAGAAAAATACATGTCTTAGGAGTTTCTGAGTCAATAAGACCTCAGTGTTTATCCCTCTTGTTAGTACTGACTCGGGCACCTATGAGCTTAGATTGTTTCTCTCAGTCACTCCATCTGTGGTCAGTGAGTGTCCTCCTTGAATGGTAGGAGGAGGGGTGCTAGAGACCCCTCACAAGGCTCCTGGAACGCAGCAGACAATGTTTGCTTTCATGATGTAGAGCTCTCGTTGCCATTATAATCACCAGTTATTATGGAAGACTTAGTCATAGTTACCAGTATTTACCCTGGCCTGCAGATGGCTGGATCTGGGGAGGGGCTGCTTAATCTGATGGCCTTCTGAGTGTCTAAATGAGGGACATGGGGAGCACACAGACCTTGTTATTATTACATTTGTTATATTATTTTAAAAAACAAAACAACATGGGTTCATGAGCTTTGTGAGGTTTTCAGAACAAACACCAAGGACAAAGAAGGGCAAGGCTCCACTTATCCAACAAACAGGATGCAAAGGGCCTGGGCCAGTGCCTGCAAGAATCCCCAAGTTCCCAAGGCAGAAGACAGCCATGCGCCTGCTCAAGACACTGTCCCCTACACGTCCCCAGAGCTCAGAACTCAGCTTCTTCTACGGTTGATGGCATCAGGCTAACCAGATTAACCAGGTGCAATCAGTGTGACTTATCTGGCCTGTGCTCCACTTTAAAGTAAAACGTTCCAAACTTCTAGGCCCAAGGCCAGGCTCTTGCAGGACACAGATTGTCTGTAGCACAAAGAGACTTGGGACTTGAGTGTCAGTAAAACTTCATCCTCGGAGATGCCTCTGCCATGCAAACCGTCTCCTCCAGACTCCCTCTTTAAGGGTCCTGTGGTAGCTCAGGCATGCAGTGCAGAGGTGGGTGGGGGTGGTGGTAGGGGTGGATTGGGGGGTGATAAAGGCTTGCAGAAACAGAACATGCCTAACTCAGCATGTCTCCTGACTCCTTGGCTGCATTCTCCAAGTCTCCTGACCTAATCCCCTCCCCTTCCCAGCTTCAGCTGCTGTCCCCACCATGCTCTGGCATTCTAAACGAGTGTTTCATAGCTCTTGAATCTGCGTGTCTTCTTGACTTTGAACAAGCAATGCTTCAGCAAGAATTGCCTTGACTCCCGCAACTAATTCCCAGACACCACTGCAAACAGTGTAACCACCACCTCTTCCAGGAAGGCCATCAAGAATGCAAATGGCCTGAGTCGCCCAGCTTTCCCTCCTGTTTTACACAAGGGCTGGAAGACAAGGGGTTTGAGGACAACTGCACAGGAGCCGCGTGACCTTGATGTCTGCGACAGTCCTCTGGCTCCCTCAGCTGCATGCACACATCAGGGTAACATCACGTCTTGCATGAGCTTGTGTCACACCTGAGGAATTGGAAGCCCAGAGAACAAAACTTTTTATGTTGGAGTGCATCCCCTTCTGTCATGGAGGGAGAGCAGTCCTTGTCTCTCAAGGTCGCACAATACCCTTAAAGAGACAGTCTAGAACAACTGGGCAGTTAGTGTCTCAGCTCACAGAGTAAGCAGAAACATGACAGACTATGCAGAATCCCACCCTCCCATCCAAAAAGGTCTACCTCTCAGGTTACCTCGCCTGGTTCAACTTCTGCTTTGGAAGTTGCATATCTGTGGTATCTCATAACCCACAGCACGGGAGCGGCTGAGATGTCAGGCACAGGCCTTGCCAGGGTAGGGGTGTGGGGAGTTTGAAATATTAGTAAAGAATATGAAGATGCATGTGAAAATAATAAAACAGAAATCATAGAACAGTACCGGAAGGGCATTCCAATGAATACTGAAATCACCTGTGGTTGATTTTTCACACGCTTCTATACCCAATACAAAAGGTTTTCCAAGACAGGGTTTCTCTGTATCTTTGGAGCCTATCCTGGAACTAGCTCTTGTAGACCAGGCTGGCCTCAAACTCACAGAGATCCGCCTGCCTCTGCCTCTCCAGTGCTGGGATTAAAGGTGTGTGCCACTACCACCTGGTTGCCTGGCCTGAAAGACTTCTTTAACAAGATACAAAGGACAGCTCAAACAGTTAAGTGCTTCAACACTTTGAGATATCAAGTCATTAGCATTCTGTTGTTTAGATAGTAAAGCTACCCTAGACCAAGTATCCTGAAGGCAGCCACTCCCCAGGTGACCTCATAATTACAAAAGAAGAAGCAAAAGTACATTTTCATATCCTGACCATCTGTCAGGATGGAATGTATCTACTTTGTGAAAAAAATAACAAACAAACAAGTAGTCACATCAGGAGTCCGGAAGTATAGCTACACTTCTCAATCAGTTTGAGCAACCTCCAAACTCTCTGGCTATCAGACAAGGTCAAAAGGCTCACATTTTTGGGCCTTCAAACTGAGACAGGAGTTTAAGACCAGATTTGGCTACAGCATAGCAAGACCCAGTCTCACAAAGAAATGAATTGGGCTGGAGAGATGACCCAGTGATTAAGGTCTCTTCCAGCACTTCCAAGTTCCATCCCCAGCACCCATGCCAGACAGCACACTTGGACTCCAGGTCCAAGGGATTGGACACCCTCTTCTGGCCTCCTTCGGTACTGCACACACATGCACATAAACATACATACTCTCTCTTAAAAATAATTTTAAAAATATTTAAAAAGAAATAAATTATGCACTCACTGTAATTATTTATTTCATTGATTGGTTGAGCCTGAGTTCCCTTTGATGTTAAAAACTCCTTTGTGCTAACCTGCCAGGAACATAGTAGGTAGTCAAAAGAGCATGCTAGTGAATGAATAATGAATGGGTTGGGTGAATAACACAGGGGATTATGATAGGTATGGGCTGGAGGCATGATAGCAGTAACTGGCCAATGATCCAGGCACTAGCCACTTGTTTTAAGCTGAACTATTTTAACTTCATGAATACAACATGTGGGATAAATTCGTTTTGTCTGTTCTATGTGTGTGTGTGTGTGTGTGTGTGTGTGTGTGTGTGTGTGTGCACGCATTGGAAAAGAAAAAGTGTCTCATGCAGCTCAGGCTAATCTTAAACTTGCTGCATAGCTAAGAATAACCCTGAACTCATGATCCTCCTACCTTCAGCTTCTAAATGCTAGTATTACTGTTCCCGACTGGAAGGAAATTTGATGAACCTCACTCTTACCTATGGAGAAATTAAGGCATGAAACGGTTAAGACACTAATCAAAGTCACACAGCTAGTAAGTATCAGGGGTATTTTTGAACGGACCTGGCTGTGACCAGTCCTTAATTAACTCGCTAAAGAGCTTCTGCTAGTAGCATCTAAACACATGCAGAACAGGGGCAGACAGTAGAAGGAAGGCAGGCTTGCTCTTTCCAGAGGTGGAGGGAGTAGCCCCTAAGTGGCCATCATCTCCTCCTCATGTGACTCAGTCCATGAGCTCACACAGACTTAGCATGCAGCTGGGTCCTGCTGGGACTTCCCATCCCCTTATCTGCCTCATGTTGGGAGGGGGAGGGGAGTAGATGATGTTTGGTCTTGGGAACAGCCTGCAAGGCAAAGCTGACCTTTCTCTGACCCTGAGAGAACTAGGGGCGTGAGAGGGACTTCATTTTACGGTCACCCCTTTGACCTTACTCCGAGCCCTAAACACACACAGACAAGCTCTCCCTTCTCCCTGAGCCTCCATGAGGACCACCCATGGAGGCAGCACAGTCAAGGCTGTCCAGAAACAAGTCTCAGAAATTGCTGAAATTTTGAGCACAACTCTCAGGTGGGAAGTTCTGCAGGATCTCTCACGACTTTCCCTAAGCGGGCTGCCCTTCAGCCTCACGCAATAAAAATGCTTGCCTATGCTGAAATTATGAGTAATCTACAAGGTCTTTAAAACTGGTTTTAAAGATTATCTTTTAAAAAATATTTATTTATTTATTATGTATACCATATTCTGTCTGTGTGTATGTCTGCAGGCCAGAAGAAGGCACCAGACCTCACCACTGGTGGTTGTGAGCCACCATGTGGTTGCTGGGAATTGAACTCAGAACCCCTGGAAGAGCAGGCAATGCTCTCAACCATTGAGACATCCCTCCAGCCCTTAAAGATTATGTTTATGTTATGTATATGACACATGTAAGTAGATACCCATAGAGGCTAGAAGAGGGTGTTGGATCCTGCACTGACTGGTTTTGTGTCAACTTGACACAAACTAGGGTCATCAAAGAGGAAGGAGCCTCAGTCGAGGAAATACCTCCATGAGATCCAACTGTAAGGCATTTTTTTTTCATTTAGTGATCAATGGGGGAGGGCCCAGCCCATGGTGGGTGGTGCCATCCCTGGGCTGCTGGTCCTGGGTTCTATAAGAAGGTGAGCTGAGTAAGCCAAGGGGAGCAAGCCAGTAAGCAGTTCCCCTCCATGGTCTCTGATCAGTTTCTGCCTCCAGGTTCCTGCCCTGTTTGAGTTTCTGTCCTGACTTCCTTCAGTGATGAACAGCAATGCTGAAGTGTGAGCCAAACAAACCCTTCCCTCCCCAATTTGTCTTTTGGTCATGGTGTTTTGTTGCAGCACTGGAAACCCTGAGACAGAGCCCCTGGAGCTGGAGCTGTAGACAGTTGTGAACCCTCTGTTGTGAGAGCTAGGAACTGACTGGGGTCCTCTCGCAAGGACAGCAAACACTCTTATACTGAACCATCCCTCTGGCCCATTAAAAATTTCTTCAAAACAGCACTCTATAAAGAACAGTCTAAATAAACAGAGATTCCTCCAGAGTTTTCTACTGTTGCCGATTTAGTGTTTATCAAGTTTTTTATATACCATTTTTCCTAAAAATGAGATGTCTTTATCTTATGTAACTTACATCTGTATTGCTTTGAAACTGATTTTCTTAGCAATCTGTTGAAGATATCCTTTTATCTTTTTATATCAATTTATATCAAACCTAAATGAAACTTATTTACTTGCTTTTTTTTCCTTTAAGACAGAGTCTCATGTAGCTCAAACTGGCCTTGAGCTCCCTATGCAGTTGAGAATGACCTTGCATGTCTGATCTCCCACCTCCATCTTCTGAGTGCTGGGGTTTCGGGTGAGCTCCACCATGCCACATTTATGCAGTGCTGGGTGTGGGACCCAGGCGTTCACGCACCCTTGTCAAGTACTCCGCCAACTAAGCTACATTCCTGGCCTGAAACTCATTCATTAAGACCACAGTGTTGTGATTCAAGATGCAGAATCATTTCCAGATGACAGGTTCCTTTTGGAAGGACATCTTGGTTGAGGACGTACCAACCCCGTGAGCGCTTCTCCTCCACACCAACTATATCTGGGGGCAATTAGCCATGTCACCGAGTAGTAGAGCTCTTCAATTTTCCATGTAATCTTTTCCTTATGGTATTAAGGCATAAGGACCTCATGCTTAGCCTGGTGATCACACACGACATGGGTAGGGGTTGGCTATGGCAGGGGACATCCACAGCAGCCCAAGACACTGCCCAAAGAACACCAGGTCTGCTTTCTCCCCCAGAAGCAGCATACACCTGCTGCCAGGACCTGCACCTAGCCCGGCCGCACCCGTCTGTCAGTTCCTCTCCTAGTCTGCTGCTCATGACGAACCCCTTCTGTGAGCATCAGCCATATGGAACACTCACAGAGCAGCGACAGAATGAGGCTAGGACCTCCAGCAGAGCCCTCAGAGACTGTAGACGAAACTGTCCTCCAGCTAGCTTCTCAGACAGAGGCCATGGAGGCCTCCCAGACAGCCTCAGCTTGCTATTTAGTGCTGCTCTTTTGCCCAGCAGGACGCTGGGAACCAGGACAGTCGTGATTACAGCCCAGCTTTAGTTGCTTTGGTTTAATGAGCCGTGCCGGGGAGTTCTCTGCCCGGGTCCTCAGAAGGCACAGGCTGTCAGCATGCGGGCAGTGCTGGAATGCCTGCCTCCACCAGCCTTTCGTGGACCGCTCCATTCTGACCCAGGGCCAACGGAAGGAAAGAGCTACATTTCTGGGGGCTCAGTCCTCCAAGCTGGCCTAGCCTAGCAGGACTTCCCAGGGGGCAGAGTCTCTAGAAACTGCCTCAGACTTCTCAGGAAGCTTGTGCCCTCCTCAGGGGCACACACTCCGTCATGGGGGCATGAGGACTTGAGTTCATCCCCAGAACCTGTCTTTAAGTGGGGGGAAAAAAGAGCCAGGCATAATGGTATACATTTTATAATCCCAGCACTGGGAAGGCAGAAAGAGATGGATCCCCTAGGCTTGCTAGCCAGCCAGCCTAGCCTACTTGGTAAATTCCAGGTCAGTGAGAGACCCTGTCTCAAAAAACATAGTGGACAATATCTGAAGGACAACACACAAGGCTGACTTCTGGGCGCCACACATAGCTGCACACACATGCACATCCCAGAATCTTGGCATCTCTGGTATGTCCATTAACTCTACAGACAGGCAGCAGCGGAAATTAGGGTATAGAGGGAACAAAGCCACCCTCATGCAAGCCTTTCCTCTGTGACCTGTGGCCAGGCTGGGGGTAGGAGAGCAGGATGCTGGTCACTGGACACTTTTCCCTACCACTCAGATCTGATTTCTCTCCCAGGGATAGTACCCTTGTTGTCCTGTGGGAAAAATGAAACATTTGCCAAAGCTCTGTCTGGGTGTAACATCCCACCTTCCCCAGGATCCAACAGGAACAATAGGTAAGGGAAGCCATTGGTTCACAGCCACATCATCCATTGTCTCCAGTCAGAAGGACGACATCAACACTGGACACTGTCTTGAATAAAGAAATTACTGAGGCTTTCAAATGTCTACTGCCCGTTTGGCTTTGGTGAAATGATGAAATCCATCTGCCCATGGCCTCAGAGTATCTTTACAAGTTTACAAGACGGCTTCAGACTAGGTGTGTTTGTGTGGAAAAACAGACTCAGTGTTCCATCACCTAGGAAGGCAAAGCCTGGAATGGAGCCAATGGCAGGCATGCTAGATCATGCAGCTGCAGAATGTGTTTTAATCAGAGGACACAGTCTTTCAAAATGGTGGCTTGGTTAAGTAGGCCAGATTCCTCTCAGAAGAAAAGCTTGTCCTTTCTGGCTCCCAACTGTCACTAATCCCTTCTCCAACCCTAGCACAATGGTCAGCCTGCCCACTGGCCCGGGAAGGGGCCAGGCCGAAGGCTTAACACAAAAGCCCTTTACAAAGATGTCAGGCCGGATCTGCATCAGCGAGGGCACTCAGGTGAAAACACATGCTTCAGGGTGCTCCCCTCTCACATCTGAGTGTAAAAACAGACCAGTCCATTACATGGACTGTGAAACTTCTAGACAGGCATATAGTGTTACTGTCTGGAACTTTCCATGAACCTCCTCGAGTTACCATACATATTAATAGGAACACCACATTTAAAGAAAGGAAAACATGTTGTGCCTGGTTGATTGCTTTTAATTGAATTCATCTGGGAATTTTAAATTCAAAAAATTGAGCCCCACTTATGGCATATGAAGGTTTGAATGGTTGTGATTTTTGCTCTTTGGGATGGGGAATCTCTTTGAAGGACAGTTTCTGTAGTGTGAGGTGTTACGTTAGAGCCACCTGTAAAAAGCATTAAGTTGCAGAACTATGGAATGGGACAGGGGGACACTGTACAACTGCACCATCCCTTCAGAGGCAACCTGACACTCACAGCCCCTGCTCAGAAAAAGAAGCTGCACATTGCTGTCAAGACAGCCCTTGGGGGCTGGAGAGATGGCTCAGTGGTTACTAACACACTTTGTTCTTGCAGAGGACTGGGGTTGGTTTCCAATTATCTACATGGTGGCTCATAACTGTAATTCCAGTTCCAAGGGATTTGACACTCTCTCCCAGTGGGTGACACTCATACGTGTGGTGTATTTACACACATGCAGGCAAAACTAAATTGAATTAAAAGATACTGGTTGAGAGCCAGGTATGAGCACACCTTTTATCCAAGCACTTGGGAGGCAGAGGCAGAAGGATCACTTTGAGTTCAGTGTCAGCCAGGGCTACACAGTGAAACCTTATCTGAAAGCAAAGGAAGAAAGGAAGAAAGAAGGAAGGAAGGAAAGAAGGAGGGGGAGGGAGGAAAGGAGACACACACACACACACACACACACAGAGAGAGAGAGAGAGAGAGAGAGAGAGAGAGAGAGAGAGAGAGAGAGAGAGAGAGAGAGAGAACCCACAGCAGGTCTCAGCAGGTAAAGGTGCTTGCCACCAATGCCTAATGACCGGAGTTCAATCATACAACTTGCATAATGGAAAGAGAGAACTGATTTGCACACGCTGTTCTGTGACCTCCATGCACAGGGTACACACATTTACACATGTGCACACACACACTAAATGAATAAACAAATGTAAGCACGCCACCAGAACCTGGCTGAATGAGCCAAGGTTGGATGGGTAGTTGAATGAAAAGTCCTGTGGGCAGTGGAAACTAGATGCCACTTCCTTGACACTTGATGTGCCACCGTGACACTAGCCAGGTCCTGCAGTACAGTGAAGCAGACACACTGCCTCTGTCACAGGCTGTCCCTTCAAGGGAGCTTGTGAAGTCTCCAGTCTGTGTTCTAACAGAGGGAGAAAGAGAAGCCAGGCTCTGGCTAGTGGAACACCCCAACCTCAGATCTTCCTTCTGCCAATCAAAGCGACATTTATTCTCACAGAGAAACCCAGTTCCCTTGCCTTCCAGGTCCTAAGCAAAAACCAAGGGGGAAGTGTGATGAGCCGTCACCCTCTGGCTTGTCTATGTGGCTCCCCTTGAGTGCTCTGCCTCCTGGAGGCTATCTACCAAAGGGGCTCAGATTATGAGCCACGCAAGTGCCTTGTTTATGTCCCCTGTCACCCAATGAACAAATGCCAGGTGGGGTTTTCAACTGAGGACCCAAACCGGGCCACACAGATGCACACGACCAGGCACGCCAAAGAAGGCTGGCGCAAGTCACAGGCACCCAGCTCAGGTATATGGCAGCTGTCCTCTGTCCCAGGGACACTCGGCATCTCCGAGGTCTTGTGTTCTTACCCACCCATGGTTCTTAGCATCACTATTCCCCTCATCAGTACTCAAGTCTGCTATCGGGTCCTCATTCCGTACTAGAGGGGATTAGTGGTGTGCACAGCTGTATTTTGATTAGGGATGCCCCGTGTAACATGTGCACATGGGCCTCTATAGTCTGAGCATCATCCTGAGGGCGTCCTGGAGTCAAGATCAGTGAGAACTAAGGCCTAAGGCCTTTCTGATCGACAGCACTGTGAATTCTGCTGCCTGCCATGCCCTTTCTACTCGAATAGCTTCCACCCAGTCTCTGTCCCCTACAAGCCTCAAGTACAGCCTTCACTCAGGAATTCTCTGTTTTCCTCCGAGAAAGGCTGCCCCTGGTGTGCCATGGCTGCCTGGTTTGAGTGCGCTCTCTCTCTCTCTCTCTCTCTCTCTCTCTCCTTCCCACCCTCCCTTCCTTCCTCCCTCTCTCCCTCCCTCCCTTTCTGCTTTAGAAGCTGGTCCTGGCCCAGGACATGACGCAGGCAGCAAACCACTTGTCCCGTAGGCATGAGGACCTGAGCTCTAGGTGACTGGTGTGATGGCCACACTTAGAATCCCAGCACCAGGAAGCCATGTAGGAATGGGAGGCTTGCCTACCAGCCTCGCTAGCCTAACAAGTGAGCTCTAGACCAGTGGGAGACCCTGGCTCACAGTAGGTGTCCTCTGGCTTCCACACACACACATACACAAGTATGTATTAAAAAGAAAGGAGAGCTGGCCTCCCTCCCTTCCGGGCTTTGTTAGCCCCACCTTTGTCTCACAGGTCCATCTCCCCATCCTTCCAGAACCAAGAGAAGGTACAAAGCATGGGCTGATAGGTAGGAAGCTGAGTTGCCCTGGTTCATAGAGTGGCGATAAGCCATGCTTTTGGCTCCGTAGCCAGGCCCCCTCCAGCTCACGGCAGAACCCATTCCATATTCCACCAGTTTCCCTTGGAAGGTGGTAGCCACTGTCACACAGCCAACCAGCCTCCCACCCCGCCAGCCTATGGTAAATGTCTACCAACTCCCCACATTTGAGCACCGTGCCAAAACAAGCAGAAAAGAAACAAAAAGAAAGTTCTGACTGCCAACCAAAACACCACCACCTTCCTGCTAGTGCACCAGTTCAACGGTGAGGTCAAGAGTGAGCACAAATCCTGGATGCCTTTGCCAGGGATGTGGGAGGCATCTGGGCGAAGAGACGGACCTGCTGTCCCCACAAGGAAGTGCATTGTCCCCAGTGACCACATCCACACACAAGGAATTCTCTGGCCCCGAGGTCTGATCAGTGGCTCCTGTTGGGGTTTCCCTGACTTGAGTGCACATCACGTCCCTGCCAACTTTAGGACTTCATAATCCTACAAAATTCAGCACACCTTTGGGCTAAACCACAAGCAAACTGCGACAGCAGTTACAGGGACCAGAGCCTGACACTAGGGACGACAGGCAGCCTTCTTAGCCTTTAGTCTACTGGTTCCAGGTGTGGCTGGAGCTGGAGTCATTAAGGCCTGGGCCATTCCATGGGCTCTGGGCATTTCACCAGCTGGGACACAAGGTCCGTCACCAAAGGATCTTATATATACCTCATGTTTGTTCCCCCTTTAAATTCGAGGCACAAATTATAGCTGGATTCAATGGCCCTTGTTTCTGACCCAGCTATCTGAAGGTGTAGCATTCTCTCAGACTGCATGGCTTTGGCAGAGATGGAGGAATGGGGCCCGGCAGTGTCAAGGCTGAAGAGGAGTGGGGGAGTCTGCTCCCATCCCCCAGGGCCTGCAGTTGCAGATATGCATCACTCTGGGGGCATGAAAGAGAGAGACAGCAACTTACATGGCTCCTCTTGCCTTCTTCATCCCCCACCGATGTAATGACTGTCTCAGAAAAGTCCATCTGTCCAGTCTGGTTGTTGGTTACCTACAGACAAACACAGGTGCAGGAAAAGTGAAACAAGGAATTCTGGGAACAACATAAAGCCTTGTTTGCGTTCACTTTCTGGGATGGGAGTCAACAGGAAGCCCACTCCCCATTCTGAGTTCTAATCACTGTACCGCCAGTGGGCAGAGCTCCTGGAGGTACCCACAATCCTGTGCAGAGGGAATAAAGTGATCGCGGACAGCACAAGCAGGGTGGGGGGTGGGGGTGCCTGCCACCTAGCAAGTACTCAACACCCGCTATTTTTATCACTCTTGGGGCTCATCACTTGGCACTCAGTGTCAAGAATTTCCCAGTCTGACCAGCGTGATGGCAGAAGCCTCTGATCAAAGCACTTGGGCTGTGGAGACAGAAGGGTCGGGAATTCAAGGTCAGCCTTAGCTAGGTGGTAAGTTGGGAACCAGACTGGGCGGCATGAGACTGTCTCAAGACAAAAACATAAAATCCAGTCCATGCATCTAGCCAAATAAATGTCTCCATAAGAGGCGAGAAGGTGAAAGTCCTGGCCACGCCCCCAGCTCCTTCTTCTGTTGGACTATGTAGCCATGAGATGGCCTGAAGCACAGAGGAAACCGGCTCCCTTTGCCAGTTTCTGGGCTGCCCTGATTCTGTCCTGAGGGCAGGTTCCTCAAACCGCACCCAGCAAGGAAACAGCCTCTCCTGCCTCCTCCAAGGCTGGGACTACAGATGGGTCTGGCCTAGGACCAGAAGAACTCTGTTCTTGGAGTCCTGGTTCAGCTGCCAGCAACCATCTGGTCATTTCTCTTCCTGATTCTGTCTTCTCATTTTGGCATCGTCTTTAAAGTTGGTGCCAGCTGTACTATCTCAAGTCTACAGCCAGAACCAAGCGATTGCAGCCCAGGATGCAGACACGGATCAGCTCTTACTTCCCAGGCAGCAAGGGCCGGGCTCCACCATCCTGCTCTGCTTTGCTCTATTTTCCTGCCCCCAGGCCCTCAAGTCATCCAGACAGATCTCAAAGTCACTATATAGCCAAGGCTGGCCTTATACCCCCATCCACCTCTACTTCTCAAGTGCTAGGAATACAGACATGAGTTACCATGCCTGGTTTATACCTGCTAATTTTTACCTAAAGATTTCCTCCCTGTGAAAAGGAATGATGTCTTCATGTCTTCTTCTTCTCCTTCTTCTTCTTGATAGTTTTTTGTACAAGTGTCATTAAAAAAAATATTCTGTAGCTCTGTTGCAGGTCCTTTTGGGACTTTTATTATCCCACCATGCATTTCTTCATCTCTAGGATATATGCACTATTTTCTGAATGTATTTCACTGTCACTGTGCACCTCCCTCCTGAAGTGCTACACAGGCTGGTGTTCCACAGGACTCCTTGAGAGCCTGGGCTGCTAGCAACTTTCCCCTTTGTCAGTACCTGCAGATCACAGTGGCACATGCCTATAATCCCAGCCCTCGGAGAAGGCAAAGCAGGTGGATGTCTGTGAGTTCAAGGTCTGCATAGTGAGGACCTAGCTTTGTTTTCTTTTTTCTAGGATGGGGTCTCTCTCTGTTGTTCTGGCTATCCTGTAACTGCCTCCACCTCTCAAGGGCTGGGATTAAAGGGGTACTCCACCATGCCCAGCAGAAGGGTCCCCTCCTTAGTGTGTCACTAATGAGTGACTCCCACTGGATTAGTGAAGACCCATCACCATAAGGTCTCTTCTTCACCCCTGACAGAGGCACACATGAATGAACGGAAACCTAAGAGGTGAGTTCTGCCTTCCCAGCCATGAAGAAGCTTCAGCTTCATACACTGCCTGGGAAGAGCAGGAGCAGCTCAGAGCCTGAAGTGCGCCTCTCCCTTGAGCATCCTCCTCCCTTCTGCTGGGTTCTAATCTCTTTCTACAGCTCTCAATTACATGTGTGTTTATATCAGAGCTGTCGACAAGCCCCTTTCCCTCCAATGGGATGGCCCTGTAGGAAGGAGACATGGCTGCATTGCCGCCCTCACCTTGTGAATTTCTCGGTGCATATGGATGGTGTTATTGCCGACCCTGGTGTCTGTGTTGGTCTCGTTGTGATAGTTGGCAGGTAAACTTGACAGGTTCACCTCAGAGGATGTTCTCGCAGCTGCTTCTTCTGCCTCCATCTACAAATTGAATAAGTAAAATGGTTTCTTTCCGTTGTAACTGAGGGGGAAATAAAGGGGCACCTTCTCGTTTTCTCTTCTATAGGTGCAGAGATTGGTAACAGTGACAGGCCACTGAGTGGCCTTTAGACAAGAATTCCAAACGTTTTACAAGGCCTTCAAGTCTCACGACCTCGGAAGGTAAAAGAGCTTGCTGAGCAAGCCTAAAGACTGAGTTTGATCCCTAGAACCTATGTTGGATGTGGTGACTCCAAACTGCAATCCCAGGACTCCTACAAGGGTATGGGAGGCAGAGGCAGGAGAATCAGCTGGGAGCCCACAAAGCAGCAGCAAGGTGGAAGGAGAGAACTGATTTCTTTAAATGTGTTCTCTGATCCACTGCACATTTTCCATGACACACACACACACACACACACACACACACACACACGCTCTCCCCTCAGGTGGTGCCCTTTCCCCTTCTGGTTTTTAATCTGCATTCTATTGATCTTATTTACATTTGTGGCTTTGCATCATCCAAGTCAACCCTTTTTTTCTTTTAATATCACAACCTCCTAAGAGATGCATGCTAATATCCCCATTTTTCAAATAGGGAAACTGAGTCTCACAGAGTCGAGAAGAATTCCCAAGATGCCAGTGTAGGCTGGAGTTGAAATTTGATCATATTACCTTGACCGGCCAGACCCTGTGCCCTAACCTAGGGGTCACTTGCATTAAATTCCTATACAGTGAGCCAGCACCTCGGTCTCTCTCTGGCTACAAAAATGTGCTCAGCCTTTGAAAGCCTTAAGTGTTAATGTCTCCAGTGAGGGAGGGACAGGCTGGGGAAGAAGTACCCCAACTCTTTGTCTTGTAAGACAAGTCTGCTTGTGGGCTGCAGCAGGATTAAATCCCAAGTGGCCAAGGCAGGGTCCTTTTCAAGGACCTTCACTGTTTTTATCCTTCCCTCTTTGTTTTGTTTTGTTTTTTTGTCTTTTTGTTTTTTTGTTTTTTGCTTTTTCGAGACAGGGTTTCTCTGTGGTTTTTGGAGCCTGTCCTGGAACTAGCTCTGTAGACTAGGCTGGCCTCGAACTCACAGAGATCCGCCTGCCTCTGCCTCCCGAGTGCTGGGATTAAAGGCGTGTGCCACCACCACCCTCTTTGTTTTTAATTTGCTGTCAATCCTGTTGCAGGGTCTGGTGTATGTGGTGAGACTGGAACTCAGATAGACTGAATCCTTGAGATAGGAGTTCCCTTCCCCATCCCATCTCTTGGCAGCCCTCGGTGGACCTTCTATGGGATCAGTAGACGGTTTCCTGGACCTACACCCATCCTAATTCTCTGGAAACATTTATCGGTCCTTCTTTGATGTCGGGCTTCTGAGGTCACGCCCTCAAATCTTCTGTCTTGTGAGCCTCAGTGACACCTGTGTCACAAATAGCACGTGTTTACATGTTTACACCCAGCTTTTCCTTTCGGGTCTGTCAATCTCCAGCCCTGGTGAGTGGGCAGGTGACCATCCTCAGCTGCACAGCCACAAAGGCAGGCCAGGCCAAGGACTACAGAGCCTATCAGACACTGTGTCTAGAAACTTCAGATGCAAGACCCAGTGGGGGTCTTGGCTGAGGGGTTGAGAGATTCCCAGTACTCCTATTTGGGCTGCTTCGATTCTGGAAAACAAATCCTCAACAAGTGTTTTCCTGACAAAGACAACCACTCTGTCTATCCCCACTCTTTCCTTCTTTCCTTCCTTCCTTCTTTCCTTCCTTCCTTCCTTCCTTCCTTCCTTCCTTCCTTCCCTTCCTCCCTCCTTCTCTTCCTTCCTCCCTCCCTCCATCCCCTCCTTCCCCCCTTCCCTCCTTCCCTCCTTTCCTCCCTCCCTCCATCTCTTTCCCCTCTTTTTGACAAGTCTCATGTAGACTGGCCACAAACCTACCATGCACCTAAGGCTAGCTTTTAACTCCCTTGTCTCTACCTGCTGAGTGCTTCCATGAGCCAAGGCACCCTGCTCTCATTCCCTATAATACTGCAACACCCTTTGCCCACTTCCCCTGGCCAGAAGGCCAAGCTGCTGAGGACCAAGCACGCTGAACTAGAAGAGATTTGCTGTGCACACACAGTTCATCCAGCAGTCTCGGGTGCCAGCCAAGTCACATTGTCGTGCTGATACTCCAATGGGGGAACACTGCTGCATCATGGAACCGTCACTGCCTCCTTGCAATATTTTAGCCTTACTGGTGTGTATGGCCACACATCTGGCACATTCACAGCAACCCCCATAGGGAAGGAATTGTTCATGATCCTGTTAGAGGCAAAGAAAACAAGCCTGACAGAGGACATCATATCAATCGGCAGATGGGAATGCACCGATTAAAATTTAGGTCTTTCTGATTTCAAGTAGCATGCCTTTCCTAAGCAGTCCAAGAGTCCCTTTCCCCAGGGACTACATGTTTATGGGAAGAGTCTCACACAAACCAGTTTAAAGACGACTGTGGCCTTTCTCATGTGATGGTGCCTACCAGCAACTCAAGAATATAAAGAAGAAAGGAAGGAGGTTTCAGGAAAAGAAGGCAGGGTTGAGTGGGTCCCAAAGGATGAGAGGATTTGGATAGAGAAGTTGAGAATGCAACAGAGTTCAGAAGGAAATCTGTGGCATCCTGAATAAGCCAGCAAGCCATGCTGTGAGCTGGAGCAGAGGGACCCTGCTGGGCACAGGAGAAAACACATCTAAAGAGCATCTCTAACGCAGATGCTGACCTGTTTTTCAACCAGAGACATTGAGGTCATTCAAAATCTTAAATAAATAAATACCTAGATCCCTTCCTAGATGTACCAAATTATCATTTCTAAAGGCAGGACCCTATACATCAGTGAGTTTTTTGGATAACTAGGAAGATTCACTTCTCATTCACCTGCCCTCAGTTAAGAACTCCTGCACCAGGCTACTGGGAGCTACATAGGTTCTATACTAGTTGGGAAATAATTTTAGAGACTAGGGTAGGACGAGACCGGAGTCAGAGAACTGGCCAGAATCAAGTTTGGAAGAAGGCAAAGGCAAAGTCTAGAAGGACCAAGATGAGCACCGAGTCAGACAACCAGCTGCCCCCAGCATCATCACAGGGTAGCATGGGGGCAGGGCAGACAAGGTGAGCTCAAGCCCCAGCTTTACCCCTTCCCCCCAAATAACCACATACTGTTGGGCAAGACTCCAGGCCCCTCTAAACCACAGATTGGACACGTGCTTGTTCAGAAGGTATGAGAATTAAGGAACTCCCCGTCTGAATGCGGATATGGCACCTGTTGCGGGGTTAATGGCGACCTAAGTTGCTCCCCTAGCAGCATCCGGTAAGGAAGCAGTTGGTTAAGAAGCCAGCTTGAGAGAAGTGGGAGGGGCAGGCAGGCAACAGTGAGCATCTGAAAAGCTCCCTTTATAACAAAGTGGAGAAGAAAGAAAAGAAACCAGGACTAGAGACAGGATGGATGGGCAGGAAATAACATATTTTTAGAGAACGGGACCTGGCTTGTTTAGCAAAGAGTAAGGTTTAGCTGGAAACAAGAAAAGCAAGGTACTGGAGAGGGTGTGTCCTGAAAAAGACTGTCTTAATGTTTTCTAAATGCCACTGGAATTGGAATTGTACAGTTTGGCTTTCAGATAGCTGGCAAGTCACCAAATCTCCAGGCTACTGTTTTCTGAGCAGTCTCTCTCAAACCCTGTTCCCTCTCTGCCAGTGGCTGTATCAATGCAATGAGCTAAGGACTATTTAATGAAAACCATAAATGAAAAGTACATTTTACCATGGAATCTTCAGCCACAGTAGTTTCTGCCACTAGCAAGAGAAACCAAAGCCTGAAGCAATAGTTGCTTCACAGCTGAAGAATGTGAACGCGGTTAAAAATGGCATTCACAGCCCATCAAAAGCACTTCTACTAAAAGAACACAGTAGGAAAATTGAACAGATAAATTCAGGCTTGGTATTGGGACTCTTCCTAGGACTCGGTGAGATGATAAGATCACTCTAAAATACACCAGTTACAGGCTGGGGAGTTGGTACATGGGCAAAGGCACTTGGCATTGAACCTGACGATCAGAGTTCAATCCCCAGGACCCACATGGTGGGAAAAGAAAGCCAGTTCCCTAAATTGTTCTCTGACCTCCACATGTCTGCGGGGCACAGGCATTTACACACACACACACACACACACACACACACACACACAAAACAAACGAATACATATAATAGAGCATCTCAAATATAGCAGTCACAGATGTGGCAACTCCGGCAGGGGAATGAAGTGACTTTATTTTTAACATCCACTTCTTAACCACGTGGAATCAAAAAAGAAGAGAAGAGGAACATCTTAGATTGAGGCCACAGAAGGACTTGCTTTTTCTAAGATAATCCTAGAAAATCAGCTACTTTGTCCCTTAAGATACATCAGCAGCTTGAGGCAGCTGGAAAAAATAAAATGCCAGGAAGTTACTTGAAAGCAGATTCACGTTGCAACTATGTAAACTTAGACCGCCTGTGACTGGGTTCTCCCTCGCTACCCCCACCCCGGAATAGCAGCTGAACAGCCACTGCCCTTTGTTTATGACATCTAAGGAGCTTTCTGGAACTTCCTTTAAAAAAAAAAATGCGGGGCTAGTGAGATGGCTCAGAGAGGATAAAGGTGCTTGCAACCTAAGTTCCTAAATTCAATCTCTGGAACTCACACAACCACACATGCACTGTGGCACATAGGTATCTGAACATGCATGCACACACACACACACACAATCATGCACATATAAAATATTAATAAATAAAAATAAAAATTATTTTTAAAAAGCCAATAGTTACAATCTATTAAAAGAATACACTGTTTTCAGACTGATTTGAATACTTTACCCTTCTCTCTTTCTTCCCACCGAACTCCAGTGCTGGGGATCAAATTCAGAGCCTCAAGCATGTGAGACTCTACTGCTGAGCTACAGTCCCAGGCCACGACCTTTTTTTTTTTTTTGTTTTGTTTTTTTGTTTTTCGAGACAGGGTTTCTCTGTGGCTTTGGAGCCTGTCCTGGAACTAGCTCTGTAGACCAGGCTGGTCTCGAACTCACAGAGATCCGCCTGCCTCTGCCTCCCGCCAGGCCACGACACTTTAAGGATGGGATCCACTGAGAGTCTATCAGGTGTTGGTAGCTTCGCTGTTAGCTGCTATTCACGCTACTACTGTTTGTACACTGGCCTCAAACCCATGATCCTCCTGCATCAGCCTCCCAAGGACCGGACTACTAGTATGTACCACAAAGCCTGGCCACATTACCAGTATTACCACGCCAAAAAAAAAGATAACCATTATTTTCTGAGCCTTAACAATCCCCCCATAATCCTTACAATGACCCCATGAGTAAGATACTGGTTTTTATCTATCTGCTTTCCTTACACCAATATTTGACTAGGTAATTTGCTTTATAGAATCTTCTCTCTGACCTAGAGGTGGGCATTTTCTCCACTTCAGACCCTGAGTCCCATCGCTAATCAATGGCAGTGCTGGGAACTGAAGACGAGAAAGCTGGTCTCCACAGTCTATGATTTTGCCATGAGAGTGTGCACCCCACCCCCCACCCCCATCCTGTCTCCACAGGTCACTCTAGGAAGATCACTGACTCGGGCTGATGCAATGATCAGTGTCTTTGGGGTTTCACAGCCAATCTGCACAACTCAAGCAGAGAGATATGTCAGGAGGGGGAGAGTGGAGCCATGATAAGAACTACTGTGGATATTTCCCACGTGTCTGATGGGGTCGCAAACCGCACTGATGGCTACAGATGCTAACTTAGCAGGTCTCATCGAGAGCCGAGACCAAAAAAGCCTGTTCCGAACCCTCTGAACTATGGTGGGCATTTCCCAGTGAGCGAACATGGAGGTGACCGGTCTGTGTTCCTGGGAATCAGGGTGTGGGAGGGAAAGTCCTACAGCCCAGGTAAGAACAGCAGAGTGGTCAAAGACTCCACGCAATCTGCAGTTACAGAGTTAGGGGACACTGGACTCCAGCTGGCCGCCCTCTGCCTTCAGTCACTTTTTGTGCCAACTGTTCCATTAGCTCAGGAAACCCACAAATCTCGGGACCCAGGCCTGTCTGGTAGATATTCATATATGGCTGCTTATGTTACTGCCTCCCAACCCAGTGTTCCCTACAAAGCCCATCAGGTTGGCCAGGGGAATGGGAGGAAAAATATATCCAAACTACACAAGATTGAAGCGACGACAGCAACCTATCCTAGCAGACAAGGGCCAGCATTTAAGACTGCCGGAGAGGGTTACTATGAAAAAGACAGTGGAGAGCCCAACCCACTTGTCTGGTTCACTGAAATCGCTGGTTCCACTCCATTCCAGCCCGCCCTCAGGTGCCAAAGACACCTAGCCACACACTGACCAAGAAGGCTTAGGAAGCTTCCAACACGGTTGGAGGCCATCTTAGGGGTCAGAGTGAGGTGCCATCCAAAGTGCTGGCACCTGGAAGAGGATGAGAAACCGAAATCTGCCTCTCATCTGCCAGGTGAGGGGCATTGTATCAAATTCTCACCGGGAACTGAGGTTCAGGATGCTAAATGATTGACCAAATCCACCTATTGTTGAGGAGCAGAGAATCTGAAACTTGAACTCCAAAACACACTGCGTGTAGGTGAAATGGGGTTGCCTCTCACATCCTCGTCCCCTACCTTCTGACCATTCCTGCGGCGTGGACTTAGGCCTTACTCGAGTCTTCCTTTCCCATCCCTCAACAGACTTTTACCCTTTTTTCCCTCCCGACTGGCATCCTGACTGTATTTTGGGGACGATATTACAGGCTCGACGCCCAAGGGACATGTTAGAACTTGGAGCTCCCTGCAGCTGCCCCAGCGTCTGCAAAGCCACTGCGCTGGGACACCAGAGTGGGTTCAACTTCAACTCAGCTCCAACTGGGGAAGAAAGGCAGCTACATATCCAAAGCCATCTGCAACACGGTGGGCCCCAGCTCCCCAGGAAGGATTCAGCTAAGACTCCCTTGGTGAACAGAGTTGGATCCAGACCTTTGGGCAGGCAGGTAGAACCAGCTGAGAGTAAAGATCACCCAGCGTTGCACGTCTGCTGGCAGGCCCTTTCCAGCTCTACACAAAGTCAGGTCTTTGGCCAGTGCTGCGACCATCGCTGGAAACATTGCCTCCCCAGGCCCACTCCCTACTTATCCTCCTACTTTACAAGCCGGGAGTCCTCGGGGTGCACCCACCTCCTCCACCGCGCTGCGCAGTTTGTGCTGCGTGTCTTCCATCAGCTCCTCCACCTCTCGGAACATCTCATTGAGCGTAGCTTCCTCCTGCGGGTAGCTGAGAGCCGGACCCGGCTCCACTGGAGTCCCCGTCGCCGTCGGGGCAGGAGCCGGGGCGGTGGGGACAGCCGCAGCCAGCAGCAGACACAGCAAAACGCCCCTGAGTCGCTGCATGTTTGTTCGGCGCTGGCCTCAGCCTGTGTGTCCCGGAACGCTATCAGAGACTGCAGGACCACCCCTCTGGCCCGCCCCGCCCCGCCGCTCTGCCCGCCCCCATATGAAGCGAGACCCAGCCCCCTCTCAGCCACAGCCCCTCCTAGGGGCTGTGGGGCCCCGCAACCCGCTCCAGCCTGGATGCCCTCTACACCCCCCAACTCTAGTACCTAGGGGAAGCTCTACTTGCCACGCTGATGGAAATCCAGCTCCCGAACCAAGGACCCCCTTTTCTTAGACCAGGTGACCCTAGCTGGGCTACAGGTTCGAGTCCCGCCCCTTGCTTTACTAGTTCACAGTGCAACTCTACTGTTGAGACTCTTTGGTCCCCGACTCAGCCTCTCCCAGCCCCTCCCAGCCCCAAGCAGAGCTCGACAGTGCCCAAGTCAGCCTTCTCTCCACGCGATCCAAATACATGAAGTCCCCACCTCTATCTACTTTGGTGAGACCTAGCTGGGCTATCCCCACGACGGTGACCACCGAGCACCCACCTCGAATAGACAAAACTGAGCCGTAGGTTGGTCACACCTCTGGGCTGCCACAGAGCAGCTGGAGAAGAATCAGTACCCCGCAAGGCGCGGATGCAGCAGCGCTGGTACCCAGTGAGCCTGCAACCTTCTCACCCTCCCCGCCCCCCTCCCCCGACACACAACCCTCCACGCCCCTGGGGCGGTCGCACAGCCAGTTGCGCTCTCTGCCTTTCGAAGTCCTGGGAGACCGGCTCTGCGGGGATTCAGCCCCTCCCCGGCGAAAGCCCAGGCTTCTGCCATCTCTGACTGCCTTGAGTTGTACCTTGCTCTCTTTAAGCCTACCTGTGCCTTGGATGCGGTCCTAAAGGATGGAATCCCAGCCCCTCAGCCGTCACAGACTGGTCTAGACATCTCCAGCCGGGAAATTTCACTTTTGGCCCAGAGAATGGGTCAACAGAATGTCAGCAAGTCCCTAGAGGGAGACATAGCAGAGTGGCTAGGACCGACACCACCGGCCCAAGGCCCAGCAAACTAAAGTACAGTGTATAGGCTATAGTTGTATGTGCACGTCCTACTTAATATGCACGAAGCATGAAGAGGGATCCGGGTGCAGAAGTAGGCTGTGCCGCTCTCTTAATGAGATTTCAGCCTTGACTATTGGCAGCTATCTTCTCAGTGCCTAGGGGAAAAAAGTGTTTTCAAAAACTTTTCTCCCACTTCTTTGCTTTTCTAGTCCTGATTCTATCGCCCCGTGGTGTCCCTGACACCTCCCCTCGAGGCATCTCCTGACCTTTCCCATTTCTTCCCTGTGCTGGCTAGTTTTTGTTTTTGTTTTTTTTCAATTTGACACAAACTAGAGCCACCCAGGAAAAGGGAACCTCTTTCTATTGGATTGGCCTGTGGATATATCTATGGGGCATTTTTTAACTGCTAGTTGATGTAGGAGGTCCCAGCCATTGTGGGTGATGCCAACCCTAGGCAGGTGGGCCTGGACTGTATAAGCAAAGCAGCTGAGCAAGCCAGAGGAGAAAAAGCCAGTAAGCCACCTTCCTCCAGCCTCTCTGCTTCGGTTCCTGACTCCAGATTCAGGCCCTTCCTACCCGGGCTTCCTGTGATGATGGAGTACAAACCCTTTCCTCCTAAAGTTGCTTTCAGTCATGATCTCTATTACAGCAACAGAAAGCCAAAGGAGAACACTCCCCGTTTCTCTTCTGGGGTGGCTGGCCCCCTGTGCTCCCAGGTCACTGGCTGGTTGGAGTCTTTTTTCCAGTCCCTCTCCCTTCTACCCACCAGGAACCAGGAGCTCCTTTGTATCTGCAGAGCCTCAGGCCTATCCGTTTGATCCCTGGAAAATGAAGGGGTTATATCAAGAGCTGCTGGCACACCGGTACAGCGGTGTGGTCACTGAGCAAGCATTCCGTTCCAAATGCAGGCATTAGCTCACTGAATACTCCGCAGCCTTTGGAGGTTGGTGCTGCTACTTTTGGTCGTTAAAAGCTGAAGGGCTGTGCTTTCTCATAAGGGGAAATCTCACTTCTGTGACTACCATTCTTTATAGAACTGTTTTGTAGATAAATAGTTCTGTTACCAACAAAACTATCACAAAAAGAAAAGAAACTACGCATGACTTAATTATAAGTTCTCAACCTGCCTAGCTCTGAGCCAGTCTAGGAACAGCTCCAGGGTGGCAGCAGAGGCACTGAGCAAGCCGTAGTGATGGGCACCACCCCGTCCAGACATGGTCTTGGCTTTGAAAAGCTTGGATGAAGGCAAAGAAATCCAGTGACTCTGAAGACTGGCAGAAGAGTCCCTATCTAGATGACTTTTGCGAGATGAGGGGCCTAGGGGCTGGAGCAGAGAGGGGACAGATCTGCACACACCTGTTATGTCTGGAGGAAGGAACTGTCTACAACTCCACAAGATCTATATCCACTAGGACATCAGGGGGCAATAAGGGTTAGTTACTTGTTTGCTGCTGAATACTACGGCCAAAGGCAGCTTAAGAAAGGGGGTGGAAGCCTGGGGGATGGGGCCCATGATGGCAGAGTAGAAGCAGCAGGAATAGGAAGCTGAGAATTCATATCTTTAATTGCAAGCATGAAGCGGGGAGAGCGAACTGGAAGTGGGTGGGTATAAATATATCATCTCAAAGCCAGTCTCCAGTGACCTACTTCCTCCAACAAGTCGGCATCATCTAAATCACAGTATCACCAACTGGGGACCAAGTGTTCAAATACCCAAGCCTATGGGGGGGCGCATCTCTCATTCAAACCACCACAGTGGTTGTTGTTTAGTTTGTCTGTCTTCTTTCAGAGTGTTGGGAGCACTTCTTGGGATAATTAAATAACACTCTTAAGTTCTCATACTTTCTCCCTGAGAACCAACCGTTCTCATTTCACGGATGAAGAAGTGGCCCCAGCGTGGTTGTCACTCTCTAGAAACTTCCTAGAGAGTTAGATGCTGCAGCACGGCGGCTTTGTATCTCGCCATCCACCCACTGGAAACACGTGCCCAACGGGGTGTCTGTAGAATGCAGCTCACCACAGCTCTGTCTGTGCTGGTGAGCAAAGACCACTTGCTGGCCCTTTTCAGGAAGAGAGTGGATAAAATGGGGTTTTTATACACAGCACAATGCTATGTGGTAGGAAAAATAAGAAGTAACATTTATAGGTAGCAGTATTGCTAAGGCTCAAACACATTATGCAGAGTGGAAGAGGTAGTTTGTAGGATGAAATTTGTAGACTACTGGGTGTGCAAATTTCTAAAACAGAATAATAGCAGATTTATTTATGGACCCTCGAATATAGTAACAAATATGGGTATAATACAGGCATGCATGGCCTGCTTCTGAGTGGGAGGCAGGGGAAAGCACACAGCAGGGTTTTTGCTTTTTTTAAAAAAAATGTTTCTAATATAGTCTCACTATGTGACAAAGGTGCTTTAATTCCCAATTCTCCTGCTTTCGCCCTCCAAACAAAAGGATTGTAGGTGTGTACCACCACACTTGGCTCTCTCTCCATCCCAAGTAAATTATGGTGAATATAAGTTGGAACAAAATGGGTAGAGGGGCAGGTAGAGAAAATGTACTTGGCAGCTGTTTTCATAGCACAAATGAAAGCCAAGTGAGATTACACGTAACACCTGTCCCTGCAGCCACCTTCAATCCATTCCAGAGTGGCCACCGGGACATGCCAAATACACAGAAGCCTGGGAAGCCACAGCGCAATGAAGAACAGGTCAATAGACAAGCAAGGGTTGAGGACAAGGAGATGCTGGCCTCTGAGTGGTCAAAGCTAACCCTCCATCAAGTACTTGAAGGACCACCATCCTGCTCCACCTCACAGCGTTAGGGGTGGGCATCAGGTTGTGATGACCCTGGTGACCTCATTTGACTAAACCAACGAAGGACAGCTCAGCCAAGCTGGACCCATCTCTTCCTCTCTTGAACTTGAGGCTGAAGAAACCATCCAAGTGAGGAAGAGGGGAACTCAAGTAAAGCTCACAAGCCTGAGGGAGAAGGGAGAGAGAGAGAGGAGAAGGAGACACTACCCTAACCGTTGGCTCTGGTTTCTGATGAATCTTCCTAAAGTACGGGAAAATTCTGTTCTTATATATTCTTCAAATCCTTGGGTAGATTGTTCCAGGATCCCCACAGATACTCAGCCCATTAAAAAAAAGTGTTGTGTTTGCATATAACCTCTCCAATTTGGCATATATTTTATTCTCCTTTCTTCCTCCCCTTTCCTTTATTTACTTACTTGAGACTTGGTCTCACGTAACCAAGGCTTCCAATTCACTAAGTGTCAAAAGGGGACCTGAAGTCCTTCATCCTCCTAGCTCCACCTCCCAAGTGCCTAGTTTACAAGTGTGAGCCACTGTGCCTGGCTTGCTTTCTTCCATTTTAGTGAAAAGATTCTCTTCAAGGTAGTCTAACTTCACAGGCGTTGACGGGCCCCTTCTCGAGCCAAACAGGGACAAGCCACCAGGAGTGATTCGCTTCCCCTTTATAGCCGGCCTCTGCTTGGCAATGCCAGCCACACAGTTTCCCGGAGCCTTCCCAGAACCTGCCTGTAACATACAATTGTTCAGAAGAAACTGGTGCCAAGATTTTTCTGAATGGAAACTCCATCTGCCCTTGGAAAGAGTGTCCACATGGACTCAGGGTTTCCATGAGCAACAGCCACAGAATATCCAAAATATATGTTTCTTTTGCCAAATTTCCGTGGGCGGATACAAAGGAGACCCAGAGGACCGTATTCCTGGCCACCACCCTTGTAGCACAGCGCAGCAGGGAGGGCCTGGAGGCCGCTTGCCTTGTGCCTTTGGCTAGCAGGTGGATCAGTGTGCTCTGTGTATTCTTGCGTGTGTCTGGAATGGAGGCTGACTAACAGGCAGGAGGAGTCTTTTGGTAGAACTAGTTCACAAAAAGAAATGTGGTGGAGTGGGGTGGCAAATACTTGGACTATTATAAGACACAGTTTTCAAGCCAAGCAGCCTTCTTTGACCATAGGGAGCCGGCCTATTGAGTCCCATTAGAGAAGTAGGAGGTTGGGAGAGGCAATGGATTCTCCTTTGTGATTCCAGCTACCCCCTCCTGCCCTTCCCAGACAGTAGTACGCAAGTCTACCCTAATTGCTCAGGATCTCAGAGGTGAGGTGCCAGTTCACAGACTATGGAGGAAGGAGCTTTCCCACAGACTACGGGGAAGCTGTTGTCCATGCTGGGGGTGGCTACTTAGAGATCCCCACACGGCTGCAAGTAACCCCTCCCCCTGCTCTGTGAAGACACCCAGGGACCACACTGGTTCCCCCAGGGTGAATTTTGGTGGAACCCTGCTTTAGTTTGTCATTAGGGCCTTACAAGGAGAAAACAGACATTGTTCAGATCTCCCGAGGGAGGGATATTCGAAGCCCCTACCATCCCAGCACTTAGGAGGTGGAGGCAAGAGAATGGGGAGTTCAAGGTTATCCTCAAGCTGACAGGTAACTATGGAGGAAGATAGTGTGTTTACCTAGTCCCCTCCACTACACTGCTTGGGGTCTGAATGATGTCTTTATTTCTGCTCTAGGACAGTTTGTCTGTTTGTTTAAATGCTGGATAAGCTTAAACATTTAATTTGAACAATGAATAGGAATCATATCACTTATATAGATATTTGAGAAGAATCCAGGTTCCCAGTTGCTGTGTGTAAAGGTGCAGATTCAGTAGGTGTGACATGGGGTTCCCTTCATGCTGTGGTCCAATCTGGCCCTGCAGATCCCATGGGATCCCTCCATGTTGTGGTCCAATCTGGCCCTGCAGACCACAGGGACACATCCCTGCAAGGCATCCCATTATCCTGGCCTCACCCCAAGCTCTCCCGCCCTCCATTCAGCTTCTTGCCCACATCAGCAGAGCTATCCTTCCTCCTGATGTGCTTGCAAACTGCTGGGGGAGTGGGAAGAGGGATGAACTGAGAGTCTAACGGTACTGGCTTCAGATTCTTCAAGGACTGGATGCTTCCAGGGGATCTCTGGCAGACGGGCAGATAGGTACCCAACAGCCAGGCTCCTAGCCCTCCCAGGTATCACTCCCTTCACCAGGGAAGCCTCCGGGGAAAGCTTGTGCAGCTAAGAATCAATCTTGTCTTCTGATCAAGCACTGCCACCATCACCAGGATGGCAGGGCCTTCCCGAAGCTATTGAGGCAGGACCCACCAGCCACTGCTCACCTGGTAGATGTTTCCAGAAAAGTGGGCATTGCTCCTATGGGGTTTGTGACCATAAGATCCTTGACAGGCAGCAGTTAGAAGGAACGAACCCTTACACTGTCCACATGACAACATGGACACATCTCAGGTCCATTATACTAAGAGAAAAAAAGCTATATTTGAAGAAGCAGGCTCCATTTGAATGTTCTAGAAAAGTCCAATTATTGGGCCTGCACATAGATCCCCGTTTTCAGAGGCTGAGTGAGGAGGACTTGAAGATGAAACTGGAACACGCTGGAATGTGCTGTGCCTCGGTCTTGGTGGTAGGCGTGTGACTTTGGAACCTACATACTGACAGTCATGGCATTGGACATTGGTTTTATGGATGTGGGTTTGTGGTGGCTAGCTTTAATTGTCAAACTGGCACAACCTAGAATTATCTGGGAGGCAGGTCTCAGACCATAAAAGGGCAGGGCGGTCTCGATCTCATTAATGAAGCCCAGGACACCTGCCTACTGCGGGTAGCACCTATCCTTAGGCAGGGGTCCTGGACCGAATGAAACAGAGAGAGCGACCTGAACACTAGCACGCACAAGTGAATTCATTACTCTGCGCTCTGAACTATGGATGTAAATTCATAGCGGCTAGCTATTCAGGTTCTAGCCGCTTTGAGCTCCTGTGGTGGTGAACCGTAACCTGGAATTGTCAGTCAAATAAACCCTTTATCCTGTAATTTGCTTTTGTTGGGGTATTTTGTCACAGACAGGAAACAAAGCTAAGACAAAGGGTGTGTGTGTGTGTGTGTGTGTGTGTGTGTGTGTGTGTGTGTGTGTGACAGAGAGAGCTCGCACCAAATGGTTTTGTATTTTCCCCGGATGACTTTCAGACACATACAGTGCCACAGATAATAACAGGGCAAACAGCATTCAGCTCCCCAGGAGGCCTTATGAAAAAAGGGTTTGGTAGCTAGGCCTCAGGTGGTATTGTGCAAACCTTTCTAGAATCATAATCATGGATAAGCCAGTATAATCCTAAAATGTTCTTACTTTTAAAAAATATGGTTTCTCCTCTGATACGAAGATTAACAAAAGCTTCATGGTTAGACTCAAACTGACCAAGGATAGAGCCCTGGTTCACAGGTGTGCGCTACCATGCTTGCTTTTTTCTTTAAAAAAAAAAAAACATGGATGCCAGGGATCAACCTCAGGTCCTTATACTTACAAAGCTTCCTCCACTGGGCCATTTCCCCAGTCTCTAACATTGCAACTAAATTAGAGAAGCATAGCCCAAGGTAAGGAGGCTTCCTTTTCTCCCCAGGTGACCTGGCAGTTCTTCCAGCTTCTCTGAGCTCTGTTGGCCTCCTCTATAAAAGGAGGGCAGGAACTCAATCTCCCTCCTGGGTCTGTTGCAAGAAGTAGTTCCTCAAAGCACCTAGCAAAGTGCTTGCCTCTCGGGAAGCCCTGGGGAGCACTGGCTATGATTATACAACCATCAGCAACATCATTACCAGGCCTGGTTGGCAGGCCTTTAAGCCTTTTATCTCAAATGGACGTGGGCAGGAACAGAGCCCCTTTGTGTGGGCCCAGCCAAGCTCTAGGGAAGGCCAGCCTGGGAGTGTCCACAGCAAATGTGCCAGGATCACAAAGGGTCCCTCTGACAGCCCTTTCTGTTTACGCAGGCAAACCTTTTATCTGCCTCCCAGCCCAGAGCTGCCAGGATAGCCGGGTCAGGAGTTCACGCAATAAACAACTTTTGCATCCAGAATACGCTCCCATCCAGTCCTGGGTGCTGTTGCTGGGGCTCTCACGGTTTAAGGCTGCTGTTCTTGAGCGAGGTGTGGTGATACAGGACTGGAGTCCCAGTATGTAGGAGGTGGAGAGGGATCAAAAGCTCAAGGCCATCACCAGTGCGTGTGAGTTCAAGGTCATCTTGAGTTCCATGAGTTTCTGTCTCCAAAACCCAACACATCTGGCCAGGGATGTGGCTTTGTAAGTAGAGTGCTCGCCTAACGTTCCTGAGCCTTAAACTCCAACATAAAATCTGACCAGGGGACTCTAGCCTGTGACGTCAGCACTCAGCAAATGAAGGCAAGAGGACCAGGAGTTCGAAGTTGTCCTTCATGTTCAAGGATGGCGTGGACTTCATGAGACTGTCTCAATTTTTTTTTTTTGTAATTAGGCTTCTATTTTTTTTCTTAGCATATTAAGACCTCAGCATCCTTTCTTGCAGTAGGATGCCCAGCCAGCTCTCTGACAAAAAATGAGTAGAATTTAAATGAAGAGATTTGCCCAAAGCCCCACCGAGAATGAGGGAAAGACTTCTATGGCTAGGATGATTTGGCTAGATATGGCTCAGCTCCTGCCGTCTCGTTCTGAGTCCTCTGTCGTGCCCCTGCTCTGCCAGTGCTGCCAGGAAAATATGCCAGCATCCGGCATCCTCCAGGCTGGTGGTTCCCAGACCTCAGTATGCATCAGGACCACCTGGAGAGGTAGCACAGCGCCAACCTCCCAAGTGACGAACTGTTGTTTTAACTCTTGGGATCATTACAAGCTTCACCGGGTTGAGAGGAGGGAAGGAATTGGGGTCAAATGACAGGACCAAGAGAGGAAGGGGTGCAGAACGGACCAGGAAGTACCAGGGTGGAGAAAACCTGGAAACTGGTGGACAGAGACTAGTGTCTCCAGAGCACAACAGGTACCAGAAAGCAGAGCTGGACAAACAATGCAAGCGTCACACCTGAGGCATGGTGAAGGCAGCAGCAGGGAACAGATTTGAAGGGGGTTAGGAGGTGGCTCTGTTCAGCTTGGAATGAGCAGTTGAGGCCCAAGTATGCAAAAGGCCTGTGAGCAGGCTGCCGTCATGAGCTGCTGGCTTGGTGAACCCTAAGGTTAATAGGATCCTGTAGGACCGACTAGCTCTTAAAACTTACCTGTTACACTGGGCATTGTGGTACACGATGTGATCTCTACAACTGGGAGATGAACACAGAAAGAGAAGGAGGCGCAAGGACCCGAGTTTCGTTCCCAGAACCAGTGTTAAAATGCTGGGTAAGGGGGCATGTGTTTTAATTTCATCCTTGAGAAGACAGAGACAGGAGGGTCCCTAGGGCGCACTGGTCAGACAGTCTAGCCAAATGGGTGAGCTTCAGGTCAAAGAGAGATCCTGTGTCAAAAATAAGGTTTATGAGGCTGGGCATGGTAGCACGTGCCTTATTCTCAGCACTCAGGAGGCAGAGGCAGGGGGTTCTCTGTGAGTTTGAGGTTAGCCTGATCTAGCCTCATGTTCCAGGCCAATATAACTACACAGTGACACTCTGGACCAAAATAATGGCAACGTTCGTGAAGAAAGACATCCAGGGCTGCTTTTTGCCTAACCCTACCTCCACCACTCACACAAATAACAAAAATCAGTGCTGAATGCAGAGTCACAGCTGGGCTAAAACCCCAGTTCTCCCCTTAGCAACCTGCCTAGCTAAGTGACCTGGGTCTCTTCACCTCTCTTGGCGTCTGGTAGCGTATCTGTGATTTGTGGTTAGTAACTGGGCCTGCTCTCCAGGCTGCCAAGCCCGCTGATAAGATGATGTCTGTGAAGGTACCTGAGACTCAGGGAAAGGTGAGCAACCAGTTTCTAATCACAACCTATGCGAGGTTTCCGTGACAACAGCCCTGTCTCTAACTCTTCAGATCCTAGGTGGTCTACACTTCAGTTTAATTCTAATAGGGGTTACCGGGCTGGTGCAATACAACCCACATCCCACCCCCAATAAGGTCCCACCCCTGAGACCAGCTCTACGCAGGGTGACAGATGAAAGTCTCGGGTTGTCACCTGGGCTTCTGACTACCTGTAATTAGAGGTTCTGGCAACCCATTCTGAGAATTTGCCAGAACATTTCCCAGAGAGACACTTCCCTTATCACCTGTTTGTTGTATTTAATACGGAAGAGTGTCTTACTTCCTGATATCATCAGTTCATTATGTAGGGTAAAATTCAGCCCCCGAAGCAAGGTGTAGGTCATGGCAAGGCAAGGCATGGGGGTAGCTGCTGGGTTTTGTTGCTGGGACAAAATACCCCACACATACAACTTACAGGAAAAGAGGGTTTATTTTGGTCCACAGTTTCAGAGGTTTGGGTTCATAGTCATTGAATATCTTGTATCTCCCTCTCTCCAGTGGTGGCAGCATATGGCAGAGGTCCCTCACCTCATGGTGAACAAGAAGTAGAGAGGCCAGGTACGACGTTCAAAGCCAACCCCCCCATCTTCTATTTCTTCTAGTCAGCCTTCTTCCCCAAAGTTTCTAGAACCCCCCAAAGCAGTGCCAGCAGCTGGGGACCAGCTGCTCAGTGCACAAGTCCTTGAAGGGATGTATCGCATCAAAGCCATGATGAGTAGGTGGAACTTCTCCGCTCTCTCTGGGTGTCCCACCTTCCCGGAACCTCGGTGGGACCACCTACTGCCATGGTTTGGATCATAAATGATGCTTTAAAATGCACATGCCGCTCTGGGGGCATGTATGGATCCGCGGATAAGATTGCTGTCTGCACAAGCATAGGGCCTGAGTTCGAATCCTAACACACACATAAAAATGTTGGTTTGGTCTCAGGCCTGTGACCCTAGCACTATTGGGGATGGAGACAGGAGGCTGCTCACTGGGGCTTTCTGGCTGCCAGCCTAGTCCCAGGCCCTGCCTCAGGGAATAAGGGAATAGTAATGAGTGGAGCGTGATAGTGGAGATCACCTGACACCACCCATTTGCATACATGTGCATATGCCACACATAGACACACATGCACAAAACAGCCATGGATGTGCTTGAGGCTTCCCAGCCTGTGGTGCCACCGGGAGCTTAGAGTGCCCTTGGATACCTGGACTAATGCTGCTGCAAGCTCAGTCAGGAAACCCACAGTCTGAGATTGGTGGGCTGGTACCTCCCTGGGAAGTGGGGCCACACTGAGTCTGGGATGGCATCCCTCAGACCAGCACTGACCCAGAAACCAGAGCCATGATCCCCTAGGAGTCACTCTGGTGGCAAGCAGTCTTTCTGCATCCAGGCCCAGAGAAGTGAGAAGGAAAAACATCTTCAACCAGCCATCTCAAGAAGGCTCCTAGAAGTAGTCAAAAAATTAAAAATGATCCTGGCAGAGTGGCCACATGCTTTTAATCCTGGGCACAGTGGCCACATGCCTTTAATCCCAGTATGTAGGAGGCAGAGGAAGAGGCAGGCAGATAGCTGCAAGTTTGAGGCCAGTCTGGTCTACTTAGCAAGTTCAAAGCCAGCTAAAACTACATAATGAGACCCCATCTTAAAGAAAACAAATGAATGAGGGGAGCTTTGTGTGCTTTGCCTATGCCACTCCTGAGTATCTACTCAAAGGACTAAGAGCAGTTAACTAGAAATAACCACATACCACGTTTATTGTAGCAGCACTCACGATACCCAGCTTCTGCCCATCAGTCTATTTAAAAGCAAAGAAAATGTAGTACATAAAACACGGAGAGCAATTAGGCGTAAATAACAAAGAAATCACCTATGTTCAGGAAAAAGCACCATGCTAGAGATTATCCCAGTGAGTGAAATAAGCCAGATGTCCAAAGCCAAGTACCCATGTTCGTGCTCATGGGCAGTGCGCACTTGCTTCTTAGGCAGGATGCCCTGGGCCAGTGCTTCTCAGCCTTCCTAGTTCTGTAGTTCCTCAGGTTGTGGTGACCCCCAACCATAAAATTACTTCGTTGCTACCTCATGACTGTAATTTTGTTTCTGTTATGGACCATAGTGTAAGTATCTAATATGCAACCCCTGTGGGGGTCATGACCTACAGGTTGAGAACAGCTACCTGTGAAATGGGAGTCACAAGTCTGGTTTATACAGACTGGAGCATCCAACAATGGCCATGGTCATGTTGGAGATGATGAGAACCCAGCCAGATAGTTGCTCAGTCCACCAGCTGGATGCTCCAGTAGTCCAAGTTGGTGCCTGTAATGGTCTGTCCTGTCTCTTTAAGAGACAAGCCCTGTCCACTCCCTCTCCCATCCATCTGCTGAGGCAGGCAGATCTTCCTTTCTGCTTGCAGCCCGAGTCCCTTCCCTTCAGTCTCTCTCTCTCCAAGAGGCAGCTTCTGTTTCTTCCTTCTCCCTGTTTCTCCCCTTCCCCCTCTCTGTTTCTCTCTCTCTCTCTCTCTCTCTCTGTCTTTCTCTCTCTCTCTGCTTCTCTCTCTGCTCTTCCCCCTTCTCCTCTTCCTCTTCCCCTCCATAACCCACAAATAAATACCCAACTTCACTCTGCATGACGTGCCTATCTGTCTCTGTCTTTCACCTGCCACATGGCTCCCTGCCTGGGACCTGGCTGCCTTCGTGGCCTGCCATGGTCTCGGGACCCTCTGCCTGCCGCCACTCAGGGACTTATGGCGTGGTCTTATGACCTCCTGCCCATTGCTGCCACCCAGGTACTTGCAGCGTTTCTGCTGCTGCACCCCTCGGGGGAACCACAGCATTTTATTTAAAACATCACATCGGCTCAGGCAGATGGAATGGGGCGTTGTTGTAAAGAAGCCTGGTTCCTGAGCCCAGAGTTCCACGCATTCTCAACCAGCCGACCCACTGGCAGGAGGCAATGTGGAGGGCCTGGCCAAGTCACGACACCAATATAATGGTAAAAGTAAAAAACTGCAGGTCCCTGAGTGGCTGCAGCAGGCAGCGGGCCATAAGACAACACCACAGGTCCCCTGAAGTGGCAGTAGGCAGTGGGCTGTGGGTCCCGAGAGCAGCCAGTCCCAGGCAGGGACGGCACAGTTCCCCAAGTGGCTGCATCGGGCCACGAGTCTCACAGGCAGGGGGCTGCGTGGTGCGAGGACGAGGCGCTGAGAGACCTTGATGGGCAGCCAGTCCCAGGAGGAGAGACAGACAGATGGGCACACCACAAGACCACATGGCAGGGAGAGGGAGTGGGTATGGCTTGTCTCTTAAAGGGAAAGAGCAGACCATTCCAGTGCTGAAGGCCTGGATGATTCTTCAGGAACCGTAGGTCTTCAGTCCATGTTGGGAGGCCAGAGAAGCTGTAGTCTGATGGCCAGGTGGCAGTAGCAGCAACCAAAACAGGATAGACACTCTCACCAGCAAGAAACACAGGCGGGCAAGAGTTTGTCTCCCCCCCCCCCCGCCTCTTTTATTTATTTATTTATTTATTTATTTTTGAGGCAAGGTCTCACTGTGTAGCCCACCTGGAACTAGCTAGGTAGACCAGGCTGGTCTTGAACACACAGAGATCCATCTGCCTCTGCTTTACAAGTGCTAGGACTCAAAACATGCACCACCACACCCAGCAAACAGCCTCTTACATATCCTTCCTTCCTTCCTTCCTTCCTTCCTCTCTCTCTCTCTCTCTCTCTCTCTCTCTCTCTCTCTCTCCCCCTTTTTCTCCCTCCCTCCCTTCCTCCCTCCCTCCCTCCCTTCCTCCCTCCCTCCCTCCGTCCCTCTCCCCCTCCCTTTCTTCCTTCATTTATTGAGTTAGTTAGTTAGCTTTTTCCAGACAGGGTTTCTCTGGTGTAGCCTTGGCTGTCCTGGAACTCTCCTGGAGTTCTGCAGATTAGAGGCGTGGGCCATCACTAGGCAGTCAGTCAAGGCGGCATATTCTTTTTTTTTTTTTTTTTTTTTTTTTTTTTGGTTTTTTGAGACAGGGTTTCTCTGTGGCTTTGTAACCAACAATGATAAGCAAGCGCTCTGGCAGTTGGGATCGGCAAAGGGATGCCTTCCGGTGGTGGAGGTGGGATTCCATTGATTTCTAATTGGAGGGCAGCCTGGGCTTGCTACACAAAGAGACATTGTTTCAAATCAATCGAACAAACAACCAAACCAAGCTGAAATGAAACGAAACAAAAGACAACAGAAGCAAGCAATTTAAAAATGAAGAGTGGGCAGGACACAGAGGCTTGCTTCTTTCCACGGCAGGATTACAGAGCTCCCCAGAAGCTTAATTTCTCTTTTTCTGGTTCCTTCTTTGGCTCTCGCTGGCCTCCCTTTCATTCCGGTTTGGGAGCCCTGGGTGTGCTCACTCAGCACCTAAGTCCCCCAGCTATTTCCTAGCCCTATCTTGGTCTGGGTGTTTGCAGACATCCCGAGAGCATCGTCTGGTTAGTCTTCTGGGTGCTGACATTTAGCAGGAACTGGCACTCAGCACTGCCCAGGAACGATGGAATAAATGAATAAATGTGGTTCTGGGCTCCATCATTGCATGTCAGAGCTCAGGAAAACAACCCGGTCTCAGTCACGAATCCTTCCTGCCCACACTGTTCTCGCCT
Organism: Microtus pennsylvanicus; assembly: GCF_037038515.1. Lineage (NCBI taxonomy): Eukaryota > Metazoa > Chordata > Mammalia > Rodentia > Cricetidae > Microtus > Microtus pennsylvanicus. The sequence continues at coordinate 53,099,622 of NC_134583.1, forward strand.
CTGCAGTCACAGAGCATGGGAGCCTTAGACACTCTGCCAAGGAGTGACTTGGGTGGAGGCAGTGAAAGTGAGATATTCTCCACCCTTCCCCAAACCAGGTGATGTCTGAGCCCAAGATCTAAGTTGAGCAGCAACTGTGGTAGATGGCTTTGGCCAGAATCCTTCCTTGTCCCTGGACGTTTCTTGTTAACTTGTCTGGTCTATTGGCTGGTTGGTTGGGACAAGGGCTCACTATGCAGTCCAGGGTTATGGTTTGAATGTGAAGCACTGCTACCCCACAGTCCCGCCCCCCAACCCCCTAGGCTTGAGCACTATGTCCCCAGCTGGTGGTGCTGTTTTGAAAGGTCGTTGAATGTTTAGGAGGTGGCACCTTTCTGGAGGAACTGAGTCACTGTGGGTAAAAGTGAGTGTAAGACAGAGGTCAGAGGCCAACTTCAGGTGTCTTTCTCGACAGCCCTCCACCTTATTTCCTTGAAAGAGTTGCTCTCACTGAATCTGGAGCTCCCTGATTGACTAGATTGGCTGGCCGGTAAGCTCTGGATACAACCCCCTCCAGTCCCCCCACAACCACACACACACACACTCCCACAACCCCAGACTGAGTTAAAGACTTACCCTGCCCCTGCCTTGTTCCCCCACCCCTTTTTAAAATTTACTTTTTAATTTTATGTGTATGAACGTTTTGCCTACTTGTATGTATGTATGTTTACCACTTGTGTGCCTGGTTCCCGAGGAGGCCAGGGAACTAGAGTTACAGACAGCTATAAGCCACTGTCTAGACCTTGGCAGTAGAATTAAAGTCCTCTGCAAAAGCAGCCAGTGCTCTTAACCACCAGCCCTTCTTGCTTAGCAATTTAATGGGTGCTGGGGATCCACACGCAAGTCCCATGTTTTCACATACACAGGGTCACACTCATGTGTACCACAGCACTTTACCAACTGAGCTGTCTCCATGACTCCCCAATGTCTCTTTGAACTTGCTGGGGTTCTAGATTCCTTCTTATCCTCTTGTCCAAAGCCCTGCTCAAAGACCACAGAACAGGGTGTGGTTGGAGTCTCCCGGTAGCTCGTGCCTTGTCTGTCTCTTGATGGACACACTAAGGCCTGGGCAGAGGAAGCCCCCCTGCCCCGTTCCCACTGAAGGAAGGTCCAGATACATGCAGCCCAGCAAAGTGTAGCACAGTGGATTCCGGAGTCTACAGGACTGTGAATCACATGCTGGAGTAGCTGATCAACAAACTGTTGGAATGATGAAGTGTAAGAGAAGACAATGACATTAACCTCTCCCTGGCTCATGTCTTAAAGTAGGCAAACTAGGCACTGTGGATTTTTAATCATCTTCTAGGTCAGAAACAAACGTTAGACATGCTAATTCCCAGAAAAGAATTTGGGGGCCAGGCTTTGTTTGTTTTGTTTTCAAGAAAGAGAAATACAAGGCCATTTAGGCTCTCCAGGCTTCACTCTAGAAGTGTGGATGCAGCAGAAACTCACTTTTTCCTATGTTGTATGTGTGTGTGCATGCATGCATGCCTGTGTGTGCACACTGCACATCTATGCATGTGCAATGTGCATACACAGATTGGTGTTGCCAACTATTCCAGGAAGCAGGACATACAAGAGCAGAGGTAAAAGCTATGGGCCATGAGACAGCATTGGTAGAAATGGGTCAATTTAAGTTATAAGAGCTAGTTAGGAAAAAGCCTAAGCTAAGGTCGAACTTTCATAATTAATAATAGGTCTCAGTGTCATTTTTTGTGAGATGATAGCCCAAAGAAAAAAAAATCACCTACAGGTTGGAGGCCAGATGTTGACCTTAGGTGTCTGCCTTTGTCCCTCTTCATCTTATTTTTTGAGACATGGCCTCTCACTGAAGTCAGAGCTTGCTGTTTCAACTACTCTCACTGCTGTTGCAGAAGACTCCAGTTTAGTTTCCAGAATTCATGTTGGGCATTTACAATAATCTGTAACTCCAGTTCCAGGGGATCCAAAGCCATTTTCCACACACACACACACACACATACACACACACACACACACACACACACACACACACACACACACACTAATTTTTTTGGGGGGGGGGATTGAGACTGGGTTTCTCTGTAGCTTTGGAGCCTGTCCTGGAACTTGCTCTTGTAGACCAAGCTGGCCTCGAACTCACAGAGATCCACCTGCCTCTGCCTCCCGAGTGCTGAGATTAAAGGTGTGAGCCACCACTGCCCGGCGCGCACATACTAAATTTTAAAAGACAGGAATGGTCACTGTAGCTTTGATGCTACTACTGTTGCAGAAGTATCAGGGCCCTGAAGCCACACTACTTGAGTTTGAGTCCTGGCTCTACCACGACCTAGACCATAACCTTGAGCAGATTATTAACCCTTTATCCCATAGTTCCTTATTAATAATAGACCTGAAGAAATAATAAGGGTCCTGAAACTGTGGGCTGTTTACAAAGATCCAATAAAATAATCCACATAAAATTCTTCTCATTAGCTGGGCATGCTTGTGTTTTAATCCTGGAACTCAAGAGGCAGAGGCAGGCAGATCTCTGTGAGTTCAAGTCTAGCCTATTTTACAAAGCAGGTTCCAGGACAGCTAGGGTTGTTACACAGAGAAATCCTGTCTTGCATATCAGAAAAAAAAATATTCTCATTGTCATTGGCTTATAGCAGAGTCTCAATAAATATGACCACCACTGGGCTGGAGAGATGGCTCAGAGGTTAAAAGCTCTGGCTGTTCATCCAGAGGTCCTGAGTTCAATTCCCAGCAACCACGTGGTGGTTCACAACTGTCTATAATGTGATCTGATGCTCTTTTATGGCTTGCAGGAATACGTGCGGCCAGAACACTATATACATAATAAATAAATAAATCTTTAAAAAGAAACTGTTTAAAAATAAGACCTTCACTATCTCCACCAATATAAAGAGTTCCAACCAAGAAGCATGGTAGAAGAAAGTGACCTCTTGTGGTGCACTGATATTGTGTCACCTAAGTGTAGATTTTGGGGTTCAAGCTGAAGATCAGACAAGCAAAGCAGTTAACTACTAGAAAGTTCTTACTTCTATTAAGGCTGGGCAATCAAGTCCTCAATGTGACTGCAGACTGAGACCTTGAACTCCTGTCTCCTCCTGTCTTATATTCTTCTTTAGTGCTGGGATTAAAGGTGTGTGCCACCACTGCCTGGCCTGTATGGCTGACTAGTGTGGTTAGCTTTGCACTCTGATCTTCGGGCAAGCTTTATTTATTAAAACACAAATAAAATATTACTATATTTCCTTTTGTCTAAAATAAAAAAGCTTGTAACTAATATAGGAAAAACTATATGCGATAAGTATAATAACTATATAAAATACATATGCATAATAAGTGTAATAATAATGTCTAATCCTTTTGCATTTGACAAATTCAGAGAAAATACTTCATTATCTCTCCTATCTTGGTGAGTCTAAAGTCTTGTACCTAATTTACTTTCTATCATAACTTGCATTACTATCCTTTGATATCTCGCAACCTTATTCACTTTACACTTCTTTAGTGAGTTTCTTTTCTAAGTCTCATAAACAAGGAAAACTATAACTATTTAGTCTTCAACTCCTTCAGAGACCCAAGAAGGAAATAATATTAGCTGAGTAAGCAGGAAGTGCAAACAAGCAACTTCCAAAAATTGTGGGAAATGACAGAAACAGCTGGTTGTCTGGACAGTCGCCCAAAGTTCCCCTGTAACGCTGGGGCATCCATCTTCAGCCTAAAGACCTAGAATATTTGACGGACTTTTCTATGAAGCAGGATTTTTGAAGGGCTGTCTCGCCTTGTCTTGACAAGATTAGGCAGACACTCTCTTCTATGTGCTGCTTGTCCAGCTAGGACAGCATACTGCCAGCAGGTGAGGCAAGGGCGTTTACTTGCTCAGTGGCTTACTTTTACAACAAAGAATAAACTCCATGTGGTGTTTCTTCAATGCCCATCATCTTCTCTGAAGTAGATTGGTGCTGCTAGGAGCAGACATGTAGCATTGTCATAAATAAAAAGAACCTATGTTATTAAAATATCTTAAATGTCTTATTCTGTAGATCTCTGAAGTGTTTGAAGATGACCTGCCTATCTAAAATATATCTCTGTTTGACACTGAAAACATACCTAATATCACTACCGGTTTAATTGTAATAGGTGACTAATTACAAACCTGCATTTCCTTATTATCTTAAACAGCTGGTAATAATAGCTTTCAAGATCTAGAAATTTGCATGACATTGTTAAATGAATTGTATAGGCACGATAGCTTGAGGAAAATTAGAAACATATGTATAGTATGTTTTAACAAAATTAATCTCAAACTTGTATCAATATACAAAATTTGTATACAATATACAAAAATTCAATCCAATATAAATATTTAAAACTTGTAGTTGCTTTTTAAAAGTAGATTCAATAATCTACATATATATATTTATATATATCCTCCCTTTTTCCTTTTCAGAGTAGATTCAGTAATCTCCCCTTTTATCCTATCATATCTGTAACCTCCTTTTTTCTTTTCAAAACAAGAACTCTGAATCTAATCTTCTTTGTTCAAATTTCCTACTGACTGTAACCAGTAACAACATGTAACCAACCCTGCTAAACAATGACAAATATCCATAACCCATTGAACAACCAAAAACCACCTATCCCACCTCTTGAGAATGTGGGTGCTTCTTGATGTCTGAGGGCGACAGCATCTTTAGGGGATCCCGAAAAGAAAAATTTGGGTTAATTGTCAAGTCCTGGGAGGGGTAGCTGTATCATTTCTAGTCCAGTCTCTGAAATGAACAAGTGCAGGGCTTCTCTCAAGTCCTGGCTAGAGCAGTCTGTGAGGCTAGATCATCTCAGCTAGCCACTCAAAAATTTTTCTGAGCAGTTTGTAGTCCAAAGCCTATCTTTAAGTGGTGTTTTTCAGCTTAGTGGTGTTATTGTAGTCCTGGATGAATCATTGTTTTTGGGCCCAATCCTCCTTTTGGAGACTTCAAAGGTCACTGGTAGAAATGACCAGTAGAACTGCTCATGGTTCACTGCAGAAAACTGATAGAGACTGAAACATGAGATCATGTACAGGAAGGTAGAAGAAACCCTTTTCTAGAATTAGTTGGTACTCTATATGAACATTAATATCATGACAAAAAGTTTAATATATATATATATATGTATGTATTAATCTTACAAATTTTGAGATAATAGTTATACCTAAGAAAAGCTGCTAAAGAGTCGAAATAAGATCAAAGGATTATAATATTAGTGGCAATAAAATAACATTTAAATATTTGTTTTTCTTGTGTCACATATCAGGTGGCTCTTCTGACATGAGACTGAGATTTTTAGCTTGGGTTTAGAGAAGAGAGCCACACTCCAACTCCAGCTTTAACCTTTAACTGGACAGGAACTACAAAAGGACCAAAAGAAACACTTGAAAAGATTTATGAAATTTTATCCTATTGGAAATGCTGATTTTTTTTGTTTGCTTTTTCGAGACAGGGTTTCTCTGGTTCTGGAGCCTGTCCTTGAACTAGCTCTTGTAGACCAGGCTGGTCTTGAACTCACAGAGATCTGCCTGCTTCTGCCTCCCAAGTGCTGGGATTAAAGGCGTGTGCCATTACCGCCCGGCTCCTATTGGAAATGTAATATACCAATAGGCCAATTTACTCTTTTTCTTGAGACACTTTTTTCTGGATGAGTTATTCTTTTTCTTCAGATGTTTCATTTGTCCAGGAATCTTCAGATTCCTTAGCTGGATGCCTTTATTTTCCTGAAAAGACAGAAACAAAACCCTTCCCCAATACAAATTTTGTGGAGACTCTCTTTTGGCAAGTTATATCTGATCAAATGAAAAGCATTTGTTAGTTTTATAGGTATGTTTAGATTAAATGGCAATGACGAACTATCATCTCTTCTAATTAAGAAGTATCTCTTGTTCAAATCGAATATTTTTCAATCATAGTTTTTCTTCTGTAGAAACAAAAAAAGAAAGAAAGAAAGAAAGAAAGAAAGAAAGAAAGAAAGAAAGAAAGACAAACCCCTTTCCTGGTTTCCATTCTGAGGTCATTGCATCTTTAAAGTATACCAGCCGATTTAATTCTGTAGTTTTTTCCTACTATCCAATGTCTCTCAGCAGCTGCTGTTCTTTTCTCATTAGCATTTAGAAAATTCAAAGTTAATGAATCATTATGAAATCTATATCTGGAGATATTTTTCATTCCTTTCTATTTATTTAACATATCCTATAGAATTCAATTTGATCTTTCTGTAACTACCTGACCTGTAGGATTGTTTGGTATACCTGTAATGTGCTTTATATTATAATAAGCAAAAAACAGTTTCATTTTCTTAGTGACATATGCTGGAGTATTGTCTCTCTTTATTTGTACAGAATACCCATGATGGCCATAACTTCTAGCAAATGTGTGACTACTGAAGTTACCTCTTCTGAACTCAAAGCAGTTGACCATTGAAAACCTAAACAGGCATTAATGGTGTGGTGTACATACTTCAACTTTCCAAATTCTACAAAATGGAACACAGCCACCTGCGAGATTTCATTCCTGCAGGCGGTGGTGTTTGGCTGTATAAAAAACAGGTAGGACATTTCCTTATAATTTCCTTGGCTTGTTGCCATGTGATGGAAAAGTCTTTTTTTAAACCGTTGTTATTGATGTGATGTTTTCTATGAAATTCTGAGGCCTCCAACATATTTACAATCAGTAATTGATTACTGCATTACCTTATACTACAGGACCTGGCAGACCTATATGGAATTAGATGTGTGTTATGTATATGGGATGATTCCTATCCCTGATTATACTTTGTAACTGAATAAATAATAAAGTCAATCCTGTATCATCATCTGGTATAAATTCAGCAGTTTCTGCAATTTGCAAAACAACTCTTTCTGCATTTTGCAAATCAATAACTATGTTGGGAGGTTCTTTAAAAGCCTTTAGTACCATGACAATAGCATATAATTCTGACTTTTGGACAGAATCATAAGGCTTAGATCCACTTTACTTGAATTTTCTGACTTGTAACCCATTTTATCTGATTTATTTGCATCAGTATAGAATGTAGGAGCTCCAGATATTGGTGTTTCCTGTATAATGTGAGGAAGGAATCAGTTCTTTATAAGTTGAATTCTCTTACTTTTGGGATATTTGTTAATTTTTCCAAAAAAATTACTATAAGCTCGTTGCCAGGGTTCACTTTCTGCCCGTGATTTGTCAGTTTCATCATTAGTGAATGGTACTACAATGTCTGCTGGGTCTATTCCTGCTCATTGGTGAAGTCTCAATTTTCCTTTTAGAGTTAACTAAGACTTTTTCCACATACGTTTCAGATATTTTACTTGGTTTATGTGATAAAAATATCCATTCTAAGATAATATCTTCTCTCTGCATTACAATTCCTATAAGGGAATGTTTGGAGGGTAATATGACCAGAATGCAGTTAAGATCTGGATCCACACATACACATGTGCCTTCCATAATTCCTCTTCAATTAAAGCCAATTCTCTCTCAACTTCAGATGATAATTTCCTGGGACTATTTAACTCCTTGTCACCATCTAAGGTTTTTTTTTTTTTTTGATTTTTTGAGGCAGGGTTTTTCTGTAGCTTTTGGTTCCTGTCCTGGAACTAGCTCTTGTAGACCAGGCTGGCCTCGAACTCACAGAGATCCGCCTGCCTCTGCCTCCCGAGTGCTGGTATTAAAGGCGTGCGCCACCACCGCCCGGCAACCATCTAAGGTTTTGTTTATATTAATCAGTTCATGAGGTTTAATCCCAATAGTGAGCTATAGATGGGAAATGTCTCCTAGCAATCTTTGGAGCAATCAATCTTTTCTAATTTGTACCTTTTGGGGTCTAATTTTTTGTAAACCTATTTTATAACCTAAATCATTAATAGAATCTCCTCTTTGTACTTTTTTTAGAGCAATTTGTAATCCCCAACAAAGCAAAATTTTCTTCTTCATTCTTTCTAAAGTGTCTACATTTGAATCAGACAGCAAAATGCCATCCATGTAATGGTAAATTGTAGATTGAGAAATTTGCTTATGTATCATTTCCAATAGGTGACTTACAAAATATTGGCACAAGGTGGGGCTATTTAACATTCCCTATGGAAGACTCTTCCATTGATAGCTTTGGCAGACTGAGGATTATTATAAGTAGGCACCATGAAGGCAAATTTTCCCCTGCTTTTTTCTTGTAAAGATATCGCTATACCTAGGAGCAGGGAGCAGGGACATGTTTTATTCCTCACTACAGGGGACAGACCCAGGATGAATGGCATGAAGGGTCTTCAGAATGAACAAAGCTGTTTGTACAGTTTTAACTCAGAGGATCTGTGGGAAATGTGTGTGACACAGTTATGTTTGTGTAGGCAAGGAAGATGTGCTATGTCTCCAGTCAATGCTCTTGATTATCTAACCATGTGGGGAACACCCCAAACTGTTAATGAATGCTTCAACCTGTACTATTTCATTGTAAACTCCATTGAACTGTAACTGTTCATATGGCAGTCTCATCACACATCTGTCAACTCGACTGTCTTGTCTTAGTCACGCCTGCCTCTCCTCTGTTCTGGTATATTTTATGTTGCTCTAGCTACAGCTGGACACATTATAAACTAGAGGTTTGGTTGGTTGGTAGCTACAGCTGGACACATTATAAACTAGAGGTTTGGTTGGTTGGCTTTAGGGGTGGCTAGGAGGGTTCAAATAGCATGATACAGATGTGTTGACAAGGCTTCATTGGCTGTGTGTCACATGTGGGAGAAATGGACACAAACCCAGCAAAAGGGACCAGCTACATTAGAGCACTCCAGTTTATCAAGAGCTACACCCCTGAGATTTTCCTCACCCACAAAACTCAAATCATTCCCTTCCAAGGTCCCCCCGACCCATGACCTCAGCCCTACCTCTTAAAGCATCCACCAGTGGATGTTGCCACACTGGGGCTCAGGCCTTAGCACAAAAACTGTTGAGAAAGACACCTGAATTGTCCCCAAGCCACAGGGGACATCCACCAGCTCTTGTTCTGGGATGCGACAGGGTCAGCATATATATAGTCACACTATTGAATTGTGAACCCCCTCCATGCCACTTAAGTTGAAACAGTATCCATTTGGCCCCAAACTCACAATTTTCTTGGCTTAGCCTTTAGTGTATAGATTTGAGACATATTCTCTCCCTGCACTGAGCTAACAATTTTCACATTTTTAAAAAAGATATTTTAATTAATTAATTGATTGATTAAGTTATATGTGTGTGTTTGTGTGCATGTGTGCCGGTGCCTGTGGATACTAGAAAAGGGTGTCAAGTCCCCTGAAATTTAAGTTCCAGGTGGTTACCGGCCACCACACAGTGTGCTGGGAAATGAACTTGGGTCTTCTATAAGAGCAGCAGACACTCCCAACCCCTGCATTGTTTCTCTAGCTCCTAAACATCTTCACTGTATTAGTTAATTTTCAGCTGCTGTGATAAAATACCATGGCCAGGGTCATTTATGGAAGAGTTTATTTTGGCTTACATTTCCAGGGCACTTAAGAGTTCATTACACGGGGAGACATGGCCTCAGGTGGCAGACACAAGGCAGGGGTGGGAAGGTAGGGTATCACATGTCAGCCAGAAACCCAGCACAGGCAGAGTGAACTAGACATGGGAAGAGACCCCAAACTCTCAAAGCCCACCCCCAGTGATACTTTCCCCAGCAAGGCTGCACTTTCTAAACCTCCCAAAGCAGCATCACCACAGAGACCAAGTCTCCATATGCCTGAGCCTGTGGGGGACATTTCTCATTCAACCACCACAAAGTTTTGATGTTGAAATACCACATGATGGTACACCATATCTGAACCATTTGCTATGTAGTTTTCAGGACTCAGGCTTAGTCATCCTGGGCATGTGGGAAGACACTGAACGAAAGAGCTAAGCTGTAGTCATGCTGCAGAAACAGCACTGTTCAGAGCCTGCTTTCGCCCATAGATTCCTGGGTATGGAAGACTCCGCTCCTCCAGGCTTCAGGAAAAGCACTTGCCTGTGTAGGCAGTGGAAATGGCAGTGACTTAGGCAGAATTTTAATTATATATCGCAAGGACCAACGGTCTTTATGGGTCTATGTCACATTGTTTAGTCACCAGGTGACTGTGGAACAGAACAGAGATGTCATTATACTTTGACCTGGAGACATAAAAACCAAGAGGGTGGAGGTCCTGGTATCAGTGAGGGGAGACTCTTGTTTCATACCTTTTTTATTACTGTGTGCCAGCATCATTTGAAATTGTCTACTGATTTATTTTTTACTTTTTAATTGTTATATTTTAAATTTATTTGCTCTAACCTTCATTTCTTTAATGCCCATACATGTGTGTGTGCTGGCTATTAGCACACGTGTTGAGGTGAGAGGAAGACTTTCAGTGGTCACTATTCTCCTTCCACCAGGTGGGTTCCAGGGGTCAAACTCGAGTCATCAGCCTTGGTGGCAGGTGCCTTTACCTGCTGAGCCATTTTGCTGGCCCCTGTTTTTTTTTTTTATTCTTTGACAGTGTCATGCATGTTTATGATTAATTTTATTCCTTCTCACTTATATCACCCTATTACTCTTTCTGCCCCACCCCTGTCCTGCTGGAACCCCTTTTTTACAAGTCTCCCCTTTTGGTGCATGTATTACCACTGAGTTTAAGCAGGCATTCCTGAATGAGCATAGGCGGTGGTCATTTGCTGGAGCAAAATTTTCTGGCTATATCACTGAGTAAAGTGACATTTTCCCCAGGGCCACCTTCAACTGTCACCTTATTTATTGTTTTGAGACTGGGTCTCATGTAGCTCAGACTATCTTCTGATTCACTATGGAACCTTGACATTCTAATACTCCTGTCTCCAGGTCCTGAGTGCTGGGATCACAGGTGTGTGCCACCACCGAACTGTGTCCCCAGCGCCTTCTAAATGATTTATAGTGTGTTCCATGAAGTATAGCTTAAATACAACTCTACATCATTGCATGGGATTGCTATAGGAGTCCCACATGCTAATGTTTGTGTGTGTGTGTATCTTATGGTATACATGTCTGTGGTTGTCTCTGACTGTGCAGGTATGTGGGGGTTATCTATGCTTGTGCAAACATGGGGAGGTTGGCTGCCTCATTTTGAGACAGGGTTTTGTGATAAACATGGAGCTCACTGAGTGGCAACTGGCGGGTGAGTAAGCTTTGGAACCCACCTGCTTCTGCTTCCTCTTCCCAGTGCTGGGTTACAGACCACAGGGCCCCACTTTTCCTATAGGCTCTGGGGATCCTAACGCAGGTCCCCACACTTTACCAACTGAGCCATTCATTGCCACAGCTCAATGCATGTTGTTATTACTACTGTTTTTTTTAACTTTTTTTTTTTTTTTGAGACAGAGTCGTGTCGTACTGCATAGCCCTGGTCTGGAACTCCCGGTCCTCTGGCCTCAGCCTCCGAGTGCTGGGAATATCAGTGCCAGCCTCTGTACTTATATTAAAAATTATTTTTATAGACATGCTGTGTACTCTAAAGTGAGTGTCTTCTGTCTCTGTACTGGGCTCTCCCTCCCTGCCATGCTCTCAGGGTCCTGGAGCGTAAGGGCACAGTAGGAGCATCGGCTGTCACTGCCATTCTGCCCTGGGCACAATAGTCTAAGGACGCTTTGGACACAGTCAGAGAAAAGTAAAGAAAAATTTAACTTGAATTTGAAATACTTGCTTTTGCAAACTTCGACTTGAAAAGAAGCCGCTGTGGAGTAGTGAGCAGCTGTAAAGAAGTCGGCTCCTTACTCCGGTCTCACCTTACTGTCCTGTAAGGCTGTAATTCTCCTGGACTGTAATTCTCAAGCCGTGTCCCTGAAGTGGCTGCAGTGGGGAGAGGCCCTTTTAGCCCCCTCTGTAAACAAAAGTAGTGGTTAAGGTTTGTTGTTTTCTTTCTCTAAATCTCACCCTCTGTTTTTGTGTATCTGACTTTGATGTAAGATTAAAATATTTTAAAATAAAAATCCTATAGCTAAGTGGCATGTGGGGTGTATGCCTATAATCTAGGCATTTGGGAGGCAGAGACTGTGAGTTCAAGGCCAGCCTGGACTTCGTGTTAAATCTTATCTCAAACCAACTAACCAACAACCAGTACCCTTACTGGTTGAATAAACTGCGGGGGCCATCATCCATCCTCGCTCTTCGTGGTTATACTCGTGAGCACCCACAGGCTGTTTGTGCTATGTGGGTGCTCTTCTCCGGAGCTTTAAGCGGGCCTCTGGGGTTTTTTTGGAGCAGTGTTTGGTCCTGGGTCTATAACCTGCTTAACATCTAAGTGTGAACTCAGAGAACTATTTTTCATAGCAGAATTCTGAAATCTGAACAAGCTTTGGCAGCTGAAAGCTGGGGGAAAAAAACTCCAACAACCCTAGAGCCTTCTCCAGAAGCTGTACTGTTTTGTTGGGTGCAGGTAATGGCGAGGGCGGGGACGGGGGTGCAGAGCCGTGGGAACAGCGCCACCTAGTGGTCTTATCATTACTTTTGCGAGTGAGATGGGTGCAGTGCCTGCTCCCACCAGGCTGGGGCTGCAATCTTGGACATTGGACTCTGATTCCGGGATTAGGAAGGGGCCTGGAGGCATCCAGACTAGAACCTATCTCCAGAAGGCCCAGCGGCCTGACTCGAGCGTCTTCTCGGAAAGCTGCCGTACTCTTGAGGATCAGAAAGACTACTGGGGCCAGCTGTGTGCTTGTTGGAAGAGGTAAGAAGGGCATGTGACTGGCATCCATGGAACCCCATTTGGATCTGGAAGGAAGAGGACTAGATGATTTCACAAGAGATATGACCAGGCTCAAACCAAGAGCCTGGGAACCAAGCCATCTGCAGCAGGAAGACAGGTAGGTGACCACTTCTCACCTTAGCCCTGTCTTGAGCGGTCACTCCACCTCTCCCATTGCTGCCACCCACCTCCCAACACAGGGTACCAGGAAGGTGAATTAAGATGTCAGTTTCCTAGAACTTGGAAGTCCCCAGAAACCCTTGGGTCTGTCCCCCTCCTTTCCTTCTCTGTGGGAATCCACAAACACTACACAGCTCTGTCTGATCCAAAGGTGACATTCTCCAAGGCAGGGGACACTTAAGTAATGGGTACTTTTCCTAACAGCTACATCGAAATAAATAAAAGAAGCAAATAGAGTTAATTTGGTTAGTAAATTTTATTTTATCCAACAGATCCAATGTCTTGTCATCTTAACATGTTATTAAAATTGAATTTCGAGCCAGGCATTGTGGTTCACGCCTGCAATTGCAGCGCTTGAGAGACTGAGGCAAGAGGATTGTGATTGGAGGGTAGCCTGGTTTAAAACAGAGAGACGATCTTAAAAAGTAAACAATAGAGTAATGGAATATTTAAATCCACCCCACCCCCATTCTAAGACTGTGGGATTAGGCATGTATTTTACACACACAATACACTTCAGCTTGGACACATGTGAATGCTCAGTAGACACACACACACACACACACACACACACTCCACTAGTAGTTAGTGCCACAAAGGGCACAGCCTTCCTTGGTAGAAGAGACAAACCTGAACTGGCGAAGTCATGGGAGACTTCCTGGAGGAGAGGGAAATTCATACTGGGTGTGGTGGTTTGAAACACAATGGCCCCCATAAGGAGTGGCACTTTCCGAAGATGTGGCTTTGTTGGAGGTGGCCTTGCGGGAGGAAGTGTGTCATTATGGAGGCAGGCTCTGAGGTCTTCTATGCTCAAGCTACACCCAGTGAGGCACACAGTTGCTTCTGCTGCCTGTGAAGACCTCTCAGCTCCTTCTCCAGCACCTTGTCTGCCTACATGCTGCCATGACCTGCCATGATGATAATGGACTGAACCTCTGAACTGTAAGCCAGCTCCAATGAAATGTTTTTCCTTATGAGAGTGGCTATGACCATGGTGTCTGTCCACAACAATAGAAAGACTAAGACACTGGGCCCTGGTGGCTGTGTGTTGAGGCAGCAGTGTTTGGCCTGAGGAAGATAGCTTATCTATCCCCATTCTACTGGAGTGTGTATGAACAGCTGGTCCCTCTCCCCTCCAACTTCCCCTCATCACTTTCTTTTCCAAATCTCACACAGCCACCATGGCCCAGCATGCATGCCCTCTCCTCCAGGAAGTCTCCCGTGACTTTGCCAGTTCAAGTAGATCTCTTCTACCAAAGAATGTTGTGCCCTTTGTGGCACTACTAGTGATGTGTGTGTGTGTGCGCGTGTGTGTGCACGAGCATGTGTGTATGTGTATGTGTGTGTGCGTGTGCACGTGTGTGCGCGCGAGCATGTGTGTATGTGTGTGTGTGTGCCCATGTACACACACAGATATGGAGGCCAGAGAACAACTTCAGATGTCTATCCTCAGTCATTGCCCACCTTTTTTTTAAAAAAAATATTTATTTATTTTTAATGTTATGTGCATTGGTATTTTGACTACATGTATGTCTGTGTGGGTATCAGATCCCCTGGAACTGGAGCTACAGACATTTGTGAGCTGTCATGTGGGTGCTGGGAATTAAACCTGGATCCTCTGGAAGAGCAGCCAGTTCCCTTAACCACTGAGCCATCTCTCAGCCCCACACCTACCTTGTGTATTGAGAGAGGGTCTCTTATTGGCCTGGAACTCACAGAGTAGCCGGCTGGCCCTCGAGTCCAGGGATCTGCTTGTCTCTGTTGTGGTGTTGGGATTCCAAACACACACCACCACATCTGGCTTTCTAAAAATTATTCTTGTTGAACTAGTTCCAGGACAGGCCCCAAAGCTACAGAGAAACCCTATCTTGAAAAAAAAAATTTTTGTTAAAAACAGGGGTTCTGGGGCTTCCAGTCAGGCCCTCATGCACTCAAGCCGGCAGTTCACTGACTGAGCCTCTCCCCCGGGGTCTTTGAAGGATTGAAAAACATCAACAACAAAACACCTCTCTGGGCACCTCCTCTGGGTGCTGTAGAAAAATGTTTGGGGCTGACATCCGGTCCAGTGACCCCCCTCTAGGGTTCAGCCCCACAGAAAACCCTCCACTGGGGCCCTATAACTGTCAGTCTCTTCTGAGACTCTCAGAGCCACGGGTGGAGGTGCCCAGTTAGCGAGTGCGTGTCAGAGGCAGTCTCTCACGTGGGTGGAGGTGCCCAGTTAGCGAGTGCGTGTTGGAGACAGTCTCTCACCTGCACACCCCTGGTGACAGACGTTCCCCAAACCACAAGCAAGCCCATGTCCCAGTCTCCCAGGTCTTTTTCCAATTTCATTTTATGTATTTATTCTGAGTGGGGGAAACAGGCCACAACTTATATGTGGAGGTCAGAGGTCAACTTGTAGGCATTGGTTCTCTCCTTATCACATGGGTGCTGGGTTGAGAAGCCAAGTTGTCAGGCTTGACAGTAAGCACTTCTACCCATGAGCCATTTCTTTAGCCATCTTTAGTTCCTTAGGGTCCAGAATGACCCTAATGAATAATTAATTAAGCCAGAGTTGATAGAGACTACAATTCTACACTTTTTGTTTTTTCATATTTATTTTATTTTATTTTTTGAGGCAGAGTTTCTCTGTAGTTTTTGGTTGTTGATGTGGGAGTCCCCTCTGTGTGCTGTGATTATCATTAATGAATAAAGAAACTGCTTTGGAGCTATAGCAAGGCAGAACTTAGGTAGGCAGGGAAAGCTAGGTTGAATGCTGGGAAAAAGAAGGGCAGAGTCAGGGAGCCGCCATGGAGCCACCAGAGTCAGACATGCTGAAACTTTGCCGGTAAGCCATTGCCACATGGCAATACTCAGATTAATGGAGATGGGTTAAATTAAAATGTAAGAGCTAGCCAATAAGAAGTTAGAGCTAATAGGCCAAGCAGCAGTTTTGTTTTTTGTTTTGTTTTGTTTTTTGATTTTCGAGACAGGGTTTCTCTGTAGTTTTTGGTGCCTGTCCTGGAACTAGCTCTTTGTAGACCAGGCTGGCCTCAAACTCACAGAGATCCGCCTGCCTCTGCCTCTCAAGTGCTAGGATTAAAGGTGTGCACCACCACCACACAGTAATTACACTTTTCTAATCGGGAAACTGAGGCCTACTGAGGGAAGGAATGTTACTAGGTCATAAAGCAAAGATTCTCATCTGAGTAAGATACCTCAGAGGGAAAATAAGAAGCCATGCAAACATGAGGACCCGATCCCCAGAACTCACAGCAGGAGGGGAAGTTGTCCTCTGACTTGCACACGCACACCATGGCACACACCCAGAGCACACGTCATTGTCATCTATTCTCCTGGTTCCTCTTAGGCTTCCCCCACTCCTGCATTGTGGCCTGTGGCACCTGCTGGCTGGATAAAAGCAGCCAGATTTATTTTATTCATTAATAGATAACAACTTATTCTTTATTAATAATCACCTTTAAGGTGGCTGAACAGGTGAGGACTTAGCGGGCACCTCTCCACACGGTCTCCACTCTCTGGCCACCGCAAGGGCATCGCTCCTCCCTGCCCACACCCAGGGTTCATCCTCAAGGAGGACGCTCCAGCACGTGCCACAGTGGTCTCACTGGTAACTCTCAGGACCACACGAGAAGCACACTTTTCACCTGCTCCCACAACCCCTGCAGGTTCAGAAACATGTCTGGCTTCTCCATATAAATATAGCCTGGAAGTTTACATAACAGGAGAAATTAGGAGTCCAATAGCCTGGGCTCTGGAATGTTTCCATTCTAGACTCATACAGTGATAGAGCTACAGTGTGTCTCTCTCTCACCCACCCCCCTCACTCCACTTCCTCTGCTAGCTCTGCCCTATGCAGGAGAGGCGCTGACTCTGCTGAGGCACCTCCAGTTCGGGTTTGCCGCCACGTGCACTTTGCAGAATTCCCAGTAGGTGGCACCAAACTGCTGCCCACAACAACCTGTGGGCGTCTCTATCAGATAGTGGCCCCTGTGTATGTGAAGGCTGGTATTAAAGACAATGCTGCCTTCTGGTCACCCACAGTGAAGGCCAACAAAGCTTGGCTCATTTACTACTGTCTAGTGCTCAGTGAGGACTGGGCTCTAGGTCTCCCTCAGCCCAGGCACTCGTTTTGGGGTGGGGGGAAGGTAGGGTGCAATGCAAGAGCAGACAAAGTTCTCTGCACCCCCTACTCTGGCTCTGAAGGGACAAGTTGGTGTTCTAACCCTGGAGCAGATGGGAAAGCTGGCTCTCTGATGTGGGAGTGTCATATATCAATCTGTTGATTTCATTGGCTAAGCAATAAAGAAACTGCTAGGCCCATTGGATAGGCCCACCCTTAGGTGGGTGGAGTAAACAGAACAGAATGCCGGGAGGAAGAGGAAGTGAGGTCAGACTCCACAGCTCTCCTCTCGGGAGCAGAAGAGAGGCCATGCTCCGCTCTCCCAGGCAGGCGCACACAATGAAGCAAGCCGCCAGGTCAGACATGCTGAATCTTTCCCGGTAAGACCGGTGCTCACAGATTATTAGAGATGGGTTGATTGGGATATCAGAATTAGCCAGTAAGGGCCAGAGCTAAGGGCCAAGCAGTGATGAAAAGAATACAGTGTCTGTGTAATTATTTTGGGGCATAAGCTAGCCGAGCCGGGCAGGCGGCTGGGGTGTTTGGGGACGCAACCCTGCCGCCGCCCATATTACTACAAATGGCGCCCAACGTGGGGCCAACTGAATCCACAGAAAGCCTGAAAAAGCTTGGGAAAGAGTAAAGCATGTTTTATTGATAGTAGTGATTTCTTGGGTCTACTCTGCTTGCTAGAGGCAAGCAAGCGCTCTCATCTAAGAGAGGCTTCCTGACTCAGCTTCAGCTGCAAAACCTGCAGCTCATTAAGAGGTCCTGCCACAAAACACTTAAATGGTGTTGACGAAAAGCTGAACACATGCTTTTCGGTTTTCAGCCGTAGCAGGAAAAAAGCTGCGCCGTTTAAAAATGCCGGCTTCCTGGGCTGTCCTGCAATGGCAAACTCTGACTGTTTGAGGCAGGAGGGCCGGCTACTGAGAGAGGACTTGAGTGTTGTCTGTTGTAGCTTGCTGGCTGGCAGGGACCTTACAGCCAGTACCTCAGCCATGAGGCTGGAAAGCTAAGGAATGGGCTACATCTAGCCCGCAAAGCCACGGCTTTAATTCTACTGATATTGCTTGCTAAATTAAGGACTCATGTGGTCAGAAAAAAAAGAGATATACAGTAAAGAGAGATTCAAAGACAAAGAAAATTTTTAAATGGTTTAAAGTGTGTTAAAAATATATGCAAGCTGAAAGTTGAAGTTCTTAAAGCAAAAAACAAAAAAAGGAAGAGAGTTGTTTTGTGTCGTAGTACACACTTTTAATCCCAACACTTGGGAGGCAGAGGGAGATAGACCTCTGTGACTTCAAGGTGTGGTAGCACACGCCTTTAATCCCAGTGCGTAAAAGGCAGAGACAAACAGATCTCTGTGAGTTCAAGGTGTAGTAGCAAACACCTTTAATCCCAATGCCTGGGAGGCAGAGACAGGAGGATCTCTGAGAGTTCAAAGACAGCCTGGCCTACAGGGTTATTCCAGGTCAAAGATATACGCTCAAAAAGCAAAAAGTTAACCTAGGAATGTCACAGCTTAGATTCTTAAGCGCCTAGTGATTTAAAGGCGCAAATCAAAATTGCTCCTGGATAGTAAAAAATTGCAGATTCACAATAGGACAGATTCAGACCACTAAATGAGTCACACTGTTGGATGAATGTACGTAGGCTTGGGAGAGAGAAGAAAAAGTATATAGAGAATAAAGTTAATGGTTTAAAAAAAATGGTAAAGTCTTTAAAGAGACAGAATAAAGTAAAGTGATAGAGTAAAAATAAGCCGCGTAAAGATGGAAAATTCACAGAGTCTGGATTATGTACATTGTGTTTTCTTTAAAATTTTTGACTGTGAAGGAGCTAAGTACAGAGAGACATTTCATTATATGGGCTGCCAAGTGGAACCAGAATGGATATCATGAAGGTAAGATTTCAAAATTTGGATCTAAGGATATGATGCTTTGGAAAGGAGAGTCTTCTTTTGTTTTCACAGAGGATGAGACCCTGTTCATTTCTTCTATTCCGATTTGGTATGATGGACCACGTCCTACTGAAGGGTTGCTGTGAACATCTTCAGAAAATTGCTTTGCTCGACTGCCAACTGAGATGAAACTAGCACACAGGTTACACCATGAAAGACCTAATTAACAACGCCCCCATTCAGCAGGAAGCAGTTTGGAGAGAAAAAACTGCGCCCATGTTCCCAAATATAGTTTATAAATGTTCTTTTACATTTAAAGGGGGAAATGATATAGGTATGAATAATTTGTATTGATAGAGATTTACGGTCAATTTTGTTATATGTATAAATGTTTCTGATGTAATTTTTACTTGATAACTGTTATATGTAATTTTGCTATGTTAAGGTTAAAGCCTTCCTTTTTTTGTTTAAACAGAAAAAGGGGAAGTGATGTGGGAGTGTCATATATCAATCTGTTGATTTCATTGGCTAAGCAATAAAGAAACTGCTAGGCCCATTGGATAGGCCCACCCTTAGGTGGGTGGAGTAAACAGAACAGAATGCCGGGAGGAAGAGGAAGTGAGGTCAGACTCCACAGCTCTCCTCTCGGGAGCAGAAGAGAGGCCATGCTCCGCTCTCCCAGGCAGGCGCACGCAATGAAGCAAGCCGCCAGGTCAGACATGCTGAATCTTTCCCGGTAAGACCGGTGCTCACAGATTATTAGAGATGGGTTGATTGGGATATCAGAATTAGCCAGTAAGGGCCAGAGCTAAGGGCCAAGCAGTGATGAAAAGAATACAGTGTCTGTGTAATTATTTTGGGGCATAAGCTAGCCGAGCCGGGCAGGCGGCTGGGGTGTTTGGGGACGCAGCCCTGCCGCCGCCCATATTACTACAGCTCTCATTGAAGACTGACTGCCTGGGACGCCAGGTGGGCTCAGGGCGAGGCTACTCCCTGGACAGGTGCTGGCAACTAGCAGGAGGCTTATTCTGCCGTGGCTATTCCCTTATTAACATAAACATGGCTGGGAGGTGCACCCAATATGGTAGTAGGTGCTAGGTGTATATGACTGTCTAAATTAATTAATAAAATTAAAAATCCTTTGATATAGGGGTTCACTTATTTCAGGCTGTCCTTGAACTTGCAAGGTATCAGAGAATGACCTTAAACTTCTCATCTCCTGCCTCCACCTCTACCTCCCAAGTGCCTGCATTACAAGTGTGTGCTGCCACATCTGATGTAGGTGGTGCTGGGCATGGATCCCAGAGCACAATCTAAGTAGGATTCTACCAAAGGAGCTACATCTCCAGACCTAAGATGAAACAAAATTTAAAATACAGTTCCTGCCAGGTCTGTTGGCCCATGCCTGTAATCCCAGCATTCAGGAGACTGAGGCAGGAGGATTACTATGAGTTTGAAGCCAACTGGGATGCATAGCTATATCCTCATCAACAGCAATAGTACTGAAGTGGAAAATCCAGTGTCTTAGTTCCGTTAGCCGCATTCAGACACATGTGGCTGGTGGTCTGCCCTGGGCCAGCATAGAGATGAGTATGTTAACCCTTGGAAGTTCCATTGGGCACACGAATTGAAGCCCACTTCATTTCCCAGCGACAGGATTGTGTGGGTATGTCATTGTATACCTGACCCTCTACACACTACTGTGGTGTGAATTCTAATTGGTCTTAATAATAAAACCTCAAGTCCGATATTAGGGGGGTGAAAGCTGAAAGATCAGAGAAGCAAAGCAGCCAGCCACTAGCTCTTACCTCTACCAAATCCTCAGATCCAAGAGGGCAAGATCCTATCTCTATGAATCCTCAGACAGAATGCCCTGAGCTCCTGTCTCCTCCTGACTTATATTCCTCTCTCCACCCAGCCGTATTCTTTCCTGTCTCCACCTTCCTAGTGCTGGGATTAAAGGTGTGTGCCACCACTGCCTGGCCTCTAGGGCTATTATTGGCTCGCTCCTCACTCTGATCCTCAGGCAGGCTTTACTTGTTACAACAGAAACAAAGTATCACCACACATTGCCTTCCACGGATGTGGTCTGACAGGTGGGAGCAGGCAGTCCCGGTCCAAATCCTTGAACCTGCTGCTTCCTATGACTGAAGATTCGGCCAAGCCACTTAGCCTTACTCCAGCTGTGTTCTCATCTACGGAGAGGAGAAAATATTGTCCAGATGCCACAGTTATTAAATAGTAACAGGTGAGTCCCCAGCTCAGCTCTGTAGCCGAAGCACTCTCGTGCTAGCTTGTCACCATGGAGACTTGTGCCAGGATCATGGGGAGCACAAGGCTTGATTCTTGTCCAGAAGAAGATGGCCATCTAGGTGGAAGGTAAGAGACATGACGTGACCAGCCCAAGACCATTCTCTGCGGTCCCGTCTAGGGTCAGATGGGGTCCTGTGGCACGGGACCCCAGGAGGAGGACCATGCTTAGGAGAGGTCAGATGGGGTCCTGTGGCACGGGACCCCAGGAGGAGGACCATGCTTAGGAGATTCATGTGAGCATGCTTGCATGGGGTTTGGACCAACAGAGATAATGGGGGAAAGCAACCTCGTGGTGCGATGTTGGGCAATGGAAGGATGGAGAAAGATTCGGAGGTTGAGAGGGAAGGCTGAGCTGAGACAGTGCAGAGTGGCCCAGTGGGGAAGGGAGAAACCAAGGGGATCGAGTATGAGAAACTAGGCCATGCTGCTGCAGATGGTTGGGGTGTGTGTGTGTGGGGGGGGCTGGTACTGGAAAAGACAAAGCTTGGGGACCAATTCTGATGGTTGCAGAAGGAGGAACCCTGGGGAGGGGGATTGTGCAGCAGAGGTGACCTCTCCTCTGTGTGTTTTCTCTCTGGCCAGCACCTCCAAGGCTCCAGAGCTGGGGCTGACCCCGGGCTGGCAGCAGTCAAGCCGGGAAAATTCTTGTCCATTTCTAGTGGCCGCTTCTCCAGATCCTGCCTGTAAACACTATTTATTTTGGAAAGCAACGGCTCTGTTTTCAAATAAAACATTGGGACATGCAGTATTGGATTTCCCTGATCTGACATTGACCTAGAAAAATGTGCTGGCAGAAACAGAAAATGTGATGCCCCACTGTGCTGGCAGGCACAAGTGTCTCTGCTCTTGGCAGTGGCTGCAAAGGTTAAGAGGCAAGGAAGTGGGTGGGGCTTTCTCCCGGCCGGAAGCTCGCTCTTGCCCCAAAGAGGGGAACAGCTGAGGACCAAGGGACAGTGTGGGCTTCTCATAGCCCCTGTGTGCATGGTCATGAGGAACAGGAAAAGAGGTAACCAGTGATGATGGAGTGGGCAGCAGAGAAGAAGCTGGCGAAGGGGGAGGGACCGGCAGGTCCCCAAACCAAGAGCAGCCATTGGATGTGCTGAAGGTGGACAGAGCCCAGTTCTTAGGAAAATGACCAATGAGCCCTAAAGGAGATCTGGAGTTCATTCCTGTCTCTCAAGGGACAGGTTTCTAAGAGACAGGGTGGCCATATTCAGCCTCAGGGGGAAGTCATGGCCTGTCACAGGCTGGCAGGAGACTAGGCACTTCTGTAAAGGTGGGGTGGAACTGGGAAGCAAAGTTAACAGCGGGAGCCCCGTGTCATAGCGGGAACATCTGGGGTCATCTAGGGCGCAGGGTCCTGATCTCACTTACAAAGGAGGCCCAGAGAGCCACAGAAACCTCCACTGAGCCACTAAATCTCCAGGAACAGCCCCCAGTTGAGCCAGAGACCTTGTTCTGTGTATTTCTCACAGAGAAGATACCGTACCCCTTCATCACCTCCCCACCACCCCCCGCCGGATGAACTGAGATCAGAGGTGCGCAGTACCTGGCTGGGAGCTGAGTGCAATGAGGGCTCAACAATGCTGTGCCACTTGGCAGGCTGGGCCTCATTGTCCTCATTTGTACACGACAAATAATAACCAATGTGCCCCACAGAACTGCTGGGGAGGGCCAGAGAGACGGGCCAGCTGGTAGAGCACTTGTCTAATGTGCGAGATAGCCCGGGCTCCATCCTTAGCACCATATGCACCATGGGTGCAGTGGTCCATGTGTGTGAAGCTAGCTCAAGAGAGGCGGAGGCAGGAGTTTAAGGTCACCCTCTGCCACATAGTTCAAGGCCAGCTTGGGCTACATGAGACCCTATCCCTGAAAAGAAAATTAAAACCTGTAGGTGATTAAATGAGCTCTCACACACAAAACCACCCTCCCGGTGCCTGTGTGGAGTAATCTCAGCTGTTTGCCATGTTAAATATTCTGCTCACTTGTCTCATCATGGTACCCTTCCACTTCCTTGTTCACAGTGTCTTTGAGGAGAGTTTGCAGTATGTTGAGTACTGGGAATGCTCCAGGGAACAAGAAGAGCCCAGGGGCACGGAGTGTGACAGTCAAGTTGGCGAGTCCCCTGACAGGAGCAGCCTCAGTTCACAGTTTCAAAGGGTGACGTCCATCCTGGTAGAGAAGGCAGGGCAACAGGGGTGGCTCTCTCTGTGTCTGCAGGGACGTGGGGCAGTTGTTTCACATGCGGTGGTTAGACCAGGAAGCCATGTATGGGATCCGAGGCAGGGCCAGGCCGTGTAGCCACAACTGCCCCCCAACAGGGCTTCACCCCTGCCAGTCATGCTTCTGGTCCCAAAGATACCACAACTTCCTAAAGCAGTTCCAACTCCTGGGGCAAAGTGTTCAAAAGCGTGGGCCTGCTGGGGGCATTTTACACTCAGCCCGTGACAGTTCTCAGACCAGCCATGCTCATGTCTGATCCCCGGATTTGGTGAGCATCCGGGTCAGGTGACTGAGAACTAAGGTTGCAGAGGGAGGGGTGGCTAGCCTGGGATTACCAGGGGGTGCCTATCTCATCCCGAAGCCATTAAAAGGAGGCTAGAACTGCAGGCCAGCCACGGTGCTGGTGGAAGACCCGATGGCAGAGGAGGCAAAGAAAGGTCTGAGCGTGGAAGCCATGGGATCAAGAAAGGCAAGGAGATGGGGAGGGACAGGCTCCCCTTCATGTCAGCTTGATGAGACTGGACCTTCCAGAGTCTAGAAATTCACATGACTTTAAGCCTCTCACTTTGGGGAGTTATAGCAACCAAGGGAAACGAACACAAACTCTCGGCATGGAGCGTCCCATCCTTTTATGGAGAGACAAGCAATGAGGATCTAGAAGGCAGGGTAAGCTGGACACAAGGATTGCAGCTGGGGGCAAGGGTCAGACAGGCCATCAGTCTCTCCCTCCCACTCATCCACCCCAGGTTCACACCCCTGCTCTTGCTGCCGGCAGCATTCAGTGCTCCCTGGCTGTCCTGGGCTAGAGAGAACCAGGAGGGCACTGGTGGGGCCTGTGACCAGGGTCTAGAGTATTAGCCGGTCCCCAGGTCCCTGGGTGGGACAATGAGGAACTGTGATTTGTCCAAGCCTGTGAGCAGAGAAGGGCAGAGCTGGCAGGCCGCCCCAGTGTCTCCTAGGTATCTGTGATTACAAGCTCTCATCGCTATAATAAAGAACACCTCTATTCCTCCCATTTGGAAGCCGTAAAATACCACTTGGGCTTGGCTTTCATCTTTCCAGGCTGCGGGCTGCTTACCGAAGCCTTCCTCTTTCATCTCTCTTGCCTTTAATTGGCAGGTCTGAGGCCAGGGATCTCAGGAGCCGGCCAAGGCCTGACTCCAGTCAATCTCCCTGTTCACGTCACCACACAGATCTCTGCTCCATCCTGGAGCAGACAGCTGAGCAAGGCCTGAGTGGGGCAGAGAGATGCAGAAGAGCTTAACCCAGCAGGGGGCCCATAAGTAGGTGGGGCTTGTGGCTTGGCTGGGGTAATTAACCTGTTTCCTGGTCCCTCGGGTGTTACTTGGGGGTAGATAGAGTTCATCATCCTTGGAAGGATGATGCTTGAGGCCAATGTCCAGGAACCCAGGTGGGACATTGCTCAAGGATGCTGTATCTGGGGAGAACTGTTTACACGGTGGATGTTTTAATGTATAGTGGCACGCTTGGCGTAGCTCCCCTTGACCTAACTTCGCCATGATACTCAGGGATGTGCACAAACTGAGGCACATGTATGTCCCTGTTTTACATGCATGAGAGGGGGTCAGAGGTCAGGTGGAGGCTGACACCAGGAGCAGGGCTTTTGCTCTGGCAGAAGGGAGACTTTACCCTTAGATGAAGGGGGCCAAATACCATTGAGCCTTGGAGCCTCTGAGACTGTGATGCTGTTTGTTTGCCTCAGAGGACTACTGGGGTGAGGAGGGGGCTCAGACAGAATGCATGCACCGTTGGCCGTAGCATGCCTCACGGAATATACGTTTGAGCCAGGCAGTCACCATCTATGTCCACCTTCTCTGTGATTGACAGCATGCTTCCAGGGTCAGCCTGCCCTTGACCCCTCTCATTTCATTCTCCCACCCCCGAAGCTGAACCTAGCCCTGCGCAACTATGTTCACTGTGGACAAGCTGTCTCCGCCCTCAGAGTCCCCTATGGGGAAGCAGTATATAGAGGAGGGAGGAAGGGAGGGAGAGAGGGAGAGCAGACCTGGGTGGCTGGCTTTACCCACCCCATATCCTCTGTCTCCCACAGTTACTTCTCAGCCTAGGCTGCAAAGTGAATCCCAAGCCAGTCTGGGCTCCAGAATGAGACCAGTGCTAAAAATCAGACATGGCTTCATTCTTGGAGTTTTTAGGGGGTGGTGCTGGCTATGGGTCTGTGCTTGATGACATCTGGAAGCCACCCAGAGTCACTTAGGTGACACAGTGGCTGAACCCTGGGTTGTTCTCTGCTCTCATGCACTTGCTCCTAGAAGCAGTCTAAAGCTGTATACCTGAAATGTAGGTGTAGCTCAGTTTGAGACTTGACAATATCTTTTGTCGTCATAGTGATGTTTATAGTTCAGAAACAAAATATGCTTCAAACATAAAAGTAGTCTCAAATCACTGGCTGGGCCTCTCCAGCTTTATTGAGATAGAATCAACAAATGAAGATAATATATGTATAAATACGGTGTAGGCCTGTAATCCCAGCACTTGGAAGGCAGAGGCAGGAGGAACGGAAAATTCTGAGCTTCCCTGGGTGTTGTGAGAAGTCTTCCCCCAGGGAGATGCAAATCACATCTTTCCCCTTCTTCCTGAGACTCCAACAATAAAGTGAAGACCGAATCACCACAGCTCACTCTGAGGAACCAGAGTTCACTGGGCAGGGGTGAGGTGTTCCGGACAGGAGTGTGAGTGGCCCCAGAGCAGCCACACTGGACGCTCTTCCCCTGCTTAGCTGACGGTTTCCCCGTAGCCGCCTAGATGGAGTGTTAATCTTTACTAATGAAATACCCTACACTTTATACAGACTATACTTGAGCATTCCCTAAACTCCTAGGCCACATGCAACTGGGACAGAATTGCACTTACATGTAGGCGGGAACAGGTGAAATCTCAGAAGAGTCTACAGACTCTCCCCACCTGCTTCTGTGAGGGAAAGCTCGCAGCAGCCGTAGAACGCTATTTAAAGATACCCGGATGGAAACAGCCATGAGCAAGCAAGTGTCTGGTTATACTATATACAGACGTGTGCACACATAGTACGGGCTCGACTCTCAGAAGATGAGGCTGCAGCGTCAAGAAGACAAAGTGCTCGTCAAGGAAGCATGAGGACTTCAGTTTGATTCTCAGCGTCCTTGTAATAGTCAGATGTGGTGGTGCATGCCTGCAATGCTGGAGCCCGGGAAGCAGAGACAGGAAGAAGCCTGGGCCTTCCTGGCAGACCGTTTAGTCAACTCTGTGAACTCGAGCCCCAATGAGAGACTCTGCCTCAAAAAATAGTGTGGAGAGAAACTAAGGAAGAAATTCAGTGCTGACCCCTGGCTTTTGTCCACATGTATAGATATGTGTATGTGCACACACACATGAACACATGCACACACATGTGTGCACACACACAAACATTTATATATAAATTCATTGGCTCTTGGTGAAATTTGGCCATCTTGGTGTTCTGTCCTAAGCAGTGACCCTGGTCCTCAGAAATTCCTTGCAAATACCAACTTCAGTGACTGTTTGCTGCTCTTTCAGAAGGCTTACCTAATTTTTTTTTTGGATAGGGTTTCTTTGTATAACATCCCTGGCTATTATGGAACTCACTGTATAGACCAGGCTGGCCTCAAACTCACAGAAATCACAGGGATATCCCCGCCTCTCCCCTCTGAAAGCTGAGATTAAAGGCACCACACCACAACCACCTGGTTTATATATTCTAAATAATGCATTGCTTCTAAGCATTTAGAGTGTTTCTAGCTTTTCATTAACTTTTAAAAAAATATTGTTATGAATTTAAAGATTTAAGATTTTTGTGTATATTTTTTTATGATGCCCTTAACATGAATTACTTGGTTCACAAGGTAAGAAATATAACTTCATCATAGTTTATTGAAACATAACTTACATGACAGAAAATCTACCCTTTTTAAGTACAGAATTCAATGATTGTTGAAATTGTTCACGGGTTGGAGAGATGGCCCAGTACAAACAAGCACAGCTCTTGCAGAGGACTGGAATTTGGTTCCCAGCACCTACATCAGAGCCTCACAACAGCCTGTAACTCCAGCTCCAAGGCTCTATTGCCCTCTTCTGGCCTTCATCAGCACTGCATGCACACACACACCCCACTACACATACAATTTAAAATAATGATGATGATGATAATAATATCTTAAAAGCGATGCAGCCATTTCAAAAATGTGGTTTTAGAATATTTTTATAGTTTAAGAATATTTTTATCAACCAAAAATGTTTTCTTATGATTATTCATAGTCAATTTTACCTCTTCCTTAGCTCTGGGAAACTATAAATCTACTTTCTGTCACTAGAAGTTTGCTTTTTTCATATTAACAAATTATCTATCTATCTATCTATCATCTATCTATCTATCTATCTATCTATCTATCTATCTATCTATCTATCTACCTACCTATCTATTTATCTACCATCTTTCTACAGGGGCTCACCGTATAGCTCAGACTAGCCTTGAACTTGTGATTGTCCCACCTCAGCCCCCTGAGCGCTGGGACTGTTTGACATGTGCCACCATACCTGTCAGTGACTACTTGACTGATTGTGGGCATAGGATGTGTGTGTAAATCTAGGTCCTCACACATGTTAGACAAGTGCTTTATCACTAATCTCTATTCCCAACCTTGGTTTTGGACAGAATCTCCCTGAGCTGCCTAGGTTGGCTTTGACCTAACTGTATAGCTAGGGCAGGTCTTGAATGTGCGATCTTCCTGTCTCAGCCTGTCTAGTAACTGGAATCCCAGGCCTGCAGCAACAGGCCCAACTCTGACAGTAGATATCCTAGTAAAGTTGGTGTCAATATCTCTGTGTGACTTGAACTGACAGTTTCCAGGGACTAGTAATGTTGAACGTCATTTGCACTTCTTTGGAGAAATTTCTATTTAGATCTTTTACTTGTTTAAAAAAACCCAGGTATTTGTTTCACTTGTGTGAGTGTTCTTCCTTCTAGAGATAAATCACTTAGCATTTATATGATTTGCAAGAGTCTCTCACTCTGCACATCCCCCTGCCTCGCCCCCCCCCCCCCCCGTGAGTGTATGTTTGCCACGAGATCTTACTGTGTTGTACACGCTGGGCTCAAATGCATGGCTCAGGTGACTTCCCCACTCGAGGCTCCAGAGTAGCTCTCTCTGTCCATCCTTTTGAGTTCTTCTCATGGAATAAATGGTAAATCTTGCCCTGTAGAATCTCTGCAGGGCACAAGGTTCCCTTTTTAGATTCTATAGTCTACTGTGTCGGAACCCCATGGGTGAGAACAGCAGACTGTCTCTCCCATCTCCTAGAATCTCTGTAGGTCACTCTATCAGGAGCCAGAGTAAGAGTCACCATAAGTAGAAATGTTCACAAACGGATTGTCAGTTGCTTACCGGTGTGTCTCCTCCCGCAGTGTTGAACACAGATGTGGTCCAGGGATGGTGGGAGGGCCTAGTAGTTAGAGAGCTTGCAAAGACAAACTTCAGGACTAACTAGAGTTCAGATCCCCAGAATTCACATAAAGGTCAAGTGGGTGTGGCAGCCTACCCGTAATCCAGGGCTTGGATGTAAGACTAGGGAATCCCCAGACCTGACTGGCTGGCTGGCCTGGCCGTAGCAGATGGCTATGGGTCAACTGAGGGGCTTTCCCCTCACTCAGTAAAGTGGAAGAGTAATCAAGGCTAATTAATTCCTAACATCAACCTCAAGGCTTCATTTGTGTGAGCGCACACATGCACACTCACCACGCACACACATGTGCCTACATACATGCAAACATGTATGCACAATACATAAGAAAGCACACATCAGACCACATATTAATGGGAAAAGAAAAGAAAGACAAATATGGTCCAGTTTCTTGGCTCCCAGAATGGGGTCACCACTCCAAGTCCCTGTTCAGAGAGTTCTGATGGTGGTGGTGGGGGATTCCTGTGCTAGCAGAGCCTGGAGAGCAGACAGGCAGCCATGCCCTTCCCTCCAGAAAGGCTGACATTGTGTGCAAGCGGAGGCTGCTTGGTTCTTGGCTCCAGAGTGGGTCTGACATCAACATCTCAATCTCCAGGCCACTTTTAGATGCGAGGCTGCTGGTGTGGGGACTGATGAGAGCAGGACTCCCTGGCTGTGAAGTCACTGGCATTTCATGGAGTGAGGGAAGATTTTACAAGCACTGTGCTGAGCTGGGCTCTGAACACAGGCCAGGTGGTTACGCAACTGGCCTGGGAGGTACAGCATGTGTGGGGAGAGGAGGCAGGTGCAGAGAAGGGGAGCCCCCAGCTCACTGTATTGGGGGGCGCTGGCCCCATCCAAACACTGCAAGGAGTAGATCCTTTCAACCATATACTTCGTAGATTTTCCTTAAAGCCTTTAGCGACTTATCTCATTTTCTATGTGTGTGTGTGTGCACATGTGTGTCACACATGTGCCTGTTTGTCTGTCCCCTCCCTTCCTCTTCTCTACCAGAACACAAGCCTCCCGAGAACGGGAACTGTACCTGTATGCTGTTTTGTGTCCAGATAGAGTGAAGGGTAGCCTGTAAGGTCCTGAACTCTCTGCTTCTGGAAATATCCAAACATCTGTTTACTCAGCAAACCGACAATTTGACCTCTGTACTTGTCAAGTCTCCTAAGTTCACTGGCAGCCTCAGAGTACTGATGTTCAACTTCATACGTCGACTTCGTGGAGGAGCATGTTTGCATACATCTGGGCTAGGGCGAGGAGTCATCTGGGCCAGCCCACACTAGGTCCAGACGGCCTGGCTGCTGGCTCCGCTGGGGGGTCAGCTGCTATGATCTCCTCCTCACTGTGGGGCCTTTCTGTGTACAAGCTCACCCCTCTTGTCCCTGGAATCCCCCAAGGACTTGAAAGCGATGCCACATGCTGTCCAGGACAAGTGTCCCATGTCTTTGAGCTGTCTCTTGTGTGTCATAACCATCCTTGTCACTGTCCTCAGAAGGGTGCTAGTGAGTCACCGTTCCCTACTAAGTGACGTCGCAGAGACCTCAGTGAGCCTTGGCAGTTTGTGGATTTTGACATAGTGCCCTTCCCCCACTGTAGCAAATGTTTAGGTCAATTTTATGAACAAACTTTCAGCTAGAAGAGAAAAGTCCGTAAATTAATTGAGGAGAAACACTTTCCCCACCCATTTATTTATTTGTTTTTGAGTCAGGTTCTTCTTATGTGTAGCAGGTTGGCCTGAAACTTAATACATAACCCAGGCTGGCCTAAGACTTGCCTATCAATACTTGTAAAAATAATTATTGGTGATGGAGAGCTTGGAGGCAAGAGAGATTTGGAGCAATGTTTTAGTAAAAAAAAAAAATCAGAGATAGGAGGCCTGGGAACACAGCATTCCTATTGGCCCAACACTTGGAGGCAGAGGCAGGAGGATCAGGAGTTTAAGGTTATCCTTGGCCACATAGCACGTTTAAGGCTAGTGCAGTCTTCATGAGACCATGTCTTGAAAAGAATTTTCTTAAAAGAGAGCCAGCCACATCTCTAAGTAGGTCATGTCATTTCCATACATGCTGTGCAAGCCTGGGGACCTGAATTCAGACCTCAAACAAAGGTGGGTGGAGAAAACCGACGCCACAGGCTGTCTTCTGACCTTCAAAATACATCACGACATGCATGTCCACATACAGAGATACGACAATAATGATAGTAATAATAACAGCAGCCTTTTACATTCCTGACTGGGTGGTTGGGATTCAGGTAGCTGTCAAGAGTCACTTGAAAGGTAAAGGTTGACTTTCAACTGCACACTGCACACCAGAAGAAAACAAAACAAACCACCTTAAAAAGACTGGTTATTTGGGTATCCGTGCAGCCTGTGCTGGCCGTGCTAAGAGCGAGAGAAGCCCATCCTGTGCTCGTACTGAGCAGTTTTCCGGTTACCCATCCTAGTGTTTCCCATTGCCTCCCACTTCTGGGATCCAGGACTATAGGAGAGGTGTATGTGTGTATATGGCCATGGTCATCCACTCTGCTCATGGGCTCCTCACAGAGACAACGGCAAACTTTGCATTCGGAGGCCTTTATTCCTGCTGTAAAGTGAGTCCCAGCTGGGTCTGGTTGACACATACCTATAATGCCAAGACTTGGAGACTAAGGCAAGAGGGTCTCGCATTTGAGGGCAACCTTGCAAGACTTGTTTTACAAACAATAACTGTATCCTACAGTCAAGCATCAGACACTTCGTGGACACACCTGGGGACCCAAAAGTACAGGTTTCTCAACTCTCCCCAAGTTATAAGTCCTAGTTTGGGTGCCAACCTCTTGGTGCCCTGGTTTCTCCACTTTTCCCAGGATGGTTGCACAAGGACTAACTTGAGGGGCTATGACAGCTGCTGCTGTATAAACAATGAGAGGTTCAGGGTGTCCTGGGGACCCTGGTGCTGTTCCAGAAGGTATATGTCAGGTGTAACTTGAGGACCAGAGGCCCGGTGAAAACAGAGCACTTTGTCCCCTGCTGTCCTGGTGTGCACGCACTGTACCTTGGCTTCCCAGCTTCTGGAGATGTCACACTTGTTCACAGCCAAGGCCAGTGGGATCACTGGGTAACAATTATAGCTGTAGCCATGGCCCTGATGGCCACAGCACCTCCGTGATTGGTCTATTTCAGTCAGCGTCCAATCAGGAGGAGGCATCTAACTGTAGCAGCTCATGCAGCCCAGAGACTGGGCTCTCAGCAGGTGTCTGGGCACAGGGCAGTTTGGGCTCTTATCCCAGCTCTGCTGAGAATGCCCAGTGGCTGTGCACTCTCTGTGCCGACCGTCCCACTAAAACTCAACTCCCCGTTTATGAATCGGGGTTAATGCCTGCTGCCACATGGAGCTATTGTTTTAAATGAACTATGTCTAAAGAGTCCCGCTGCATGCTTGGTGCAAACCAAGGTTGTAATGGGAGTACCCTGCCTCCTTTAGGGGTTCCTGGCAAGGCAGAGGTGTGAGGTGCCCTGGGCAGAACCCCCTTTCCACCCAATCCATATATACATTCTCATCTATGTCTAGATGTATACAGGGATTGGGTGGAAAGGGAGTCCTGTCCAGGGCAGCTCACACCTCTGCCTTGCCAGGTGCCTGGAGCATCAGAGCCAAGCCAGCATCCTATTCGTCAGTGCTCTATACACTCGTACCAGGGACAAGACTCTCTTCTCTGCTGGCAATCGCAGGAGGCCTCACCATTGTTCTAACCAAGCACTTGGTTGTCTATTCAGGGCTTCTGAAGTTTTCCCATTCTCAGCTCCTGACATCTAAGAAACTTTTACATGACCCCAGGTGTATAGTATTATCAAATAGAGGTGCAAAGCAAACGTTTACTGACAACAAATCATGATGAAATGTATTTAAAAAGAAGTCTTTGGGGGCCAGAATGTGGCTCAGTTGGTGGACTGTGTTCCCCGTATACACAAAGCTCTGGGGTTAAACTCAGAATCACATAAACTATGTGGAGTGGCACATATGCCTGTGGTCTGGCACTTGGGAGGTGGACACCTAAGAATCAAATATTTGAGTTCATTCTTTTTTTAATATTTATTTATTTACTTATTATGTATGCAGTGTTCTGTCTGTGTGTATGCCTGCAGGCCAGAAGAGGGCACCAGACCTCATTACAGATGGTTGTGAGCCACCATGTGGTTGCTGGGAATTGAACTCAGGACCTTTGGAAGAGCAGGCAATGCTCTTAACCGCTGAGCCATCTCTCCAGCCCCTTGAGTTCATTCTTGACTGCATAACAAGTTGCTGTCCAGCCTGGGCAACTTGAGAGACTCTATCTCAAAATCTAAAACAAAACAAAAAACCTAAACCCAATAATTCTTTAGTATGCATATAATTTTAACATAAAGAGAAGCTGCAATGGACCCTAAAATCCTCAAATGGGTAGATAGGTGGAGAGACAGATGGTAGGTGAAGGTATGGGTATGTGGTGAATGAATATGTGGATGGATGGATGGACATATGAACAAATGAATATATGTATGGATGTGTAGATAAATGGATGGGTGAATGGGTAGGTGGATGGATTGATGGATGTGTGGGTGAATGGATGAGTATATGGATAGATGATGACTAGATGAATAAATGGGTATGAGGATGGATGAATGGATGGATGAATGGATGGATTGATGAGTAGATGGATAGATGGATAAATGGGTAGGACGATGTATGTATGTATGTATGGATGGATGAGTAGATGGATAGATGGGTAGGAGGATGGATGGATGGATGGATGGATGAGTAGATGGATAAATGGGTAGGAGGATGGATGGGCAAGTGAACTGCTGGATGGATGTGTGGGTGCATGGATGAGTGAGTGAATGAACATGGTACACTGGGTTTATATGGAGTACAGTGTTAGCTTTGTGGTGAGGCTGGAGAGCAATTTCAGTTGTGGAACTCGCAAAGGATACTGGGCACATCTACCTCCAATTTACGGCAGATTATTGAGGACAGTTATGACTTATCTCTTTGGATGAGGCATGCAGTCCATCAAGGAGCTAATGCTGTTCCTCTGAGAAGTTTTGACGGCCCATGACATGGTGTCAGAGAATTCAGCACCATGAAAAAGCCAAGCCAGCTAATACGAAAGCTTAACATGGAATCACCCAGTACCACTCCTTGCACACACAAACCATCATCACCAGGGCAACCACAGGACAGCAACATGTTACCTAGCAGCAATGCCTCCCTTCTCCCATGACCTTTTTCCTTATGCTGCCAGATGCCCTGGTGGCCTAACTGCCTTCTAAGGCAGTTGTGGTGGAATGATGGGAGTTCCTGGGGTAGGGAACAGTTCCAGTCTTAACACTTAGTGGGATTGCCATTTTATATTATTATTATTGTTTGTTTTGATGCCAAAGAGGGATGGCCAGAGTTAGAACAGGCACGGAATTCCTTGTCTGAGTTCTTTTGAGGAGATCGGGGAACAGGATGAAGTGGAGGTTCAGAGTGCCTCTAAAAGGTACAGAGTTCAAAATCTGATTAGAGATTCATGGCCCTGGATCTTGATGTGGGAGTGATTTCTTTCTAATCTGTTGCTTTCATTCATTAATTAATAAAGAAACTGCCTAGGCCCATTTGATAGGCCAACCCTTAGGTAGGCGGAGTAAACAGAACAGAATGCTGGGAGAAGAAGCCAAGTCAGGAGTCGCCATGATTCTCCCACCCTACACAGACGCAGGTTAATATCTTCCCTGGTAAGCCACTTCATGGGCTACACAGATTATTAGAAATGGGTTAGATCGATATGTAAGAGCTAGCCAATAAGAGGCTGGAACTAATGAGCCAGGCAGTGTTTAAAAGAATACAGTTTCTGCGTAATTATTTCAGGTAAAGCTGGCCGTGCAGGCGGCCGGGTGCCAGGAACATAGCCTGCCGCTCTTATTACAACAGGATCTTCTGAAGATTGGCGTTTTTCTCCACAGAAAGTCAACAGTCACTTCTAATTATGACTTTTAGGGACTGCTGGGGATGTAGCTGAGTTGGTAGAGTGCTTGTCTAGCCTTGGGTTCGATCCCCAGCACT
The DNA here is from genome assembly GCF_037038515.1 of Microtus pennsylvanicus. Taxonomy (NCBI): domain Eukaryota; kingdom Metazoa; phylum Chordata; class Mammalia; order Rodentia; family Cricetidae; genus Microtus; species Microtus pennsylvanicus. The sequence goes on from NC_134583.1 coordinate 53,134,700, forward strand.
GCATAAACTGAGTATGCTTGCACACACCTGTAATCCCAGCACTCAGAAGGTGGGGACAGGGGGATCAGAAGTTTAAGGTCATCCTTAGTTACGGGATAAATTGGGGCCCAGCCTGCACCGCATGAGACCCTGTCTCAAAAAACAAACCACAAAAACCATTAACGATTGTCTTTTTAACTGATGGACTGGGGCTGATGCTCTGAGGACCCACTCCCAGGGATGCGAGCATTTGGGGATGTTAAATGGTACAGGAGAGACAGGAGGAGGAAACCCAGACATATGGCATTTCTGCCAGGGCAAAGATACAGGGAGAAGCTGCCTGTCCCCCATTGGAACCCTCGCTACCCTGGAAAGATTTATTTCTGTCTGTCTAGTAGCAGCCCCTCTCTTCGTCACTGTCCTGGTTGATGGTGTCACCATTTGCCATCCCGCCCACCCCTGTCTCAGGTAGTGCCCTCTTTCCTATTTCAGATTCTTTCTCTTCCTCCTCATCTCCCCAGAAGATGGTTGGATCACTGAACCATCCATATGACCATAGCCCTTTTATCTGGGACATTGTTCTGTCTTGTCTCTGTGATACCACTGGCAATGCAGACCATAGCCAGCCTCCAAGCCTCCCCACTGAAGGTTTCAGATGGGGGTTCAAGAGGGTACTGAAGAGTTACTAATGCCATAGACAGACTGACAGATAGACAGACAGACAGACAGAGGAGCATCGACATGGCAGGGACTTCAAGGAGAGCACCAGAAACAGATAGCATGGTGGGGTCTCTGAAGAAAGAAACTGGAGCCTACGGAGCAGACACAAGGGTCTCTTCTCGGGCCTAGTGCGGGAAATTTCACAGTACAAGCCTGCAGCTAGGCTGAGGGAGGCAGGGAAGAGGGCAGGGAGTAGGATGTGTGGCCGCTAATACCTGCTTTGTTAGAAACTCATTTCCCAGGTGACAGATGGGCCCTTGGGAGTCTGTTAACTGGGGGCGGGGCCAGACAGACAAGTCTCAGTAGGATGCCTGTTTGTGTGGCCAGAGCAGCCTAGATTCTAGCTTTACCTTCTTACATCTCTGGGGCTTCTGACTTACCTTCTTACATCTCTGGGGCTTCTGACTTACTATTCTTACATCTCTGGGTTTGGCCATTGAGGTCAGGGAGGGGAAAGCCAAAACTTGGCTTCCTCGTGGTATACTAATTTCAGGTCACGGCTCCTTTCAAGGTGACCTTTACCTAACTCCCAGCGACTGCTTCTTCCCTCTGCCCCTCTTGCCATACCATACTACACAGTTGGCTTTCCGTCAACAGTTCTTCATGAGCACGCCCCAAGTTCTCCCAGATGACCTTTCATTTTACGCTGGGCCCCTCAGTGATTCCACTCCCATAGCAAAGCCTTCTGTGGTTTCTGCACAGTTGGAAAATGAGGTCTCTCCCTGTGCAGCCTCGTCTGGCCTTGCCCCGACTCTCTACCCCAGGCTTGCACTGGCCAAGGCTCACTTGGGACTGCGACATCAGAAGCCTCTTGCATTTTTTCTCTGAAATTCCCGTTCATCACGCTCTTCCTCAGGTCCGAGCACCCCTCTCTTTCCCCAGCCTCATGAAGCATGGCCGTGTTTTAGGACCTTATACAGAAAAGCCGATGGTCTGGAACAGGGACTGGTGACTACTTGGTAAATGCAGGATGAATGTGCAAGCCTTGGGAGAGGGGTTAAATGAGAATCTTTGAGAGCTTTGCACTTTTCTTCAAGGTCCAGTATCAGAGGCATGTTTGTGGGTAGGCAAAGCTGAGTGCCTTCTATTTTATTTTATTTTATTGTTTATTTTGAGACAAGGTCTCTGTGGTAGTTTGAATGAGAAATGTCCCATAGGCTTGGGTGTCTGAACCTTTTGGTCTCCAGGTGGTGATGTTATTTGGGAGGTTTTGGAGCCATGACCTTGCTGGAGGTCATGTCACTGTGAGAGTTTAAACCCTTCTTGGCTTCCAGTTTGTTCTCACTCCTTTGTGCCTACGGTTGAGGACATAAACTTCCTGGCCATTTTGTCTGCTGCTTGCTGCCACAGCTGCTCACCATGAGGACTCTTCTCCCTCTGGAACCAGAAGTCCAAATAAACCCTTCCTTCTACGCCTTGTTCAGGTGTTTTAGCAACGCAACAGAAAGGTAAGCACGACAGTCCTTTCTGTGACCCTGGCTGACCGGGAACCCCAGGTTAGAACAGGGGGGCCTTGAACTCGCAGCAACCCTCTAGCCTGTCTCCTGAGGGCTGGTACTCCAGGCTTTTTCCGCCACTACCTTGCCCAGTCTGTATGTTTAAGGGAAAAGCTAGGATGCCTTTCCCTAGGCATCAGATGGCTCCCACAGGCCTGTAGTTTTCTGCTTTGCGATTTAGGGATGAATAGCAGAGTGAGAGGCGGCCTCTGAGATCCACATGCAGTTATGTAACCCAGATCAAAGCTAGGGCAGGAGCACAGGCATGGTCCCCATCAGCCACTCTGATGACTCTGGGCTGAATCACTGCTGGAAAAACAGAGCAATGAGATAGTCTATGTAATCAAGAGGAAAGCCTTCCTGCGGGGCAGTCTCCCTGGTGAACAGTCCCCTGCTGCCAGGAGCCTCTGTGATCCTTTCCCCAGCTGCAGAGGGGTTGGGGGCTGGGGACTGCCTGGAGCTTCACCTGAGAGGATGGGTTAGCAGGTCTGGGGATACCTCACAGGGCCCCCTCTTTCAGGAGGAACAACCTGCAGAAAGGTCTCTGCCAGCCTCTTTTGTTCTATGTCTGCTGCTGAAGAACAAATTTCTAGAAGAAACTGTCAGCCCTGATGCCTGGTGGGTCCCTGTGGGAAGGGGGCTAAGGGAGAGGGTTTGGTGTTTTTCTTTTAGGAGGGGAGGAGGAGGGAGAAGGAGGAAGAGCTTGGTTAAAGGTGGCTTAGATGCTCTTTGTTTCAAAATCCATCATTATAGCCCTAAGGAGAGAGAGTTTGCGCTAGGTGCTCACACCCCTTTTCCTGCTAAGCCCACTTCTACTCCCCCATATCCCCAGCCTCCTCCCCCAGGGACTCCGTCTCCAGGTCTTCAGCCCTGCTAAGCCTGACTCAGCCATCCCTGTTGGCGTCTTCTGGGCTCTTGTGCTTCCCAGGATGTAATCGTGTATGCTCTGTGGGCAGACAGTCTGTAACAAATTTCCTAGGATGGAAACCAAATGATTATAAAAATAGTTGGGCCAGATTGCTGGCATGCATCACGCCTCAGAAGTAGCCCTGGGACGTCAGGGCCCAAGCAAGTGCTTGACGAACAAGGCTGTACCCCACTTCTTCCACCTCAGGGTGCCCATTTGCATGCCGGCTCCGAATGGGAGCTGGGCGAAGGTGGTGTGGGCGCGGGCATCTGCTTCTAGGCTCTTTGTCAGTATTTATCTCCACAGTAGCGAGAAAGCCACCTGGTCCAGAGCAGGTGCTCCCTGACCACCTGGCCCGCCCGAGGTTGGCTTCCGATGACAACATTCCCAAGGAGATGACTTGGAATGAGTCATCCCCAATGCTCCCAGAAGCTTTATTGGAGGGACAGAGTCCCCTAGTTTGAGGACTAGGGAGTGGTAAAGGTCAAAAGGATTTTAGTCTCTGGGAGGTTGACCACCTGAAGATGAGCTTTTAAAAGAGAACCTCCTTCCTTTTCCTCCTTTGTCCCTGGAGAGTTCAGGGTCCGAAGCTGTGCCCTCCACCCCTCCACCAGAGACCAATGAGGGTGCATCAAATAGTCACAAGGCCAGATGGTGGTGGTTGTGATGGGTAACACTGATTGTCAGCTCTGCAGGATACAGGACAACTGAAGAGACAAGTCCCCGGGTGTGTAAGGGATTTGTTTTTCTAGATTAAGTTAATGAAGATGAGAAGAGCCACTCTAACTGCAGATGGCACCATCCCATGGCCTGGGTCCCATACTGTACAAAAATGGGGAAGCTAGCATTCATCTCTCTCTCTCTCTCTCTCTCTCTCTCTCTCTCTCTCTCTCTGCTTCCCTACTGCAGAGGCCATGTGCTGGGCCAGCTGGTGCACCCTCCCATGATGGAGGGAGCCAAAATAAAAATAAATAAGCCCTTCTCTCAAGTTGTCTTTGTCAGGGCTTTGTCACGGTAAGAAAAGTAACCAACCCCGTGGCCTAATGGAGAGTTGTGCCCATGGATACCTTGACACATGGCCCCGGGCATTTGTTCCAGGACAGAGACAGCAGGAACAAGGACACAGGAAGCAAAAGGGCTTTGAGTGGAGCTTTGCCAGTCCCTGGCCAGAGTTCCCTCTTCCTCCCTGGGTGCAGGAGCTGCTCCTGTACCTGTGGGCACAAGAATTTAGCTTCTTGGGGAGTTCCCATCAGATGCAACTGCGTAGTGCCTGGGACCAGCCATGCATGGGAAGGACTGAGTATGAAGGGTGTTTTTGCACAAAGCAAAGTAAACACAAGGATGGAGTCATATGGGGAGGATCCTTGAGCATGGCTGCAGCTGGCAGCCTCAGTTTGTGCGGCAGTGAAATCACCGTATATGGCTGGAGAGGAAATTCTCGGCAAAGATGCAAATAGGTCATCAAGTAATGGCAAAAATATGCGGCTGAATGAGTGTGTCTCTGCAGCCTCTGCGGCTCCAGAGGCTGAGCAAACTCCAGGACGAAGAGCTGCAGTCCACAGAGGATGAGGACAAGAGACACTCAGTGTCCCCCGGTTAGCCTCTAACCTCCTCTTCCTATCTCCCCACGGGGATCTGCCCCTAGTCTGGCCAGCATCCCCATTCTCAGTGGGCTAAGACCAGGCAGGGACAGGAGATGGCTGGAGACTCTTTCTGGTGACTAATGTAGAACTTGAACAGGAAACAGACTGCAAAAGACTTAGGAGAGGCTATAATTAGCTCACGTCCTAAAAACACCCACTTGGGTAGAAATGGAATTAACACACTGGAGGAGGAGGAGATACAGCTTCTGAGCAAATCCAGACCTCATCCGGAAGTGAGTTTTCCTCCCAGGCAGCCCTCCATCAGCCCTAGGAGGACCAGCAGCATCAAGTGTGCTCAGCTCTGCTCTCTGAGTTGACCCCCCAGCACCGCTTGCTGCCAGTAAGATGTCCTGGATCGCCTGTGGTTCTGGTAATCCAGCTTCATAGAGTCTATGATGATGTGCATGAGGCATTGAGAGTCAGAGAGTGTGCAGGGTCTTACTCAGGGACATTATAGATTGTATGTAGGATGTTCTTCACAGGCTCATGTGTTTGAGCACCTGGTACCCAGCAGGTGGCACTGCTTTGGGAGATTGTGGAGCCTTTAGGGGCCATGGCCTGTGAGGAAGCAGATCTCAATTGGCATCCCATATCCTTTTCAACAGGTTCCTCTCTCAACTTTGTGTCTTTTGTTCGAGCCCACTTAGTTATATTACACAGGTGTGACTCCACCCACAAGAGCCTGGGAAACCTACCAGTGGCCACCCCTTCAAGGAAGGCTGATTCATACCACTGTGACAAAATACCTCACAGAAACAGTTTAAGGAGAGAGGGGTTTATTTTGTCTTGCAGTTTAAGGGAATGTAGACCACTGCCACGGGAAAATGCAGATGGCTCACGGGGCAGCTGCTTTGTATGTAGTGCTTACTGCGGAGATCAGACAGCAACCTTCATTTAGCTCTCAAAGCCATTTCTGGATCCCCCACAGCCCTTGATTGGCAACTATCAACTGCTAGCAGCCCTTCAGTAAGGGCTGGGGCCTGGCCAATTCTAGCTGGCTTGCTAGTGTGCGGGTCACAGCTGCTGTGAGTTCAGGAGGGTGATAGCCATGTCCAGGTGGCAACATGTCACAGAACCCCACCCTCTCCTCCAGCCCCTCTTCTATGATGTTCTCTGAGCCTTGGGCATGGGTGCGGAAGTGGGGCGATTGATACAGAAGCCCCATTGGGGGCTCAGCATTCTTGCCAGGCATTTGATCACAAGAATACTTCCTCATTCTTTCTGATAACTAATATCCTGGAGAAGTGAAAAGTCAAAGCAATGATATTTTAAGAAAATTCTTTATGATTGCCTTAGTTTCCCCTATATCCCAGGCTGCTGAGATTCCACTGTCTTGAATCCAGTGATGGAGGAGAGAGAATGTCAGAATTGGCCTTGGATAAAGTGAAACTTTGGGTTATAATACTTGCCAGGACATTCACCTACTGGGTCCCTTATAGTGAACATATCTGAGATTGCTTTGGGGTTTTCTTGAGGGGTGTTGTTTTGTTCTTTGAGATGTTAGTCTGGTCTGCTAGACTTCAAAACCATTTATTTTTTCAAATCCATACAGCACTTCTCCAAAGGAAACTCCAAAAAAGGGAGAGAAAATAGGTCTACACTGGACAGGGTGGGGACCTACTTTCCTTGGACCTTCTACAAAGCACCCATTCCCCACACTGCCCCTGGGCTTCATGGGTACTGTTTGAAGACCACAGATCTAGAGTCCTGGCCACCCAAAACTCCTTCTCATGGTTCTTTTACTTCCTCTGCACAAGAATTGTTGCTAAAATAGTGAAAGGCATTGATTATTCTCGTCATGGTATTGTCCAGACACGTTGGTCAACACAGAAGGACCATTCATGCCTCTCAAGCCGCTGCCAGTGTTTCAGCAGCCCCAGGAACTACGTGATGAATGGAAGGCAGACTACCCTGGGCTCTCCCTCTCCGCAGTAGCCACACCCTCTGCCATGTGACCTCGGGTACCTCTATTAAGAGATGGGCTCCATTGACCACCCAGTGAATATCAGCTGGCCTTGGGATTTGCTTCCAACAGGGTTTAGTGGAAGTGATGGGGTTAACTCCTAGTAGGCCTTTGGAAGCTTCGTGTTCCCCACCTCTTCCTCCTCCTCCCCCAAACCCCACATTCCTACTACTGCCATAAGACCAGTTCTAGGTTAGCCCACCAAGGATGAGACTACACAAAGCAGAGGTGTCTTCACAGAGGCCACCCCAGGCCAGACACCCCCAGTTTACCTGCCAGCCACCTGCGAAAGCCTCAGCCAGTAGAAGCACAGGGGTTCATACGTGGTGGCCGCTCAGAGGCCTGTGTTTCGGAGAAGTCTACTCCTGTTCCAGGTATCTATTGCTGAGTTCCAAAGCCCCCACTGCTGATACTTTACCCTAACTGCAGTCTGAATGTGAAGTGTCCCTTACAGACTCACATGTTCAAATGCTTGGCCCTCCCCTTGGTGGTATTGATCTGGGAGGTAGGAACCAGAGGGAGGCAGGTGACCTCTGGGCAGGCAGCCCTGAGGGTTATAGGTTAGCCTCTCTGCTCTGGCCTGGACTCTGATCCCTGTACCAGGCAGCAGTTACACTCCTGTTACCATGGGCCACCTACTACTCTTTCCCCACCGTGATGGACTGTATACCTTCCAACTGGGAGCCCCTCCTTCCTTAATTTGCTTCTGTCTGATAATTTGCAGCGATGAGATAGTGTCTGCTACAATGAATGCTTAAATACAAGTTGGGGGTGTAGCTCCATTGTCAGGGTGATAGCGTCTAGACTCACCTTGGGTTAGTCTCTGATTAGGCTTATAGGCCATGACATCGGTGCCATTGATTGGGGTATAAAGTTCTGCAGGTACCGTGATGAGTACTGCCTCCCAAGGGCAGAGTGCCAGAGTTGGCCACTTGGTAAGTGTGAACTTGACCTTTTACCACTCTTTGCTTGGACGTCTCCTACCCTCTAACCCCCCAACTTTTAAGGCTTTTTTGGTGTGGATGGGAGGAAATGCAGGTCTTTGGCTTCAGAAGCAAACAGATGTAATCCTATCAATCAAGCCCTCTACCAAAACCGTAATGGGAAAAATCAGACTATCAACAGGTTCTGTTAAGATTCGCACCAGATCCTTGTCTAGTGAGGAGGCTGGAGGTTGTCAGTCTGCCAGCCCCGGCCAAGCCCATCTACACAGGCTAGAAGGTTTCTACCTATTCTGTTTAGCTTTTCCCAGGCTCATGTACAAGTGACATAGGTCAGCCTCAGCGGTAGTAGCCCCATCAGGACAGTGGGAAGATCAATAGTTGTGCCCAGTGTTCCAGAAAGATTCCCTAGGGTCAGCACCTTCATTCTCCCCTCCAGCCTTCCTACACCCCAGTCTGGCATCCAGGCTTCTCATAGTGTCTTAGTCACTGTTCCATTGCTGTGAAGAGACACCTGACGAAGGCAACCTTTATAAAAGAAGGCATTTAGTTGGGGGCTGGCTTACAGTTTCGGAGGCTTAGTCCATTATTATCATGGCACTGGAGCAGTGGGTGAGAGCCACATGCTGATCCGCAGTTTGGGGGAGAGAGAGTAAGAGTGACAGAGATGGGGGGAGGTTGGTGTGGGCTTCTGAAACCTCAACATTCACCCCCAATGATGCACTTCCTCCAACAAGGCCACATCTTCCAATCCTTCTAATTCTTTCAGAGAGTGTCACTCTCTGGTGACTGAGCATCCAAATACATGAGCCTATGGGGGCCAGTCTTACTCAGACCACCACACATGGTTTGCCCTGCAAGGAATGGAGTCCTTGATCCCATTTGCCTGGGACCTGAAGGTCTCGTTAAGTTCCTTTATCATTTGCTCTTATTCAGGCCAGACCTGGTTCCTGAATCCAAAACCCCTTCCTGTTTCAAACAGGAAGTCTTCTCAGAAGTAAGATGTCCCTGTCCACCTGGGGACAAATATGCTTGGCAAATGTCAGAGCCTCTTCCTGGCAGAGCTCCTGCCAAGAGACCTGCCGGGTCCTGAAGGCAGTGTGCTAACTCTGCTGAGAGCCAGAGGCCTGGTAGTCCTGTGCTGGCTGGCCTTCAACTGCGGAGTCCTGACAGGAAACTGTCAGTTACCTCCCATACCGCCTTGGTTTTGGCTTGCTTGGCACCAACATCCTGTCTGCTCTATTTGCTATGGAAGAGTGAATGAGTACATTTTAATCAGGCTGGTATATAACAGAGCCTGGGGGAGAGCTGGCTTCTTGGAACGCCTCAGAGAGGATGGCATCTGGGAGCTGAGATGGGAGGGAGGGAAGTGAAGTCACAGGACCGGAGGCTTCCTTCCTTACTGAGATAACGCCTCAGTAATGTGTGTTCTGTAGCAAATGCCTCACCTGCACCTCCAAGCTCAGGAATGACGGACCCTCCCTTCAGGGTCCTCCCCACACCCAGCTCTACCCTGGGCATGGGTTCTCCCTTCCTGTCTCATCCATCCACTGAACAAACATGACCTTTGAACAGCGCTGCAAATTCATCAAGGTGGCAGGCATTGTGTCCACCCTAGCACAGGCATGCAAGAGAGCACATAAGCAGAGCAAATCACCCCACGTGCCGCCTGCAGGGATCCTGGGAGAGACTGTGTATTCATCCTTGTTTACCAAGCTCTAATCTTTGCCTCGAGCCTTCCCTCCCTCTGCCAGGCTGCAGGGAATCACGGGGTTGTATCTTTTCTGTTCCCATCACTAAGGTCCCAGACCTTCAAGGTCATTGGTCTCAGGGTTCTCCTCCATACCCACCCACCAGGCTTCAAAGAACTCTGCCTTTAGGGAGGATCCTAAGCTGAAAGTATCTGTGGTTGTCTCCTCCTCTTTCCCCTCCTCTTTCCCTTCCTCGTCCCCCTCTTCTTCCCACCTCTCATCTTCCTACTCCTCCTCTTCCTACCCCCTTTTTTCTCCCTCCTCTTCTTCCCCTTTCTCTTCCTCCTCCTCTTCTTCCTCTTCCTTCCTTCTTACACCCTCCTCCTCTGGAAATACAATTATCCTGGGCAGACAAGAATACTGGAATTTGTGACCTCAAGGCCAGACTGTAGACCCTGGGAAAGAAAGGGAGTCTCCGTTTCTGTGACAGGCCTGGGGCTTCCAATTCTCCGTTCCTCCCATCTTGTCCTAGTCTGTCAATGGCCTCCGTCCCCTTTCTTCCTAGCACTGCCTCTCCTGCCCCTCTTTCTCTTCCCTCACCCTCCCTCCCTCCTTTCCCCTCCTTCATTACAAGCAGCAACAGGCTAGATCCCACAGTAACAGGCCTGCAGATCGTAGGTCACAATCCTACGGGAGATAAGTTGTGTGACCCTGACAGAATGAGTGGCTTCAGTGCCCTAAGCCTTTGTTCTCACGTGTAAAGTGGGGACCCTCTCCCCTGTCTCTGTGCTGATGGCCCAGAATAGGGAATAGCTTAAGTGATTTTGATGGACAAGAAGAGGCTTACCCTGGCAGCCATCAAGACCTGCTCCCAAGACCTCCCCCACCATTTTAGAGGTTTAGACATGAATGGACCTTAGAGAGTAGGTCAGAGCAAAGCTCAAAAGTAAGCCCATAGCCATCTGGAGTGTAGTGAGAGGCAACACAGGATGTAGTTCTGTGCACTCTGTGAGTATATGAAGGCTAAAAGCCAGAAGAACACAATGAAACTGTTTAGAATGAATACTTCTGAGGACAGATAGTAATCCTGCACTAACATGACAAATACCCAGCTGGCCAAGGAAAGGCATGGATGTGTCTGGGGCTCAGAGTACATACTGACTGCTGTAGAAGGAGCCACGGGCTGCGTTCCTGCCATCCAGCTCCCGGCCACCTGGCTAACTTATGCCCCGAAATAACAACACACAAGTTGTATTCATTTAAACACTGCCTAACCCATTAGTTTCAGCCTCTTCTTGACTAACTCTCACATCTTGATTAACCCATTTCTAATAATCTGTGTAGCACCATGAGGTGGTGGCTTACTGGGAAAAAATCCAGCATATCTGACCTGGCAGCTGGCTCCATCGTGCCTGTCTCAGAGAGGAGAGGCATGGTGATTGTCTCACTTCCCTCTTCCAGCATTCTGTTCTGTCTACTCCACCCACCCAAAGGCTGGCCTATCAAATGGTCAAGGCAGTTTCTTTATTAACCAATGAAATCAACACAAAACAGAAGCCCCTCCCACATCAGACTGCCACCTTTGTGTCTATTGATTTGATTTAATTTAATTTTGGGTTTTTGAGACAGCATTTTACATAGCCTAGGTTTGTCCTTAACTCCTGATGCTCTTGCCTCAACCTCTTGGACACCAGAATAACAGGCATGCGCCACCATTTCAGGGATGCTTATGTCTTTAGAAGGAAGAAAGGTATCCACAGTGAATGTCACAAATGGTCAGAGCTGCGAAGCTGTATGGCGGCATGCAAGCTGTGGTCACCTTATTGCCTTATGTTAGAAATATTAGAAAAACTATCTCCATGTCCTTGGCCTCTTCTCTTCCCTGAAAAGCTGGTTGTGGGCTGGAGGGCAAAAGCTGCCTCATGTATGATGTCAACCACCTCACAGTCATTTGTCTGTCCCTATCTGTAAGGTCTGTCCTTCCCCAATGAAAGAAACAGGAAAATGGCCACACTACGATTCTTGCTAAACTGAGGTTTATTTCAAAGCCCTAAGGCAGAAGCTTTCCTTCTGCCTAGTGTGTGGAAATGGGCAAGCATGGAGTTGGGCCTTGAAGGGTGCATAGGAGTTTGCAAAGGATCAGAGGGTGGAGTGAGGAGTCAAAGTTCAGAATGCGGGAGGGTGTGGTATACTGTGGGGCTGGAGGGGAGCTTGAAGCTTGACTGTGCATCAGAGGGAACATCTGGCAAACGCCAGAAGGCAGGAAGCCTGGTGATTTGTGAGAGGCAATCAGAACACAACCTGCAGTGGTTGGGTGTTTAGCTCAGTGAAAGAGCATTTGCCTAGCAGGTGCAAGGTCCTGGGTTCGGTCTTCAGCTCCTAAAAGAAAAAAGACAAATGACACAACCTGCAGCCAAGATACGGGTGTGGAAGGTCCTTCTGTCTATGTGTTGCTTTTATTGGTTAATGAATAAAGAAACTGGCTTGGCCTATAGCGTGGGAGGAGGAAGGCAGAGTTAGAGAGAAGCCACGGAGCCCCGCCAGACACAAACGCTGGAACTTTACCTGGTAAGCCACAGCCACAAGGCAAGATACAGATTAATAGAAATGGATTAAATTGATATAAGAGTTAGCTAATAAGAAGCTAGAGCTAATGGGCCAAGCAGTGATTTAATTAATACAGTTTCTGTATGATTATTTTGGGTCTAAGCTAGCCTGGCAGCTGGGAACCAACAAGCGGCCTTCTCTAACAAGATATCACTTTGGGGTGCACAGTCAGTCTGAATCTGTGGCTTCCACATGACAGATCCAACCATTTGGGTATGGAATATATATGTATATATATATAATATATATACACATACATACATATATAGAATACACAATTTATATTCTGGATGGCTGTTGTTCTGAGGGAGCTGGCATGATATCTTAGCAGTTAAGAGTACTTGTTGCTTTTGCAGGGGACCCAAGTTCTGTTCCCAGCACCCACACAGGTGCACGTGTGCATATACACATACACTTGATTAAAAATAAAGTAAATGTTAACTTTTTTTTGTTCTGAATACATATAGTCCCCCTCCACCATCATTATTTCCCAAATATCTCAGTAGAGCAGTGATTATAGGTTGTTTGCTTTGCAGTATTTAAATAACCTAGCCAGGCATCGTGTGATCGAGCACCTAAGAGGGTGAGGCAGGAGGACTACCCTGAGTTCCAAGCCAGCTTAGATAACAGAGGAAGTGCTTGTATCAAATTATCTCCAAACAACAAAAGCCAAAGTGGGCTGAGAGCTTGGGGGATGGTTCAGCTGATTAGGTATGTGCAGTGAAGGTCCCCAGAAACCACACAGTAAAGTGGTACCATACACCTGCCATCCCAGCCCTGGAAGGGGGATGAAGATTGGAGAATTCCTGGGGCTCCCCAGTCAGCCCCTCTGAGAAACCTGGGCCAGGGAGAGCCCCTATTTCAGAAGGTGGAGGGCCTCTGAGGAAGACACCCACAGGTGACATCCGGCCTTGAACACATATGCACACAAGCACGTATGCACGCATGCGGCTGGGTTCCGAGGTAGAGGAAAGAGAATCAGGAAGGAGTTCAAGGTCATCTTCAGTTTCACAATGCATTTGAGATCAGCCTGGCTTTACATGAGACCCTGCCTCAAAAAGCCACGATAAATAAAATAAATGTAGCAAGAGGATGTGCATAGGTTATAATAGGCAAACATATCCCCATCTTTGTACATAAGACATTTGAGCATCCACAGATCTGGGTACCCCAGGGGCTCCTGGCTGTGGAACTGAGGGATGTTTGTGTTTTTCTGCAAGCTGCGTTCACAGAGAGTGGGGCAAGGCTTGGTTAGGCTCGGTTCATCTCTGTTGGGTTTGCTTTAATCAGGCCGTGTTTATTTCTTCGCGGCACCCACAGGCCTCCCTGTCTGTCTGCTGGAGGAGCTCAGTAAATACATGTTGGTGGCCAGGCGGGAGGGAGGAAAGAGGCAGCAGAGAATGGAGCCAGAGAGGAGGGATTTCTCAAGAACAGCCTTAGCGCCAGTTACGCGCTCGCTCAGCGCCTCCCCATCTAGGAAGATAAAGGGCCCCCGACAAGTTGCTGACAAGTGTCTGTGCATACGTGTGCTTTTAATGAAAGGACTTTACAGGTGTGGGCCTGTTGCAGTGAGTGAGTCCTGTCATAAGATGGTGGCATTGCATGCCTGCCATCCCAGCACTCAGAGGGATTGCTTTGTATTGCTTTGTATTCCTGGTCTGGGCTACGAAGATCCTGTCTGGAAAAAAAAAAGTAGCATTATTTATAAAGAAATGCTTTCCTTTCTCCTGGGGCAAAAAGGCCTCACATAAAATAAAAACAAGTTCTCTCTGATGAATAATACAGCACAATAAGCCCGCAGCTGGCTGCGCGCCCGCTGCCAGGCTCTGCTCAGGTGGCTCAAAGCACCTGCCCCGCCCTGTTGGCATTGTGGGAGGGGCAAGGCCTGCAGAAGCCCCGGACTTAACAAGTCTTTGCTCTGCTTCCCTGAGTCAACGCCAGTCACCAACCACAACTTACTTCAATTAATAAACTGGGCCCAAAGCAAACAGGTCCCCAGGGGTGCTCTGAGGTGAACACATGGCTGTTGATTCTTCATTGCCTGTTCCTCCATCACCCAGGGAGATCCAGCCTCCCGGGTCCAAGGCTCCTCCTGTCTCCTCTCCCTCATTCCCCTCTGTGGGCAGTCTCTGTTGGCTCTCCTGCTCTCCTCAGTTCAGCCTCTTCCTGGGCCAGCTCTTTCTCCATCTGACCACACTTGCGGAAGATGGCCTAAAACCTAAGACAGCAAACCCGCACACCCCTTGTTCTCTTTCTTTCCTTCCATGTCTCCTTCCGCCAAGGAAGGGTCTACAGAATCATCATGCTCCATCCCGGCTCACTTCCTGGTCACCTTTCAGCTAACTCAGGGAGCGCAGGGGCGACAGCCTCATCTCTAGCAATGACTGAACAGAGATGTTGACATCACGCGTGTTTGATGAATTTGACAGGGATTGATGTATGAGCTCTTGCTAACCCCACTGCCACTTCTATGTCTCAGAGGAGGGAAGGGAGGTACCAGGAAGTTGACTATTTGCCCTGGATATGGAGTCTGGCCGCAGAGGTTGCTCTTCTCTTGTTCTTTGACAATTTTTTTTTTGCTTGTCTTACACCTGGGACCCAGGACAAAGTACTGTGTAAAGAAAATTGTTCAAGAATATGATGCTGCCCCGTCTCTTACATGTTTGCTTATCATTATTTGCTCACATTATTTCTGGTTCCATCGTAGGCAAGGTGGGGACCACCATGCATCTGTTTTCATGACACTGGAGCCGTAGTGGAGGCCGAAAAGGATGGGGAGTGAAAAGCCCAGAGAAAGCAATTTCCTTGGCTTATAGCAGAGTTTCCCAAATCTGCTGTGCACTAGAATCTCCTATAGTGGCCATTCTTGGAATCCCAGGACTTCGGAGGGACAATCTGGAGTCCAGTGTTACCCTTGACTACATAGTGAGTTCAAAGCTAACCTGAGTCACATGAGATCCTGTCTCAAAAATTATTATTATTTAATATGCTGATGCTTGGCCCATTCCCAGAAGTTATGGGCGAATTGACATTTGGGTATTTTAATTCCTCAGGTGACACAAATGCTCAGTAAAATTGGGGGAAACATGGGTTTCAATGCTGATAATAATTAGCAAGTTTGGTTCGCAAGTGGCCCAAAGCCAGCCAAGACTAGTTAAAGTATATCTATAATCCTAGCACCTGGAAGCCTGAGGCAGGAGGATCACTACAAGTCTGAGGCCAGCCTGGACTACTTAGTGACACACTGTCTCATCCACTCAAAGGGATCATACAGTCCAATTTAGATTATTTTAGGTATGAAAGAAATCAGGGAAAGAGTGCTATATATCAAATCATTTTTAAATAATAGAGGAGAGGTATATAGCTCTGAGTGGAAGGATCTTGAGAGGCTCCGGAGGGATGGCTCAATGGTTAACAGCACTGACTGCTCTTCCAGAGGACCCAGGTTCAATTCCCAGCACCCACACGGCAGCTCACAACTATGTGCAACTACAGTTCTGGGGAATCCAGCATCCTCTTCTGGCTTATGTAGGCACTGCATGCATATGGTAGACATATATATTGAGGAAAACCTCCCATATACATTAAAAACAGACTGTTAAGGGACCTGTGAGGGTGAAGGGAGGCTTCCTCATTTTCTAGGTGGCTGCAGCCCTGGTTTACTGTGCCTGCAAAAATCCATAGCTTGCCTTATGTACCCTTCTTAAGCAGTGCAAAGAGGTATGAGTCCCTGGAACTCAGAAGGAAGTCCAGAACAACATCATGGGCTCTGACTTGGTCTGTACCAGTTTCTGGGCTGAGGGGAAATGGCTGACTGGCTTGTTCCTGGACCATGACTGTTTTCCAGGGCGTAGACCCAGTCAAATGCAACCACCACCAGCTCTACGTTTGTTCTTTTGTTTTTATTTCATGTGCACTGGAGTTGCACATAAAAGAAGTGTGCATTGCCTGAGTGTGTGTAAAGGTGTCAGATCTGGAACTGGAGTTGCACACAGCTGTTGAGCTGCCATGTGGGTGCTGGAAATTGAACCCAGGTCCCCTGGAAGAGCAGCCAGTGCTCTTAACTTCTGAGCCATCTCTCCAGTCCCTACCTTTTCTTTTTATAAAGAGAGGGTCTCATGTAAGTCAGTCTGGCCTCCAATTTACTACAGCACTGGTAGGCCCTCAACTCACGACCCTCTTGCCCCTTACTGCCGAGATTAAGGAGGTGTGCCACCACACCCAATCACTTTTGCATTTTAAGATAGAATTCCTTAAAAATTTTAAATTACAATTATTTATTTGTTGTTGTGTTTATGAGGAGGTGAGTTGCTTGCCCCAGGACGTGTGTGGAGTTCAGAGCACAACTTTTAGGAACAGGTTTTCTCCTTTTACCATATTGGTCCTGGGTTCTAACTCAGATCAGGGGCAAGAGCCTTCACCCACTGAGCCATCTTCGCAGCTCTGAAGATGTAATTCTTGGGGCTGGAGAGATGGCACAGCAGCTAGGAGCACTGGATGCTCTTGCAGAGAAGCCAGGTTCGATTCTCAGCACCCACATGGCTGCTCAGAATTGTTTGTAACTCCAGTTGTAGAGGATTCACGCCCTCTTCTGGCCTCTTCAGGCACTGCACACTTGTGCTGCTGGCAAAATATCTGGACACATAAAAATACTAAAAAGATGTAATTCTTGTTATAGGAAGGACATTGAGAATAAAAAGAACAGGAGACTTCAAGAAAGAGATTCTGGGACACTGAGACCATGGAAACCCAGGTTTACAAGCAGGAAGGAGTGTTTTGTGAATTATAGTTCATAGGGTTGGTCATCCTAATAGAAAAAAAGTTAGAAGAGAGGGTACACAGATGACTGAAAATCTGAGTTTGTAGTCAAGCAAGTACCAGGCAATCAGATTTGGATATGTCAACTTTGAAATCTTGTCTCAGTGTATCTGTATTGCTATAACAGGATATCCCAAGCTGGGTTCTCAATAAAGATAAGACATTTATTCTCAAATCTCTGGATTTCCAGATCAAGGAGACAGCACTGGGCAAGGACCTTCTTGCCTTTATCTGGAAGCAGAGGGTTGGAAGGGTCAGAGCCAGCAGAAGGGGCTGAACTTATGTGACATCCCAGCCTTGAGGCAACAAACTCACTTCTGTGACAGTGACATCAGCCCAGTCATAATTTAGTCATCTTCAACAGTTCCACCTCCAAACGATTTCCACACACCAGTTTGGGAAGACATTTAAAATACCTAGGTGTCTTGAAGATTAGTGGGGGCGATGTGCAGTCCAGAGAACTAGGCAAGAATTAGAAGTCACCCGCATCCAGACATCTGAGGAAGCAGGGGCCTTGGGCGTGGTCCCTGGAGGAGAGATGAAGGAGGAGATTAGGAAGCCAGGAGCCTGTGTGGACAAGGGAGAGGGTGGAGGGTGGCAGGTACTGTCTGCCTATAGTGCAAAGAAATGAAGGGGACAGGAGCTGGAACGAGAACAGGGATTTAGCTACTAGGAAGGCGAGAGCTAGGCTATAAGATTTCCAGTAAGTAAGATGGAGAATGCAGAAATACGGAAGATGCTCGGGCCAGATGTGGTGATGCACCCCTATGATCTGAGTATTCAGTAGAGTAAGGAGTACCAGGAGCTCAAGGCTACCCTTGGCTGTATAGCAACTTCAGGGTTAGCCTGAGCTACATGAGACCTGTCAGAAAACAAAAAAGTTGAATGAGAGAAGCAGCGCGGTCTCAGAAGGGGATATGTGAAATAATTTCTGCATGTTTAATTTAAAGTTTCTTATTATTTTCCTGCTTTGTTTGTTTGTTTTTTAAAGCTTGGTTTTGTTTGCTTGATGAGAGAAATATGATTAACGCTACTAAGAAACACAAAGATGACAAGAAAGGATGGGGATAAAAGGTAGTGGTTTTCTGTAGACCTTCGAAGCAGACTGCCAGATGCTAGTGACTGGGAGGAAGGGCGCAGGGGAGCGTCGACTCCGCAGGGTGGAGTATCCTCCTGGGCTGATAAAAATGTTCTGGAACTAGATAAGAGTTTATAAGGCTGCAAAACTTTGTGGATTTATGACATGCTCCTGAGTTCTGTACTTTGAAATGGGGGTGGATTTTTAAAAATGTATATTTTACCATGCTTGATGGATTTTACATGCTTCACTGATGTCCATGCCATTACACAGATGCCATATCTGTTCTACGTGACTAGATGATCACACAACTGGATTTAAGATTCCAGCTCAGCTGATTTAACGACAAAACCCAGACTTGGTTTTCTAACACTTTCTAACACTGTTTCCATAGCCACATTTTACAGATATCTGTATTGATAATGTGAATGGATTCCTATCTACTGATGCATTGGTCAACTTGGTTATTGTAACTGACATTTAATTTGGTTCACAGTTTTGGGAGATTTAATCTGTGGTTACTTGGTCCTGTTGATTTTGATCATGTGGTTTCGGGAGCATTTTGAGGTTGTCATATGTGGTGGAGAAAGCTGTTTAACTCACGTAAGTCAGAAGAGAGAGAGAGAGAGAGAAGATCTGGATTCCCACTATCTCATCAAGGGTATGCTTCCATTGACCTGAGACTTCTCACTGGTTCTCCTCTTAAAGGTCCTGTCACCTCCTAACAGCGCCTTTAACAGAAAAACCCCCGAGGAGAACACTATAGATCCAAACTATAGCAACTAAGGTATTATGGTCCAAAGAGCTGGGTGATGAATACATCTACTTTTTGCTTTTCCTATGAGATAAGGTCTCATGTAGCCCAAGCTGGCCTTAAACTTAGCTGTGCAGCTAGGGATGACTTTGAACTTCTGAACTTCCAAGTTGTGGATTATATGCATGCATCATTAGGCCTGGTTTATGCGGTGCTGGGAATTGAACCCAGGGCTTCAGGCATGCTATGCAAGCACTCTACCCACTGACCTATATCCCTAACTCATTATCCACAAATGTTTTTGTCATTGTTGTTGTTTGTTGGTTTGATTTTTGAAATAGGGTCTCACTATGTAGCTTTAGGTAGCCAGAGACTCACAGTATAGACTAGGCTTGGCTCAAACACAGAGAGATCTGCCTGCCTCCACTTCCTATGTGCTAGGATTAAAGACAACACACACACACACACACACACACACACACACACACACACACACACAGTGTTTCTACATGTTAAATTTTATCTTTTATCATTGGTCCCTTTTATTAGGGACAACTTTGATTTTAGTAATTATTATAAGTTCAAATTTAACAAAAGGAGGAAACAGAAAGGTTGGCTCCTTGCTGAAGGAGGCGTGACAGGTGTTGAGGAAACACACTGGGCTGTGACTGGGTCTGTGCAGATGTGGGAGAGTATAAACAGGGTGATGGGGAGCTCCAGGTGTTGAGCTGCAGCACAGTCTGAGAATGAATGGCAGTGTCACTGGGTAGGAAGGAGGGCTGTGGGGGAGGGTGACACTGGGCAGGGACTTATACATCTGGCAGGGATGAGGGCCAGTGAGCTCCAGGCTGGACCCTAGGGTCTGCGCCAAGCCAACTCCTGGTTCCCACTGTTTGGCTTCCAGACCCCATTCCTATCTGTCTGGAAGAGAGAACCCTTGTGGCAGGAACTTGCCTTCCTCCAAAGGACCTACCTTGACAGCCTTGTCCCAAGACAGCACCCCCAACCCCACCTCTGCCTCAAGTCCTTGGAGAATTAGCGACACGGCCTCTCATGCTCTTAGGAGACTGATACAGCCAGTGCCTTCTGCTTTGTTCCGGGATTCCTTGGGCATGCACCTGAAGCAGTCCTTACTCCATTGCTTCTTTGATTTCCTTCCAGTGTTGGTTGAGGAGGATGCTGAGTGATAGACCTGAAGAGAATATCTTTTTGTCTCATTCTGTCTCAAGGAAGGAACTGCCGTGCAGGGGAAGTCAGTCATGGGGAGCTTTTCCCAACCGGTGGACCCAGTGTGCTCCTGCCCCAAGACCAGCCAACCTGTCATTCCTCCTTCTCCACGTGTGTGTGTGTGTGTGTGTGTGTGTGCGTGTGCGTGCACGCGCGTTTGTGTAGGAGCATAGCCTATTGTTATGCTTTGAATACCTATGTCTCCCATAGGCTCATGTATTTGCACACTGGGTCCCCAGCTGGTGGTGCTGTTGTGAAAGGTTGTGGAGCCTTTAGAAGGTGAAGTCTTGCTGGTGGTCACTGGGGGCCCTACTTCCTGCTTACTCTCTGCCTCCAGACTGTGAATGCAATGTGACCACCTGTGCACCCCCACTCCTGCTCCCATGCCTTCCAGACTGTGATGGTTTGTACCCCTTCTTCTTAAGCCATGACCCCCAATAAAGTGTTTCTTTCTTAAGCTGCTTTTGAAGATTTTTTTTTGTCACAGAAAAGAGAACAAAGCAATTACTGTTCCTTGCTCCCTGTCTCTGTCTCTCTCTGTGGTGCACAACCAGGGGACTCAGCCACTCTGCCAATGAGCTGCAGCCTGGCAGAGGCTTGGGCTTTTCTAGTTGAAGACCCAGCTCTGTGAGGAAAGGCTTGTAGTGGACACCTCGCGTTGGTCATACTGATCTAATAAAGAGGGGACAGCCCCTCCTGAACCCCCCAGGGTCTGCGCTGCCCAGGGAGCCCGTTTCCATCTGAGCTGCATCAGGAGAAAGACTAGGAAGGAAGCAGTCAGGATAGAACTTACTGCCGTTTAAAAGTATTTATCCATTATGGAATTCACCATAGGTTTATCTGGGATGCTGGTGTGTGCGGAGAACAGAAGGTAGACTGGATCACAGAGGAGGGTGTCAGGGTGACATGACTTTTTGAGATGTCAGAAGCACGCGCTTACTCTGAGAGATAGCACAGGTCAGAGCTAGGGGTAGAGTCCAGGCCACAGGGAATCGGCATGTGGGGCTACAAACACCTCACTTCCTTCTGGTTCTGGGGCTTTTCGCATTCCAGACAAACACTACCACTGAGCTATATCCTCTTACTGATTTTCATTATTTTATTTACCTTTGAGAAAACCAGCTTTTTTATGGCAGTGTGTGGGCCACAAGCCATGGAGGCCATGGGAAAAAGTTGTTTCCTCGTTTATCCCTCCAGCAAACATTTATGATCCCCTACCGCATGCCGGTTACTATTTAAGCAATGTGCACCTGGTTCTGGTAACTAGGGTGACTGTGGACTATACTGTGACTCCTCCCAGGAGGTCTGACTGTGGAGCTCGGATGAGCTGTGTGACAGACAGTGTTCTGTGACTGTGAGAAAATAAACTTACAAGAGGGAGAGGTTCATTAGGGCTCATGGTTTCAGTGTGACCTGATTGGTCTTGTGCTGTGGGAGAATGCTCTTGTACACTGTAAAGATTTGTCACTTAGCTCTCTCTCCTCCAGCCCGGCAAGATGCCCAAGGGAAAGAAGGCCAAGGGGAAGAAGGTGGCCCCAGCCCCCGCCATCGTGAAGAAGCAGGAGGCGAAGAAGGTGGTGAATCCTTTGTTTGAGAAGAGACCTAAGAACTTCGGCATTGGGCAGGACATCCAGCCCAAGAGAGATCTCACGCGCTTCGTCAAATGGCCCCGCTACATTAGGCTGCAGCGGCAGAAGGCCATCCTCTATAAGCGGCTCAAAGTTCCCCCAGCCATTAACCAGTTCACCCAGGCCCTGGACCGGCAAACAGCTACCCAGTTGCTTAAACTTGCCCACAAGTACAGGCCAGAGACCAAGCAGGAAAAGAAGCAGAGGCTGCTGGCCCGTGCTGAGAAGAAAGCTGCCGGCAAAGGGGATGTCCCGACTAAGAGACCACCTGTCCTTCGAGCGGGCGTCAATACAGTCACCACTTTGGTAGAGAACAAGAAGGCTCAGCTGGTGGTGATTGCCCACGACGTAGACCCCATTGAGCTGGTGGTCTTCCTGCCTGCTCTCTGTCGCAAGATGGGGGTCCCCTACTGCATCATCAAGGGAAAGGCCAGGCTGGGGCGGCTGGTCCATAGGAAGACGAGCACCACTGTTGCCTTCACACAGGTTAACTCGGAAGACAAGGGTGCTCTGGCCAAGCTGGTGGAAGCTATTAGGACCAATTACAACGACAGATATGATGAGATCCGCCGCCACTGGGGAGGCAACGTCCTGGGTCCTAAATCTGTGGCTCTAATTGCCAAGCTGGAAAAGGCAAAGGCCAAAGAACTCGCCACTAAACTGGGTTAAATATACTGCTGAGTTTTCTGTACATAAATATAATTATAAAACTTAAAAAAAAGATTTGTCACTTAATAAATTGGGAGCATGGGGACCATGGGAGAGGGTGGAAGGTGAGGGGATAGACAGGGGGGGAGCAGTCAATAAAATAATCTAAAAAAGTTAACAACAACAATAAAAGATTTGTCACTCAAATTGGTTTAATAAAACACTGATTGGCCAGTAGTCAGGCAGGAATTATAGGCAGGACGAGCAGACTAGGAGAATTCTGGGAAGAAGAAAGGCAGAGATTCAGTCACCAGCCAGACACAGAGGGAGCAAGATGAGAATGCTGCACTGAGAAAGGTACCAAGTCATGTGGCTAAACATAGACAGAATTATGGGCTAATTTAAGTTGTAAGAGCTATTTAATGATAAGCCTGAGCAATAGGCCAACCAGTTTATAATTAATTTAAGCCTCTGTGTGTTTATTTGGGATTGAAAGGCTGTGGGACTGGACGGGATAGAAACTTTCATCTACAGTCTTGTTTGTTTGGGAGCATGTGGCACTGAGGCC
Source organism: Microtus pennsylvanicus (assembly GCF_037038515.1). Lineage (NCBI taxonomy): Eukaryota > Metazoa > Chordata > Mammalia > Rodentia > Cricetidae > Microtus > Microtus pennsylvanicus. The sequence goes on from NC_134583.1 coordinate 53,157,368, forward strand.
TCTTCACTGCATGGCAGTCAGGAAGCAAAGAAAATCAAAATGATATGGGCATGGTGACTCATGCCTGTAATCCCAATACTGGGAAAGATAAGGCAGGAAGATTGCCACAAGTTTAAAGCCAGTCTGGGATAAGTAGTTGTAGCCAGTGTGGGTGCAGAGTGAGACTCTGTCCCAAACAAATAAACAAAAACACAACACACACACATAGGAACATGCATGCACATAGTAACCACCACATAGAGATGGCTCAGTTGAAAAAGAGCTTACCTTGCAAGGCACGAGCACTTGAGTTTAGCTCCTTAATATCCATGTAAAATTGGGCATTGAGGGAGGTAGCTCAGTGTTACCAGATAAGCGTGAAGACCTGAGTTCAGGTCCCCAGAACCCCATACATCTGGACACAGGAACACATCTCTCTGACCAGCATTCCTATTGTGAGATAGGAAGCAGATGGGAGGAGCCCAAAGGCTCATCATAGGCCAGCTAGTCTGGTATACACGGCATGGAACAAGATGGCTCAAATAAGGCAGAAGGCTGGGATGGGCACCTGAGATTGTCACTCGACGTCCACAGTGCCGTGTAAACCTGCAGCATCATTCACATATACATCCACATCCACATCAAAATTTTAGTAAACAACACTGGAGCACAGGCGTGGGGTCCGACCATCAGCTACCCCTCTGCTGTGTGCTGGCCCGAAGGAGCTAGCAGGCCAGGAACTCCACTTCTCCAAGATGCTATTATATTCTCTTACCTCTCAAGTGTGGATGATAATAGTACCTACCTCAAAACACACCAAGAACTATAACACATGCCCAGGTATGATGCTGGGAGCTGGCCAAGTCTTTGATCTGGAATCACCTAATCTGTGCCTCTTAGAGACAACTGATTAACTCAAGTGAGCTGTACCCATCCCTTACCAGGTGGATCCCCTGCTTCTGTTGCTCGGCCGTAGGGAGGTGTCTGAGTTACGCTTCTTGTTTGGGGCACACTGTTGGTAGAACTGGGATTCAGCCCAGGCACCTGGACTTAGAACCTGCGTGATTAATTGCTTGGTCATGGCTCTTCTTGGGAGAAGCAGGACGTACATGCTTGTGGGACGGTAGTAGGATGGGTAGACAAACAGGTGTGAGTCTCCTTTACGGACCAGAATAGAGAAGATTCTTTTCCTTGGCCCATCTAGCTGCTGTGTTGGAGGGTTGGGGAGCACTGTTGAGAACTCTGTCAACACTGTATGAGCCTGCCTCCAGGTTCCATTTAGCTACAGCAGTATACTCTGGAATGTTCAGTAACCGCAGCCCAGCACACCATGAGAATCCCAGGGTTTGGTTTCTTGGGTCTCTCAGGACCATAATGATGCCCCTGGGTTCAGTTGTCTTTGAAGATGTGTGTTGAAGCTAGCCATGACAGTGCAAGCCTGCATTCATAGCTCTTGAGAGGCGGAAGTAGGAGGACTCAGTGTTTAAGGCCATCCTTAGCTACAGCATCAGTTTAAGGCCAGCCTGAACTACAGGAGACCCTGTCTCCGTAAGCAAACAAACAAAACAAAAATTAACAGAAAGCCCAAAATAAACAAACTATTTTTTTTAAAAAAAAACCAAAGTACAGGCTGATATCTCCAGTCTAGTTAGGGCTGAGACTGGACTGTTTCTGAGGCCCTGTGTCTTCCCAGCTCATCCACAAACCCATGCTGCCACTGCTGAGTGGGTACCCCTTGCTAGAGTGCTACTTTCTGCCAATGGCAGGCAGCATCTCTCAGCTACCCCAGCACGGACTTTCTTACATTTCCAGCCACGTGCATACATCCCCCCAAATGCTGTGGGGCTGCAGGGATAATCTTCACTGGAAGCCCTCAGAAACTGCCATTTCCTCCCCAAATTATCAGAAAAAACTTCTCAAAGGTGTGGTAAGCCTGATTGGTTCCTGGAGACCTTGAACACTAGGGTATCTATCTAGGAACAATGGTGCCTTCTGCAGGCTGCGGATGATAAGAGGCTAGAACAAGCTGCCATGATCTTGTTTCTCACACACTGTTGGGTATGCCCAAGGGAGGCTCCTCTGCTCCCACTTCCTGGCTTAGAAAGTCCTCCAAAGATAGCCAGCTGTCAAAGTGGCCTGGGGCCCGTCAGCCTCTTTTCATCACTTGACAAGGTCGCTGGGCACTGTAAAGACCAGGCGGCCTTCCTCTTCCCCTGAAACAGCAGGTCACTTTGATGTCGGCTCTAGAGAAAGCCTGGGAACCACAAACTCACAGTGTCACCCCTGTGAGGAACAGTGAAAGCGGCGGGTGGGGGCAGAGCATCCTTCCCCAGGACGGACTCCTCCAGACTCTGTACCAACTTTGCTTCTAGCACACTGGGAGGCTGCAAATAGGGGAAGCAGACCTGCTACCTCTGCAGCCCCCCTGGAAGGTGGTCCGGCGGATGCGGATAACGAGAGGACCAGCTGGGGATGCTTTGGAGCTGCAGACTCCACGGCTTTGGTTGGAAATGAGGATATTTTTAGGGCTGAATCTGGGTCTTTCTTCTCTCCCTCCCTCTGATGCTAAGTAGCCATCTGTATCTCCCAGGCAACCTCCTCAAGCTGCATCCTAGAAAAGCAGCACGGGGAAGCGGCTACTGTTAAATACAGAGTGCTGCATCATTCATTCACTCATTCATTCATTCATCTGTTAAGAAAGGAGCTAGATACTGTTTCTCCCTAACATGGCATGATGCTTTCTCTGAAGCAGTTATGGATACCCCCAATCCAGCAGGCCACTCTGTAGTGACTACTGTGTTCTGAATTTTGACATTCCTATCCCCAGTCTTCCCATTCCCCTGTCACTGACCCCAGAGAGCCGTTCAGTAATGGAAGTCTGAAAGATGATAAGAGAGACTCTAGCCCAAAAAGCCACAAGACTTATCTAATTCCTCTACACCAGCGCTTCTCAACCTTCCTAAGGCTGAGACCCTTTAATGCAGTTCCTCGTGTTATGATGGACCCCCCAGCCATAAAACTATTTTTGTTGCTACTTCATAATTGTAATTCTGTTACTGAGTGAGTGGTGTCTCAGACCATCGGGAAATATGTGTCTTCCTGTGGTCATGACCCACAGATTGAGAACCTCTGCTCTACAGGCTGCCCCATCAATACCCCAATTGCCCTATTTCTGAGTTAAAGCCCAGCTCATCACACCTCCTACTATAGTAAGAGTCTTTCTCAGCAGAGCCCCTTGAGATACAGGCTTGCTTGCGTACCACAGAAGAAAGGAAGTATCAGCAAATTCTTACTTTTGAGCAGCCAGGTCTTCTGTGCTAGCCCAGCGATATGGTACGAGCATGCAGTCCTGGCATTTGTGAGGCTGAGAGACAAGTTAGCTGTAAACTTGAGATCTCTCTCAGAGTCTCTCTCTCAGAGTCAGCGATGAGTGAGTTGTGCAAGCTGAGTGGGGTCCACAGAAGTGAACTGAATTCTGAGGCTGCTAAGAGACAGCCCTTTAGAAACCTCAAGGGCTGCAAGGAGGAACACACAGCAAAGACTGTAGAAAAACGGGGCCTGGGTTTGCGGATGGCTGCTGGCACTTGCCTGGCCAAGGGGCATCTCTAGAGGGTGGTACCCAGGGGAATTCCAGCGGCCTGGAGTCATGGTACTGTTTGCTTTCGCCTCCCAAGCCAGCCTGCTTTCCTCCCCCTGGGTCAGTTCAGCTCCAAGAACATTTGTGGACGTCGTATTGGGACAAGCTGGGTGATGGGCTCTGGGCCCCAGGGGAGAGTCGGTCCTGCTGCTTGCCCACTTGGATCTTATTTTCTTGGTCTTTGCTGTCACAGCGACTGCACGAATGTCGCAGGACTCTCGGCCCCGAACCATTCATACATAATTTTCTCTGAAAGGATGAGGGGAAGAGCAGAGGTTAGCCATTCTACATCCACGAAAGAGAAGATGCAATGGACCCAGATAACGCGTATGGTCTGTATAACCACTCCATTTCCTACAGCTTTAGCCAAACAGAGACCAGTTCAAGGCAGGACCTAAGCAAGGAAGACTGCACGCGGCAAAGCAAGGCATGAGGGCCCACGAGTGCCAGGCAGTCCTAGAAGTCCTTCGTTGCTCTCTACAGTCCAAAAGCGGACAGTGAGGCTGGCTTTCCAGCTGCCTAGGCCAAGCATCATGAGGCCCAGCCCTGGCCTCTCCCTTCACATCAGAACACCAAGGCCGGATGTTCACCTCGCAGCAGCCCAGGGCTGGGTCTCCGACCTGTGGCCAGAGTGGGAGCGGCCGGCCGCTCCCGGGGCTGGGGCAGGGTTTCAGCCCACGTGCGTCCGCGGCTGCAGCGGCTGTAGCCCAGGACTAACTGGGAGGGCGTTGGGGTGGGTTCCGCGCTGCATTACCATTGGCCGTGCGTCTCAGGATTGGGGCGGAGCTTCGGTTCAGAGCCCCTGTCATTGGCCGAACTTCCGATGGGGGCGTGCCCCTACCGGGTCCTCTGCAGCTCGCATAACCGCAGGCACCCGGCCGGCTCAGCCTGCGCCGGGCCGCCTTGCTAGCTCCGGGCTCGGCAGGCGGCCCGTGGGGTCCCGGATCGCTGCGCCCACAGCTGGAGACCAAGGCAGGCCCTAACCTGAGGCCCGGAGGCCCGCGAGACCTTCGGTAAGACAGAGCGGGAGTGGGTTCCGTGGCGCGCGGGAGCGGGTGGGGACCGTGCCAGTCCTGGCTGGACTCTGCGCCCTACCGGGCGCCCCGGAGGGTCAGGTGCGGCAGCTGCGTCCGCGGTCTCAGACCTACCTGCTGGGCGCCCCGTGGGCTCTCCACCAATCAAAACTGCCATTCTAGCCTCAGAAAACCCAGCACACCAGCCCAGAGTGGGCGCCCTTCGGCAGCAGGGTCGCCTGTCATCGCTCAGGGGACCGTCCCCAAACTTTGCTCCACGCGAGATAGGTTCCCGTGCCTTTCCCATCCTCTCACTAAGCGCCTTGCTTATTTTTATTTTATTATCTTTTTCTGTCTCCCTTCTCCTCCCTCCTTGATAACAGGAAGTTAAGTTGGGCCAAATGTCAGTGGCCTGGCCGCCGGCGGGCTGGGACCCGGGCTGGTTACTTGGCCGGTGGCGGCGCTTCCAGGGACCGCGTTGCTGTCCCCTCGATCTCCTGTGACCCCTGTCAGCCTGTGCTCGTCCTCCGTTCGCCCCCCCCCCCCCCGCCCAGGAGCACCTCATCCTTGCGTCCGGCCCTGTCGCTGGCTGGCCCTGGACTGGGGTCTCTCTCTTAGCCTCTGCCCCGCTGCAGCTGTCTGGAGAGGGCGGGGTTAACTTATCCCAGGCCAGCCTCAGTCTTCAGCCGCACCCTCACCGGCACAGCTGGGTAGGGCCTTTACCGACCGGGAAGAGGCGTGTTGAAACCAGAGTACTCTCGTGTCTCCTTCTACATTGTTTATTCTGGGCCTGGGTTTCTAAAGTGGAAAGTGCTCTCGTTTGCAAGGCCACTCGCTACCCACTAATGTCTTAGGTGGTTTAGAAGGAGGATAAAGTCAGTAGCCAGTCCCTTTATGGACAGACCCGGAGGGAAAAAAGCCAGCGGCTAATTGGTCTTCCGCATTCGCGTGCCTGAGTTCCCTGGCACCTGTGTCCTCTGCATGCCAGTCGCCTCCGCGGGGGCAGTGAATCTAACAGGTGGCCAGTAGGGCAGTCCTTGTTCAACGTCCCAGAGATTTTTAAAGGCAATCAGTGTTGCCTTCTTCAGACGCTGGGAAGTGGGCACAGGTTGGGTCCCGATTGTTACTCTCCAAAAAGCCCGAGTTGTGTGTTCTTCTGGCTCTGTGCCTGCTTCCTGCTAACTTCCTACCCGTGGCTGTGGGAATATGCCCTGCGTGCATGTGCCTGGAGCCCCTGGCCGTGGAGAGATTCTGGGGACTGCAGGAGTACTTTGCAAATCGCCTGAAAGGACAGCCAGCGGGATGCACTGCCTCCTCCTCACTTACTGTGTCCTCCAATGGAGGGGATTGGGCCGTGTTAGCTGTGATAGGGGACAGCAATGCTGCCACCTCTGTGGCCGGCTTTTCCAGGAGTCTGGAACTGTATTCATTGAACTAACTTGGACCCTTAGAAGGAACTCTAGGCTTGTTCTTTCTGCAGTGCGCGAGGGGCAGGTTTTGGAATATGCTTCTCTGGTTGCTGAGTGATTGAAACCCACAGTTTGAACGGTCCCCTTCCTAGGAGCTGCGGAGAATAGCCCCAATCCTTCTCTCCTCTGATGGGATGTGTGTTTCTCTCTGTTCTCTCCACCATGTCTACATCTCTACCTGGGTTTGCCTTCCAGCCTAGGCCTGTCTCTGCTCACTCTCCACTGATGGAGGACTTGACTGGACTGGAGGGGGCTGAACGTGGCTAACCCAGGAAGTCTGCAGAGTGCTAATGGACTTTATCCTTTAACATCCAGCATTCTGAGCCTGGAAGAGAATGCTGCATTCGTAGTAGTTGGGGCTATACCCGTTTTACAGAATAGAAAACTGAGACGCAGAGAGATTGTTACTGGCATCATCAGATGACTAGAGTCTCACAATGATTCCAGCTTCCAGCTCCCTGATTAAAACACCACAGGAATCTGGGAAATCTTGGACACCCTCTGGACTCCAAGGGCTTAGTACAGACAGCCCCTGTTTGGTACTGCCAAGTTCCCTAATGACAGGTGAGTGGGTCTTCCCACCCCTCTATGAAATGACACAAAACCCTCAGTTAGTTCTCACAATCCTCCTGGCTCTTTGTTGTCTGTTCCTTCTACACCAGTCTCACTGGGGCATCTACCACCATACAGAGCAGTTGCCTGTCAAAAAAAAAAATACTGCAAGGAAAACCAAAGCAGGGAACCCAGGATTCAAGGCCAGTCTAGCTAGGCTGATGGTAGATTTGAGGCTCGTCCTAGCTACCCAGCAAGACCTTGTCTCTACAACAAGAAAGAGCGGTAGGTATGTATCATAGACCGTAATCCCAGCCCTGAGGAGGCAGAAGCAGGAGGATTACTGCAGGTTTGAGACTGACTAACCCTGGTAAATATGAGTTCTAAGTCAGTCATGCCATCTCAGAAACAAAACAAAACAAAAACGACCAAACATACACACACACACATTTTTTTTTTCAGAAAAATGGGGTGGTGTAATGCGCCTGCACCTTCCTCAACTCCCCCAGTCATTAAGATGATGCTGCATTAAGCTAACTCTCTGTCTCTTCTGCTTTTCTCTCAGTTCTGTTTTAAACTCCTCTTTAGTTATTTGTTTATTTATCTACTGTATGTGTGCACCTGTATGGGTGTGTGTGCCACAGTTCCTGTGCAGAGATCGGAGGACACTTTGGAGGAGTCGGTTCTCTCCTTCAACTATGTAGGTCCTTGAGATTGAACTCAGATTGTCGGGCTTGGCAGCAAGCGCCTGCTTACGCCGTCTCTCCACACCCCGCCCCTCCCCCGGTTTTTTTCTTCCTGAACTATTTTAAAGCTGATTTCTGTTGCCATTGTTTATGTCTTGTATCCTCTGCACAATTCAGCATGTCTCACTTAAGAGAATTCCCCTGCAGACCATGGTCATTATTGCACAGGACAGAGACAGCAGTAATCTTACTTACAGTGTCACCTGTCCACATCCATATTGGCATACAGGCCTGCCTGTCAGGAGTGACCTTTGCGGCTGTCTGCTGGAGTGACGATCTGTGCACACGCTGCATTTGGTCACAGTGAACAGCAGGGGGTCCCTTCCACTCTGTGAGCAATTAACCCCCATTCTGGGGAGTTCGTCTCCCCAGGGATGGATCACAGCGAGCCCTTGGGGACTGGAGTCCCCTCTGTCCCTCTCTGGATCCTCAGGAACAAAGCCTGCATACAGGGGACACACAGCAGAGGCTTGGTGACCATATGCTCCGTGGCATAGCAGCCACTGGAGGGGTATGTTCTGAACAAGGGGACTGTTGGGCTCCTGCGGCTGTGGTGCGTGTTTGGAAGGATGAGTCGCTCACGCTCGTGTGGCTGTCGCAGGAGTGAGCGTCAGCCCGTAAGCATCCTGAAATAATAGGAAAACTATTTACGACGCTCGCCCTCGTCTCTTTGGTCTGTGGTGTGGCGCCCAGATGGCCACGTGTGTGCCCTCAGCAGCAGCTGGCCCAGCACATCACACATGGCTGACAGCCACTGAGGTCATTCTGCCCAAGCTTTGAGTTCAGTTCTGTCAAGACCAAGTTGGGAGTCCGACGGGGCTGGGTAGAGAGCAGGATGCATTTTCTCCCCTTTCTTCCTCTGAGCAGTACCTCTCTCCCAGTCAAGGCTCTCCCTGCCACAGCCCTCCAAGGGAAGACTTAGGGTTTTGATTTTGTTATCTTGGTTTTTTTTTTTTGAGCTTTTTTGAGAAAGGGTCTTATGTAGCCCAGCCTGGACTTGAACTAGATATGTAGTTGAGAATGGCCTTGAACTTTTGATTGCCACTGTTTCTACATCCCAAGTGCTGGGATTACACATGTGTACCACTACCCGTACTTCATCTTTTATTTTAGTTTTTTTCAGCAAATATAACAACATTTTAATGCTTCTGTTAGTTATGTCAGTATTTGAGTTGATATTTTTCCTTTCTTATTTACATTTTGGGGTCTTTCATTGGTTGGTTTTATTACTAGAGACCAAAGCCTGAGCCTTCTCATACATGTTAGTCAAATGTTTGACCACTGAGCCACAGCCTCTGCCCTCCTTAAAGTCTTTAATCTTAAGAAGTGGTCTTCGTAAGTTGCTTTGAAGCCTAGGAAGGCTTAGAACTGAAGCTCCTCCTGTCTCAGCCTCCCAGAGATCTGGGATTGCAGGCATAGACCACGAGGCATGACATCACTCTTTATTTTTTTTCTCCCCCAATTTTTTGTATAGTAAACATGTTCACATGATAGGAAAGCCATATTCTAATCTCTCTAAAGCCAGGCCCTCAACTGCTTGGGTGCCTGTGGTCGTGCATCGGTCACAGCTGTGTTTATTGATAGTACCTCAGTTAATTGAGATTTTGAAGTTTGCTCAGATCATAATATTGTTTGTATATTAGGTTCATTCTGTTATTCTGGAGGCAGCACTGAGCAGTAGAGCCCAGGGCTTGGGCCTGCCTGGTTCAGGCTCCACTGAGTTGCCTCTTGGGAAAATCCTGAAGGACGAACACCTTTGCACCTCTCTCTAGGGTACCCCGGCTCTCCCTATCCTAGCTTCTCTTTTCTTCTGGGCACCAGCCCCAGACATGGCTGGTCCCTGAGAATAGGTGCTCCTTCTAAAGCATGAATCCTCCTGTGGCCGGTGGTCGACATTAAAGCTGGCGGGAGTGATGGTGATAATCTGGTCATAATCTGCCGCTGCTGGGTTGCATCTGCCGTGAGTCTGATTGAGGATGCTCCCTTCTCTGTCAGATCTTGAAGAACCATCATCATCCCTGTGCCCCAAGTCCACAGCACACAGTCTTTTGTGTGCAGAGTGCCAGATGTGGTCTGGTTACTTCACTCTCTTGCTCTGTCTGTGTGTTCACATCTGCGCATCGCTGTAGTTATCACGGGAAGAGATCCCTGGCTTGGTGCGTGTGCAGGCCACTACATAGTTAATAATGTGTTTGCCATGTTGGAGATTTTAGGTTTTTGTTTTGTTTTGTCTTGCTTTTTACAGGTTCTCATTGTGTAGCCCTGTCTGACCTTAAACTATATAGAGCAGGATGGACTCATTCACAGACATCTGCCTGCCTCTGCCAAGTGCTGAGATTAAAGGCCTTTGATACCACTCCCTCCACACTTGGTTTTTATTTTAAAGATAAGGTCTCATGTAGCCCAGGCTGACCTCAAATTTATTATGTATGTAAGAATGACCTTGAGTTTATGAATTCCCCATCTCACATAATCCCAGAGTGTTGGGATTACAGGTATGCACCATGGCCTTTTAATACAGTGCTGAATTTCACATCCAGGCAGTTTTCTGTGTAGGGACAAGCACATTCCCAACCGAGCTACAGCCCAGGCCCTTAGTGTGCTCTGTATGTGACTTAACACAGGACCACGTTCCTTCCTCCCAGAATCTTCATCTCTCTGTGGCTGCCTGGGTACCTTGTGGCTCTAGCATTCATCCTATAGTGTATCCACATTTATTTCAGGGTATTAAAAATATTACAGCAGACCGTTTCCCGGGCAACAAGGGGGGTCCAGAACTCATGTCCTTTTAGCTGGCTGCAGAGCCAGGCAGCAAGGAGCTAGACAGTTGTTGCCGGCCCTGCACTGTCAGAACCACAGGTCAGTGGAACATTCACAGGCCCAAGTTTCAGACACACCCAGCCCAGAAGCTCAGCACATGCCAGAAACAGGAGTGAGTGTCTAGAACATTCTGTCCTTCATATCAGTGTGCTGAGCTGCAGGGACTCCTCTCTGCTCACAGACTCTGAGTGCTGGCCTTGGCTGTACATCTGAGCACTGGTTCTGGGAGCCAGGAGCATGAGGAGCAGGGGAGGGTGATGACATACATGCGGAAGAGTCACTGAGACGTTTTAGTCACTGGAGAGAGCTGCTTCCTGGAGTAGAGCAGACCCAGGTCTGTAGGATTCTGGATGCTGACTCCTATGTTGGGTGCCTCCTCATCCTAAGGTGCCATGTGCAGTATTCATGGAGTTGATAGCTCCGCGTGTTGGGACAGCTGGATCTTTAACACTTGAACACACAAATGGTAATGGGCAAGCGTTTCTTTCTGAAGGAAGTGGGTGTATCTGACAGTCAACTGAAAGGGTAAACAGAGTGGAGGGAGGTCACACATGTATGTACACACTCTAACATGCACATGGATGCAGGGTGCTCACCCAGACACACATGGGTACACTGTATTTACTAGTTCACACACATGGGTACGTAGTTCTCCCCCGCCACACACACAGGCATGGTACTCGCCCCAACACACATATATAGATGCGATGTTCTCACCTCCACACAAAAGGATGTGTGGTACTCACCATCACCAACATACAGATGCAGAGACCCACCCCATGTGCACGCACACATCCATGGGTGGTAAGACACTCACTCCATATGAAAGGGACTAGTGAAAACCCAAGCCTCCTTTCTTCCCTCAGCCTCCATCCATGGGCTCTCCTCACAATGGTGGTTGCTGTTCCAAACCATCTGTGGAGATGCTGTGGGCACATTCTTTTGCCCATTCCACGCTCTGCTTTTCCTTCTGTCTGTTGGGCAGTGACCAGAATGGGAAGAAACAGGAGTCACAGGACCCCAGCGACTCAGCAATGAGTTGGCCAAAACTTAACAATTACCTTCTCCATGAGTTTCACCCCCTCTCCCCGTTAGAATCCTTTTACATTAGATCTGAGGGATTCGGAGCAGCTGGGCACTGAAGATAAACATCAGGGGCAGGTGATAGAGGCGAAAAGAAGCAAGCAGGCAAACGGAGCATGCTATAACAGACATGGGTTCGAATCCTACCCACGTGGTCTTGGAAAGCATGTGAACCCTACCGTTATCCTACAAAGAAGAGGTAGTCACACTTAAGTCAAGACTGATCTGGAGATGAAATTAAAATACTTACAAAGTGCCCTGCATAGGTGTGTATTCCAATACCTCTTTTTTTTCTACATATAAAGAGTGATCAATTTCCATAATGAACACCACGAATGGGCTCCTCCAGAAGCCCCACTTTGGGTCTCAAGCTTTGGTTTTCCACAGAAGTCAGCCAGGTCTCTGTTTCCCCGCAAGCTGAGCTGCTTCTGTCTGCCTGTCTGCTCCCCCAGCCCACTCCCTGCACTGTGGCACCACCTCCATCCCACCTAGCCCATCAGCAGCCCCTCCTTCTCTGCCCTTCACCTCTGCCCCACTGGCTCCTCCTCACTTCCGTCCCCTCTTCCCTGGTGAGCAGTAGCTTCCTGGAGAGGGCTCCCTGTTTATGGTTGCTCCCTGGGGTGTTTATGCTTGCCTCTCTTCACAAGCTCCTAGCAGATGTCTGTTTATTGCTGAAACCTCATCTTCAGCCAGAAAGAGGAGAGGACTTTTTTTATTTTTATTTTTGTTAAAGATCTCTAATTGCGGTGACTGCACAATGCGGCTTAGATTGCCTCTAAGTCTCACTCTCCAGCTCTGCCCATTATGAAACCCTTCAGATGTTGGCAGAGAGACCTTATATGTCCCGATTTCAGAGCGGCATTTAAATTTAGCATCCAGTTGTAACCACTTAGAAAGGGAGTGAGGGCAACTAACAGTTTGTCTTCTATCCTGGCTCAGACAGATGGTGTGAATGAGAGGAGCATTTTTGTATCCATAGCAACGGCAACCCTCCCTCACACCCCCTCTTTCCACCTGCAGGGTTGAGCAGGCACTCAGAGGCTGCCATGAGATTAGCTGGCAGCTTGGGAGTTTCATCTTTCCCTTTGGACTGGGGTGGGTCTTGAGGTGCTCAGGGTAGGGGTACTGGGGTGGCTGTAGGTGATTCTGACCTTTGTGTCAGAGGAGGAAGAGAGAGCGTGAGTCACATAGCCGTGGGATGTCAAGTTGGAAGGGCCCTCTGATGTCATGGTCATAGAATTCTCACTTCTGCCTTGAGTCTGCGTGTGTAGAAAAAGGGGCTCAGACATGTGTGTTTATTTTTATTTTTTGAGGCAGGGTCTTATCATGTAGCACACAGTTGGCCTTGGCTTACTGGGATTTCAGGCATTCACCCATGTCCAGCCTTCCTTAAGGAAGGATAGTGTAGTGCAGGGTGGGCTAGGGCTTCGAGATCTTTCCATATCAGAACACATCTCAGAGCCTTAGGGATTGAATTACTACCTTTGTTTTCTTGGCCTCTGATACAAACCCAGATTTTTTTCAGAGACAAGGTCTCACCTATATTGATCTGGCTGTCCTGGAACTCACTATATAGACCAGGATGGTCTCAAACTTAGAGATCCATCTGCATCTGCCTCCCAGGTGCTGGCATTAAAGGCATGTGCCACTACACCCAGCTCCCAAACCCTGATTTTACCCGGGAAGGGCAGCTGTCTGTAGAGATTGGTTTGTCTCAAATTGGCTATCAGCTGAACCTTGAGCGAACACACCAACAAGAGCCAGTGGGAGCTGTGGAGGAGGACTGCAGAAAGGGCTATAAATAGGAGCTGTGTGTGTGTGTGGGGGGGGATACCAACAGCTGTAGGCTCAGGCTTGTTAGTGCCCAGCACAGTGTGCAGCTGTTATACTGGGGCCCAGGTCCAATTGCCCTTCCACTGCACAGAGCAGGAGCAGTCTCTTGCTGCTCCCTGCATGCCAGGGTTGGGTATAGAACACACACAGGGGGTGCCAGTCAGAAGAGGTAGAAGGGGTAGGTCAGCTTGTTGGTCACAAAACGCCTTGGAAGATGAGCAGGGTGCCCTCAATAGAAATGAGTAGAGGCAGGATCACACAGGGGTGTGGGCAAGTAAATGACGTATGCAGGATGTGAGCAAACCCAAGAGGCAGAAGGAAGGCACCAGAAAGGACTAGGGCACCTAATCCTTGGGCCAGGTAAGTTTAGGAGCCTGTACCGCCGTCCCAACACAGAATGCTGACTGAATACTAAATGGTTGTCTACACTGAGAGGCACCCGAGAAAATGGAGTGGAGCAATGAAGGCAAGGCTCCAAAGCTTCCTCTGTGTTCTGGTTTTTGTCTTGTAACCTGCCTTATGGTTACAGGGTCTGTGTACGCAACCCCCTCTTGCCATTTCTACGTCCAGTGACTCGTTATGAAACTCTCCAGCTCGGGTTGTAGAATACGGTCCATCCATCCTTTCCTGCAGCTTGTGGTCTGTAGAGAAAAAAGCAACTGCCCCCTTACACCCTTCCTTCCCTTCTTCCAGGTCATTTTTAGGGGAGGAAATGCAGGCATAGAAGGTACTGACCCTAGAAGCGGACCTGATCAGGAGGTTCCTGCTTGCCTGTGGTAAGTCAAAACAGCAAAGGTGGGGGGAGGGGAGGGGAGGGGCCCGTGGGTTCCCTCCTCAAAGGATTTGGAAGAATCATTTCTGTAGGGGTCAGAAGCTTGCAGAACCCAGCAGCCCATCTGACATGCTGCTGATTCCTCTCGCTTTCCGAATCTCCCTTCCCTCTGTGCTGGCAGGGAAGGGGAGGTGAAGGCCCTGCTCAGCATCCACCTGCCGCTGATGCTAACCTGGTGGGTGGGTGGCATAGTAACTTGCTGTGTTTACAGTTGTGACGTTTGAGCAGTGCTGCAGGCACCTGCCTTTCGTATCTGTCTTGGGGACACCCTGGGTTTATGTGATGGGGTCAATTGCTCTTGCAAGCTGCAAGTGGAAGGAGTTGAGTATTCATGGGAGCTGGGGCTCCCTTGTGATAGGAACCTTCTCTTTTCTTTCTCCCTCCCTCCCTCTCTTCCTGCAGCTCTCCCTTCCTCTCTCCCTGCCTCTTGCTCTTCCTCCTTTTCTCTCTCTTCCTCCCTTCCTCTTCTCCTTCCTCTCCATGTCTCTTCCCTTCTCCCTCTTCTCTTCTCTCTCCCAAGCCCCCTTTCTTTCTTCGCATCAGTTGCCTCAGTGGGAGCCCAGGTTGGCTCTTCCATGACCAACTGACCACTGGGCGCATTCGAGCTTCAGTACAAGACCTCTGATGTACCGTCTATTACAGGCGGGTTGTCACAGGCAGAATTGGACTTTCAGTTGGGTTTAGTGACATTATTTACCTCACAGGATGCGTGTGCAGATTAAATAGGGCAGTGGGTTCTCCATAGCCACCAGTACCTGACGCACCAGTGGGGTCTTTTTTCTGGATCAGGGTTCCTCTTGCCCTCAAGCCTCCCATTTGTATTGTTCCATAAGCGATGGATGTTTAAAGAGTGCCTCAGTTGGGACACCATCACAGGCAATGAAGAGATGGGCAAGGCTTGCCTTCTTGGTGAGGCCAGTACCCCACTGGACACAGAACTGGATGGTGAGGAAAGTCCCGATTCATCGAGAACTTCACTTATTCCAGTTGCTGTCATTTAAAATTTATTACTCTACTAGACATTAGACAAATATTTTTATATTATGCCTGAGTTTTGCTTGTTTAGATTTTTGAGAGTACAATTCTCATTCTGTAGTCCAGGCTAGCCCGGAACTCAAGCTTTCTGCACTATAAACTCCTCAACCTCATTTGCTGTATAGACTAGACCGCCCCGACCCTCCCATCTCAGCCTCCTACATACCAAGGCATGCAGCATTCCTCTTGTGTGCATATGAAAAGAGAATAAAATTGGTTACAGTGTTTCTGAGCTTTCTTCATGCTCAGGTCCAGCTCTTCAGCATCTCTTTCTGACCTGCCCTAGTCAGCTGTAACTGTCAACTTGACACAGACCAGAGTGATCTGAGGAAACTCTCAGCTGAGTCATTGCCTTTATCGGGTTGGTCTGTGGGCATGTCTGTAAAAGACTCTGTTGATTGTGATTCAACAATCATGCTGGTTAATTTTTAAATTACATTTTATTGATTTATTCGTGTATTCGTGTGGATGGAGGCAAGAGTGCCTACCACAGAGCACACATGGAAGTCCGAGGACAACCTGCAAGCTTGGGTCCTCTCTCTCTACCATGTGGGTCCCAGGGTTGAATTCAGGTGGGCAGGCATGGTAGCTAGTGCCTTTACCCTGTGAACCCTCACTGTTTCCTATTCTGGTTAAATTTGGACTTTGTCTTGTTTCTCTTGAGGCAGGGTTCCAATATGTCGTTCAGGCTGTTTTGAACCAGCAGTCCTGAACCAGCAGCCCCAAGCGCTGGGATGTGGGCATGCATCGCCTTAAATGCTGACTTGTTAAATCCCAAGCAGCCTTGCTCTGAGGATGATTTCAGGTTTGCATGTAGTGACCCCAGACAGCACGCAGGTCACCACCATACAGGGTTCTCAATGCTAAGAGCACCCTTTAGGGAACCCCAGACTTTAGCCAACTTGCTTTGGGGACACAAATTTCAGCTGCCTTATGGATTCCATCCTGTTCCTTCTCTGACCCATGACAAGATTCCTACTGGTGACCAGCTGAGATCTGACTGCTACAGCTCTTCACCTGCTTTGACATCATATGCCCCCTGTTCCCTTAGGGTTCCGGGCCCACTTTCAGGTCTGGGACTGGACTGCCTCTCGGATACAAAAGCCACTGAGTTATTAAGCATCTCCTCTCCAGATGTGTGCAGTGCTCTGGGCTAGAGCTTATTGGCCTGGAGGACTTGAACTTATTAGAACTGTTTAGACATCTTTAAAAACAAAACAGGGCTAGGGACAGAGATCGGTGGTAGAGCGTTTCCCTAGAGTGCTCAAAGCCCCAACTGTGAAAGACCGAGAACAGTAACCAACAATAAGAAAAACATATAAGCTAAATCAAGTTCCCATCTCATCCGAGCACGCACCCCGTGTCGCCCCGGGGTAGGTCCTTGTGTCTGCCTCCCTCCCTCTTCTCAGGCTGGAGGCTGGAATCACGTTTCCGAGTTGCAGCCCCAGCCAGGTTTAGGAGCTCTCTTCTCCCCCAGCTGTTAGGAAGGTCTGTTGTCCTCAGATCCCGTGTACCAACTTCCCCTTTTGTGGCTCACAAACTTCACAGGAAATGGTTGTTTTTCCTCCCCATTTCCTGTGTCCTGGTCACTCGCTGGCTCTGTCTTTGCTGTGGGAAACTAAGGAATGAGGCTTGTCCTGTTACCATGGAAGCTGCCTCCCTCTTCTAGAAGGTGAAGGTCTCCGAGAGACCAGGGAGCCCTAGGCAGTAGCCCCTGGGGTCCACCCGGCCCTCAGGACCAGCAGCTCTCTCTGCTCAGCTGAATTCATACTAGCTGTGGACCGGAGGCTTCCATCCTGAGGCACCCCTCACCTCAGTCCTGTCTCCTGTGGGCTCTGTCTCACAGGCGTTCCGCGTGAATATTGTTTCTCCCCTGCATAGTGCAAGTCCGTCTCGTACAAGGCTAAAGGGACCACAGCAGTGGGGGAAGTCAGCTGTCGGTTACATAAAAGAATGGACTTGGCTTTCTGCATGCAAATGCTTGAGGAGCATCGTCAGGAGGCCACTCAAAACGGCCTACCTGCTCAATTGGCACACTAGCCAGGGCACAAGAGAAGGGGAAATGTCTTAAGGTGGGTGGGGAGCTTTCAGGATTTGGGATTTGAGAACTCAGTGAGTATATTCCCTACCCCCTCCCTACCACCACAGTCTCAGGTAATCTGGGTATATAATTAGCTAATTGGAGTTGTTGAGACCATGTGGAAAAAGTGTGGTTTCAAGTCTGAGTCAGGCCTCTGTTGATTCCTGCTCACCTGGGCCTCAGCTGCTCAAGGGTGCAGCAATTGCCGCAGCCTTCTGCGCTTGCAGAGGCAGTGGGAAGACCATTCTGTCCTCCAGGGTCCAGCTCAGCCTCTCACAGAGCACCTTCGAGACACGGCTTCCTCTAGCCCACCTGACTCATCTTCCTGCACAGCAGAAGGAATTGGAAAGCAGGTTTTGGTGGCTTGCACTTGTAACCCAGTACTCAGAGGGACTGAGGTAGGAGGAACCCTGGGAGTCCAAGGCTAGCTTGTGCTACAGAGTGAGTTCCGGGATAACCTGGGCTACAGTGTGATATCCTGCCTGCAAAAAGAAAAGTCACTGGAGCTTCCACTGGCCTTGTAAGGTCAGCTTGTTGAGAGCATCTGCTTGCTGAAAGCTCACGCTCAGCAAACCAAGTCTCCAGTGTGGGTTTCAGCTATGAGTCACCTCCACCTCCGCCCTGGTGATTCCTCTGCTAGGCTCCTGCCTCTGAGGGAACTGCACTCTGAACCCCTGGCCTGCCAGAACAAACCAGACACTTCACTTTTCCAGGCCTGTGGGGCTTTGCAAACCACTTGGTGGGCCCTACAGGAGCCTTTGAAGACACAGGTCCACAGCTGCCTGTGCAGATAAGCGAGCAGCAGCCAGGTTAGGGGAGAGATGGAGGGTGTGGGAGAGGCCAGTGCAGGGAGGGGCTGTTGAGAAGGTGGCTTGTTTATACCCGGAAGTGAACTGAGAAATGTTCGTCGAGTCCCTACTCTGCGGCTGTTCCCTGTGCTTTGGGAACATTGGGATTCATCAGGATTGGCAGCTCTTCCCAGAAAGTTTACAGTGCCAGGAAAACAAGACACATGTGTGTGTAAACAAGTGCAGCAGCAGGCTGCGGGGGGATTTGGGAAACGTCACCAGGAAGTTCATGGCTAGTCCAGGCGATGGGGGATCGAGGGAAGGCCTTGGTGTGAGGAATGTTCTCTCTGGGCTGCGGAAGCCTGGAAAGGTTCCAAGGAGGGGAGAAAGCGGTGGTGGTGTCTGATGTGGATCTTGAGGGGTAGGCGAAGTGCAGGTGGCAAGTGGGATGGGAGGAAGCACGGAGCGTCTGTCTCTCCCTCTGCTCACACTGCAGGGAAGAGAAAGAGCCGGTAGGAAGGGGGGAATAAGCACAGACTCTGAGTCAGTGACACCGGACATGTAAGACGGGGCAGGTACCCATCGACCCCTAGGGTCAGTGCGGCAAGACAGACAGGGTTTGATGTCCATTTGTTCTGATCTAGGTAGCTGCAGCGTGCTGAGGAGCAGGAGGGCAGGAGGCATGCTGGCCGCGTGTTTACCATGGCTCCCCCAGGAGGGTTCTTCCCTTGACATTTTCACTTTGTTTTCTTAGTCAAGTTGCCTGCGCTCAGGCTGGTCTTGAGCTTTGCTAGGTAGCCAAGGATAACCTTGCTCTTGCTCTTCCTGTCTCTGCCTTCTGAGTGCTGGGCTTACAGGCACACCACTGTACCTGACTTTATACAGCTCAGGATTAGCGTGCACGAAGCTCAGGATCAGCCCCCTGCATGCTAGGCAAGCATTCTACCGGCTGAGCTACAGACGCAGCTCTCCCCGCACATTCTCAGGCCTGTTCAGTCATTCCATGGGTAGTTACAAGAGGTGGCTCTAGTCCTCCAAAACCGTGGTTCTCAACCTTCCTAACGTGGCTACCCTGTAATGCAATTCCTCGTGTCATTTTGTTGCTACTGTTATGAATCCTAATATAAATATCTGATATGCGACCCCATAGGAAAGTGTTGTTCAACCTTAGGGGTCACAGCCCTCAGGTTGAGAACCACTGCTCTAGAACAAACCAGCCACTGCTCTAAGCTCTGGGCTTATGAAACAGGGGGCAGGGGTGTGTATGTATGTGTGGATAACCAACAAGCCAAACAGCACCCTGTTTCCCAGCTCCTGAAGCTGATCCGAGGAAAGGGGGGCAATAAAGGGTCAGTGCTAAAGGATGAGGGGGCACTGGAGATGGCTGAAGCAGGGGAAGGAAAGGGTTGCCGGGTGAGGGAGGGTGGTTCTTGTAAAGTGGCCCCTTGAAGTTGGCAAGTGAAAAGTATGGAGCCACAGGGAGGGTTCGAGCTGGGTCCCACGGGGATCTGAGTCCCGGCAGATGTTCCTTAACCCACTGGGGTCTTTGGCTCTAAGCCGCATGGATCTGTGAGTGTTCTCGAGCAGAAGAATGCCAAGAAGCAGCCTGGTGTGGTGTGCACACCTGTGGTACCAGCCCCTGGGAGGCTGAGGTAGCATGGTGTGTTCAAAACCAGCATGAGCTACGCCATGAGTTCTAGGTCAGTCTCGGTTACAGAGGGAGACACTGTCTCAGTAAAGTAAAAGTAGCAATTATAACAATTGTTATTAAAGCACATCAGCCATGCAGAGGAGTTAGCCTTCTGCCTTTGCTTTATCTCGAACCAAGAACACACTGGCAGCTTGGTCTCCGCTGATCACTGGCCACCCCCATTTCTCTTTTGTGGTCTGAGGTCAGGGCTAGAACTAGGCATTTAGGGCCCAGTGTGGAGCAGAGACAGTAGGGTCTGGAGATAACTTTGGGGAACCTGGCAGTTGAAGCGGGAGGGGGCAGGAAGGGGCCCAGGCTTCACTGAGGAGAAGGGACCATATGGGTGTGAGGCCCAGGGCCTATCCGGGGCCATAGAATACTGGGGACTGAAGCAGAGACAGTAGCAATGCTTCCTCCCTGGGGGGAGAAGCAGGCAATAGTGCTACAATGTGGCTAAACCAGCCCTTAACATGGACTTGTAAGATGTTATGGCAGGGACCCTCAATAGGAAAGGGCAGTTCCATGAAAGTGTTCTCAAGTCCCTGCAGTGAGAAGAGCCCACCATGGTTGGGGCTGGGGGACGAGACTCCAAACCTCAAGCTTGGATAAAAGCAGCACTCCCTTCTTCCTGGCCACCTTGAATGCTGAGGCTTCTCTTCTTGGGCTAGAATCCGTGCCTGGCAGGTCAGCAGAGCAGCACAGATCGGAAGCTCAAACACACCTGCTATGAAGTGGTGTTTCCATCCTGCCACGGGAAGAGAAGCCGCTGGGTTTTGACGTACACTTGCCTCTGAACACCCTCCATAAGTTCCCCAAGGGGCTGGTGCTGGAGGGCCTCCAGGCTCTAGGTGACAGAGGTTCTGGTAGAACTGTACCTGACGGAAGAGCTAAGATCCCTTCCACCCCCATCTCAGGTGGGTCTCCTATCCCTCAGCGTCCACGCTGCCCTACCCTGCTAGCATTCACAGCCCCCCCGCCCCTGCCCACCAGCAGTGCCCCGTTGGGGAATGTTATTTTAAGTCGTGTGGCTTTGTTTATCTCTGTGAAGCTGTGATTTTTTTCTTCTTGCCTGTCTAAAACACCTGACAGTCCTAATAAAGAGCTGAATGGCCAATAGGGAGACAGGAGCAAGGATAGGCGGGGCTGGCAGGCAGACAGAGTATAAATAAAAGGAGAAATCTGGGCTTCAGAGAAGGAGCAATGAGAGGAAAAGAGGAGGAGGATGTCAAGGGCCACCCAGCCACCCGGCCACCCGGCCACCCGGCCACCCGGCCACCCGGCCACCCAGCTACCCGGCCACCCGGCCACCCAGCCACCCAGCCAGGCACGGAGTCAGAGTGAAAGTAAGATATACAGAAGTAGGAAAAGGAAAAAGCCCAGAGGCAAAAGGTAGTCGGATAATTTAAGCAAAGCTGGCTAGAAACAAGCCAAGCTTAGGCCGGGCAATTATAAGTAAGAGTAAGCCTCTGTGTGAGTGGTTATTTTATTTTAATTAAGAATTTTTAATACAATATTTTTCTCATTTTACATAGCTATACCAGTTCCCACTCCCTCCCCTCCTCCCACCCCACCTTTCCCCCCTACCTCCCTATCCACTCCTCAGAAGGGATAAGGCTTCCCAAGGGGAGTAAACAAAGTCTGATATTTCACTTCAAGGCAAGACCAAGGCCCTACCCCTTATATATACCTAAACTGAGTATAGTCTAGGTATAGTCTATACCTCGACTGAGCAAGTTATCCCTCCAAGGAGAATGTGATCCAAGATGCCAGTTCAAGCACTAGGGATAAATGCTGTTCCTACTGCTAGTGCCCCACAGACTGCCCAAGCCTCACAACTGTCCCCCACATTCAGTGGGCCTAGTTTGGTCCTCTGCAGGTTCCCTGCTATCAGTCCAGAGTCAGTGAGCTCTCACTAGGTCAGGTGAGCTGTTTCTATGGGTGTCCCCATCATGGTCTTGACCCCTCTACTCATATTATCGCTCCTCCCTCTCTTGGGCTGGCTCAGGTAGCTCGGCCTGGTGCTTTGCTGTAGATCTCTGTATCTGCTTCCATCAGTTGCTGGATGAAGGTTCTTTGATGACAATTAAGGTAGTCATCAGTCTGATTATAGGGGAAGGCGTCCTCTCCACTGTTGCTTAGAGTCCCAGCTGGGGTCATCCTTGTGGATTCCTGGGAATTTCCCTAGTGCCAGGTTTCTCACTAGCCCTTTGATGGCTCCTCAATCAAGATGTCTCTTTCCTGTGCTCTCTCTCCTTCCCCCTTCTTGAGCGTCCCATTCCCTCATGTTCTCCTCTCTCCCTTTCTCCCATCCCTCTCCCCTTCCACCCTCCTATCTTCACCCCATACTCCCAGTTTTTTTTTCAGGAGATCTTGTCTGTTTCCCCTTCCCAGGGGGATTCATGTATGTCTCTCTTAGGGTTCTTCTTGTTATGTGAGTGGTTTCTTTGAGATCTGGGTAGTGGGCCCCGCAAAGAGCAAAAAGTAAAACACCAACACAACACTGTTGCTGTTTCGGCCTTTTGCTGTGGCCCTGCAACACTTCCCTTCCCTATCCTCCTCCTCCCAGGCTCAACTCCAGCCTGCCTACCTCAGAGAGGCTCTTTACACTTCCTTCTACCCGTTCTCCATCTGCCTCTGTGGTGGGAGCCAGCAGCCGCCGTCTCAGAACTTAGCAGCTTCCAGAGTGGGGCTCTCTTTCCCATGGACATGTTTTGAGCACCCACCATATCCCAGCTGCCAAGCAGAGGCTGAGACTCTAGTGGAGTGTACCCTGCCAGGGCACACGTTCTATCTCTGCTCCTCCTAAGGTATGGGACTTTGCATAGATGCTTGAGTTTCCTTGGTCTCCATGTCCTCGTGCGAAGGGAGCGTGCGGTGCCTGCGCACACATTGAAAGCGTTGGCTAGAATGCTCTGAGCACAGTGCTCTACGCCCAGCTCCAGCCTCACTGGGAAGGGAGGCCATATGGCAGCTTTGATCCTCGCATCTTAGTTGTTATGGTTTGCTTATGCTTTGTCTCCTGCAGAGCTCTGATGCCCAGAGGGTGGTGCTGTCCTGAGAGGCTGCACAGCCTTGGCACAGGAGGTCTAGTTGGCCAACCTCGTAGACAGTAGAAATGGGGACTGTGGTTTCAAAACCAAATCCACTTCTGGGCAGAGATCCCTGTTTCTTGATCTGTCAAGCCGTGTATCAACCTCCTGCTGCCACGAATGGAGTCCCAGCTGCCATGCCTTCCCTGCCATGATGGACTGTTTCCCTTAAACTGCGAGCCAGAATAAATCCTTCCCTGCTGTCACTTCTGCCAGGAATCTGGTCTCAGTGGGGAGGAAGCAGCCAAGAGTTAATTCCCACTCCAGCAAAAGGCAGCTCTTCACTCAGAGCTGATGTGATTTCGGGCCCCTCTTCTCCATGGGCACCCTTCCTCCTACTCCCTCTGCGTCCTGAACCCCAACCCCAACTTCCCGCTTCCTCCTCCAACACCAGGCTACACTCTATAACCAGTTCTCACCAGCCAGCAGGAGTGAACCAGATCAGGCCATGAGGAAAGATGAGCCCATTTCTTTGATTGTTTGAGTGGCAGAGAGAAAAAAAAGGGGGGGGGGAGAATGGGAATACTTACCTGGGGGATCCCTGTGGTGGGGCAGCTACTGCTCCCTCTGGCTGCCAGGCAGGCTGTGGGCTGTGCATGTCCCCGGGGGTTGGCGGGTAATGACCCCCAGGCTTGGCTTATTGCCCTTACCTCTATACACAGGTGCAGTGTAGACCCTGCCCAGTGTTTTTCTTCTACCATTGCTGTGGTCGGAAGGATTTTCACATCATTCCAAACTGTGGTTTCTAATTTCATTCTCCAGTGAATGTTGGAAGCTCCCACTTCTGCCTGTGGCCATGGCCCCTTCTGTGCCAGGAGATGTTTGTGTCTGGACATGCCTTTCCCACTGGCTGTCTGGTATACCCGTGTGCACTGGGGGTGCTAGACTTCCCGAGAACTGGGAGGCAGACGACTGGACATACTTACTCATGAGGCTAATGCTGCAGGAGAGGTGGGGCTAGTATGTTTTGGTTCTTCATTTTGGCTGTTAGGCCACAGATTTCACTATTTTTGGCAACTTTATAAACCTTTAAAATCTAAACCATGTTGGTAGTGATGCACGCCTTTAATCCTAGCACTTGGTGGGGGGGGGGCAGAATCAGGTGGATCTCTGAGTTCGAGGTCAGCCTGGTCTCCAGAGCAAGATCTAGGACAGCCAAGGCTACACAGAGAAACCTTGTCTAAAAACAAACAAACAAAACAATGAAATCCTTTTAAAAACTAACCTACCAATAGAACTCCCTTTCCCGGGGAGAAGTCAGAGACTCGGCTTGAAGGCTTGGGTCAATCTATTTAAAAATAGAAAAATAAATTATCTTTGGGGCTGAGATCAAGCAAAGATAACTTTGTTGAGCTCAGTACCACGTGCCAGGCACTGCGGTCTCTACCCGTTAAGACAGACTCTCCTGGGACAGACAGCTGAGACAAAAACAAACCTTGACTCCCCATAGGGCTCTGATAGATATACCTGGTTAAAATACACAGCTCATATGGTCTCCCGAAACTCACACAGGGCCCTTTGAGGTTAAAAGTCTTTCCATGTATGTGCAGGTATATGTGCCTATGCACGTGTGTGCGCATGTGTTTGTGAGTGCTCCTGTATGCCTGTGTGTGGGGGCCAGAAGTCGTAGGGGTCATTCCCGAGGGGCCATTCACCTTGTGTTTGGAGGTATGGTCTCTCACGGGCCAAGCAAGATGGCTGACTACCCAGAGAGCCCCACGGATCAGCCTCTGCTTCCTCGGTGCTGGGATTACAAATTCGCGCCACTATGTCCTGTTTTGTATGTGGGTGCTGGGGGTCACACTCAGGTCCTCCTGCTTTGGTGGCAAACACCGAAGCAACTGAACTGTTTACCAGCTCCTAGGATTAAAAACTCTTTGGTGGAGAGACGTGTGCCCTGAAACACACTTGGGGTAGCTGAAGCTACCTCTCATGTCTTTCTCTGTCCACTTCTGGTGTCAGCTGGTCAGAGAAGAGAGAACACCACCAGTGTCCCTTGGCCATTCTGAGTTCATGGATTAGTGGCAGCAGAAATGAGCCATGTGAGGAGCAGAATCCAGGCTAGGGAATTAGAATGAAGACAAGATCTGGGGAGCAGAGGCGTGAGCCTTGTGGTGGGTGATTTTGGTTACAGATCTCTGTGAGCCTCGGTCTCTTCGCCTGGAAAGAGGACTAAATGATCACCTGGCTCTCAGGATGATGGTGGAGGCTGGGGTAAGGTTCTAAAAATAGCTCAAGTACTCCAATGGGGGCAATTTCCCTTGCCTTCCTCCCTTCTTTTCTCCTTTTCTTCCTCCTCCAAAGAGCTATATTCAATAGCTATCTTAATTTTGAGGGGTGGGTACCTCTTTGAAGTCAATGAAAATCAACTCTAGTTTCCTTCTATCTTTCTCTCCTTCTGCTTTCCAAATACTTAGGGCAATGTCTGAGGCCAGGTTGTTGCCAAGGACTGTGGGACCAGGCTTGCAGTAGCCTCCCCTCCCTGCTGCTTACAGATACCTTGCTGCACCTGTTTGCTCTGTCCTGGCTCTCAGGGTCTTGAGGAGGATGGACAGCTAGCTCTTCTTCCTGAGCAGATTTGGTGGTGACGAGGCAGCCACCTGTTCAGGTCTGTTGTTTGTCAGGATTCTCCGTTTAAGGAACAGGAGCTTACCCAAATGAGCTTATGTCAGAAGGGAGCTTATGTCAGGGGAGGCTCGGAAGCATCCAGCCCCGGAAGGAGAATGACTGACTGACTGACGGCCTCCCTCAGCCGTAGTCCCCTTTCTAGTGTTCCTCAGTGGCAGGCAGCCCTCAACTTACCCCACCCAGCCTAAGGGGTGGCTTGACCTAGGGGAACCAGACGTTCCAGGGACTTTTCAGAGCAAACTGTGTACATGCTCAGCCTTGAGCCCTGTGCCTCCATCTTGGGCTAAGGGATGGGACATGGGGTGGGATCTGTTATGAGAAGATAGGAGATCACTAAGTCTTACCTCATGCTTACTTAGTGATGGCTAATAATCTAAGGTTCTTGCTTACATAAGTCTATTACTCTGTAAAGTTATGTGCCATGAGACTGAAACAGGAAGGTTAAACAGTTTTCCCAAGGATGCTTCCTCCTTCTTCTGGAAGGATTAGGTCAGGCAGAGGGTTCCAGCCATGTCCCTGCCCCTCACTCCAATGCAGATAGTAACAGCCTTGCCACTCCCAGGCACATACTGAGAGCTAGAGCTGGGCTGAGTTTTTTACCTGTTATCTCCCCTCACGTTCCAGCTATCCTCATGAGGTGCTGACTAAAAATTGATCCATTTTAAATTAAAAAAAATTGTTTTTTGAGACAGGGACTCATGGGCCTCAGGCTGACCTCAAAACTCACGTGTAGTCAAAGATGATCTTGAAGTTTTGAGCCTCCTGCTGCTACCTCCTAAGGGCTAGGATTACAGGCATGCACCACCATGTCTGGTTTTATGTGGGATTGGGGATGGAAGCCAGAAGGCAGTGTGTGTCGGGGAAGCGTGACAACTGAGATCCAGCCTCAGCTTCTAGCATCAGCTTGTGACTCTTCCAAGGCCACTAACTATGTGAAAGGAACCAGACTGGAACCCCTGAGATGTTGACTGGAAACATTAAGATGAAGACATTTCTCTTGCTCAATCAGAGGCTCCTGGGTGCCTGAGGTAAACTCCAGACTTGGCTCAAAGTCTGAGCCTTTGTCCTCTGTCCAGCAGGCTGGGGTGTGGAGCCCTCTCTCATTGCTTGCTGCTTTGAAGTCTGAACCTGCCTTGATGCGTCTAACTGAACTCATCCCAAGTGGCTCCTGGGCCAGCCCATGTGATAAAGGATAACAGGGTTCTACACACATTCATTTCCCACCCCATTTTTCTTCATGGTACTGGGGATTGGACCGAGGACCTTGCGCATACCAAGCAAGCAGCTCTCCTACTGAGCCACACCCCCAGCCTTTATTCAACAAGTATTTCCTAAGTGCCTGGAACATTCCGGGCCCAGTCTAAGGGCATGGAGTACTTGAGGAGGACTCAGACTTTACACAGCTAGATGAGGAGCACATCAGAGAGGAAGATCCCCCTGAGTTCATCTCCCTTGGGCTTCTCAAGTTCCTGGGATCCACAGGGACACATGCACCCCCAAATCAAGTCCACGGGAGACCAGAAGCCTCCTGCTTCTTAGCTTTTCCTGGCATGGTGTCAAGTTCCCAGGAGATGACGTTTCTTCATCCGACTGATCACAAAGGGAGGTTTTGTGTGTCAAGGAACAAGTGTGGGCCTGGACTTATGCTGCTCCACCATGGATCCTTGGACTGCTGGGGTTAGTGTTAGCTGGGACTTCGGTTCAAGCACATGACATAACTCTAGCTCTTTCCAAGGCAGGTAGGAGGATTTGCCAACACAGAACATAGTAACTAGTCAGAGCAAAGCCTGTTCGATGGGTGATTCCATGCCCACTCTATTACCAGTCACCTGTGTTTCTAAAGCCAGGATCGGTGGGCAGCCAAAAGGGCACAGTGGTGAGGGAATCGCCAGTTATGTCAAGCTCTTTTATTGTGAAGATGAAGACGTGGCAATGGACCTTGGGACCTTCTGGTCAGGTGTGATATGTAGGGTATGTCTGACTGTTGGTCAGAATGTAGGCATTGGTTGGTCTTTTGAGTGGCTGGATCAGGCCTCTGGGAAACTGACTGATGTCTCCCTGACCCAGGCATGTTCAACTCATTACCACTGTGAAAGCAACCCAAGCAGACCTCCCAAAGAGCCCCTCATCTCCTTGCTGTTCTTCATCGATCTCATGAGCTCTAGGGAACAGGATGTGATACAAAGCTTTACAACTCTGGTTAGCCTGACAGTAGACTTCCAGATTCAGGATGTCTAGCTCTCTTACCCACTGCTCCCAGAAGTTTCCCTTGAGAAGCAGGCCAGATGCACTGAGGCCCATGAGTGACTGCTGTCATGAGGCATCAGTACCAAGCCTACAGCTCAGCGTGATAGAATGTAGCCAAGGCAGGCTAGCCTGTTCATCAGTTGGCACAGGCCCTGAGGACTGTGGGCATGGTAATGGGGATGATGATGGGCAGGGTGTTAGCTCCCGAACAGGTGACTGCTCTCAGAGCATGCCAACCTCACAGGCTGTGCCACTAGAGCTGCACCAGGCCTTCGTGTTCAGGGCACCGCAGCTTGGACGAAGGGACCCTGAGTGTTGGGCTTGAACCCTGCCGTGTTGTAGGGTCAAGGCAAGTGCCACCCAGACTTCCAACTTAAGCTCTTCATCTATGCAGAGCTTCTGGGATAAAAGCATGTCTGATCCTGGCAGTGCTAACTCCACCGGTACTCAATAAATAGTGAGTTTCCTCTCATGAGTTATGTGAGCAACCGGGCAGGGGATCCTTCCTCCTGGCATTCTAAACATGCCTCTTTAGGTGCTAAAGAGAACACCCATGGATGGCATGTGTGTATGCATGTGTGTGTGTGTGCATGTAAAAACAGAATTTCTGCTTCTCCAAAGCATGGGGATTGCCTCTACATATCTCAGATTTCACATCTGCTTCGATTTTCATCCTCTCCAAGTCCCTGAGACATTTGCATTTTCTTTGAACGTGAAAATAAATCACTAGACATATTTTATATCTCTAAACTCTTTCTTCCAAGCAGGTGTGAAAGCGTTTCCTGCAGCAACAGTTAGGATGTAACCAGATCCTGTGGGGGAGGGGGTCACTGGAAGCCAACATAATAATTTGATTAGGAAAGCCCTGCTCAGCGGTCTCACTTCTGTAGCTTTCTAGTTGATTTATCCTTGGGGACCTTTCCACCTTAGGCAATGGGACAGATTATACATCCATAACTTGTTAAGTTTTATACCAGTTGGACTTGCTTTCATTCTGTCTTGAGTTTAGAAGTTCTGGCACTTTCTTAGTGGACTAAAGCAATCTTAATGTAAAGATAGTGTGAAGGCCAGGGTCGCCCTCCATGGAGGAGACATAGCTGATTGTCTTGGGGGGTCTTCACGCTCCCCCACCCCCACTTCTCACTGAACTGCCTCGTTTTCTGCCTCTCCTCCACTCTGGCTCCATTCCCACCATCCTGAAGCAGCTCACCGTGTCCAGCACATGCCGTTCCCCTAAGAAGCTTTCTTTGCTCAGGAGAGGCTTGTGAAACGCCTTTCTTCCCATCGTACTTTGTGGGTTCCTCAGTATGGTGTCTGTATTTGGCTCTCCCCTACAGGCCAAGGGAACCTCTGGGGCAAGGAGCCACCATTCAGCCTCCCTGTCTGAGCTGGACATAACCAGCACAGTGAAGGTGGGTAGAAGGCATTTGTTCAAGGATATGGGCCCCAAATCCACTTAAGGCCTTATGAGCCCCGAAACTCAGTCGCATAGCACTCCATATGCAGGACAGTTGTATTATAGTCCCCTGTTTGTGGCTGTGTCTGATACACAAATCACAGGCTGCCAGGGAGCTTGCCCAGGTCACACACTCCTAAGGACCAGGCCTCCTATCGCCGGAGTCCTGGGTTTATCTGGCTTCTGTAATAGCAATCTTTATCATGAGAGAGATTATTTAGAACAAATCCCTCATTATCAAGCAGGGAAACTGAGGCCCAGCCTGAAAAGACTTTCTGCAGGTTTAAAACTGGGGTAGAGAGGAGTGATGGACCACAGGCAATGGACAAGCACTGTGGCCACCTTTCCATTCCCTGCTTCCTCTTCCTTCTCTTTCGAGAACATGCTGAGACCCGGTGTCTGCCTTTTTTGGAACATACAGAGGGCCCTGAGCTGGAGGACACAGGGCGGGGCAGGAGCTGACCTGGTCTCTCCCACAGGAATGCTCAGGACTTACGAGAGCTCAGTTTTGTTGGTGGGGGGAGGGTAAAGGTTGGGGGAGAACAACAGGATCCAGTCTACGGCTAGGGTGACAGCTGGTGGCACACTGGCTGATGCATTTAGAGGCTGGATTGGCGCACACTGAGGACCCACAGGGGGCAAGATGGGAGGTTGACTGGACTCAAGGGAAAGCTGCTGTAGAGTTCTGATTCCTAGGATTGTATGCAGGCCCAGGCAGAGAGGTCCGGATTGGCCAGCACGTGCCAGCCTGAGATGCCACCCCTGAAGACATATAGCGCCTAGAGTGTGTCTGTGGAGAGTCAGCAGCAAGCAGTGAAGTCCAGCATTGTCTGAAGTCAGCGTGGGGTGAGCGTGTGTGCCTTTCTGGCCAGCTCCCTCCTCTCATGAGCCCATGAATTGTCTTGTTTTGTTTCTGAGTGACCATGTGTTCTCCTCCCACATTGCATTGTGGGCCTTTCCTGGCTCATTCATTGAGTCCCGGCTTGACACAGGGCCAGGCAAGCTCTGATGTGAACTCCACCCGCCAGCTCCGTCTCTGATGCCAAGTAGAAACATACAATTTGCCCAAATTACAGAGAATGTGATGTCAGCCAAATAGGTACCTTGGATGGTTTTCCAAAACATGCCCAGATTACACATTTCTCCAGGGCAGAGAAAGTGTGCGGTGTTACATGATGACAGCTCAAACTCCGAGTTCACGCTGCACTTTGCCGTTTACAAAGACCATGCCATCTTCCCCATCAGGCAAGTAAATTCACCCGCATTGTCCAGATGAGAAGAAAGTTGCTTTAGGCACGCTGCAGCCTGCCCAGGTAGCGTCATCGGAGGGCTGAGCTGGGGCGCTGCGCTGCTCACAACTCCCTGAACTCTCTTTCTTCTCTGTTGAACTCCAGCTGTATCTAAATCCCGGAGGGTCTGGAAGGGCCATCTATGCATAAATGGGTCTTCTTGGGCAGCGGTCAACAGTCACTGCCCCATGAAGTGTGGATTGCTTGCCGCGGTGGAGTGATAGTGAGCTTCCTTCTCGCCCGGTCTCACCCCCAGGAACTGGGTCATGCTTCTGAATAATTAACTCCTTGACTTCCCTGACATGTCCTCCTTCTGTTAGCAGATCTGTAAAGGCAAACCCTTTTGTTTGCTGTCCTACACCTTGTGATGACCTTGAAATTGCCCACCTGTGATGTTCTCTATCTAAACGGGACAGATCTCCAGTGGGGTAATTGGCTTTCATGTCACCCTCCCCCCACCAAACTTTCTCTGGACATCAAGACCAGGAAAAGAGAGATAGTGTGTGTATCTTATCTATTTGGGGCTGTGGAGGGACAGAGAGGCCCAACTCTCTCTCCTCACTGACCTCTGCTCTCCCCATGATTTTGCCGCAAAGCCCTGGAGAATGAACAAAGAAAACTAGGTTGAAGGACTGGCGAGATGGCTCAGTAGGTAAGGTGCTTGCCACCAAGCCTGATGACCCGAGTTCAATACCCAGGAGCCACACGGTAGAAAAAGAGAGCAGACTAACACGGATTTCGCTTTGACCTCCGCAGGTGTACTGTAGTGTATGTACATTTTCATAGACGCAGAGAGAAATAAGTATATGTATGCACACACACATATATATGTGTGCAACAGTGTCTCACCACATAGCCCTGACTGACCTAGAACTTGCTAAATAGGCAGAACCACCTGCCCCTGCCTCCTAAGTGCTGGGATTAAATGTGTGCGTCAAGAGCCTGACATATAATTTTTCAATAGAATAGGAGAAGCGCACGGAGTCAGGAAGGAACCCATGAGATGAGGAGGCAGTTATCATGACATCTCCCTGGCCACGCATGCCGAGAGTGGCCCCAGGGTTGTATTTCCTAGCATCTGCAGCAGGTCTACTGGCCTCATTAGACTCTTGAGGTCGACGGAGTTGAATGGAAAAAGCAGTGAGCTGAGCCCCAGAGATCCCTGTGTGATCCACTGGTCGTGGCTTAGATCAGGGTGCTTCTTCTGCCTTCTTCATAAGGAAATGATGGAGATGGGGGCATGGAGTACCTTGAAGGAGCCTCCCAAGCTTCAGGGGTCCTCAGTGCCCACTCTTACACTGCCTTCTCGCCCTCTGAGGAGAGCTTGCTTCTGTAAGCTCTTCCCCCCTGGCCTGTGTAGTCTGCCACATCTCCCAGCCCCACCCAAGGATATGCCAGAGCTCAGATAAGAGCAGCCTGTTGTTGCCTTGGCCTCCTGCCAGGCTTCAGGGGGGACTTTCTCTTGGAAGAGGTGCTGGAGCTTTAAGGAGAGAGACTGGTTGGTAGACAGGCATGAGACTGGTAGGAGATGATGAATATCCAAGGTTTCAGTGTCCCAGGTTCCCAGACTTTATTGCTCAGAGGGTAATAAATATATTCTTAATAATTAAGAATTATTCTTAATAATTAATAAATTCTCAATATTATTGCCATTATTGACCAAAGGGTAATAAGTATATTCTTTTTTAACTATTAAAACTTCACCTTAGCTTAGGCTTGTTCCCAACTAGCTATTTTATTTTATTTTATTTTTATTGGGCTATTTTTTTTCTCTACTCTGCTCCTTTCATCCCCCCTCCCCTTATACCCTCTCCCATGGTTCCCATGCTCCCAATTTACTCAGGAGATCTTGTTTTTTTTTTTACTTCCCATGTAGATTAGATCCATGTATGTCCATGT
This sequence comes from Microtus pennsylvanicus, assembly GCF_037038515.1. Taxonomy (NCBI): domain Eukaryota; kingdom Metazoa; phylum Chordata; class Mammalia; order Rodentia; family Cricetidae; genus Microtus; species Microtus pennsylvanicus. The sequence continues at coordinate 53,189,533 of NC_134583.1, forward strand.
ATGTCCCATTGGACCTGGTGGCTCAGGCCTATGATCTCAGCCGCTCAGGAGCCTGAGGTAGAGGGATTACAAATTCAAGGCCAATGAGGCTACAATTAATTTAAAGCCAGTCTGGGCAACTTAGTAAGACCACGTTTCAGTAAAAAATGGGATGAGGGCTGAGATATAGCTCAGGGATGCTTTCCCAGCATGGGCAAACCCCATGACGACCACCACTAAATAAAGACATAAATGTGTGTTCTAAAAGTGGCAGACACTGTGGCCAGGGTTTAGGGTGACAGACATTTGGTAAAAAGAGGACAGAGCTTAGCCAGACAGCTAACACCGGGTGGGAAGGAACCCGAAAGGGACCTGTCGCTAAGATTTGCAGTTGTACAGAGTGCTCAAGCTAGAAGAACTTCCAGTCTTCACTTACAGATGGTCCAACCAGTCTCCTCTTACAGATGGTCTAACCCAGTCTTCCCGTTTGTGAATAGGGAACCCAAGGCCCAGAGACGAAACTGAAACAATCCCAGGAAGCAAGCGGGTGGCAGGAGTGAGCGTGGAGACATCTTCACGCCTCCCCAGCTGGCTTTTCCCCCAAAGCCTGACTCCTTTCTCGCATGAGCTCAAGCTCCATGCCTTCCACTTGCCTCTTTGACCCTGAGCTTGGCTGTCTAAGGTGTTAGCCAGGCCCCACCTTGTTGTTTATTGAGAACTAATAAAACTCAGGCACAGCAGTGTGGGGAGCCGGAACTGCTTCCGGTCTGTTTGGCTAGCACTTTGTACCTAGCAACTCGGAGTCAGCAGGATTGTTTTATGGTGTGCCTTGGCGTAGAGGGTCAGTTTTAAAGACAAGTGAAGGGAATAAAGCCCAGCTTCAGCTCTGGCGGTCTCCTGTGGGTTTGTCATTTGGATAACAGCCGCATGGCTCGATTGTGAGGCAGCCTTGTTCTGGGGCTGTACTGACTGCAGCCTGTGCTTGTCTCCCAGAGAGACTCTTGGGGTGAGAAGCCAATGGCTGCGCCATTGCTGTGATGGTCTTTGTGAACCAGGCAGGGGGGTCTCACTCTTCTGAGGACTCCTGTTGACTCTGCTCTTCTGCGTGAGCGAGGGTAGAGGGCAGGAAAAGAAGGGTCTGTGTTGCACTCCTTTTGTTGGATGAGCCTAGGTTTGCTCGCACCGTTTTCCTTGTCCTCCCTCCTGTGAGGACTGAACGATTGAGGAGACTGGAACAGAGAAGGTAGAGGGTTGTCCAAGGAAAGGGTCTGGTGGGAAGGAGTGCTTTCTGTGTTTGTGACTGGAGAGGGTTGTAAGGGTGTTTTCCCCTTAGCTGAGAACACAAGGAATGGAGCATCCATGGAACCACCAGGGTTTGAACTAGACTGTCAAAGTATTTCCAAATACGTACCACCATAGAAGACCCTACCTAGAGAGCAGCGTCAGCCCTCCGGGTGTGACGTCTCCGTGCATATGGAGTCCTGTGTGTCTGGAATACAGAGTGAGACCTCAGGCGGTCTGTGTCCCTTTTCTACTTTCTGGGTCTCTTGCAGCAGTGAAAGTGGCTGTTGGTAGGCAAGGACAGCGAGGAGAGACATCCCACACTGACGGTTCATATTTAAAGTGTCTTGGATTTCTCGTGCCAAATAAACTGAGATCAAACATCCTTGTGAGTTCATGACAGACTGTCCCTCCCAGGACTGCTACATACTAGACAGGGCCACACCATAATTCTACAGGAGCTGGGCCATGGGTAAGAAAACTAATTTTTTTTTTTACAAAAGGCCAATATAATTATATGATAATTTGCAAGGCAACATTACCCAGGAAGCAGATTGTTCGTAACAAGGGCAAGCTAGAAATTAAAGAAAAATCCAGATCCTTCGAGTGGAGAAGGAGAATGAGGACAAAGAATTCCCCAAGAATTTGTCCCTCTGGCATGGATGTGCCTCCCAGTACCTTACTGAGGTCTGCCTCCTGGAAACCAGCTTTAGAGACTGGCATTTAAGCCCTTGGAGAGCAATCTAGAGTCTATGGCTTTGGTGGCTTCCTATCAAGAGTTTTGTTATTTTATTTTTTTTTTTATTTTCTTTGCAGTACTGGGGCATGGACTTCAGAATCCAGGGCCTTGAGCATGTGAAAAATCATCTGAGCTATCTGGTTTTGAGGCAGAGTCTCACTACACAGCTCAAGCTGGCCTTGGACTTGTCTTCCTGCTGCTTCAGCCTGGGAACTAGAGGCATGTGCTGCTTTAGCCTGGGAACTAGGGGCATGTGCTGCTATGCCTGGCTTGAGAGCCCTGACTTTTGTGTCTTGATGAAGAAAGAGCACTTGGTGCCTGTGTCTTTCAGAGCATGAACCACATACCAAGGAGAGAGGTCAGCACCTTCTCTGAGCAAACACAAATGCATTATGTCTCACTTCTACCATGGAAAATTGATCTTTGGTTCCACTCTGTGGTCCTGTTCCTGGGGCTGTGGATACTGAGTCACTGAGAACTACTTCAGTCCAGTAAATGTCAAGATATTTGCTGAATTTGGTTCGTTTATCCTAACATCTCCAAGCTCAGGAGATGTGGCCTCTGAGTGTCTCCAAGAGAGTTAGTCAGCATCCTGAGTCTGTTGCCCCCCTCTCAGTCTGTGTTGCTCTTAGCAACCAGCCTTGTAGCTACTTGACTTTCAAACCCCAGTACTTGATGAATAAGCTTGTCCAGGTAGCAATCTCCTCCAGACTCAGGTCACAGCGAGTGGATTACAGGCAGGCATTTCACCCCATCTGATGAGAAAGCCTTTATACTTTAGTTTATATAGCCTAATTGACTTTGGGGGAAAGAGTTCTCAGTGGCTTCCATTTCCTGCCCAGGAAGGGAGTGGGCCACTGCTGCTTTTGTCTGTGTGTCTCTGTCTCTCTGTCTCTCTCTCTTCTGCGCAGACTTTTGTAATGCCAGCCAACAATAACACAGCCCGTTTCCCACAGGCAGGGAGCTCAGTGGCCCTGGTGAAGGGAAAGAGGACTTTCTTGGAGATGAGCTACCTCATCTGTCTGTGTGTGATCGGCTTGCTCTCTTGGGGTTGTGTCTGGGAACTGTTAGCACACTAGTTGGCACATCCTCATCAGTGTTTGTAGAATGGATTGATGGATGAATGTATGAATGAATGTATAAATTAATGGATGGGTAGAGAGATGGATGAATGAGGAGTGTATGAGTAAATGGATGGATGAATGGTTAGATCAATGACTATGAATGAAGGAGTGTATGGGTGAATGGATAGATGAATGGTTAGATCGATGACTATGAATGAAAGAGTGTGTGGATGGATGGATGGATGGATGGATGGATGGATGGATGGATGGTTAGATCGATGACTATGAATGAAGGAGTGTGTTGGATGGATGAGCAACAAGCAAAGCTCTCTTCTTCCCAACAGAAGCATAAAGGAAGTGAATAGGTCTAGACTGAGTTGCCCACCTGCTATCTAGGGTTCAACATACACTTTAGAAGAAATCCATTTGGTCCTTGGAGCAAAGGGAATTGCACGGTGAATCTGTTTCCTAGGAAGTGCCAGAGAAGGGCAGCCAACCTTTGAGCCTCAACTCCTCAAGACCTCAAGTCCGGTTTTCGGATTTAAAACAAACACCAATAGCAATTACACGGCTCTGGGAGAGCCGGCCATGGCAGAGCAGGGTAGAGTTCGTTCAGGCAGCTCCTTTTGCTTGTCCAACCCTCGGGACTAGATGCCCGACTGCTGGACACATGTCATAGAAACCTCCCCATGGAGGTGCTTGCTCTGCCCATTGGCTTCTCTGAGGCATAGAGGAGCTCACACTGATACCTTAGATCCAGCCATTCCAATATACTGACATGCTAGTAGGCTTTAAGCCACTCAGGAGTCCCTTCTGACTCAGAAAGGGACTACCTGTCTGTGCAGATGGCTTCATCTGCTCATAAAGGCTGGATGATGTGTATGAGCCTTATATAAAGATGAGAGGGAGGGTGTGGCCAGACGCATGGCTACCTGGGTGGACATTTAATGGAAGGAACAGACAGGTACTGCCCCTCTCCTGGCCTCAGCATGTTCACAGGGGCCAGCTGACTGCTGAGGTCCAGGAAGGTGCTATTTACATCCATGATGGCATGGGCAGCAAAGGCATGGACTCACACACCAGGGAATTATACTGAAGGTGAAAGTCCATGACCCAAATTTAAAAATTTAGAGGTAGAAAAAGTACCATCCTTCCTGAGATACATTTTTACTGGGGAACATTTATTCATCCAATGAACGTATCAGCTACTCACGGGGGTGGGGCAGAAAAAGAGCATAGCACGTGGAGCTCAGTCACTTGAGTTCTAAACGTCAATTGAGTGCCAGTGGGACCCTCAAAAGCGAAGTGGAAGTGGTCACTCTGGGAAGAGACAAGACATGAAGGGCATCTCCCTTTTCCTTAGATGTCCCCATGCTGGTTTTCCAGACAGGATGAGGAACACACAGAAGGCTCAATGAATTCAAGGCCGAAGAAAGTGCCAGCAGCTTGGCCTCTGTCCTGTGTGATACTCCCCTGCCCCACTGAGTCTTCAGAAGAGAGAGTAGGGTGTGTGCCTTGGTCACCTGGTACGGCCAGCCTACCATGGTGCCGGCACCACGTAGGTTCTCAGTGAAGGAGATGGGTGGAACTCAGTGTGGCTGCTGGCCTTTGACCCTGGCCCGGCAGTAGAATTCTCTGGAGAGTTAAAAGCATTTCACCTCTGGGCCCTCAGCCACAGAGATTCTGTTTGGGAGTGGCCTAAGATGCTAATTTTGGGTCACTCCACGGGGAATCTACTGTGCTATTACCCTTGGTGACTCTGGCATAGAGGAATGCAGAGGGAAGAAAGGTAGAAAGCATCCGGGAGCTTTTGCCTCTGAACACTCCAGCTCTCCCCTCAGAGCCAGCCGGCGCTCAGCTGTGTGGTCACCTTCATCTTGCAGCTGTGTGGTCATGCATCATAGTGCCCACCTTTGCTGTAACTTCCATGGGGCACGGTGTCTAGTAGGTCTCTGACCAGGGCTGTGGGTAGACTCTGTTGGGCAGGAAAAGAGACAAGCAGAGGCCTGGTGGGAATTCCGAGTAGGTTGTTGCAGAGTGAGACAGAGGGGCTTCCGGAAGCTAGCCTGATAAGGAGGAAGGTGCTGCATGGTGGTAGCCATGCCAGGAAGAACCTGGGGAGACACCGAAGATGTGGGTACCCCCCAGTCCCTTTCCAAACAGTCGTACTTGAAACCATTATGTACCCTGAAACTCATGCGATGCTTTTGATTTGATTTGATCCTTACACAGTTTTTATCAAGCATCTGGCACTGCCAGGGGCACAGATGCCAGGTACTGAAACAGGCAGCCACTGGCCTTTAGTAGTTCAGAGCTATCGTGTGGGAAACATCCACAGGGTATGGTGTGGGAAAGGGAGGAAAGGGAGGGCAAAGTAGTCTTCAAAGAACAGTGCTGGGAAGAATACCACCTGGCCAGGCATCTTTCCACTTTACCCTCAAGGAGCCCAGCAGGGCAGAACTGTTATTATCCTCATTTTATGGATGAGAAAACTGAGGTTCAAAGAAGTTGGGCAAGTCATCCTGGTTCACACACTTAGTAAATGGTGACTTAGGGTTTGCCACCAGTCTGCCTGACTCCAAAGACCACACTGAAACCCCGTGATGCTGTGTTGCCTCTGAGTTAGTTGCTTTTCTCATTGTTGTGATCATGCCTGATAAGGAGCTGGTTGAAGGAAGATATGTCTGTCCACTTTGGCTCATGGTTTGAGGGAATACAGTCTATCGCTGTGGGGAAGGTGTGGTGTTGGGTGCCCCTGTTGCTATGGGAACTGATAGCAGCTGCTTGTTCATATCAGTGGACCAGAACACAGGGATGAAAGAGGAAGGGAAGCCAGGTGTAAATCTGAAGTTCTTCCCACCCCCATGGACTCAGTTTCTCTAGCAAGACCAACTCCTAAAGGTTACACAACCCCACCAACACTACACCACGAGGCTCAGTGTTCGAACACATAGACCTTGGGGGAACTTTATATCTAAGCTTTAACAACTGGAATTTAGCTAGTGACCAGAGTCAGAGTGAGCACTGTGGATGGGGGGGGTACATCAGTAGGATCTGAGGATAGGAGAAATAGCACCCCCATATGTTAGAGAATTGGGGCTGGGGAGTGATCAGGGCTGAAACTGGAGGGGCAGGCAGGAGCTCGACATGCAGGGGGGCTTGCATCAACTAGATGTTGATCTTCACCCTGTCTTTATAGCCGAAACTTCTAAGGCAGCAATGTGTCATGGGCTGCAATATGAACAGTAACAGGGCTAAGTTCTGTGCATTTCTGATAGAGAGATCCCTCCAGCGAGAGTTTGAGGTCTGATAGAGAGATCCCTCCAGCAAGAGTTTGAGGTCTGATAGAGATCCCTCCAGCGAGAGTTTGAGGTCTGGGCTGGGAGCTTGGTGGGAGGTGAATCTAGAAACATAAGATGTATTGATGAGGAGACTTTGGGGGATCCATTGAGTATATGGGGACCTGCTCCCTGGGTAAGGACAGGAGCTGTGAACAGTCTACCGAAGAGGCAGGACTCACCTGGTCACAGCTGCAGTCTGAGAGGAAAGAAGCCAAGAAATTGGCTGCAAGGATGTGGCACCAGGGTCTGGTGTAGAAGGGAGACAGGTGCAGGTGAACTTGAGACAAACAGATCACACTGGAAGTCTCTGTAGGGCCAAGAGCGTGTGGCATGTGGCACTCTCACCAGTGAGTCACTGGGAGGCAGCCGTTGGTGGGACTATAGAATGGCCGAGGTCCTGGAGGGCAAGGGTCAGGAGAGCAAGGGTCAGAACTTTCTCTTTCAAGGGCAGTTGAAAGAGAGGGCTTTGCCAAAGATGGAAATCACACTCAGACCAGTAAGATAAGGCCAGAGAAGTGGCTGTGGGATTTAGAAACAGAGAGAGGGTGATGACGTGGAGCCTGATGCATGGGGTGTGAACAGAAACCAGAAAGTGGCGGGGGACAGGTGGGTGGGACCTGAGGAAGTGACCTTGAAAGGGAGCCTTGGCAGCTATGAAGTGAAAAGGGGAGGGTGTAATTTGGTCTCTCTAATAAAAGGAAGTTTAGTTCTAACTGGATTGATTTGGGGGCATATATGGAAGAGTGTCTTCATAGTGATAAATTCAGAAGTCAGATGACAACCCAAAATGTGAGTAATGAATCTCTGGAGGAGAAGGTGGGAAATTCAGTGAAGAGGCACATTCTTCTAATTGGGGGACATGTCGGATAGACCACCAGATGCCAAGAAGCAGCGGGTGGGCAGGGTGAGTGTGACCCTGCGGTCATCCTGAGGATTCTAGACAAGGTCCTGTACACACTGTAAACAGAAGTGGCTACACGACCCTCTTTTCCAGCATCCCCCCACATCTTCAGACTGAAGGTGGGGGTTTTCATTCCCAAAGCCTGACTTCAGCAAGCCAAGAGAGGCACTTCCAAATGCTAAGATTCACCTGGGAGGTGACTTTGCACGGGGGCCGGGTAGAAACAGAGTAGAAAGTGTACATCAGCCATCCTATTTCAACAGAGAGTTGGTCCCCTCCCTTTGAAAAATGTCTAATTTCTGGAGGGGAGAATCACTCCCAAGCCTGGTGTCTGCACTGATGCTTACCAAGCATGCCAGGGAGGTGGGCACTGTAGGGAGGCTCTTCATTTACTTTACAGGAAGTCTGTGTTGTTTGTGACGCTCAAGGGAGAGTTGAATGACTCGGACACCCACATTTCTTTTGAGCCCTCCACACAGGTTTGTGGGTTCTTGGGAGTTCAGTAGTTGGGTTATCATTGAAACCAAGGGAATGAACTAGCTTGTCTGCTCAGCACTCCGCGGTACGCCATTTTCAAACGGGGAAAGGACATGGCTTTCCAAGAACTTTAGGTAGACTTATTTCTGGAATTCAAACAACTTTTTCAAAACATCAAGGTCCTGATATAACGTTAGCTACAAAATGGCAGAACAGATTGTTATTGGAAGTTGGCCTATGTATTAGCTTTTTCTTTATAAAAATATATAAACTTATTTTTAATTTTAAATAAAATATAATCACATCTTTTTCTGCCTTTCTGTTTTTCTCTCCAACCCCTCTCATACCCCTCCCACCAACCTCTCCCATGCTCCTCACTCCCTTTCAAATTGACAGTCTCTTTAATTTTTATTTATTTATTTGATGGTCTATTTTCTTTGATTATTATTGTTGTAGGCATATATGCCACATAAAGATAGAACTATAACCCACGGAGTCCATTTAATGTTGCTTGTATATCCATAATTTCAGGACGGACCACTTGTTACTGGGGAACCAGTTAGGGACTCCCCCTCTCTCAGCAGTTATTCTTCACCTGTGGTTCTATGTCTGCGGGTAAGACCCTGTGAAATGTCCTCTTGTCATGTAAGCATGTGTACTGGTATTGTCATTGGTCGGTCTTGTTTAGGCAGACATAGTGTTGTGGTACCATGACTGTAGTTTCTCTGTCATTTCTAGGAGACAGCCTCACAGCAGACTTCTTGTTCCTCTGGATCTTACAATGTTCCTGCCCCCTAGTACAAGATTTTCCCTGAACCTTAGGTGTAAGCATTGGGTTGTAGATGTATCCACTGTGGCTAGAAACCCCACCATCCATAGATCTCTGCAATTTGACTCACTGTGCTTTTCTGTGATGGTCTCTGTCTTCTGCAAAGAGAAGATTTTTTGATGAGGAGTGAGACCTCCACTGATCTGTGGGTGTAAGGGTAAGTTTTAGGATATATTTAGGGATTAGGCTAGTTTAGTGAAGTGGGGGTGGTGTGTTCTTTCTAAGACCCTTGTTCTCACTAGCCCCAGATGATTGGCTAGATTTCTATTACCAGGCTCCCTCATGGTGAGCTAGCCTTATGTCCAGCTAGAGAACTGTTGGTCACTGGCAGGATATGAATGTAACTTTTGCTCTTTTAGGGATGTTTTGCCATGCTCAATACAATGGTTCATGGGCCGATTAGCTATTTTAACATCACTGAGACGAAAGGAACCTAGCAGATAGTTCACGAGAGGAAAGATTTACTTTGGCACATGATCTCAAAAGGTCTTATCATGGCTTATACTTGAGAAGCAGAGTGATGGAGTGAGGATGGAGTGACAGTCTGTGGTGGCGAAACAAGTGGCAATGGCTGTCCCCACCACAGTGGGCCAGGAAGCAGTGAGAGCAAGAGCAGTCTAGGTATTGCTCTAAAAGACCCACTCCTAGTGACTTACTTCCGTCAGCCAGGCCCCAGCTCTTAAGGTTCTGCAGAAGCCTAAAATAACACACTTAAGAAACAAGCACTCAAGTGACCAACCAGTGAGGACATTTCAGATTCAAACCATGCCAACTGGCGGTGGCATAAGAGGGTTGTAGATTCCCACATCATCAGCATTCTTGTTGGAGGGAGTGCTTTCCGATGACATAGGCCAAATTTAACATGCCCACTGACACCTGTTGTATTTGTTAAGGTGATGTTTTCTGCCCAACAGGGAAAGCCCTGTGTTCAATGATTTCAAAATTACAAGTTTTTTTTAAATACATATAAAAACTGAAACATGTTCTGGTCATAAAGGGCTTTTTTTCCAAGTGGGTATTTAAGGAAAGCTGACGTTTCTCTCTCTGGCTTTAAACTACCTCACCATGTAGTTCCTAGGGTTGTGGTGCTCTGGAAGGGAAAGAAGAGCAAGCAGGATCTTGGGATGAGGTGGGGCATTCATGGGTCACTCTTGGGATGAGGCGGGGTGCTTATGGGTCAGTCTTGGGATGAGGCGGGGCACTCTTGGGTCAGTCTTGGGATGAGGCAGGGTGCTTATGGGTTAGTCTTGGGATGAGGTGGGGTGCTTATGGGTCAGTCATGGGATGAGATGGGGGTGTTTATGGGTCAATCCTGGGGTGAGCCTTGGGGTGGGTGGGACACTTAGGGATCAGTCCTTAGAGCATTCTAAGTCCCTCCTGCTCCTGCTCCTGATCCATAAGGGTACACCTAGTTACCAGTGCTCCCACAACTGCAAGGAATAGTCCAGGAGGAAGGCACCACCAGGCTGGAGGTCAGCTAGCTTATCCCCGCCAGGCCCACCATAACTAAAATGTCACCTCTCAACTGAGTGTTGATGGGCATGTCAGTCACTAGCATTCTTGGCTCTTCATTGAGCTCTTATTACCTCAGACCCTGCTATCTAGGGCTGATGAAGAAGGGATGTGTGGGAGCATCAAGGACTAAAGGAAAGCTGGTCTTCGACTTATGTACAAGGCGGTCTGTGTACCCGTGGTCGTATGCACTTCATGCAGGAGCACTATGGTAATGGTGCTTAAGAACTTGGCTTTTGAACTTGGCTGTGGGGCCTCCACGTTGGAAGCTTCCCGACTCAAGCCCTATGGCCTTCGGTAAGCTGCTGACTTCCAATCCTTTGAAACACGAGCATGAGCTGTCTAACAATGCCACGGTTTGTTACCGTAATTAACCACTTCAATACACAGCGAAGCTGTTAATACATTGCCCGGGACCTCACTGATGCTCATTAAATGCCAACAATTATGTTCTCAGAGAGTGAAGACTCACTCTAATTCCTGAGCCACAAACTGCAGAGGGGGGCTTGTGCCGGGTGCCAGAAGCAGGGAGTGAAACATGTCAATATGGACTGATTGCAGTCAAGGTGGGTCCAGTGTGCTGTGAAAATCTGTGGGAGGGACTCAGCCCATTTGGGGAAGACCCTGGCGTGGGATGTGTCAGGAGGACAGGAGGCTAGGAGCACAAGAGTTACTGGACGAAGATGCGGTCAGAACTGTTGCCCACCCAAGACTGGCAAAGTCTGGTATGTGAGGGAGCCCACACTGCCTTATGAATAACCGGCTTCTTTGCGTGACAAAAGGATTCTGATGAATCAAGGGGAGTCAGAGGTAGCATCTTTAAAGTGGTTGTTAGTCAATAAAGATATGTTGAAACTCGATTGAGGGACAGAGCTGTGGCAACACAGCCGGTGTTTGCACACACCAAAGACTGTACCTTCTAGGCTGATCCAGATGTGTCTCCAAGTTGCTTTCAGTGTTCTGCTCACACAGGCAGGAGGGTTCCCTGGATCCAGAGGAGCAGTCGCCAGTGGTACTATACAGGGACCACAGGGACTGGGGGATTGGAGTATTCTCCCAGGTGAGGGTGGTGGGTGGTGGCTTTGGAGACTAGCACTAAGGATCCTGTACCCCATTTTCCCAAGGGGTGTTAAAATTGGATTTTATAAGTGCCAGGTGGGAGGAAATATGTCAGGATGAGATCCTGTGGAAAAGGGACAAAAGACAACAATGGGAACGTAGTAGATGAGCTTCCAGAAGCTTCTTGGGCCTAGATGAGATATAAAGGGAAAAAGGAGAGAAACCTAGATAACTTTGAAAATCGTTTAAAGTCATGGCACATCACCAAATAAGAACCAATGTATTTCTCCCGTTAGTGTAATAGTTTATTTTATTTGCTATGGTTTAAAAAATCTGCTTCACTGAAAATGATGCTACTCATTCTTCACCCTGGTCTCGGGCACCTCCACTCTTGGGTGGTGGTCTTTCTGGTTTTGTTTTGTATGGATCTGATTACTTGTTGTTTCTGCAATGAAGTATGAATAACATTAAATTTACCATTTTAACCATGTTTATAAGTGTACAGCTCAGTGGTACAAAGGATGCTCACATTGTGGTCCAGCCTTCACCACCATCCATCCACAGAACATTTTCATCAGCCTACACTGAAACTCTGTATTTTGTTAAGGGCTTCCCGTCTCTTCTCCCTCATACCCTGGCTACCTCCATTTTCTTATGGTTTTGCTTTATAGTCTAGGCAGGCCTTGAACCGTGATCCTCCTGCCTTAGCCTCTTCAATGATGGGATTATGAATTATAAGCAAGCCCCACTACATCCAGCTTCTTTCTACTTTCTGTCTCTGAACTTGATTATTACAGGTAGCACCCACTGGGTAACTAAGGACACAGGTTTCCCTAATGGAGTCACTGCTGGGGCTCTGTAAGCACAGACCAGATGTGGCATGCATTGATGGCCCTCTCGTGCACACGGGAAGGACATGATTTCTTTTGTTGTGGTTTTAAAGGTTTTTCTTGAGGACTTTGTGAAGTAGCCTAGCCTGGTCTCTTGCATGATTCTCTTTCCTCACCCTCATGGCTACTGCGATTCAAGGCAGGCCCTTCTATGCCTAGCTCCATTCTCTTTCCATCACTGAGCTTGCTTGCTGTGGTATCGCCAGTTGTTCACCTTGAGACAAGCAAGCTAGCCTTCAGGAAACTAGGAGTTTGAGATCCCAGTCTTCCTGGGTGATCCCAAGTGTGTGGTCACCAGCCCACAGTCCTGCAGAGCAGCCTGCTGAGTGTTGGGAGCAAAGATGGACTCAGCGTATGGGGAGATATGTGTGCTATATTGCTGGCCAAATACATAAGGTTCCACCAGGGGGATCACATCAGACGTGTGAAGTCATAGACAAGACGTAGGTGGATAGCACATCGTTTCTGTCCCACACTGCAATGGAACGACATGACACTTGGGTTTTTAGGGTTGTTAATGTTATTGTTAGTTTACAGGTTATTTGTGAAAGTGTCCCTCAGTCTGGTCTAGAAGTCACTATGTAGCCAAGGTTGACTTTGAACTTCTGGGAACTCCCTTCCTTAGCCTATGGAGTATAAGCATCGCAGACGTGAACTATCATGTCTGGCGAATGACACACTCTTTGGAAGGGGCCCTGCCACACTGATCTTAGTGGCCCTGTGGTCTGGGAAGCAGAGACGCTGAAAGGGAACTTACCTTATGGAGATTTAAGCCCCACTAGTCCATCACTAGCAGGGCTTTATGCAGGACTGTTCTTTCCTGCAGGAAAGAGCCAGTGCTGTGGTCCAGGTGGGCACTGGTGACTGAGACCTGAATACCCAGCACTGGTCATAGCTGGGGAAAGCATGAAGCCATGTCTTATGCTAAATATGGCAAGCAGGGGAAAGATACTCCTGGGTTTGGGGCATATCAACTGGAGGGAGTTACCTGAGCTGCGCGTGTGTCCTGTAAAATGTTTGGGAACTAGATAAGGATGCACTAATCCTTCCTTGTTGTTCAGGATGCTGTAACTCAAGAAGCCTTGCCCAAGGACATCAGAGGCTACATAATGTAACCAGCATAATTGGGGGCTGGTTGGAAGGACGTGAGCAAGTACACACGCTATTTCTGTTACATGGCGCCCACCCATGGAGGCTGAAAGTGTGGGTCTCACCATGAGAGCATGTTCTGTATCTGCCCATATAGTATCTGATGGGGCTACTTATCCTGGAACCTCCCTTTTCCCTGTCAATCACAGGCACATGAGGGAGACTGTGGATGTGTGAAGGGGTTTGGGTAGCATTAAAGCTACCCCAGCAGGGCTGACGGAAGGGACCCACAGCAACTGAAGCTTCACCTTCCTCTCACATGGGGATTCTCCTAGGAGGCCCTGAAGAGAGGTTTAGAAGTCCTAGCTGGAGATGTGGGGTGCAGCCAGAAATTCTTGGGTAATAAAAATTTAAATATACGTATATACATGATAACATCCACACATGGGTGCCCGTAGATACACATACTCTCACAGATACACAAACACATGTAAAATAGCGACCACAAATAGCAAAGTTATAAGTACATTATACAGAAAGGAAAAAATGGGCATGTTTTGAGATGACCTCTTTTTATGATCCGAGGGGGGGAAGGGAAGGAAGGAGGGAGGGAAAGAAGAAAGGAGGGAAGAAGAGAGAGAGAGACAGAGAGAGACAGAGACAGAGAGAGACAGAGAGAGAAACATACAGGCTTGTTGCCAGAACTCCTGGGTGGAGGTACCTGTGAGGCAGTGACCTTGGATAATGCTGGCTAGCTGTTGTTCCTTCTTGCCACCTCCTGGCATGTACAGGACATAGGTAGTAAGACCCTGGAGGGTGGAGGCTGGGGACTGATTCTCTGGGTCATCCTGGTGTCTGGCATTGCGTGTGGCTCAAGCCCGTAGTGGGTGGAGGCCAGGAAGTGGTGAACCGTGAGAATGCTTCATCACACCAGACCACAGGCACCACTGGAGAGAGAGGAAAGGGACCTGAAGGCCAGGAACAAGTAAGTGGACAGGATCGTGGGGCAAGAGCAGAAATGGAAGGCCAGGACCTACAGTGGACCGGAATGTCCTCCAGTGGTCACCTGGGGCTGGGGGTGCTGGGGTGACAGGTGTTTCCAGCCCCATTGCAGCTGGGGGTCAGGTTAGTATTATTACAGCTTATCCCTGGGTGTCTTCCCATTATCCCTTCCTAGAGAGGTCCCAGGTGGGGTGAGTAGAAAGAATTTCTGCCTCTGGGGGTGACCTCTTGGTTGAGAGAGATCATGCAGCAAAGACATTTTGGCTGGACAATGCCTCTCTCTGCGGCTGACAGATGGCTGAGGCCAGGGCACAGGTGGGAGGCCTGGAGCCGATGCACAGCCCACTATGGAAGTGATTATGACAGGCAGTGCCCGGTGGATACACCACAGAACATGGACACACAGGGGGCCCGTCAGTCCCTTTCTCCCTCAGACTTCCCTGTCTTTTCTAGAACTGGGGCTGAACCCAGGGCCTCACACATTGAGCTAGCTTCTTGGTCATCTTCTCAGTTCTTATTTTGAAACAGGGTCTAACGAAAGTGTGCAGGCTGGCCTTGATGGACTTCAAAATTGCCATCCTCCTGCCTTAGCTTTTTGAGTCACTAGGCTGATAAGCCTGTGTTACCAGGCTTGGAGCTGTGCCCAGTTTGTGTTGGCTGCCTAGTGTTCAGCGAAATGGAGGGCCAGATGGGAAGTTAGGGTTTCAGGCCACCTGTGGGGACCAGGGCTTCCTGTCATTTCCGGGGGCTCCACAGAGAACTAGCCATGAGGGAAGTGTTTCCTACCACACCCCTAGCTGGATTTAACCTCAGCTTAGGGATTCAGGTAGCCGTGACTGGTTTTCTGCAGTATAAAAGGCTTGCCGGTGGTGGTGGCGCACGCCTTTAATCCCAGCACTTTGGGGGGGCAGAGGCAGGCGGATCTCTGTGAGTTTGAGACCAGCCTGGTCTACAAGAGCTAGTTCCAGGACAGGCTCCAAAACCAGAGAAACCCTGTCTCAAAAAACCAAAAAAAAAAAAAAAAAAAAAAAAAGGCTAGCGGGCTGGTGGTGTTTCCTATCCACACGGAATACAGAGCGGCACCTAGGTCATTGCTGAGACTCCCTCAAAGACCCCTTGCTGCAGCAGACCTGAGAGAGGGCAGCTTGGCATGAAAAGGACACAAGAGTTTGTTCTTAGCTTGCAGTGACCTTGAAACAGATCTTGTCTGTGGATAGGGTAGAGGGTTGAATGTCTCTCCTAGACATGGTTACCCCATGTCCCTCCCCAGGCCTTCATAAGTTTTCAGGAACTCCACCTTTTCCCCAAGTCATTGTTATATTGGCCATCGGGTGGTGGGGCTCAGAGGACACCTCGGGAGTGAAGTTCTAAATGTGAGTACATAGGCCAGCCAGGACTCAGGAGTCCCAGCACTTACATAGAGAGGGACCACAGGTTTGTCATGCAAACTGTGACCTTTGTCTCCCAGATGCTGCGGACTGAGCCCATCACTATGATATCACCTGCGGTACAGGGCTCCGGATGTTCACTTTGGAGGGTCAGAGGAAGGAGAAGGGAATGTCTCTGTGACTCATGAAGTCACACAGGCAGGGAAGTTGAAAAACCGCAAATAAGGGACTCAGTCAACAAAGCCCAAGCCCAAACTTCTGCAGGCTATTCTTGGAAACGACACATCACATCTTGTTTCTTCCCAGAAAATGCAAAACCCTGCATATTTCTAGCTAGTTGGTTCTATTTCTACTACGTCTCAGACTCCAGAGAGGCAACATCTGGGCGGTGGTTAAAAGGGCAGACTACCAAGAACCAGCCACCCAGGAGCCTCTGATTGAAGTACTCTTCTTGTTTTTGAGACTCTGTGGTCTTGTATAGCCTCAGGATGGCCTTGAACTCAGTTTGTAGCCAAGGGTGACCTTAACTCCTGCCTAATCTCTCTGCTTCTACCTTGAAAACACTGGGATTACAGGCTTGAGCCTCCTTGCTCAACTCCGCTTTAACAATTTTTGGCCTTTGTCATTTGGAGCTGGTAAGAGTATTTCCCAGAGGTCATGAACCCACAAATCTCTAAAAAATGGAAGCTTAAGGCTCAGACTCACTGTGTCCCCCTCGCAGTGCTAGGCAGGCCCCTGACCAACACTGCATGTATGCACTCTGTGTTCTCGGTTTATTATCAAAACTCCCTGGGTGAGATTCCCCCTTGGCATATGGGGAAATTAAAACTCACAAATTTGGAGATTTGCCCAAGACTACATGGCTAAGAAGGGAGCTTAGGCCTAGATCTTCTGAACTGATGTTCTTGACTTCTAGAGTTTTTGTTTGTTTTGTTTTAAGACAGGGTCTTCCTATATGTAGTCCAGGCTGGCCTAACAAACTTCTGCCTCCCAAGAGCTGAGATTACTGGGATGGGCTGTGTCCTGTAGTTTTAAGATATTTGTAATTTCTTGACATAGGAAGCTAATCTAGCAGGGTTTTGGGGTTGTGCTTGTATTTTGTTTTTTTTGTTGTTGTTGTTGTTTTTTGTCAGTTCTAGGTCTGCGCATGCTAGGCAAATGCTTTGGAAGCCTTCTAAGCCCTAGGTTATGTTTCTCTTTGAGCTGATGTTTGAACCATTGAAAGATTAGTGCTAGTTACAAGGCCAGCAAACAGTAAGTACATCCCAAACCTGAAGGCATTTCTCTCTTGTGATCCTATGATGTGAGAAGTATTGTCTCCATCTTGCAGACAAGAAAATTGTCAAGTTACCAACTGAGATGGTGTGTCTCATGTCACACATCTGGCAAGTTCTTCAGACTTGACCCAGGCACAGGTTTCTTTGATTGAATAAATGATCTGATGTTCCCACAAAGATGGCTACCCACCATGTGACAGTGCCGTCTTAAAGTGGTATGACTTGGCAATCCAGTCTTTAAAAATGCAGAGACTGTTTAGATCCAGGGAGGCGTGTCCAAGCCTGGTACAGCGGGGTTCGTGTCCAGAGCCAAACTCCTCCCATGGGCCCTTTACCTCCCCTTCTCTTATCGCACCCTAGATAAGAGCCAGTTCTGGGAACTCTCACACCCCCAGACCCTCACACCACCTTTGCCTCATCCTCTACTGAAGTCCAAGATTTAAGTGGTTTTGAGAGAGAGAGAGAGAGAGAGAGAGAGAGAGAGAGAGAGAGAGAGAGAAGACAAGTTCTTCAGGTTTGTAATTGTCTCCTGGGAGACAGATCTGGCTTGATACTTGCTAATGGTATGCAGTTTTAGACAGATTTTAGATAGGAAGCTGGGAGAGGCGAGTGGATTTGGATATAACGTGTGTTACATACATTTCATATGTTAGCACACATGCCCAGCACTTCTTGGCCTGAGGTTATCATCCTTCCCTTAGAAGAAACCGAGTCTTGTCATTTAAGTGGTTTGTATGAGGTCATGTGGCGGTGAAGGGGCTTTGCTCACCTGCTCCCAAATCTCCAAGGTCACTCACCGCACTCCAAGGTCAATCCATCCCATTGGGGATTGTAGAGGGAGCCTTGTTTTGTCTCTTAGCTGCCCTCCACAGCCCCCATGCAATGCCACACTGTTCTGGTTCCAAAGATAGACAAGTCTGGGAATGTAAACACACTCAGAGAAGCAGATGAGCCCTGCTTCCTGTGGGTGCTTTCTGGGTGGCAAGTGTGACCCGCAGAGAGGCCACAGTGTTGATGTGAGATGCCAGGCAAGTGCCGGAGATGTCAGAGGAGCGAAGGGAGCACAAGAGATGGAATTCATGTCTCCTCCAAGCTAGGCAGGGCACTGGGATTGCTAGCTCTCTCCACCTGTGTAACTAGTTGGGCGGCTTGGATCAGGGTATCGAGGTAGGCCTTCCTGAAGGATGGGCCTGGCCAACATATGCAAGTTAAGACCTCACACAGGGACGGAGATTAATCTCCATGTGGGCACAGTGCCTGCACAGTAGATGCCCTTGAAGAGCAGGAGGGGGAAAATAGGCTCCCACATGAGCCATGTATACCCCTTGACCTGGAGGAGATCCGCCACGATTGATCTCAGAACCCCTGATCTATCACTTTTGCAGAAATCCTGAGCTGTTAACACCTTGAATTTACTGTTGCTGTAACTGAGCCAGCTCTTTCCCCACTCATGCCTCTGAAGGGTGGCCCATAATGGCCACTCCCTGACCTTGTACTGCAATCCCTCTCCTTCCTACAACAAAAGCAATTTGGCATTTCCTGGAGGCTTCTCAAAGAAACCCCAGGTTCTTTGTTCAAATGCTACAGTGCTCTTTTGCCCACTGTTCTATCTTCTTCCCCAGCTGGGGTCTCTCTCTGCAAGAGCCATCTCTGTATTCCCAGCACCCAGTGCAATGCTGATATTTGCCAAGGTGACAGAAACTGTTGTGGATGAATCAGACATTAGGGAAAAAAGACACACAGCCTCCTGACTGCTTTTGGATATTTTGAAACCAACCTCTGATCCAGATGTGCCCTTCATAAATGATCCAATCTAGGAAGCACGAAGCTGCCTGGGGCCTTTTACTCTGTGTGTTGTCCAGTCTCCCATTGCCAGGTTCCTCAGAACCCCAACACTGGGGCCAGTTCAAAGCCCTCTCGTTGGCCTTCTTGCTCTAAGTATGCATTTAGAGAGAAAAAAAAAAGCTTTGCTTTGGAGAAGTGGCTTTCCTTCATTTCATCCCTTTGAAGCTGAAACGACTTTCCTAAGACATGCTTGAGGTTAGAATGACCCAGAGAGGGGGATGAGGGGAGCATGCCCCAAACCCAAGCAAACTATTTCAGCCATGCAAATGAATACCCTGTTGCATGTCCCGGTTCCGTCAGTCTAATCGCTCGTTCAGACAGCTCTCGGCTTGGTTTTGCACAGACCAGGATCCTTTCACTATTGGCAAAGAGAAGGCCATGTCACTCTGTCTTCTGGTTGCCTGATGTAGAGGCTTCCGGTGGATTCCAGAAACAGAAGTTGTAAGAGGTTGCCACTTGTCACCTGTATTGGGGAAAACCTGACCCCAGGGTGATCAGTGGAAAGGGTCAGAGTGCCTGGAGGAAGATAATGGCCTATGGGGTTTTTTACCTGTGCACTGACATCATTATAACCAGGTCAAATTCCTGTCAATCCGTTTGCAGCACCAAGAACGATAGGTTTCCATAGGGGCTAAATCGGCTGTGCCTGTCTGGTCTTTTCCTTTTCCCTACTCCCTGTTTCCAGAGCCATCTGACTTGCAGCATGATTGCCTGAGCCCTGTTGACATTCTCTGGAGTATATTTATATAGCTGGGTGCAATCTGCAGTTCTCCAGCCAGGGAAAGGACTGGGGGCTGGGGAGCAAGGTTGCCAGCAAGGCATCATGCCAGGCTAGAAGGTACATTGGACCTTCTCCAAATAAGGTTCAGGTGGAGCGGTGAGCATGTGGAATCAAGAGCAGCCCTTTAGTCCCTTTAGAGGATGTGAGATTCACCTGTCGACACCTTCCTTTGCAGGTGTGACACCTTTACAAGCACTTTATGGTAGCCCTCGGACCCCTCCACACCACGGTTCCACGCAGCTCCTGAACCATGGGAGAAAATGAGGATGAGAAACAGGCCCAGGCCAGCCAGGTCTTTGAGAACTTTGTGCAAGCTACCACGTGCAAAGGCACCCTCCAGGCCTTCAACATCCTCACCTGCCTCCTGGACCTAGATCCGCTGGACCATAGAAACTTCTACTCTCAGCTCAAGTCCAAGGTGAACACCTGGAAGGCCAAGGCCCTCTGGCACAAGCTGGACAAGCGTGGCGCCCACAAGGAGTACAAGCGAGGAAAAGCCTGCATGAACACCAAGGTAAGGGAACCCCCACGGACATTTCTCAAGGAAAAGAAACCGAAGAGATGTTATCGTCTCATTTTGAGGTTCTTAATAGATGTGCCTGTGGGTGCTATATTGTGGTTTTCAGGGGACGGCTTCCATTGCCTGGAAGGGGTGCCTTGAAGTTGATCCAGTTGTGGTGGCCACTGCTACTCCTTTGTACTTTCTCCAAGGGAAGGAGCCAAAAGCAAAATGGAGGCATGAAACAAACGGCACCACCCTGTCTCCTAGTCCTCCTGTCTCTACAACCCTGCTGCCTGCGGGTCCTGCTCTTTATTGAGCAACTTCTGTATACAAGGTACCCTTCGTCTCATCTGAGCATCGGACACTTGCAGGAGGTCCCTGTGCTGCTCTAGAGATGTGCAGACCAAGAAAGCAATTGTTTTAGCTGCGTTCATACTTCTAGGAGGTGGCTCTGTGTGAGTCTACAGCTTAAGCACGGTGTCACCTAACATGTGTCATTTAGTGCCTGTCTACTGGCAGTGAACATTTTAGAAAGCCTCCCGTTTGGTTTTGTGGGGTGGGGTGTGGGTGGGCGCACTGCCTGTGTGTGTGCATATGAGGCCGGGGGTCACCTTCAGTCATCTTCCTCTATTGCTCTCCCCATTGCTCTTTCGAGACAGGTTCTTTCACTGAGCTTCAGGCTCGCTATTCCAGCTAGACTGGCTGGCCAGTGAGCCCCCACAATCCTCCTGTTTCTGTCCCCTCAATGCTGGGCTTGCAGATGTTTGTCTCCTTGCCTAGATTCTATATGGCTGCTGGGGATTGGAACTCGGATCCTCATGCCCACTCAGCAAGCTTTGTGCTCACTGAGCCGTCTTCCCGGTCTGAGCTGTGGGGTAGTTGCTGGTATTTTCTTCTGAACATCTCCTTACCCCTTTCCCAGGATCCGTGTCTCTGCTCAGGAGTACACCTGTGGATGAGATAGTCTTCCCTAAACTGCTTGTGTGCCCTGTGGCCCACTGTTGGCAGCCTCAGTGAACCTAGGGCCCAGAACATCACTCTTCTGACATCTCTGACATGTCATTGCTCGACAGGCTGCTAAAGCTGAGATTCGTTGCTGGTGCAGATCCAGGCTGTGTGTTTAGGTTAACACTGAACGCACGGTATTTAGATCTCTCGGGAGGTAGCTCAGCAAAGCCCATGGAATTCTAGTCTGTGCCAATCCCAGGACAAGAGGATTGAACTCTCCATAGCAATGGAGCCTGTTGTGTTTTTGTTTTGGTGATGGGGAGTGGCTAAGGCCACCGTGGGATACGGCTGCTTTCCATTGCCCCAGGGAGACAGCTGCCAAGCTCCTGAGCCCCATACACCAATGTGCAGAGTACAGGCCAGTGTTCCAACTGTACCAAAACCACATGCGCTTCAGCCATGAGAAGAGACCCCCATCAGTCCCTCTCCCCTCATGCTGGTCCAAAACTTGCCACACTCTAGCTTCAAGCAGAGACAGCAGGGGTGACAAAGGAAAAGGGAGAAGACAGATGCCCTGGGTGCCCCTCCCACCAATGCCTTCTTCAAAGTTGTAATTCCCCCGTTCATGGCTCTCTGGGGAATTGAGTTACCTTTTTTAGTCATTGTATATGGTAGCTTTCTTTTTAAAAGAACCCCATATATGGTCCCTGCAACCCCCAAGAAAGTCATAAAAGGAGGGTACCATAGAAAGAAGTTGTGTGGTCACTATTTGATACACTGTCTCTCATGGAGGATTTTTTTTAGAACTGTTAGCCCAGGCTGGCTCTGACCTCAAGGCAATTCTCTTGTCTCAGTGCCAGAATTTAAGGTGTGAGTCAGTCACCTTGCCTAGCAGGGCTGTTTTATTAGGAAGTGGCATTGCCCTGGTGGCTGATCCAAAGGTGAACATTCTGAGGGAGACTGGCTAAAACAATGTCTTTTGTTTTGAGCCTGGGTCTCACATAGCCCAAACTAGCCACAAACTCACTCTGTCCTGGTGACCAGCCTCGAATTCCTGGTCTCCTGCATCCACGTCCTGATTGCTAAGCTTACTGGCATGCACCACACCTGGCTCTGAGGGTTCACTTTGAAAAATCATCAGTCAGAGGGTGGCTTGTCGTGTCTGGCCGGTCCTAGTTTACAAGCTCGAGTGGCTTCGAGTAGCAGAGTCTCCATGCCATGTGGCTGACAGGTCACTCTGAGATACAAAGATAACGAGAGCATCTTCAGTTTGTGGTGCTTCAGTCAATAGTAGTGGCCCCAAGCCTGAGTTGTTGGCCTCTGTGAGGGGAATGAAGGCCTTTGGAATGTCTGGGAGTCTGTCTTATCCTTGCTGAGGAGTGGAAGAGCTGAACAGGGACCGGCAGTCTACACTGAGACTCTCAGGTCGCTTTTGCTGGGCTTTTCAGCAACCCAGTTCAAACCAGTCAAGCTGACAGAGAAACCGTTCACTCATGGAGGCAAGATGGCCCACCATGCAGTCTCCCATCCTCTCTCTTTCCCTCCATGTTGACTATTTTGCTCTATTGCTCTATACCGAGGTCAGGTTCCTCTCCTCTTGGAATGTCTGGGTCCCATCTTGACAGGTCTATGAACCAAAAGGTAAATCTTTCTCTTCCAACTCAATAGTGAATTTTTTTTATTGCCCTGACTCTGGATTCATAATAATAAAATCCAGGAGACTTGGCTACTGCAATTGACAGCCCTTCCACACATGATTGACACATGGGTGGAGCAGCTTCCCGGGACTGGGAGTGCAGACAAACACAGGTGTTCTCTTTTATTGCTTATTTTTTTCTGGTCAGGCCCTCCCATGCCAGATTCATGCATGGGTGATGGGCACTCAGCTCTAAGAGGCCGTGCTGCTGTTCTTGTGAGTCAAGCCAAACCACAGAAGATGGGTCCCACCTGTCCTCCCACGTGACAAACACTGACTTGTTCACACAGTATGTTTGGTTTTTTTTTTTGACATAATAGTTTATGCTTAGCATCAGCCAGATAAAAAATACTAGACCTTAGCAAACAAGTGGTTGATCATAAATCCTATTCCAGATAATGCAGGTGCGATGAATGCCTGGCTTAACGGAAGCTCCCCATTAGCCCACAGACATGAGTGGGCACAAATGCAATTCGTCCCTACCCCTTCTTTATATTGAGGGGCACATGATCCAGTACCATCTGGAGTTGATTTGGGCTTATCAGTTCCCCACCCGCATGTGTTGTGCTGTGGTTGCATCCAAATCTCTATCCACACCTGCCTGTGTGCTGCTGGCAGTGGCAGGAGGACCAGGATCTCCGGGGAGAAGAGCTCCAGTAGAGGTGCCTAGAAATGAGAATGACCTAGCAGGCCTTCAGAGCACTGGCACCAGTGCGCATTGCATAATTTAGCCCGAGACGGTTGTTTATGACCTATTAATATTTATGAGGGTTTCATTAGGCTCTTTATAATTCATTCCCTGGGTGTGGCTTTGGATAAGAATGGGGTGAACCAAGGATCAAATCGTATGAACTCTCTGGAGATTGATGCCACCTTGGCGCTCGGGCCACACCTGACTCAGATGTGACATCCAGGTGGGTAGGTATTATGCCAGGCCCAGATGAACCTGCAATATGTAATTTGGTATAGAGCAGTCACACCTCCAAATCCATGCACGTATGTAATTCTAGAAGCAATGTAAGAGAATAGTGTTCTCTTCACCTGGCAGGTGACATGCGCGGGGTGTGGGACAGACAGGGAGCCACAGCTGTTTGGGGGAGCCAGGCAGGAGCACTGCTGGGATTCAGGTTATCTCGGTTTGCCCCAGCAGCAGGTGTTTGTAGATCCCCACACCACAGGTAGTCATCCAACAGTAAAGGTGGTTTGAAAGATGAGTAAGAAGGTATTAATCAGCCAGTTGGTGATGTTGCATGCCTTTAATCTCAGCACTTGAGAGACAGAGGCAGCCAGAGCTCTGTCGGTTCGAGGCCAACCTGGTCTACAAAGTGAGTTCCAGGACAGCCAGGGCTGTTACACAGAGAAACCCTGTCTCAAACAACAACAACAACAAAGAAGGAGTTAATTTACCTTTTACACAGTATTTGAAGCCAGCCTGAGCTACACCACCCAACAAAGACTGCCAGTGGGATACTGAGATGTTGGTTCAATGGATAAAGGCACTTGTCATGCAGACCTGGTGACCTGAGTTCAATCCCTGGAGCCCACGTAAGGGTAGAAGAAGAAAACCAGCTCCACAAAGATATCTTCTGACCTCTATATACATTCCATGGCCCACATCCCTATACACAATAATAATAATAAATTTAAATTATAGTTAAAAAGAAATAGTTTTAGAGTTATGTGTGATTGCTCATATCTGTAATCCTAACACTAGGGAGGTGGAGGCAGGAGGACCAGGAGTTCAGGGTGAGCCTGGGCTATATGATATTTTGTCCTAAAAAAAAAAAAAAGTTCTCACCTGAGCCTTTTTTTTTTTTTAGAATGGAGCCAGGAATGTAATTACTTCCTTATTCATCTGTATATTTAATGATTTACCAGTTGAGTGTTATGGAGCTAATACTACTCACCAAAGCTTCTCTAGGTACCTGTAAACCCTTCCACCGTTCTGCAGGCAGCTGTACTATCTCTATGCTTTTCACAGTGACTGTCAGGGTTAAATATAGTCATCCTTGTGGAGTCCTTGAGTGTTGTCTACTGCATAGTTCATGATCGGCAAACACTGAGCCATCACAATCATTGGTATCCCAAGTGTTAGGAGAGGGGTGTGTGCCCCAGTATGCAGGAATATAGGAAAACAAATGACTAACTGGCTGGGTAGTCTGGAAATGCTTCCTGGAGGAGAGTGGATGGTGTGGGAGTTTGCCAGGTAGGTGGGAGTCTGTCTGGCAGAGCTGAGGACAGAAGAAAGACAATCTAGAAAGAGGCATTGCTTTTGTAATGAGAAAGAGGGGCTAGGGGACAGGAAGAGCCTGAGAAAGCAGGATGGATGGATGGATGGATGGATGGATGGATGGATGGATGGGAGGAGGAGATGGGGAAAGGACTCCCGCTTTAGAGCCAGGCTATAAGGAAGGAGGACCATGGGCAAAGAACCTCACCTCAACCTCCCTGGACTAGACACCTTGCCACCCAGTCCAGAGCACCTTCTAGCATCTCCCTGGGCTCGCTCTCTAACACCGGGTGTTCATTGTAGCATCTCCCTGGGCTCGCTCTATAACACTGGGTGATGATTGCAGGCCAGCAGGCACTGTTCATCTTACAGAAAAACACACTTGCAGAAAATGACTCACGGACTCCTGTCCCAGTCAGAGATTTGGGAATAACTGATGTGATGACAACAAAGGAACAACCAAGACAGCCCTCTTCCTCTGTCACTGTAGAGGGACAAGCGTGCATTTGGGGAGCATCCAGCTGGGCTGTCACACTCTGTTTCTTCCCCCCATGTGACCCCTCCTCATGGCCACCTCAGCACCACCTCCCCATGAAGATCTCATGTCGTGGGTCTCACACATGACCCAGCTTGCCATGTGGCACCTGCACGACCTGAGTGAAGCCATTGGGGAGGCCTGAAGCTGAGAGCAGGGGAGAGTTAGGAGTGGAAGGGGTAAAGCTGGGAGTACCCAGCTACTATCTCCTGCTTGGATAAGCCTATCAGACATTCCTGGCGTCTGAAGTCACACACACAGGCTGTGGCAGGTCAAGTGCCTCTTTGCCTAATATGGACAGGTACAGGCAGCTGGGAAGGCAGAGGTGGTTCTGTCTCTGGGCTGTGAAATTGTGTACTCCATGCAAGAACTAGCTGAGGAAATTCTGGATCTGCCCACTCACCTGGCCGGAGACCACTGACCCTGCTCCTGGACCAGCCTGGAGATAGAAGGATGTGCTAACTGCCACACAGTCACCTATCTCAAGGGAGCACACAAGTCTACCCAAAGGCCACTTCCTAACAACATTGTACTGAAAAGAAAACCCTCTCTCCTTAAACTAGCTTCATACAAAACCATCAGTTTGGGTCCACTGTGATTTGCTTTGTGGCAATACAGTCAACCCTATGTATTTCTGAGTTTTGTATCTATGGATTCAACCAACCACAGATCAAAAATACTTAAAAAAAGTTCATCTGTCCTGAATGTACATGGTATATAACTATTCATATAGCATTTGCATTTTGCTGGTATTGTTATAAGGGATCTAGAGATGGCTTAACGTGCATGGGAAGATAGGCACAGGTCATATGCAAACACAATACACCATTTATTTTATTCAAGAGACTTGAACATCACAGATTTTGGTATCTATGGGGAAGTGAGAGAGGCTTCCTAGAAGTCCATGGATACTGAATAATAACTACATTTAAATATACTTTTTTTTAAAAGGGAAAACTAATTGAGCTGGGGATGTAGCTCAGTTGACAGAGCGCTTGCCCAGCATGCATAAAGCCCAGGGTTCCATCCTTAGCACCCCACTAAGGAGGCACACTGTAATAGGACTATAATCCCAGCACTCAGGATGCAGATGCAGGAGGATCAGAAATTCAAGGTCATTCTCAGCTATGAAGCTAATTTGAAGCCAGCCTAGGCTAAATAAGATCCTACATCAAAGAAAAGAAAAAGGAAAACTAATTTTCATTCATTAAAATGCTGGGCTTGGCATGGTGGCATATGCCTTTAACCCCAGCACTTGGTAGATAGATGTAGGTAGATCTCTGAGGTCAAAGTCTAGGCCAATCAGGGCTACACAGTGAAACCCTGTCTCAAAAAAGAAAAGCATGTTGAAGTTGGGAAGTAGCTTTCTCCTGAAGGATCCAGGTGAGCTGTGCTATTCCCAAGGCTGTAGGAGGAGTTTTTTAGAAGTGTCCCAGCTAATCCCTTTGCTTGTCTCTGAGCATCTCTCCTCTGTGAGGGAGGGACAGTGATTGCAGCCACTTCTGGGTCTTGACTAGCTTCCCAAGGGGTGTGGGAAATCAGCTGATCAATAGGCCTGTAAGGCTGGAGAGGAACCTTCCTTTTCCATGGAGAAAAACTCTTCTCCTCGCAGTCCCTGGCCCACCCAGGGTTGCACTCTGGGGAGTCTCTCGCCAGATTATCCAAATAAATGAATGTCTAGATGGGGCAGGAGGCGAAAATGGAGAGTTGAAAGCTATGCTTCCTACTTAGAAAGAGTTGCTTGGCATCTTTCTTCTTGAGGCTCTTGCTCCTCCTTGTTGTTGCTGTTTTTCTTTAAAAAAAAAAATAAAGGAGGAGGAGGAAGAGGAGGAGGAGGAGGAAGAGGAAGAAGAAAAGCCTTGGGGATGGCTACTTTCCATAGCAAGGAATTCTCCTGTGGGGCAGCTACCCGGAAGTACATCAGGCTGAACCTTTAGGTTGTTCTCCCTGACTGAGTCAGTAAGGACTGTGTTTGACTCCAAGTAACTGTAAATAGCCACACATAGCCATGGGGACTGAAAGAAAAGGCGTGGTTTTTAAAGCAGGAATTCGGGGCAGAGGTGGTAGCCTGGAGATCAGTAGCCAGCGGCTGTGGACCAGCTCTGCCTGAGAGAACCATGATGTGAGCCATTGGAGAAGTACAAGGACCGGGTGGGATGATTTATACAACTTAGTTTTACTTTATGCGTATGTTCTCTGCCTGCATGCGTGTATGTGTGGCACATGTTCACAGTGCCCAAGGAGTCCAGAAGAGGGCATCAGATCCTCTAAAACTGGAGTGACAGATGTTTGTGGCCGCAGTGAGGATGCTGGGAACTGAACTTGAGTCCTCTGGAAGAGTAGAAAGTGTTCTTAACCTCTGAGCCATCTTTCCAGATTGGTGAAATAACTTTAAATGTGCCCATGTGCATACACACACACACACACACACACACACACACACACATACACACACATACACACACACATACACACACACACACACACACAGGTTGGGGAGGTAGCTATTCCTTCAGGCCTGTCCATGGAAGTTCTATGGAGAGAAGATGTTATTCCGAGATCTCTGAAGACAGCTGTTTAAGCCAAGGAGAGAAGGCTGCCGGTTTTCACTATCCCTTCTGTACTCATTCACTCGGCTGATTGGTAATTGAATTTATTTTGTACATTTTCCACATGTAAACAGAACAAGGCATCCTTACCACTCTCACCTGCTCACCCACCACCCTACCACCCTTGTCCATCCCTCTTCTTCCCCACAAACCTTAGTCCCATTCCTATCTCTAGATTTGTTTTGTCATCCTTGAGTTTCACTGGGGCAATCTGACGGTGGGTTTGGAGCTGTCTCCTGGAGTCGGGTGTGTTTAGAAGTGAGTACACAATTAAAGACAGTGATCCCCCCATCCCAGGTCTCTCAGAATTAAAAGCCAGTAGCTCATCAGTGAAGAGGACCCTAGGAGGCCCTCCCCCTTCTTTGACTTACTCTTGTAGGGTAGGTCTTATGTAGGTAACCTTAGTCATTGTTATTAGTGATTGCTCCATTTGTATTGTGTCCAGGGCATTCCACCACTCATCCTATCATCTGGCTCTTACATCCTTCCTGCCCCCTCTTCTTCAATATTCCCTGTGCCTTAGATGGGGAAGTATACATGGCCTGTTTAGGACTCTGCCCACAACCATCACTTGCTCTCTGTGACTTTGGCAACCATGAGTTTTTGCCCTAGGAAGAAGCTTCTCATGGAACTGGAAAAATAGTACAAAGTGAGGTGACCCAGGCCCAATGGGACAAATGATGTATGTTCTCTCTCCGTGTGAATCCTGGCTTGATTTTCCTGTTTTGTCTGTTTAACATGGCCACCTGTGAAAACCAGAAAACTGGTGTTTTTAATTGTGGTAAGATATATATGCTACATTAACCATTTTAAAAATGCAATTCCATGATGTTAACCACAGTGTTATTCAACCATCTCTATGCCTGTCTGTTTTGAGACAGGATCTCATGTAGTTCATGACCTCAAACAAACTGTGTATTCTGTGCTGGCCTTGAACTCCTGATCCTCCTGCCTGCACTTCAGAGTTCTGAGGTAACACCTCACCCAGCACCAGTTTCTTATGTCTAAAAATTTTCCACTATCTAAATAGAAATTCTGAACTCATTGACAGTACTCCACTGACCATGCCCTTTCTCCATAATTTTTCCTGTTTGAGGTATTTCATAGAAGGGAATCAGATATTTGCCATTTTGTCTGTGGCCATTTCAGTCAGTGTAGCGATGTCAAGAGTCCTTCCTGCAACAACATGCATCCAAACTCCATTCCTTTTCATCGTCCAGTTTAGTCAGACCTTTCATTTCATTCAAATGTATCTGAAATATTATTTTAGCAAACAATAACTCTCACACTATTTATAATGTATCTTTCTTTTTTTAGTACCAAGTCTTCAAATATATGCTATTTTTGACCCTTATAAGACTTCTCAATTTGGATACCAAATATTAGTTAGAAATCCTTGCTATAGGGAGGTGGGGAGTACCTGGGAGGAGGTGACAGAGGGGAAACTGTGATCAGAATATGCTTTACAAAAATAACTTTATTTTCAATAGAAAAAGAAGAGATGGGCCAGAGAGTATGGCTACCACATGGAACTTTTCAGCCTATGAGATGCAAGGTCTGGGTCCTGGGTCACCTGATTTCCTTCCTCCAGGAGGAACTTGTGATATCCCAGGGGTGCTAAAGGTAGATAGGGGTAGACTGAGGTAGCCCTTGTCCCTGAGTTACACCTCAGTGGGCATGAGAATTCCAC
This sequence comes from Microtus pennsylvanicus, assembly GCF_037038515.1. Lineage (NCBI taxonomy): Eukaryota > Metazoa > Chordata > Mammalia > Rodentia > Cricetidae > Microtus > Microtus pennsylvanicus. Next base: position 53,219,197 of record NC_134583.1, read on the forward strand.
AGTGGCCTGTGTCCTTGTGTCCCAGGTAGCGGCTTGCTTTCATAGCACGCCTGTAGGTCATTGGGAGCAAGGGCAGCCAGCTTTGCTGCCCAGGCCAGGATAGTCTGGGTGCTCCTGTTAAGTCTTATCCTGTAGCTTCGTCGATGTGGGAAGGACCATGCTGAGTGCTTCATTAACTCAGCTCTCATCTATTGTCACTGCCTAAACACCACGTGTCTGTCTGGACAGGAAATAAGGATGTCCCTGTCTGACAAGTGTTGAGATGACAGGCTCACACCAGCACGTACAGTTTACATAGTGCTGGCATCACCAGACAAACTCCATTAAGGTTTTCTTGTAAAACCATAAAGTTTAGATCTTTGAGTTACTTTGAGTCTGATTTTGCATGTGGAGTTAGGTGGTCCATGGTTAACCTGTTTTCCAGCCCATTTTATTTTATTTCTCAAGTTGTCACTGTCCTCCTCCTCCCCCTCCTCCCCCTCCTCCCCCTCCTCCCCCTCCTCCTCCTCCTCCTCCTCCTCCTCCTCCTCCTCACCCTCCTCACCCTCCTCCCCAGTGCATACTCTGCGTCTTCTGCGGGTTTGCCACTGCATCTTTTAGCTCCTGCATCTTTCAGCCCCTGGACATGACTTCTCAAGGAACATCTCAGCCACAGTCACCTGTGTGCTACTGAAGGATGGCCTTTTATTGCACAAAGGTCACCCCGGCCAGTCTGTTACTAGGCGAGGCCTCCATGGACAGCCAGCTTCCTTCTTCTACAGCAGCAGTGAGAATAGGCCCTGAGGGTGCCCTGCCCCTGCTGCTCTCCGCCTTGGCCTTCACTGCCCAGTCCTGCCAGAGCTCAGGCCTTGGGATTGTGTGCGCTGGTCCCCTGCTCCCTCAGTGCCCAGAAGAGGGTCTTTAAGGCAATGTATTCTAAGGCCAGCCCTTACGTTCGGCATCTGAATTACCAGATAGCAGGCCTGGGAACACCATTAATCATTTTCCTCAGGGACTGTGCTGAGCCACATCCACACTCGCAGACTTCCAGCTGTGGTTTCCAGCCAACAATTCTTAGGTGGAAAAGTGTAGCCTATTGTCTCGGGGAAAGGTGCTAAAATGACGGAATGCTTTCTTTGTACAGGATACTGAGTGGGGCTGGGCTTCCATGCTGTTAGGAATCCATATCCTGTTTTTTTTTCTTTTTCTTAATTAAACCCCTAATCCAAAACAAGCATTGTGGTCCCTGGACTCAGGTGACACATGTGGTGGTTTTTGTTTTTCACTTGTGGACCTGTCCTGGCCTTAGGAGCACACTCTCTTTCAACTTCCAGAATCTGTGAGCAGGCATGATCTGACTGGCTGGTGGCTATGCTGTCCCTTAAAATGAAGTCTTGTCATCCTGGGTGTCTGCCTGTGGCCTTCCTGTCCTATCCCTGTCCCAGCTCAGTCTCTCACCTTCCATGTGGTCCTCAGAAGTTTGCAAAAATAGTGCACTGCGAAGAAGCCAGTGTTTCTGAGATGGAGCCGAGACAAGAAGGGTTGATGATGAGTTTGATGTCGTCAATGCCATGGATAGGATGTTGGCTGTGGACTGTTGAGGTAAGAGGAACCATCCTGCACCAGGGCTCAGAGAGAAAGGCGTGCTCAGAGCTCCATCAAATAGACTGCCTTTGATGCTCCCGTGTCTGCAGTGAGGTATCAGAGTGGCTGTAGAGCCATCCATGGCTGAAAGCATGGTCGATAGGAGCCTGGGTTTGTATCCTGCTATGGTCCTGTGACCTAAGGCATATTATTTAACTTTCTTTGTGTCTTGATTGTAAAATGAGGTTGGTAATAGCACCCACCTTACAGGGAATAAGGAAGCCTTCATAAGTTGATATATTTAAGCATCTAGGCACAGTGCCCAGTGCGAGACACAATTATGACCTTTGTCCTCATTGCTGTACAGTGGGGTTCTTTGTTTTGGGTTCCCCACTGCTTGGGGCTACTTTGTGATAACTTCTCCACTAGGGGCTATGAGTATGTGTCTGTTTGTGGGCAGAGTGTCACTGCAGTCCCTGAACAGGTCATCCCTGCAGAGCTGGCAGCCAGATGCCTCTATTGCAGTTCAGGAGGACACCTGGAGAAGCCAGGCTCCCCCCTTCCTTTAGGATGCTGGCTCCTGAGTGTCCCATGGTGTCATATCTCCAGGAGATGTCCAACACTGGTGTTTGTGAAGGAATTGTCTGGGCTTTTCTGGGCCTTTCTGTGTTTCCACTGACATAATAGTAAGTTGGGGTCCATTGTTCAGCCTGCTAGGTAAGGAGCATTGGGTAAGCTTTCTTAGTGGTGGAATGTGCCAGAGGCAACTTGCCTATTCTGGACTCTTAAGTTTTGAATTCCTTGTCAAGTCTCTGGGGATGTTATATGCTCACAGCCTCTGAAGTACTGACTGGTATATTTAGGGGAGTTTGTATCTCAGGGGAGAAGGAAGCAAAGATTTTATGTTCTGGAAAGTCTAACTGGCAGGAGAATCTCCTCACCCACTCCACCTAAACGACCAATTTCCACAGATGTTTTCTTTAAGGCTTAAAGTAACCATTAACTTTTATTCAACAAGGACAATCAATGCTTGGATGATGGGTGGGTGGGTAAATTGTGAATGACTGCACAGATGGATGTACGGACGGATAGAGAGATGGATTGGTAGGTGGATAGATGAATAGAAAAAAGAATGGATAAATAGACATATGGAGAGATGCATGGGTGGTGGATAGATGGATGGGTTGGTTTATGACAGGTAGCTGGATGGATGGATGGTTAGTTTATGACAGGTAGCTGGATGGATGGATGGATGGTTTGTTTATGACAGGTAGCTGGCTGGCTGGCTGGCTGGCTGGCTGGCTGGCTGGCTGGATGGATGGATAGTTTGTTTATGACAGGTAGCTGGATGGATGGATGGATGGATGGTTTGTTTATGACAGGTAGCTGGATGGATGGATGGATGGATGGATGGATGGATGGATGGATGGATGGATGGACAGACGGACGGGTGGATTATGGGGACTACACTGATGCAGATGTTAGCCATAAGAGTTACTGTTGGGCTAAAACTCATTCCTATCACTTAATGCTAGTGGGAACAGCAAAGAAACGCCTCCCTGTTGGCTGATCTGGAATTACCTTCCCCCATGATTGAGCATCTTCATTTGAACCTTCCTTAGTCCAAACTGCCGAGGTTGTTGTCTGCTGTTCCGGTTGGGACTGAGCATGAAGCTCCCAGCAGGTCTGTCATCTGTTATGCAATTATGTCAAAGGTCAGATGGCTAAAGCCACAGTGTCCGAGTGGGGGAGCAATCTAGCTCTTGGTTCTTAGCTGGGTGTTTGGCTCTCGTTCTTGGGGTCTCTGTCCTGTGCTATAGTCTTCCACTCCCCAGTGATGTCCACAGCCCACAAATAAAGTACAAAAGAGAAGAATCCCGGGGTTCTGGAAGAAACCCAGACAGCACCATGTTGCTCTTTTGTACTTCCCATAAGTGACTTCAAATTGAGTCCCAACCCCAAGTTCAGCCTGTGGCTTTGACTTTGTTTTCAAAATAGTGCAGAACCTTTGAAATCTTATACCGCTCCGTACACCATATATCTCCTGAGCACACAGTACGTGCTCAGCAGTGGAATCCTGGAACTAGTTAGTTGGTCCAACTGTCCTTGTTGGGCTCCCTGGCCCCTGGTGCTGTAAGGGTTCCCGCTCGGGGAGGTGGAAACCGTCCATACATAATGTATTGGCTTTGGTTTATGAGATTAACTGGGGCCTGCACCATTGCTGGAAACCTTGGAAGTGGCTAAGGGTTTCCCCAGTGTTTTTAAGAAGTGGGCTTCGAAAGGCAAACAAAACAATCTGATGCAGCCTACACGGGCCAGGAGAGAAGGCCAGATGTGGCTCGGGAGCCTTTTTGGTTTTCTGTTGGCTTAGCTGAAAACAGACTAGACTCTCTAAGTGAGCCTTCAACCCTTTGAAAGTAGGTCTGTTGCTTTTTTAGAAAACAGTCAGTTCTGTGTATTACAAGTAAATTTAAAAACATTCATTTGTAAGAAACAGGATGTGGGCCGGCGAGGCAGTTTGGTGGGTGAAGATACTTGTCGCCAGACCTGGTGATCTGAGTTTGGTTCCTGGGACTCACATGATGGAAGGGGAGAACTGACTCCTGCAAGTTGTCCTGTGACCTCATTGTGCACGCTATGACATGCTCTCATGTTGCCAGATATGTGTCTCTCAAATAAATAAATGCAATAAAACATTTTGTAAGAAGCAGGATGGGAGGGTAGTCTGGCCGTGACACCTGTCACTTTGTTGATTACTGGTATTGACTCACTTATAAAAAGCACTATAGCTTACAGAGGCCTTCAACATACATTGGATTTATATGTGTAGCAAGTATTATCTGTTAACTTTCCTCTTAGTGTTATTATATTTAAAAAATAAAAAACACAGACTCATCATTCCACCTGTACCATAGTAGAAAGAACACAGACTTTCAATCTTGGCCTCGTTTTCCCATCCGCAAGGGACTAAGTAATACAGGCGTGGCTGGGAACATAGATCTGAATAAAGCATTTGTTGAGCAAGTATGAGGGCTGGAGTTCAGATCCCCAGAACCCAGGTAAATGCTGGGCATGCCTGCCTGCCATGATCTCAGGACTTGGGAGGCAGAGACAAGGGACCCCCAGGCAAGCTGGTGAGGTAGAATAGCTGAAATTGATAAGCTCCAGGTGCCGTGAAGGAACCCACGTCAGCATATAAAGTAGAAAGGGATTGAAGAACTTCAACTCTGGGCTCCTACATGTACTCACAGGCATGCATCCACACACATGCATGTACTCATAAATAAACAAACACATGCATGCATCCACACACATGCATGTACTCATAAATAAACAAACACATGCATGCATGCTACACACATATACACATGCAACAAACAAGCCAGCAAACCAGAGAGACGGTGCAAAGAAGATGGCCTCTCACTGCACAAGTGTGTGAGCAGAACTGAGCTACCTGTGACAGCGACCGCAAGTCAACTGTGCAGTTAGTGGGGACTGTTCCTTCAGGAGCAGCCAAGTTAGGGGTGGAGTTGCAGCTTCTTGGAACTGAGTAAGAGGAAACCCTCTGGTGTGAGAGCAAGGAGACTCTGGGCCCAGCTTACCCTCCTGAACCTGCTTCTCAAGATGATGGGGCTGGGTCTTTGTGGGGACCAGCAGGCCAGCTGTCACTGGGAACCGTCTGATGAGCCGTAACGGATGGTCCCTTCCTCTGCCTGTTGATGGATTACCCTTTCCTCTGTTTCGCTTGTGGCTCAATCAAGAGCCCCTGTTTCCGGTGGGAGGGGGAGCTCTCCTCTCTTTCTCTGCTCCTGTTCTCCTCAACCCTGGAGGCAAAGCCCAGGGCCTCACCTTACCTCTCGGTGACACCTCCAGACCTTCTCACCATCATGTTCCCTCTTCACTCTGTTCATATAAAGCTGTTGGTTTTTAAATATCAAAGGTATTTTTTTGTTCTGTTTGTAAAACTTGGATTCATGAAACAATTGCATAATCGAGGGAGAACATCTCCAAGACTTTTCTTTCCGAATTACATGCTTCAGTGATCACATCCTGGCACCCTTTCTAGGGTGTGCCCTAGTCCTCTATACTAGACGAGAGTTCACCTTTCCTTCCTGAGAGAGAAGCAAAATAAACGAGTGTAAACTAGAGGCCAGGCAGTGGCAGCCTCCATCCTTCCCCTAAAGCTGTGCCGAGAATGGCAGGGGTCCCACCTGATTCATCCGTAGTGAGCTGGGAGTAGACTCAGCAGCCTGTGATGCTCATGCAGGCATGGAGCACATGGTTTGGAAGGCTGGCTTTCTGCACTTCTCTGGGCCAGGATCAGCCCTGCTTTGCAGGTCTGGGTGTTCCCTGGCACTATTGTATCATCTGTATGCACAGTTCCTCCTCTCCCACAAGAGGCAGGGGGTTGATTCCCCTGTGGGGGTTTCCATTGTCCACATGGGTGAGCTTCCAAGGACTGCTCTATGCAGTTTTTCCACCCTTCTCCACTCTTCAAGTGAGACCACCTCTAACTGCATCCCCTGTTTTTAGGTGTACTTGAGACAAGATCTCAATATATAGATCAGGCCCTTCTCACACGCATGATCCTCCTGCCTCAGTTTTCTCCAGTGTTGAAATCACAGGTGCTATCCGCCATGCCTCCATGGGGACCTTGGCACTTGCCAAACAGAACCCTAGTACATTCTATTTCTGGTTTCCTTCTTCTCTCCCTCTTCCTTAGACGTGTCCTTCCTCTAGATCTGCAGTCTCAGCTCACAGTCCCACCACACCCACTCTGAGAATCTGTGTGGTTTGACTTCCTCCCCCTTCCCCTTGGCCCACATTGAACACTCAACCTCTTTAGGTCATGCCTCCTCCAGCTCCTCCATCCCTTCCCCCTCACTGGAGACCTCTCATCCCCATCCCATGGTGTGTGCGAGGCAGGGAAGCTCTGTCTTGCTTAGGGACCCGTGTCTGTTTGCTGAACTGTGGAGAAATGCAGACAGGAAGCATGACATATGCCTTTCTGTTTCCTTGACAACCAACAGGATGCCTTGAAGAAAGCTGATCCTAATGTTTTTAGGATGAATAGGCAAAAGAATGATGGATGTGCTTCTCCTCTTGCCTAATGGGTGGGTTCCGGTGTGTTTGTGGATGGGTGCATTCGAATGGTCTTATTTTCTATTCATAGTCCAGGAAAGCTTAAACTATGCCCTTACCTACTTTATCAACCTAATACCTCCATTCTGAGTTTTACTGTGAGAGATATTTACAGCAATGTGATAACAGACCCGGAACCCAGAAGTTCCGCATTCTCCATGTGGGCACCCTCAACACAGCTGAGGGAGACGCCAAGGCCCTCTCCACAGAGTGGCTGCTCTGACTGATCGGGCATGGCGTTGGTGAGAGAATCCCAGACCATTGCCAGTAGGCTGCGAGATGCCTTCCAGATACACGAGCCTCACGATGTCCTCAGAGAGAAAATATAACATGTTTTGTGACAGACTGTAGGCGATCGTCACATGATAATTGTGGGCGGTAAGGACAGTGTAAGATTGGAGCCTCCTGATGTCTAGACACTATGGTCTAGTTACAGTTTAAAAGGATTTTAATTACAAAGCACTTCACGGTGTAAGTTGACCCACTTGGAAATATTGAGAACTGAGTAAATGTCTTCACTTCTTGTGTGGCAGCCTCAACTTCGGTCAAGATTGCATTCCTCTAAGGAGGCTGGGTTCACAGCACTTCTCTGCCTCTCGTCTGCAGGTCTCCTCTTTTTTCTGGGAAAGGTATCTCTATGCAGATACTCTGGGATTAGGCTGTTCGAGCATCAGGATGATGGACTTTCCCAAACAGCTGCTCTCTTGGATTGGGTACAGATTTATGCATCCCACCCCCAGGTGGATGTGAGTCCAGGTGCAGTGAGTGGGCAATAGCTTTGTCCTTAGAAAACCGAAGGATCTGCTGATGCCTGTCACGGGCTTTGAGACATCTCAGTTTGTTTTCCCTAGCTAAGCCTAGGGATTACATTTATAAAAGGGGACACACACACACACACACACACACACACACACACACACACTTTATTGCATCTTTGATTCCTTCTACTCGCTAATCCCAGGTTATGCCTTGAAACCAATTGTTTAATAATCCTATATTTATTGGGTCATAATGTCTCCCACCTTGTTTGTTTGTTTTGCAAAGTTCAGAGACATATCTCTGCCCCTCAAGTCCTTCCAGGGTCCAATAAGTAATCTGCATTTAGACTAAATTGATAAAATTACGCAAGAGTGCTGGTTGGAGTTTTGCCCCAGAGTGGGACAGATCTGGGTTGAAACTTAGTCCTACTGTTTCTAGATAAATATCTTGAGGTGGTTTGCCCTTACCTGCAGTGACCTCACTGAAACAAGGACATGAGAGAGTTCCCATCTCCTGAGTTAGCCTCTCCCTCATCTATAGCATAGCTGGGTATCTTTAGCTAATAAGAGGATATTTCTGAATCTTTGTAAATACTGGTCCTTGTACTTCAGTTAGCCTTGACATCCATCAGAGATCTGATTTGATCTGACTTGTTTACTCAGTAGGCAAATATATGGGTCTGTGCTATGGATCAAGAATAATCTTGGTCTTTGCAGACAAACCCATGAATTGAATAGAGAGGCAAGACCCCAATGTTTGTGAACCCTGTATTCCCTGGGAAGAGACATGGAGAGAATTGGTTAATAAAAGAAAAATAAATTTAGGATTGTGATACGCTCTAAGAAGAACAGGGAGGGATGAGAGAGGGAGAAGAAAGAAGAAACAAAAAAAGGAGTAAGCCACAGGGTCATGGGTGGAGGTTGGATGGGAAGGTGTCTTGGGGGATTGTGATGCTTGGAATAAGAATGAGGAATGACCCATGGAGGAGGACTGGCAGGGAAGTCCTTGCAACTTCAGGTATTAGATGGCCTCTGAGCTCACTTAAATATTTCTTAAACCCCATAAGGACAAAGGGTTATGGGACGGGCTCACTGAATAATGAAAGCCAGCAACTGGGGTTAAGAAAAAAAGTATAAAATATTTGCTAACTGGCCCTTCACAGAAGAAAAAAAGAAATTCCCTGGACCTGATCTGAGGTCTCTTATAGTTCAGATGGTGCACACACTTGCAAGTTCCTGGGACCAGGCAACTCACTGCAGCAAGAGTAACAGTGACCGCCCATGTGTCCAGGCGCCATCAAGATGTCTTAATGAACAGTTCTATAGAGCATTCCCTCCTTGCCCATAGCAACTCTGGTTGGTAGGAGACACCATTATCCAGAGACTGACAGCCTATGTCGTGAGTTGTGTGCTGAAAGCCACTGAGTGGCCCGTGGCCTGCCTGCGTCTCTTCTCTCCCCTGCCTGCTGTCCCTGGAATACTCAGTGAGCATGAGTGAAATCAAGCATGAAGCCCTTAGAGCAGGGCAACCGTATCACCCACAGCGTGGGAAGAGGTGGTGATAAAGAAGAGAGGCATGTTCCAGCAGAGGCCTCCTGCCGCCTTCTCTGAGCCCCTTGCTAGGCCTTTGGCTAGGTGGGTGGTTGTGGCTTCTCTGTCCTGTGCTCCTTGGTTCCCCCTCTGCACCGGCTCCAGAGACAGCTGCTGGGCATAGCAGTTTGCTCTTTCCTGACCTCCGAGTTGGTCACAGAGGAGTGCCTGGCCTTGTCTCTTCCACATCCATTACCTCTGTGGCCTCTCTGTAGTGCAAGACGGGGACAAAGCTGTGTCTGCCGATAGAATTATTCTTGTCTGTTGCCATGGCGGTCACAGGTTGAGGACCTGTGAGGACTTCTATCCCCACAAGGGAGATAAAAGGTGACATACAGGAAAATTGGGACCTATATCTTTGAGACAAGTAGCAGCAAGGAACAAGTCAGATACTGGCATCAGAAATACTGCATGATAACTCACTCTCTGAGCTGCCCACCATTAGCTGCGTCATCTGTTTTGTTGAGACAGGGTTTCTCTGTGTAAACCCAGCTGTTCTGGAACTTACTCTGTCCACCAGGCTGGCCTTGAACTCAGAAATCTGCCTGCCTCTGTCTCCCAAGGGCTATGATAAAGGCGTGCGGCACCACTGCCCAGCCTAGCTGTGTCGTCTGAGATGAGTTTGTGCTTCAGTGCTGAGCTGCCCACGTTCAAATGGCAGCTCCTTCACTTCCTGTGTGCTGTGACCTTGAGCACGCATGTAGCCATTTTGTGCCTTGATTTCCTAAGTTCCGGTGGTTATGAGGTCTGCATGCGTGACATACTTAAAGTCATGCTGGCCAGCGATCAGGTTCTGGTGGGACCGGTGGACCCCGCTCATCTTGGTTCCACAGTGGCTCCTGCAAAGCCCAAGTGAATATACTTCAGGCAGGCTGGGCAGTAAGCATGTCAGGAGCTTAGAGACGCCTCTCTTGACCTCAAGTGGTCACCGACCGGCTGTGGCACCTGTTGAGAGGAAACACTTGTCATTGGGTGGATTGACAGCTGCGGTTTGAAGCCCTGGCTGGAGTTTTTCCCACTGGGCAAGCGCAGGGTGGCCCTGCTCAGGCGGCGTTCAGCCTTTAACACTGGATTAGTGACCTATGCTATTGGCTCCTTCAAGAAACCGCCACGTTTGGCAGGCCAAGGAGCAATCTGCTGTTGCTGTTATTTTCCTGGTAACTGGTGGCTGTTCACTGGCCCCGGGGGTGCTGTCTCCTCTAAAGCCCACTGAGTATTCTCCCTCTATCAGCATTCTGGCACCGTTTGATGCTTGTAAACCTTATCATCTCATAATTCCATTTCAAAAATGTGTCTGGTAGAGACGCTTAAGTGTGAAATCAACATCAACAAGCACAGTCATTGCAGGAACGCAGTGAAGCGGGGAGCTGAGACTGAGCCGTAAAGAATCCCGAGGATGCCAGAGCCTGCTCCCGGCTGACTTGGTGCCAGCTTTTTCTGTCTTCGACTGTTGCAAAACCTTCCAGGATCCTGCCTTGCTTCTTGTGTGTCTCAGTTTGTTTTGTTTTGTTTTGTTTTCCTGAGTTCCTTTAGGCTAGTCTCCTGTGACTCACAGGAGAAAGTTGTTTGCTCAGGGAGGAGGAAGGAGGTAAAGTGTTCCCCTTCATGGCCAACAAAGAAAAAAGGAAAAGAGACAAGCTGGATATGTTCATCATGGTTCTCCAGAAACAGACCCAATGGGACATATGCAATACAACCTGAGGGTAGTGTCCCCTCCTTTTCTCTAGTGACTTTTGAACACCTTCCAGTGCCAGAGACACAAGAGATGCATCTCCTGAGAAGTCCACAGGAGGATGGCATAGACGGGCTTGAAAAAAAGTCACTCAAATATACTTACTATATCATATTATCATAGAGACTGTATGGAGGTCTGTCTGCCACCTGACTCACCAGGGCAGGAGAGCACGCATGAAGGCCTACTGCAGGCTCTGGGAATGGGAACAGGGGTTAAGTGTATGCTCTATGTGATGTGGCCTTGAAATAAGATGACTAGGTTAAATACATGACCTGTGCAGTTAGATACGTGGTCCATGCACCATGGTTAAATGTGTGATCTGTGCATAGTAAGATGCATGGTTAATGCACCATGGTTAAAATTGTGATCCGTGTACCACAGCTAGATGTATGGTCCATGCTACATGGTTAAATGTGTGATCTGTGTACTATAGTTAGATGTGTGGTCCATGCACTATGGTTAAATGTGTGATCTGTGTACTATAGTTAGGTGCGTGGTCATGCACCATGGTTAAATGTGTGATCTGTGTACCATAGCTAGATGTGTTGTCTCAGTACTGGATTCTGGGTTCACTTTCAGGTCCACCACTCAGTAGCTACAGCTGCAGAATCTTGTCATTATTGGGCTGTGTGTTGCCCCGAACCTGTACTCAGAAAGTTTGTGGCATGTAGCTAAAAATGTAGCTGTTATTATAATATGGGAACACCTTACTAAGCTACTAAGAAAAAAGAACATGAGAAAAATGGACCAATAATTCTGGATGCTGCACTATGGTGATATTTCATTTGTATTTTAATAAGTAAATAAAGCTTGCCTGAAAACTAGAATGCAAAACAACCACACGAGTCAGCCATACAGGCCAGGCAGTGGTGGCATACATCTTTAATCCCAGCAGACACACTGGTTAGCCATAGAGGTAAGAGCTCTTTAGTACCTTGGCTGCTTTGCTTCTCTGATCTTCAGGTTGAACCCCAATATCTGTCTCTGGGTCTTTACTATTTGTGCTAATATTGGTGCCAAATATTTTGGGTACCGATTCATGAAGAAACCATTTGCCCGTGGCATTTTAGCCAATGTCACAGGCCGGAGCTGCACATGGGGTTCCAGCTGCACCCAGCTAGGCTTTCTTTCCTTTTTTTCTGAGTGAGTTTGGAATTTTCCTGTTGTAGCATCTCTGAAATCGTCTCCAGCTGCCACAAAACTCCAGAAGCACATGGTCTCCTCTGAATGCCAAAGGACTCACCCACCCTAGACTGACTAATTCTACCATCAGGCAGCCACCCCCCCACCACACATGCACACGTGCTTTTTCCAAAGAATCCCCTGTGCATTTATCAGATAGCAGTATCTTTCCATCTTCCCCTCTCTCCATCTCTTCCCCTCTCCCCCTCTTCCCCTGAACTTCTCAGGCTGCTGCCAAACTAGGTAGCTGCTTTGAAATCCAGTCAGGCTTTTACTGTTCTATGCAGTATCAATAAACCTCACATCTTCATCAACACCATTGATAGATTTGGTAAGACAATTAGAAATTCTTAAAGGGAGGAATTAGTTAAAGAGACTTTTTTCCCACACTAAAAAATGGGGAAAACCATTACAAAGAAGGAATTTGTGTCTCTGTGTGATAATATGCTAGACAGTTTGAAAGTGGAATGATTAAATGAGAGGATATCTAATTTAGAAGGGATTTATGTAATGTCAACTGTAAACATTATCAACTTTGTCATTTTTTGTTTTATCACTAAAAAGTTGGTTAATCTGAGTTCTAAGATACAGGCTTTAGAAAAACCTAATATAAACAGATCACAGAAATATTTCAATCCTAACATAGGAATATAATAGAGAACCAATTTTAACATTGCATTATAAGAATAGAGAAGAACAGTCTAAGGTATTCAGACAACCAACCTTAATATGTCTAGTTACCTTATAGGAATTGCCAAAAGGCAGAGGCTCTGTTACAGCTAAGTAGACTCCTGTGCCAATGTTAGATTTAAGGAGACTCAAGGCAGCAATAGTCTCATATGGCATGCATTCACCTTTTGTAAAGCAAATATTAAACTCATGGTCAGTTTGTAATAGAATTATCCCTAAAAACTGGATAGAATTGGGTAAAGGTATTTTAGAGCCTGGTCCACAATTGCAATGGAGTACCTGGTTCAGAGAAGAGGCTACAATTATTGAACAATGGAATAAAGCTAGAGGTATGGAGCTCTCCTAAGATCAAATTCTTGGAGAAGGAGATTGTGCTACTATAGAAAGACAAGCTGTATATGATGACCACACCCTGGATTTATGCTGTACAGCAACTTTGAATGCTTTGTACAGAATTGGAGAAATAGGAAAGAAAACTGAGGCTTTTACTAGTTATATAGTAAATATATAGGGCCCAAAGGAAGCTTTTATGGGTTTCTTACAAAGACTGACTTCAGCAGTAAATAGAATGGTACCAAATTTAGAATCTAGACAAATAATAATTGAATCTCTGGCTCTTGAAAATACCAGTTCTCTATGCAAAAGAATAATTAGGCCATTAAAGGCAAGGTCAGCACCTTTGGAAGAATGGATCTGAAATACAATTAATATTGAATCTCATGACCTTGATGATGCATGGATAGGAGAGGTGATTTCCAGAGGTTTGAGGAAAAATCAAAATGTCAAATGTTATAATTGTGGCAAACAAGGTCACCTTAAAAGGGATTGTAGACAGGGCATTCCTAGAAACAATGTTTTCCCTAAGAATAATCCATTCAAAATGCGCCTCTCTTCTGGATTCTGCAGAAGGTGTAGCAAAAGCAGGCATAGGACTAACTAATGTAGGTCAATGAGGAATATTCAAGGTAATTCTTTACTGTCATAGCTCCATGTCCTCTTGCAGGCCCCTATGGCAAATCTTTTTGAGTAGTTTCCTGTCATCACAGAGGGAACTCCTTCCCAGAGCAATTAAAGAACCTAAAGCCTATTGTAAGAAACCATACTGCTCTGAATAATAGAACAGCTATAGAAGAGAGGAAAAAATTCAGGAGAAACCTGAAAGCAAGTATTTTGGTAAACTTTTATAAATTAACAATGACCAAAATTAAAAATACGAATAAATGACGTTGTCATTGAAGGTCTGGTAGACACAGGTATGGATGTAACAATAATTTCATCAGAATCTTAGTATCCAGATGGACCTCTTTGAGACATAAATGTTCATTTTTTTAGGCACTGGAACTTTCTCTTAGCTAAAGCAGAGCATGAGCTGGGTCAAATGTCTAGGGCCAGAAGGACAAAGAGGAATATTAAAACCATATGTGACTAACATAGCAATGAATTTGTGGGTACATGATTTGTTACAGCAATGGAATACTCAGATTAACATTCCCACAATCTTAGGAACAAACCACAAATTAATGTATGTTTCTGGGGGGAAAATTACAAGATATTATAAAGAACAGTCACCAACCACTCAGATTGTACAAGAACAGGGCACAACAGCTTCTGATATTTCAAACAGCCCTACCTTTAAAATGGTTGACAGACAAACCTGTATGGGTTAAGCAACACCTTTTAACAACAGAGAAACTGCAGGATTTAGAGCAGCTGATACAGGAGCAACTAAATGCTCACCATATTGAAGAATCAGCCAGGCCTATGAATTCTCCTATATTTGTTGTTAAAAAGAAATCTGGAAAATGGAGAATGATAACAGATCTAAGAGCTTTTAATAAGGTGATTCAGTCAATGGGCTCTCTACAGTCTGGGATTCCTTTGCCTTCTCTGTTGCATAAAGGATGGCCTCTTAGAGTTATTGATTTAAAAGATAGTTTCTTCACTATATCTTTACAAGAAAAAATTGCCTTCACAGTGCCTACTTATAATAATTATCATCCTACTAAGAGATATCAATGGTAGAATCTCCCAATGGTTAATTCTAAAAGGGAATGTTAAATAGCCCCACCCTGTACCAATTTTTTGTAAATCATCCATTAGAAATGATACATAAGCAGTTTTCTGAATCTATAGTTTACCATTACATGGATGACATTTTACTATCTGATTCAAATGTAGATACTGTAGAAAAAGTAAAGAAAAATTTGCCTTGTTGGAGATTACAAATTGCTCCTGAAAAAAATACAAAGAAGAGAGACTAGTAATTATTTAGGTTATAAAATAGGTCTACAAAAATTAGACTCCAAAAGGTACAAATTAGGAGAGATTGATTACAGATTCTTAATGTCTTCCAAAGATTGCTAGGAGACATTTCACATCTATGGTGCACTATTAGGATAGGTCCTGATGACCTGATTAATTTAAACAAAACTTTAGATGGTGACAAGGATTTAAATAGTCCCAGGGAATTATCAACTGAAGCAGAGAAAGAATTGGCTTTGATTAAAGATAAATTACAAGAGGCACATGTGGATTGTGTGGATCTGAATCTTAATGGCATTTTGGTCATATTACCCTCCAAACATTCCCCCAAAAGGAATTTTAATTCAGAAGGAAGATATTATCTTGGAATGGATCTTTCCCCCCACATAAACCAAGTAAAAAAAATTTAAAACTTATGTGGAAAAGGTCTCTCAGTTAATTCTAAAAGGAAAATTGAGACTTCATCAATTAGCAGGAATAGACCCAACAGAAACTGTCTGCTCCTGGTAGCACAAGTCTACTTCAGAGAGGATAATGGGCATCAAGGAAACTCCATATGGAGTTTACTTTCTTTGTGGAAAAAGTAAGCCACTGGGCAAGAAAATGACCTTGCCTTGACTACTGACAGTATGCTGTCCTAATTGAACAAGCAGGACACAAAAGAAAGTGACTTCCAAACATTGTCAAGACAAGGAAGGACAACCTTTCAGAATATCCTGCGTTACATAAAAGTCTGCCAGATATTCTAGTCCTCTAGGTCGAAGACAGATGCTGCAATGTTGCTGAGGAACTTTGGGTGACTGTCCAGGCAGCCAGCTGTTTCTGTCATTTCTCACGCTTTTTTACGTCGCTTGCTTACACTTCCCGATTACTTAGTTAATATTATTTCCTTCTTGTGTCTCTGAGGGAGTTGAAAACTAGGTAGTTATAGTTTTTCTTGTTTACCAGATGCAGAAAGCAAATTATGATAGAAAGTGAATATGTACAAGACTTTGGACGCACTAAGATTGGCTAGATATGAAGTATTTTCTCTGAATTTGTCAAATGCAAATGGACTAGACATTGTTTAAGTATTTATTGAATTTATATATTATATATAGTTATTATACTTATTGTATATAATTTTTCTTATATTAGTTATGGCCTTTTTTATTTTAGACAAAAAGGAGAAATGTGGTGATATTTCATTCGTATTTGAATAAATAAAGCTTGTCTGAAGACAAGAACACAAAACAACCACACTGGTCAGCCATACAGGCCAGGCAGTGGTGGCACACACCTTTAATCCCAGCTGCCACACTAGTTAGCCATAGAGGCCGGGCAGTGGTGGTGCATGCCTTTAATCCCAGCCTAGAGAAAAATATACAGGCGATGAGACAGGAACTCACCCTCTTTTCAGTCTGAAGATTTCATAGAAGTAAGAGCTCTCTAGTGGCTTGGCTGCTTTGCTTCTCTGATCTTCAGGTTGAACCCCAATATGTGTCTCTAGGTTTTTATTATTCGTGCTACACTGGACCATGTATATATTTTAGCTCTACTTTTCACCCACATGTGGATTCTGATTGGCTCTGAGAGTTTAAGCTTTGGCTGTGTCTTTTACTATCCTGGAAACTTCTTTCCCTCATTCCTCTTCAATGAGTGTGATATTCTTGTGATACCCCATTTTGGCTTTTGGAAGAACCTATGGCTTCTCTTCTGAAGGGAGGAAAGGCATCCAGCCAGGGCCCTGCCCTTGGTTAGAAGTCCCTTGCTAGTGGCCCCGAACACTGAGCTGTTAAAAAGAAAGTTGAAGGTTCACAGAGCTACATAGAAGAAAGACCATTAACAGGGAAAATTATTAAGCAAAGCAAAGGATGTTGTAATTTGTCATATCAAGTGACATTTGTGCATGTATGGGCTTAGAGAGGGCTCAGTTAAATTTCAGAACCCAAGTTAAACAAAAACCCAAACAAACAGGAATGGTAGTGCACACTTGTGATCCCTGACCTGGAGAAGTGGGGGGAGGAGGGTTCCTAGGCTCCCTGACCAACTAAAGTAGCCTAACCCAAGGGTCCCAAGTCCTAGAGCAAAAGACCTTGTGTCAAAAACAGAAACTACCTCCTGAGGAGCAATATCTGAAGTTGACCTCTGGCTTCTACATGCATGGAGGAGTCATAGATCTAGTCAGGATTAAGTTTGAGTCATAGCTATGTGGGTGTGCACATACACAAAAATATGTGGGTTTCAGTCTGTGTAAAACAAACCTTGAAAATATCTGATCAAAAGAAATAAGTGGTTTAGAACTTAGTTTAAAGGGGTGCTGAAGAGATGGCTCTGTCATTAAGAGCACTGGATATTCTTCCAAAGTACCCAGGTTCAATTCCCAGTACCCACATGGCAACTCACGACCATCTGTAACTCCAGTTTCAGGGATATGATACCCTCTTCTGGCCTCCACAGTTACCAGGAACACATGTGTGTATGAACATATGTACAGCTAAAACACTGAAACACATAAAAATAAAGTAAAATTAAAATGTTTAAAACTTGACTAAATATTGACCCTCTGAACTCTTGCCAATGATACTACCCAGAAGTAATTGAAAGGAAATGATCCGGTTTTGCAGTTGAGCTGAGATGCACCAGAAAGTAAAATAAATAGCTGAGTGGATAGATAAATGAATAGATGGGTGGATCGATGGATGGAGGAATAGATGGATAGATGGATGGAGGAATAGATGGGTGGATAGATGGATGCATGGGTGGAGGAATAGATGAATAGATGGATGGATGCATGGGTGGAGGAATAGATGGATGGATGAATGGATGGAGGAATAGATGGATGATGCATGGATCGAGGAATAGATGAGTGAATAGATACATAGATGGAGGAATAGATATATAATAAAACAAGGAAATGAAAATCTAATTGAAGAATCTATGTGGTATTTTGATGTTACCTAAGATTCTTGAAAACTTTCTATTTGAAAACTTTCTATTTGAAAAATGTTTAAACTTTGCTAAAAGCATTATAAAACTATTAGACTAAAAAGTGGGAGCCTATAATAAGAAAACACAAAAAGCAGCTTCTGGGACTGGTGAGATGGATCAGTGGGTAAAGGTGTTTGATGCCAAGCTGGGCAGCCTGAGTTCAATCACCAGGACCCACAGGGTGGAAAGAGAGGACTGATTCCCACATGGGTGCTGTGGCTCATGCACGCTCTCCACTGCTCACACAAATGCAACACCAAGTATAAGAAATCCTTTTTTTACATGTATTTACAAACATTTAAAATACTGTAGAAAAGATGAGTGGACAAGTAGATGTCCTATAATAGATGCCCTTTTAAGTTAGAGAAATGATAGCTGGTGGGGGGGGGGGGAGCAGGTGAGAAGGTCCCATGAGCACGGAGGCCACCACCACAGAAGAGCAAGACAGAGGATGTAGTAGAAACTGAAATAGGAAGGAAACTGGAAGACAAGGTCACATGGGGTCTGAAGGCCACAGTGAGTTCTTCTGATTTTGAGTTCTGAGAGCCACAGGAATGGGTGAATGGTGGCAACCGGGAGAGGAAAGGCCTCATATTCAGAAGGACTCTGGCTGCTGTATGGGGGAGAGGTTAGAAAGGGATGTGGGTGGGAGCAGGAAGACCAGGTATGACCCCTGATGCCAGGGCAGCTAGGGATGTGAAGGACTTGGATAAGGTAGCAGCCCAGAGGAGACAAAAACTGGTTAGACCTCAATGTGTTTGAAAGGAGTCAACAGGTTTGCTGCGACGGGATGGGGTGATAAAGAAACAGACAGAGGATCGGATCTAGCACTTTCATCTCAACAGCTGGACGAGGCCATAAGAATTTCCCAGGACAGTAATGGGGAAAGGAACAGGTCCAGGGCAGGCTGTGAATCTGTGAGATGCTTGTTAGAATGGCTGGATATGATCAGCAGGCAGGTGGACCACTATTGTGTTCTGAATTCTAGGGAGTTACCAGTGATGGTTTTACATATCATCAACAGGTGAGTGGATGGGGGGTAGCCTACCAAGAGCCAGCCCGAGGACCCACTCGGCTCATGGAGCACCAGGAAGATGAGGGGAGCCGCCTCCGAACACCTGTGGGGTGTGGTGGAAGGCTCTATTTAAACAGTTCATGGATGGCGTTCTTCCTCTCATGTCTTGTTCTAGAACCAATACTCTTAAAGCAGGGTTTTCATTCTAGTCTATCCAAACCACTACATGGAAAAGGAGGAATGGAGACCCCACCTGATCCAAGACTTCCAGGTCTGGCTCCTTCTCCCATGGCTACTTGGTTTCACCTTCTCTGCCTCTCTGAACTCCCAACTCTAGCCTCATCCAGGCTCCCTACTGCTCTCCCTCATTCTTGCTATATCTTCTTCATCTTTAATTCTACTCCCACCCCCACGCATCTCAGTTCTCAGGTGATCAGGACAGGACTGACGATCTTGCTCCTGGTAAACACTATCTTTGACTTGGAAGAAGTAACGGTAGCATGGTGACCTTGAGCCTGACCTCTAAGACCAGAGGTCACATTTTCACCCTTGTTCTAGAACCAGGATCCAGTCACTCACTCTTCCACGTGACTGTGGGCAGTGAGGGCAGCAAGGCTGCTCCAGATCTTATTCTAGTCTTAATGCTTCTGTTACCGTTGCTCTTCTCAGCAGAGGCACACACGAATGCCACATGTGACTCCCTGTCAAAACTGGAGTCACAGTGTTGGTGAAGAGCCTTCTTTGCCAGCCCTTTCAAGGACTCCTTCCTGGCTGGTATCTTGATGGCCACATCTCCCATGAAGCTCCCTCCTTGTTGCTATGCACAATGAATGATGCTATAAAACCTTCCAGCCCCCACCATGAGCAACCTCCCTGCAGCCACAAGGCAGGTGCCTTGGCTTCAAACACTTCTCATCCTACAATTATGAACAGGGTGGTTTTGCTTACAGTCATCCGGTAATAGCCATGAACTTCCTGCCTGGGTTCAGAAAAATCACTTGTCCTAACAGCCAGAGGCTGTAAAGCCACCCCAGGAAATACAATGGCATGTCTCTGGCACCAGAGTGAGGCCCAAGAGAGCCAGCGTGCCTGGAGGGAGGGCTGTTGTTACTAGGGCAACCTTCCAGGCCTTCAGCTCGCTGTGGAATACTTGTGCTATCTCACTGAAAACTCTATGCTGTGGCACCTGTCAGTCTGATTTCTCGGGACCTGCACATGCTCAGGCTTCGTCTGGCCTGGGGACGTCTATCCTGGGGGAGCAGAGCTGGGCACAGCCCTGTCCTCCTGTGCAGAAATTCCCTGTGAACCCAGCTTGACCTCTGGTTGCATTCGTGTGGCCTCAGTGCAGGGAGAGAGGGAAATGACCTATGTCCATTCTCGCCGCTAAGTTCCTGTTAGTCAGGCTTTTTACTCGCAGGCAAGCCATTGAGAGCGTAGGCCTGGGGTTAAATCCAGACTTGGTAGTTTACTGTTACATGGTCTTAAGAGGAAGTTCTTGCCTTTGTCTCTGTTTTGTTTTGTTTGGTTGGTTTTTTTTGTTTTGTTTTGACCCTCTCAAACTTGAGGACTGTGTTCATGACTTCCAAACCGAGTGGCAGAATATTTACAACTGAAATTGTCCTTTGACCCCTACCTTTAGCCCCTTGCCACATTACTCACCCAAGGAGGCACTATGTGTGTGCATGCACACATGCACATGTGTGTATAGGTGTGTATCCCCATGTGCTTTCAGAGGCCAGACAGTCTTACTCGATCACTTTCTGCCTCATTCCTTTAGGTCTCTCCCTGAGCCTGGAGCTAGGCTTGCAGTCAGCAGACTCCAGTGACCCTCATGTCTCTGCTCCCATCAGTGCTGGGGTCACAGATGTGTGCAGAGCTACACCCAGCCCCCCCCCCCCCCTTTTAACACAGCTGCTAAGGATTTGAACTCATATCCTCGTGTGGTGTATAGCAAGTGCTGAGCCATTTCTCTAGCCCTTACTTAACTTTTCTATGCCTCTGGAGACTGCCTCTAAGGCGGGTGTGATGCTGACATTTTCAAAGGGCAGTTACACAGCTGCAGTACAAGAAGTGGTTAGGGTGACGGCCCGCAGGCAGAGAGTGCTGGCAGAACACATGTGAGGTGTTTTAGGCCTCATCTCAGCTGAGGGCCAGGGCAGGTCATCAGGCTGTGAATAGCAGACCCCTGGGTGCTGGTCATTTCAGCGCTGCACAGCACCTCACCATTGCACCCAAAGAGAAGCGAGGGCGGAAGCGGAGGCAGAAACAAAGACTGCAGACTGCTGAGCCCTGGACTGGCCCCAGGTCCACTCAGTGATCCGTACACCGTCTGTGCTGGGTCCCAGCATCCCCATTTACTTCTGGGTTAAGAGGAGATATCATTGGAAGAAGTATTCAAGCAATGAGGATTGGGTTGAGGAACTGGCTCGGTGTATGCAAATGTGAGAACTAAATTCAGATCTCCAGAACCCACCTAAGTGCTGGCTAGATGTGGTAGCCCATCTGTAAGCTGGGCTCAGACGCAGGGGTCTCCAGACCAGGAGCGAGCTGGCCAGCTAGACAAGCCTGAATCTGTGAGCTCTCTGCTACCTGAATAAGATAGGAAATGATTGAGGAAGACTCCTTGTGTCAGCTTCAGGCACACACGCACGTGTGCACATATATGTGCCTATACCTATACATGTGGACACACACATATATGTGTCTATACCTATACATGTGGACACACACATATATGTGCCTATACCTATACATGTGGACACACACATATATGTGCCTATACCTATACATGTGGACACACACATATATGTGCCTATACCTATACATGTGGACACACACGTGCACCCATGCACACCACACAAACACATGCAAAAAGAGAGAGAGAGATGACTCAGTGGGTAAGAGCATTGGCTGCTCTGGCAGCGAATCTGGGTTCAGTTCCCAGCACCCACATGGTGGGCCACAGCTATCTGTAACTCCAGTTCCAAAAGATCCAACACCTTCTGGCTTTCGCAGGCACTTGCAGGCAAAATACTCATATACATAAACATAAACAAAAACCTAAAAGAACCATGCTTTCAGGGTCCCTCAGAAGTGCAGCAGGAGTTTTATGTGAGTCCCCTCCCGACCCTTCCTTCCTAGCGTTCATGTCCTGCTGGGCACACTAGCTATTGTCCCCATCCCTGCTCCTTGATAAATAGTCTGGTTTTTCCATGCAGTGTTTGTCTTGTGTTGAGAATGTGCAGGCCTGAACTCTGCCAGGCTTATCTTTACAGTGGATTTCCTGCTGCTGGTGGATCTGCCCGCTCCCCAGTGAGCAATAGTTCACATCACCCAAGTGCAAAGATAATACTGACGTTCATGATGTAGGTGGCCTTGGCAGACCCCCGGCTCCTTCTGTCTGGGTGGGAATCTGTAAGCATTAACCCTGGCTGGCGTGCACCCAACATCCCTCTCATGGTCAGAAAGCCAGAACTGAGTTGGCGGGAGTGGGTGGGGAGTTCATTCATCCATCAGCTATGTGTTGGACCTCCTGTGTGTACCAGGCAGTGGATGAGCTCCAGGCACACAGATAACACAGAGGATGGGGCAGTTCTTGAGGCCCAGCCAATGATAACATGAGGGTTTGTTCTGGGGCAACAATGAGGACTGAGCCAGCTGGAGCATAGGAGGAGTGTGCAATCTAATCTAGGAACTCGAGGGAAGGCTTTAGGTTGTGTGTGTGTGTGTGTGTGTGTGTGTGTGTGTGTGTGTGTGCCAGAGGACAGCCTTGAGAGTCACTCTTCAGGAGATATTGCCTTGTCTTTTGAGATAGGGTCTCTCGTTGGCCTATGACTTACCGTTTTAACTAGGCTGACTAGTGTCAGTGAACCCAAGATCTACCTGTCTCTACCTCTGTACCTCCCCACAGCTGTGTGCCACCAAACCTCTCTCTCTCTCTCTCTCTCTCTCTCCCTCTCCCTCTCCCTCTCCCTCCCTCCCTCCCTCTCTCTCTTTCTTTCCCTCTCCCTCTTTCACATGGGTCTGGGAACTGAAAATAAGTCCTTATGCTTGTGCAGTGAGCAATCACTGACTGAGGCTGAGTTTTAGCCAAAAGCTCTATGTACTGAACATGAGTCCTAAATGGCAATTGCTGGGTCTGTGGGAAGAGGAGGGTCCTTTGCCACTGTGTTCAGTCCGTTGGGCTACACCTAACATCCAGAGCATCTCCTGACCATGGGCACCCCAGAAAGCTGGTGCTGCTCCTCTGCCCATACATGTAACTGCATAGCATTTGACCCCTTGCCAGGATACCAAGTCCCCGTTCTGATCATAACTAGCTCATTCCAAGGGAACTGTCCTGTCCCCATCACCCCAGCCAGCAGGCCTTTGTGCTAGCAGAGATTTTCTCCCTTGATGTAGCTAAGCCCATTGGCATTTGCTCTGATTAAAATTATGGTATGACTGGCATCTCTGAGATTCCAGGCCCAAAATATGTAATGCAGCCTAGAATGATAGGAAAGCCAAGCATTCACTGACAGTAACCCATGTGCTGCCAAGACGACTGGACTTGAGTCCCGGCTAATGTTTGCACACTCTAGGTACAACAGTCCCTGGCTGGAGAAGAGGTTTCCTGCCTTGTCTGGGTACCAGAGATGGGTTAGGCATGAAGGCCTCTCTCTTCTGCCCTTCTTCACCTACATCCTCCAGCTGGCCCAGCGCTGGCCATGGAGCGGCAGAGCTCACCAACAGGAAAAAGGCAGTAACTGCAGACAAGCGATGGGGCCAGACTTCGCCCAAAGCAAACCTCACAAGCCTGGGGTTTGGAACAGGTTCTGAAATGACCGTCATTGTCTGGCTATGTGGAGCAAGAAGTTGCATGGCGGGTGAGATAACGTGCAGGATCTGGACTAAGGAAGCCGGTTTTCTCCAGGCACCTCTGTCCAGAGAGGAAGCCAGGGCCCCACCCCCACGCACCCCCCAAAGTCTCTGGGGGTGAGTCAAATCTCAGCAGTGACTTCATTTCCTCTAATTGGGAGGCTACAGACTCTCTGGAAGCTTCCAGCCAGTAAACTACACTGATTGCAGTGTGGGAGCCTCTGATATACTTGATCGTACTTTCCCTCGGGGACCCTGGTGGCCTAGGGGAGTGACAGCCAGGGGTTGGAGTATTTGCTCAGGAAGAGGGATGTGTTTTTAAGATAACATTTAATCCCAAGTAGAGGAAAGTTTCCAGATGTCTCTGCAACGTCCATCAGTGAGTGAGAAATGGGTGAAGGTCCCGCTTGTTGACTTGCTGAACAGCTCCAGCTATTCACATATACCCCACACCCCCATACTCCACCCACCCACCCTGCACACACCCTCACCTGTGACCTCCTTCCACTGCTGGGCTACTTCCATGCTTTCAGGTCTTATGCAGCACTATAGAAAATTAGATGTGACTATCTACATCACCATGTGTCCCCCTCTCCCCTCTTCTGTCCTAAGACTGTGTCCTCTCTGAAGAAGGACTTGGTCTTCTTCAACATGCAATGACTTGGTATATGGACCTTGTACAAAGTCCTGTTTGTTTCTTCTTTACCCCCAGTGACCTTCAGCATCCGGGCATAGACCTCTCCCTCTATTCTCCCCTTCCTCCCCTCTTCCTGAGTGGGCTCCATCAGCTGAGATGGTCAGTTTTCTTTTTCTTTCCATCAGCCCAGAAGCAGGACTGCACCGTAGTCTTGGGAGCAAGACCACCTGGGTTTAGATCCTGGCTCCGCGGCTTTCAATCTGACACCGTGGACCAGTTGGTTACCTCGCAGCTTTGTGCCCTGCTTTCCCCATGTGGGAAGCGGTCAGAATGAAAGCTCTCTTCTATGAGCAGTAACAGTTCCTGAACTTGAGAAGCCAAGCACACGATTGTGAGTGAGTGCTCCACAGTCGTGAGCTACAGTGATGCTGATGATAACACGGGAAGCCCCTCCTCTAAAGTCCCCTGCATTCTTCCAGGCTTTTCCCTGTCTGAGCATGAAATAGCATGAACCATACGACATTCTGGCTCCTTATTTCAAAGTCCAAGTTTACGCCATGGCCTGAGTGTCTCTAGAAACAGACACTGGTTTTCAGTAATAAGACCCCAACTTCAGGGCTGGAGAGATGAGGAGTACTGGCTGCTCTTTTGGAGGATCCAGGTTCAATTCCCAGCGTCCGTATGATGCCTTGCAAACCACCTGTAACTCCAGTTACAAGCTCTTGGCCCCCTCAATACTATAGCAAGCTTGTAGCTCTTAGGTGGGGTGTGGCTAGTAGCTTGGGGGGTCCAGTGGATGAGTTTGGGCTTTAGGGGATCCTAGCCACAGGAAACTCCCTGCTGGCTAGCTAGAAAAGCCAAGGGAGTTGGGGAAGGGGCCCAGGGTTTTGTTCCACTGGGGAGGATCTAAGAGTGAGGGATTCTGCCATGTGTCTGTTCATTCACCTCTTAAGTCCCCTTAAGCAAGCTGTGTTTCAGAGTTCCACCAAGGTTGCAGGAAGATAGGCCCACATATATCTTGCTTATCCATCAATTCATAGGCTCATGAGTTGTTTGAGTTTGGGGCTAATGTCAATAATCCTTCCCTTGGTGTTCATGGAGATGATTTCGATTCTCTTGAGAATATGAACCTAGGAGTGGGATGGCTGGCTAATATGGTACCCCTGTGTTTAGCTGATAAAGAAATTGTGATACCAGACTGCTTGAAATCATTTGCACTAATAAGGTGTGAGATTTGACTATTTCCAGCTCTTGGTTCATGTGCCCCCATCAAATTACCAGTGGCAGGGAGTGACCATTCACCGTGGCTTATTTTTTGCATTTCCCTAATGCTGATAGTTTTGGGATCTGTTTATATCTTGACTGGAAAAAAATGCTATCTAAATTCTTTCTCTGGGGTTCATTTGGATGTTTTATTTTTTATTTCAAGCTGTCAAATTTTATGCGTGTTAGATACAAGATAGCAGAACTTCTCAGTTATGTGTCTTGCAAGTATTTCGCCCATCAGTGGGACTGTCTTTCCCTTTTGTCTTTTCCTTTGCCAGGTTGGGGAAGGGGGGAGGGGGAGACAGGCTAGCCTGGGCTCACAGGCAGATGCCACCATGACTTTCTACTTTTTACTTCCTTGGCAATACAATCTTTTGAAACATCAGTTTTATCTTAAGATTTATTTTTATTTGTATGTGATGGGGGCGGGGTACATCTGTGTGCTGGTGCATGATGGGCCAGAAGAGGGTGTCAGATCCTCTGAGCTGGAATTACAGGTGGTGTGAGTCACCCAACATGGGTGCTGGGAATGGAACTCATGGCTTCTAGAAGAACAGAGAATGTTCTTGGCCACTGATCCATCTCTCCAGCCCCAGCACCAAAGTTTTTAATCTTGTCGAAGTCCAGATTGTCAATAGATTCTCTTGTTATTTGGCTCTTGGTCTTAAGGAACTATTGGCTACCTTCAGTCACAATAATGATGCTCCACACACTTCCATGACTCAGAAGTACTTCCTTCTTTTACTGTGTACTTAGTGTTGCTGGGTTATGTAACCCAGGGCCTCGCATGTGCCAGGCTGGCACTCTACAACTGAACCACTTTCCAGCCCAGTACACTTCCCAAACATGGTCCTATAGACACAGCCCTCTGCGGAAAAACAACACTTCATAGACCCAGCTCACAGGAAAGGAAGCTGAGAGCTGGGGGTACCAGGCCCGGGGTCAGATCTGGTCCAACCTCACTCAGAACCTCCTATCCTCCCAGGGCTTGAACAGTATCTAGTCTGTGATGGACCCACAGGGAAGGCCCACCAGGTGGGTGACTAATGGACCCTAGCAGATGCCCAGCATGCTGTGGCTGGTGAGGTGGCACCCGGTGACAGACCGCCTGGACACTCAAGGTTGCTAAGTGTCCCCTTTCTCCCCACAGTGTCTCATTGTCGGAGGAGGACCATGTGGCTTGCGCACTGCCATTGAACTTGCCTACCTGGGAGCCAAAGTGGTTGTAGTGGAGAAGAGAGACACCTTTTCCCGGAACAACGTCCTGCACCTCTGGCCCTTCACCATCCACGACCTGCGGGGCCTAGGAGCCAAGAAGTTCTATGGGAAATTCTGTGCCGGCTCCATCGACCACATCAGTGAGTAGAGCTGGGGTGGGGTACTTCATGAAGGTCTGGGTCTCACTGTGGGTGGACCCATCTTGGGGTGGGGTACTTCAGTGAGTCCAGGCCTCACTGTGGGTGGACCCACCTTGTCACATCAAGGAGCTCCCCTGGCCCTTTGAGGACCATGCATCCGGATGAAAGACTATGCTTAGTTACTTTGTTTTGCCTGTGAAGGGATGCTTCACAGAAGTCAGTTTGAAGAGAGGTTTTATTTGGGTTCACGGTGTGAAGGGACACAGACCTCTCGTGGCAGGAAAGTGAAAAAGGCAAGCAGCTTCATGGCTGATAGTTCATATCTGGGCAGATGCGGAAGTGAAGAGAGGCCCGGCAGAGGGACTGGGCTATAAACTTCAAATCCCCTTCCTCCCCCAGAGGCTCACTTCTTCCTGCTAGGCCACATCTCCTGAAGGTCCTGCAGTCCCCTAAAACAGTCCCACTGGATGGGGGTCAAATGTCAAAATACCTGAGCCAGGGGTGACATTTCACATTCAGACCATGACAGTGTACTTTGTGGCTTATTCTGGGCTCCGTGCTGTGCCCCATTGGTCACAGACTGTGCCACACACTGCCTGCCAAAATACCCGTCTCCAGGGCCTAAGTGCTTGACACATAATAGATGAACAATAAACATCTGTCGGGTGGATGAATGAAATACAAAGCCCAGGGGTAAGCAGCGGAGTCTGTACGCTCCGGGAGTGTGCTGAGATTCTGTCAGTAATAAAATGTGCTCTAATAGTGTGAGTCACGTTCCCAGGAGGAATTTGAGAGAGAGAACTCACAAAGCCGCTAACAGGGCCAGATGGTTGAGACCTTGTGCAGAAGCCTTTGGACACTGTGCTGCGAGTCCTGGGGAGGAGGGCAGGTGGCTGATGAGAGGAGTGACGTCATTGAACATGTAATCTCTGACGGAGGATCGCTAACCAGACGACAGGGAAGGCCTCCTGTGTGACTCCGTGGGGGCTAGGAAGGGAAGCTGAGGATATAGACCAGGTGCCAGGCAGTCTGAACACCTGTGCGGAGCACGGCTTCTGTTCTGCTGTTGGTCACCTGTGGAATCTTGAGATAAGAACTGCGCAGACCTGCTTTGGGGAAGGCAGTACCCCACCTCCTCGGAGCTTTGCAGGGAAGAGGTCTCTGGGCATCTTCAGATGACAGTGGAATGTGGAAGTCAGGCAGGTCATATGAGAGTCAGGTGAATTCAATACAAAGATGTCTCTTTCATTCCTTACTTGGCTGAAATTCCTTTCCTCAGGTCTCAATTTTATCTCCTATAAAACAGGACTAATGTTGTCTCCTTGGATTGCTAAGCTTACACAGCACCCCATCTGCTGTGTGCTGAACATTAAAGCACTTTGGGTCTGGTGGCATAGGAGGGTGCCGTGTGTGGTCCTCAAACCTGAGAACCTTGTACTTCTCCACGGGGATGGGTGAGAGCGGAGCCCAAAGACCCATGTCCATATGAGACCAATGCTGATGGGAAAAGTGAGTGGAGTGCGGGTGGGACTGGAGAGAATTATCAGCTACTAAGGGTGTAATTTATTCAGACGCAGAAGAATTTACCAGCAGCAACCCCAGAGTTTATTCCCACTTTGGGATGAGAAAATTCCACAAGTCCAACGGAAAGAAATGTGCATTTGCCCAGAAAGCCACAGCGTGAGCTGGCAGGATGCGTTGACCCACCCAGAGAAGGAGGCCTGTTGCTTAGAATGTGGAGTGAAGGCTTCAAGCAGTGTGGAAAGGATATGGCCTTGTCCAGGGCAGCTCTGGGAGAATGAAGGTGGGGACTTAGAGAGCACCTCCTGGGTCCCGGAAGCGAGGAACCTTGACACTGTGAGGTGTGGCCAAGCCTTCCCTGGAAGGACTGTCTCCTTAGCAGGTTGTAGCCAGCTGGCTGGCTTCTGTTCAGACTGCAGGCCATCTCCAGCCACAGCTGCATCTTCATGTTCAGCTTTGCTCAGCTTCTCTTTACGTCCTGTGTTAGAACTCTTACTTCCCAGCACTGTTCTGCCAGCCCTAGGTTCTTAGCAGTGGTCTGTGTCCTGTGCCTGACACAGAGAGGTGTTGACCAGCCCTTCACATGCTCATCTTCCCTTCTTAGCATCCCCTTCCAACTCTGGTCCCTCTTGCATATTTCTCCCCTTCTCCCTCTCCTCATCACCAGTCTTCCTGCGCCTCACCCTGGACCCCACCTTCTCTGGGGACCTCATTATTGTTCCTTGGCTCAAAGGATTTGCTCTAAAAGAGGAAGTGTGAACTGTCTATCCCCCTGCTTGTCCACCTCCTTCTGCCACCACACTAAAGAGATTTTTACCCAGTCGCTTCCTGGCTCCCAGGTGCCCTGGCCTCATGTGGACTTCATTGTCCCCAGTCTGTCCAGGGATTCTGATGCTCCCGATTGTTCCTCTCTTGCAGCCCCAGCCCAGGCCCCATCGTTCTGTCCGTTTCCTTCATTACAGAGCATGTGCCCTGTTGCTGTGACTAAGATGGCACCTGGCATGTTGTGGGTGCTCCACGCATATGAAATAAACTGCACCCACTCGATGCAGAGAAGCCAACAGCAAGTTTACAGTTTCTCCCTGTACAGGAAAATAGTTGGAGGGATGCCCATTTGTGCTGAGCACTGGGGAACGAACAAGGTTGCGCTCACTGAAGGCATTTGAAATGGCAAGAGTGGAGAGCATGGAGCCCAGCTGGTGGGAGAATTCCCTGCCTTGTCCATTACCGTTGGAGAGAAGGAGCTTTAGGCATAGACCTCATCCAAAGAGCCATCTGATCTCTGACTTTCCTGTGGCTCCTGCCTCTCACTGTCTCCTCTGAGAGACTTTATGTCATCAAAGCCAGAGCCCAGCTCAGCAAAGGTGTAGGAAAGACAGATCTTCCTAGTTAGGACAGCCTGGTCCAGCTAGAGCAGAACCTTCAGGTCAGACTGAACAGGATCCCATCTGCTTTTTGTTTCTTTATGGCCCTGAACAGTCACCTGGCTTTAGCAAGTCTCAATATCTCCTCTATTAAACGAGAATAAGAAGGATGCGTGAGAAGCCCTGCAGTGCCTAGTACAGACTCAGCAGGTGCCGTGCTGAGTTCGGAGGCCACCAACCACACCTGCACAGCACTTACACACAGGTGGTACCCAGGCATTGCTCCGAACAGTCATCTCTCCCTTCCTTCCCGACAGGTATCCGTCAGCTACAGCTTATCCTGTTCAAGGTGGCCCTGATGCTGGGAGTGGAAATCCATGTGAACGTGGAATTCGTGAGGGTTCTAGAGCCTCCTGAAGACCAAGAAAATCAAAGTACAGTATAATTTTTCTTCTCTGCCTTGAGGGCAGATATTCCAAGTGGGAAGCTGTGCTGGTAGCTTTCAGAGGCTATCTCTGCAAGTTATTTTTGCTAGGAGCTGTTTGGCATACTTCCATTGACAAATACTTTACCTTTTTTGACCATTTCTGTGGCTTTGGGCTTATTCTTCAGCTCCCAGCAAGGGCGGATGTGATGGTGGAATTACTATTACGCCATGAGGCCTATAATTTGGTTACTCAGTCCCTAGGAAAATACAACTTCGACCAACAACATTCAGCTGGTGGCAGCCAACAAGACAGATCTGATAGCATAATAAAGTCACATAAGCTTCAGGACATGTGTGTCAGTTCACACGCAGATAGGAAAATGTACCTGCTGCACCCCCAAAACATTTTAAAATACAGTAAAGAAACTGAGATTTCTAGAGTGGTTGTCAAACAAAAGTTCTAGATATTTCTTGGAATACATATGTCTTAGGGATTTTGTTGCTGAGAACAGACACCATGGGCATGGCAGCTCTTATAAAGGAAAATGTTTCCTTGGGACTGGTTTACATTCAGAGGTTCAGTCCATCATCATGGTGGGAAGCATGGTAGCGTGCAGACAGACAGTGCTGGGGAGGCAGCTGAGAGTTCTGCCTCTGGATCAGCAGGCAGCAGGAAGAGAGAGCCACTGGGCCTGGCTTGAGCTTCCAAAACCTCAAAGCCCACTCCAGTGATACACTTCCTCCAATAAGGCCACACTAATCCCTATGGGCCTATAGGGTCCATTGTTCATACAAACTACCACAATGTATATGTATCCCTGAGATAGTCTTATGTAGCCCAAACTGGCCTCAAACTTACTATGTTGCCAAGGATGACCCTTGAACTTTTTTCTGAATGCTGGGATTACAGGTATTACAGGTATGCCATCATGAGCATCGGTATGTTTGATTTTATTGAGTTTTAACTTAGATCATAAAATACCTCCATCTAGGTGGGTTCTTAGTAGTATTCTCTTTTGGGGGTGGGAGAGATTCAAAACAGGGTTTTAATGTATCTTTGGAGTCTGTCCTGGAAATATTCTGATATTTTAGCTGAACATGGTGGTGGTGCATACCTGTAATCCCAGCACTGAGGCAAGATGGTTGTAGGTTCAAGGCCAGCCTGGGCTATATTCTGAGAACCTACCTTTAAAAAAAATACTAGAAGAAAGGGAAATCAAATTCTGATCTCTTTCACACACCGTTGTCATGGAGTTTGTCCAAGGCTCCATATCTTGCTGTCACAATTGCTTCCTATCTTGGTAATGCTGAGTTTTGAAGCAGTGTGTATAGGAGACTTTGCTGTTTCCCAGGGAGGGCACACTGCTGACTTCTCCTCGCCTCAGCTCAGAATATTTTTGACAACTTGGGAAGGATTTCCTTGCTTTTTTAACAAGACACAGTCATTCTCAAATGACTCAGAGACTGTGTGTTCCTGTTGGAACATCTCTGCTGGATCGTCGACCCTAATTCCAAGGACCCAGCCAGGCTTGCCCTGAGAATGTGCTTCTACAGCAGCAAACCATTGGAGTCAGAAGCAGAAATGCAAAGTGGCTCCCTGGCATCTCTCGCATCCCCTAAGATCTGCTTGACAATGAGGAACCACTGAATATGACACAAATATTAGGAATCTGTGGAATATAGACAGGGGCAAGGGAGACTGGTTTGGGGTCTGCTAAAGGTTAGCATCCTCACAAAGTTCAGTCAGATGAAGTGTGGAGTCGGCAGTTCCTCTTCGCCTTGTGTGGGATAACCAGAGAGAAGCTGGATATGGAGTGTCCAGGTGTGTCCTATCTGCAGCCTGGAAACCGCATGCTACCGGATAGCTATGCCTGTGGCCAAATATGAAATAGTGAACTTATTAAAATATTACGAGAGGTCTTTGCCATAAAGAGCCCCAGTTGCACAGGTTCTCAACCATGAGCTTTGTAGACGACAGCGCTGTGTCACAGTGTCAAAACCTGGATATGCCTGATGCCTTTCTTGGGGAGGCTTCACTGGGTCCTTGTCCACGTCTCATGGCCAGCAGGGAGGGGTGGCATCTCTCAGCCTGCCTCTGCCGCTCATCTAATAGTCTCTCTGCTCTGGTAGAAGTCGGCTGGCGGGCAGAATTCCTCCCTGCAGACCACGCCCTGTCTGACTTTGAGTTTGACGTCATCGTTGGTGCCGACGGCAATAGGAACACACTGGAAGGTGAGGACTCTTCTTTTGGGGCTGTTCTTTTGGGGAACAGAAGAAGGATGATCAAGATGACAGATGCTTCGGCTAAGGGTAGAGGCAGACAGAGGATGGGGGCAAGAGCTGGGGGGGCTTTTCTGTAAAAATGCTTCTTATACTGTGGGAAATGTCAACATAAACGGGCTGAGCACCTGCTGCTGTGTTAGCTAAGGTGCATTCTCCTCTCGCTCTGTCTAAGGCAAACATCTCAAGATGCCAATGGCATCCGTTCATGTTCAAGTACTCTACCAATCAACAGAAGGGCCTCTTTCTCCATAGCTCTTGAGAATACCCACTGCCAGGCAGCCAAACTCTCAGGCTCTAAAGCCACACTTCTCTGAGTCCAACAACAGGCTTCATATATTCATTTATACAGAAACGGTTGTCTGAGACCATGGGTGGAAGACATCATGGTGTCGGTGGCATCTCTTAGAGTAGGGACAGTTGTTATTTCTGAGTCTGCCCCTGTCAAAGGTCATAAGATAAAGATGCATGACTGGGCAAACTCATTCTCTGAGGATAGGATACACATATTGAAATAGGTCTGATCTCAGAGAAGTCTGCATATCTGGTCCTTCATCTCAGGCCTCTTCTCTCTGCTACCTGCTCCACAGTCTGCCCTGCCCCACAGTCTGCCCTGCCCTCATTCCTGTGCCCATCTTCTCACAGAAATGTCTGACAAGACACATTGAAGCTGCCAGTGTGAATACGTGTATGATTTGTGGGATTGTTCTCATTGTTTGGGAAAACTACATGTCAGAATACTTGAGAGCCTAGGGTCTATGCCCAGCCTGCTATAGGTTAAACCCTTCCACATCAATCACTAAGCAAGAAAATGCCAACACGGACATACCCTCAGCCAGTCTGCTAGGGGCTATTCATCAGTTGAGATTCCTTCTTCCTAGGTATGTCTAGGCTTATGTCAAGACATAAACCAGCCAGCATACATTGAAACACCAGTCACTGGGAACTAGTGTGCTGGTTTCTTTTGCTAGACCTTGGTGTTGCTTTCAAGAAGCACAACCCCATCTCTGCCTTCATCTTTACGGAGCATCTTCCTCAGTGTGTTTATGGGTCCAACTTTCCCCATGAATAAAGACATCAGCTGTATTACAGTAGATGGCCCATTATACTCCAGTTGACTTTATATTAACTAAGCCCAACATACAGAGACACCAAGGGTTAGGATTTCACCAACATATGTGGTAGGAAGATGACAATGCAATATGACCCATAACAAATTTATAAAGAAAATGTTTTAGCATCCCTCTCCTATGGGAGTTTAGTCTAATCCTATTTTTCAAAAGGTTTTCTTTTCCATTTAAAATGCTAACAAAACCATTTGACTCGTGCAAGCCCTCAGTGCCAAAGCACCTTAAGAGTCTTCAGTGATATACTCAGAACATCTCCAGAGGGTTGAGGTCTGTGGTAGCCTGCTGCACAGATCATTTTGGCCACTGGCCTGTGGATATGTAAGCGCTGCATATGGTCCAATGATATAGAAAAGAACAGAGTTCAAAATGCCTCTTGCTGGAACAAGTCTGGTGCCTCTGCCTGCTCCAGAACCACTGTCCCCATTGTCTTTGGGGCACAGAGAAGAGTGTTCTCAGCAGTATTGTCTGAGTTCCCACCCCATCTAGAGGACTGACACATCTATCCTGTCCCTTACACAGGGTTCAGGAGGAAGGAGTTCCGGGGGAAGCTAGCCATCGCCATCACTGCCAACTTCATAAATAGGAACAGCACAGCCGAGGCCAAGGTGGAGGAGATCAGTGGCGTGGCCTTCATCTTCAACCAGAAGTTCTTTCAGGACCTTAAAGAAGAAACAGGTGAGACCTCCCCTCTCTAAAACCAGACGCTATTCACAGTATGTTTGTATGTGTGTATGCATGTGTGAACAGATGTATGGTGGTCAGATGACAGTCTCTAGTGTCCTTCAGATGCTGTCGTGTGTGTGTGTGTGAACAGGTGTATGGTGGTCAGATGACAGTCTCTAGTGTCCTTCTTCAGATGCTGTCCTGTGTGTGTGTGTGTGTGTGTGTATGTGTGTGTGTGTATGTGTGTGTGTGTGTGTGTGTAGAGAAAAGGTCCCACTGGCCTAATGCTTGACAAGTAGGCTAGGTTGCATGGCCAGTGAACCCCAGGAGGGTTCCCAGGAGGTCTGCCTCTGTGCAACACTGGGGTTACAACACCATGCCTGCCCTCCCCCAACTCATGGATTCTGGCCAAATTCCATTTGCAGTATTTGCCCGACACACGTTTTTCTGACTAAGTCCTCTCCCTAGTCCTTCTTCACCCAAGATTCCCAAGCTGTTCACGGGGCCCTCTGGCTTACAGGAGTTGCTGGGACTGGAGTCTGGGAGCAAAGATTTTTCTCAGTACTCTAAATGTCTAGAGGCCCTTCAAGGAAAAGAGGGAATCCTGAGAGAATGTTCTGGATGTTGTATATGGAAATAGATTGTAGACTTTGCTAATACATGGTGGACATTTACTGAATGTCTGTTGTATACTGGCGCTCAGCATTGTAGAGTACAATGTCAATGTTAGCCCCACCCCTCCTGAAGGTTCTCCCTATCCAAAGAGGGTACCCATGTAAAGCATTGTGACACAGGGTAGTTGGGAAGTCTGTGCCTAAGCTCTGCATGAAATGCTGGGACATGCTGAGAAGGGAACCTATAATCTGAGGGAGAACCTGAAGACTCCCGGGGCTTTGTGCAGCACATCAGCTGCCCCTCCCTATGAGACAGGACAAGGACCCTACACATAACTCACCCCACCCCCAGCATGCTCTGGCAGCAATTGTCACCTAACCATGGGACAGAAGATATTGATTCAATAGCTGGGTATACAGTCTGGGGCAGATAAGCAGCCCAAGACTTATATTCTATATGGCCAGAACGACAGATGCTCATGAGGGTAGCGGAGAAACAGAGAAATTGGCTTTCTTTATAACCTGACCAAAACTGCACATTGTCTCTTGAAAGGCAGCACAGTGATAATGTTAAATTAAGGCCTCTATACTCACAAGGCATGGTGGCCCGTGCCTGTAATCCTAGCACTTGGAAGATGGAAGCAGGAAAACCAGATGTTCAAGGCTAGCACCAGCTACACAGTAATTTTGAGGCCAGCCTCAACTACAGGAGACCCTGTCTATAAAAGGAGTGAAGGGGCCAGGCATGCTGTCTGGTGCCCAGTCTGCCCTGGTCTGTTGACACTTACCCTCACTGCCGCTTACAGGCTTGTTTCCCGTGGCTCCTGTTCCAATCACCGCACCCGTACCTTGTCTTCTTGTCTCAGCACGTTTTAAATAGTGTCCACATTTCTCACTTTCCCATTCAACATCACATCTTAAATAGAATCTTGATGGTAGGTTTTGGGGACCATGGCTTCTCTTGGCATCAAAGCCCGAGGACTCTGGATGACCGTGTGGCTTTGGTATCGCCTCTGAGATGGGACTGATTTTCTATGTTCAAGGGGCCAAAGGGAGAAAGAAAAATCAAAAAGGGGTATGTTCCATGATACGTTGAGATGTTTTTTTAGCAAGGATTGTGATCTCACAACTAACTCATCATGGACATCCATTCACACTGTTGTCTGTGGCTCGTTCCACTGTATTTATAACGGAGACCCTGTGACCCACAAAGACACATGTGTTCACTTAAGACTCTGGCCTCTGACCCCCACCTTCCATGGGTTTCCTGTTAAGGTGCTATTTCCCATGGAATCATTTTCTCCAAAGTTCATTTTCTAGGAAGGGGCTGAGTTGCTGAGCCAGGCTCAGCCTCTTGCTGGTTACAACTCTATTTGCCACCTTATGTCCCTCGGAGCCTCCCCAATTTATTATTACAAGTTTTAATGTTTCCTTTCCAGAGTATTATATCCATTGAATGACTTAATACTTAATTTTCCAGCCCTTCCTTCCCCCTTAGAAACAAAGAAAATAAATACCCGAACCGCCAGATAGGGATTACGGCAGGACATTGCATGTGTTTCTCCAAAGCTTCCCGAGCTTCCTTTAAACTTGGCCGTTGTCACCCCGTAAGTCATTGTCTCACGTCAGTGACAGCAATAAATTTCCTTTGATTCTCTCGGGGGCCTTCCGTGTGCATGCTGTTTCCTATTTTACTGTAATAATAAGGGTGTTGCTATGGTTACCCAGCACACCTTGTGTGGATGCTTTAAGGTTACTGTGTGCCTTTTACTTCCTGTCACATAAACCAGCCAGAGGTCCTCATGTTCTAGTGGCCACCAGAGCCACCCAGGGAACTTAACACTTACGGTGTTGGCCCTACCCGCAGTTTCTAATTCAGCAGTCCTGATGATTTGACTTATGTTAAGTTCTCAGGTGAGCCAGTGGCTCCGACTGAGCCTCCCCGCATCCCTTTGAGAACCAGAGAAAAGCGATCATCTCATAGCGTGATCTTCAGTGCAGAATCCTAATGTGTGAAAGTGTTGCTGTCTGTGGAGAGGACAAAAGATGAGGTCTAGGGCTGGGGAGATGGCTCCACTGAGGATCTGAACTCAATTCCCAGGACCCACAGAAAAATGTTGGCATGGTGGTGTATGTTAATAATCCCAGTTCTAGGACGTGGAGACAGGAGCATCCCTGAGGCTCATGGCTGGCCTGTCTAGTCTAGTTGCTGAGCTTTGGGTCAATGATAGACCCTGTCTCAAGTAGGTAGGTATGTGAAAAATGATACCTGAGGTTGTCTTCTGGCCTACACACAGGAACATGCCCACACCCACATACCACAATGCAATCTAAGCCTCTAACCTCTGACCTGGGTTTTCTCATGCAAGCTAGGCCATGCTAGAAGATGCTCTGTGGACACACAGTGGATGGAGCCTGATCCATACCGTCAGGTTCAAAGTTTGCATCTGTGGTCCTGTCAACACTTCCTATAATACTTTCTGTCTAGCTTTAACTTTAGAATACTAGACATCTGTGGTTGTTGTATGCTGTTTGGTTGTTTTACTTTTGAACATGCCTTTGTGCAATCATAAAAGCTAGTTGCTTCTGGTCCACAGCCCGATATGTCTTTACTATTTATCTTATATGCATCTTCTGCACATACATAAGGAGACCTGGAATGAAGCAAGGCGCCATTGGTAAACTTGGTCTGAATGCTTCTCCTTGCAGGGATTGATCTCGAGAACATTGTCTACTACAAGGACTGTACGCACTACTTTGTCATGACAGCCAAGAAGCAGAGCCTGCTGGACAAAGGAGTCATCATTAATGTATGTATCCATAGATAGCGATTTCTCAACTGTTTCCCCCCAGGGCACATGGGCTGGCAGAATCAGCAGATGTGAGAGGAGATACTATCCTGCTAGAACCCATGCGAGTGGGGAGGGGAAAGAGAAACTGTCAGGCCCTTCCTTGCCTTTGACATTGCGTGACTACCCATCCACACAGATATGTTTTAAACCTGTTGCGGTGAGAGACCTTTGCCCAGAATATGATCAGTTGAATCTTTTCCTTCCTCAAATGTCATTCTTCCTTTGGCCCCGCTTCTTCTCCAAGAGGTCACACTCACTTGGAGATGGGGACTCCTTGTCCTTGTGGAACGTAGAGATGACGTCACTTTGGAGTCTGACACTGTGTCCCTTTGCCACGGGGGAATACTTACTGTTTGCGCCTTCAGAGACAAGCAGAGACCCGGTTCTCCCATGAGCTAACTCAGGATGGTGGCCAAGATTTTGATTGTTTTTTGAATCTCAGTCTTCTGTCTATAAAGTGGAATAATGCCTGTAAATCCTCTGAAGAGTTCTTGAGACATGACTGTATATGAGCAAGGATGCATGAGGAATGTACACACTATATGTATATATGTGTGCACACACATCATGCTTGGCTCAGCGCCTGGTAGACAGTGGTTTTCAGGGTTCTACACATGCGCGCACACACACACACACCGCAGCCTTGTTCGGACACTTGCTCTGTCCTATTGGCTGTTTGGTTTCTCTCCATGGCTTTGCTTCTTGGTTTACTTATTTATTTTTACTCTGAGATGATGTCTTGCTGTGTCTTGCTGTGTAGTCCAGGCTGTCCTCAAACTCTCCACCCTCTTGCCTCAGTCTCCCAAGAGCTGAGATTGCAGGCGTGCACACCAGACCTAGTATGCATCATCAAGTTTAAGAGCGAACATGGTGTGGCTGGAGAGATGACTTAGAGATTAAGAGCACTTGCTGCTCCTCCAGAGGACCCGCGTTTGGTGACTCTCACCCACATCCGGAGGCTCCGGCCGACTCCAGTGCCCTCTTCTAACCTCTGCAGGCACTGCATGCATGTGGCATACTCTTACATAGACACACACATATGGATGGATAAAGATGAGAGAGAGGAGGTGGGGAGGATGACAGCCTTGGTCAGACCTCACCCTTCTAGAGCTCCTGTGCTCACTGCTTCCAGATAAAGATCCCACAGCCCCAGGTCAGCTGCCTCCAGGTCCTGTCCTGGACTGGGACCACTCAGTGTTGCTTGTCAGAGTACAGTGTGCATATCTTTCACCAGCTTGTACTGGCATCTGGCCTGGAAGCATTAGTAA
Organism: Microtus pennsylvanicus; assembly: GCF_037038515.1. Lineage (NCBI taxonomy): Eukaryota > Metazoa > Chordata > Mammalia > Rodentia > Cricetidae > Microtus > Microtus pennsylvanicus. Next base: position 53,258,341 of record NC_134583.1, read on the forward strand.
CCCAGGCCTCCTCTGGGCCTCCTCCACCTTGGCTGGGCCTCTGCTGAGAGCATGAGTTGTGGGCAGAGTCTGTGGGTAGGACAGGAGAAGCTAGCCTCACACACACACACACACACACACACACACATACACACACACACACACACACACCCCAACACACACACACTAGCTGTTGAGAGCACTGGGATTTCAGATCTGCCAGCTCACTGCTGGTTGGTCAGTATGGCAATAGGATGTCCTCTTTTCCCCTCAGATGTACTGAGGTGGCTTCTTCAGTCTTCTCTTGGGTGAATGCTATGTATATTCTGTGAGGAAATATTAGAATTTCAGAAATAGAGTATTTGAAGTCACAGCTCCCCAAGAGACAGAAACAAGAAACAGAAGGTCACTCTGGGTATAGAGAAGGTTGTATATTTTGGAACCTATAGAGTGCCCATACTGGAACCTTGGATAGGTTCAGTTGGCATCTCATTATGTGACACCATTCATGACATTGTGAATTAGTAGGGGCAGGGAGTATCATCTATTCCTGTGTGCCAGGCACTGCATGAGGGATTCCATGTATACACTCTCTTTCCATCTTCATACAGTTCCAAGGAGGAGATCTTACAATTATGGTATTGAAAGTGAAAATGCAGAATAAAGTCGAACAGCATGCCCATATTCCAGCTGTGATAGAATCTCATGTATGCCAGGCTGGCCTTGAACTCATATTGTAGCTGAGGATGGCCTTGAACTCCTGATCAGTTTGCCTCCGTCTCCCTCACACTGAAATTACAGGTGTGCCCCACCACTCCCAGTTTAAATCAGCGCTGGAGACTGAACCCAGGTTGTTCGTGCACATTGGGAGCGTACTGCTGGTGGGAGCTCGCCCTTTCGCGTCCTCTTTAGGAAAGGTGGCCTTTAAGCAGAACAGGCTTTGGAAATATCTAACGCTCTGCATCTCTAGGATGAATTTCCTCATTGTCCATGTGTCATCTCCACCCCAGCAGAGAAGCAGGGCAGTGCCCACTTTCGTAGCCAAGACAGAGTGTCCTCAGCATCACAGAAAAGTGGGCAACTGAGTTCAGAAAGAAATTCAGAGAGAGGCATGGCACTCCCCCTTTTGTTTTCTGATCTTGTTTGACCACTAACGGCAGCATATCTGGACCCCAGTAGCTTCACTCCATCCGTTATTAAATCACATTTACTGGCTTGTTCCTTTGTCTCTTAATTGTACTGAAAGTTATCATCAGAACCAGCCATGTGCAATGTGTTCCTTGTTTGCCAGGAGGCTGTTATCAAGTCCGCTGTCCATTACAGTTCCCAGTGCCCTCTCTCTAAATTCCTGCATGAGACAGATCTTTCAGCACTCCGTGCCAGGAAAAACTCGCCTCCCGTGAGGAACTGCTATGCTTCATTTTCTGATAAGGAAAGCCTGTATCACATTTCCCCTTCACCTTGGATGCCAGAAAGCCCAACGCCAAACTGGGTGCTTAATCACAACCGTGCTAACTGCCATGGCTGGACCATGTGCTTATTTCTTTGGCTCTGGTATTCTAGTTTTGATTCGTGCATGCTCACAGGTACAAGTACATGTACACACACATACTCACTTCCTGCACACACACATGCACATGTGTGCATCTTTGTGGAGGTCAGAGCTTAACTTCAGGGGTGACTCCTTTGGAGTCATCATCTTGTCTTTTGAGGTCTCTCACTGGTCCGGAGTTTACCCATTAGGCTAGGCAGACTAGCAAGGGACTCTTGAGAACCATTTTGTCTCTGTCTCCCCAGCACTGAGATTATAATCACACACTGTTCTGTCTGGATTCCTATGTGGGTTCTGGGGATTGAACACAGGCCCTCGTGTTTGCACAGCAAACGCTTTAAAGACTGATTCATCTCCCAGCCCCTCTAGCCTCCTCATGAAGACCCATCCCCTGGTCTCTAGCCCTTTGAAGAGAAGGGAGGTTTTACATATGTTCTGATCTCCCCAGGACTACATTGACACAGAGATGCTCCTGTGCACAGAGAACGTGAATCAGGAAAAACTGCTCTCCTATGCCCGTGAAGCCGCGGATTTTGCCACCAATTACCAGCTGCCTTCCTTAGACTTTGCCATAAATCACAATGGGCAGCCTGATGTGGCCATGTTCGACTTCACCTCCATGTATGCCTCAGAGAACGCAGCCCTGATGCGTGAGCGCCAGGCACACCAGCTGCTCGTGGCCCTTGTGGGCGACAGCTTGCTTGAGGTACTACCTGCCCTTCGAACCCTGAGAGCCAGCCCTGTTGGCTGAATTCTGAGATCTGTCTGCTTGCCTGTAGCAGAAGCCCTTTCTCCCATTTCCAGCTTCTGCGTTGCCTCTAGAATGAAGAACAAAACTAACCTGCCCTGCTTGAGAGCCCAGGACTGTCCTCACAACACGTAGACCCTAAGCATGGCTGGGACCTGTTACCCGTGTGGCTGGCCCTGTGTGGCCTTTCCGTGTAGATATCTTCCAGAGTGTGAGGGGGACTGTGAGGACAAGGGGTTTCGAAGTACAGTGTCGACGTCGTGGCCCTCCCTCTTGACCCTGTAAGGGCAAGGCCCCTTAGATAAATGACCATTTCAGGGTTAGCTTCCAATCTTAGTATGAACACCGTCAGTGTCTGCAAAGTGATCTGGGGCTGAGAGTCAGATTGCAAACCCTACCCTGGGTGCACCATGGAGCAAGCTGTTTACCCTCGACTTGACCAAATCAGTCCTTGTTCACCCTTATTGAGGCCTGTCACTTTTTTTTTTGAGACAAGGTTTCTCTGTGTAACAGTCCTAGCTATCCTGGAACTCACTTTGTAGACCAGGATGGCCTCAAACTCACAGAGATCTGTCTGTCTCTGCCCCCCAAGTGCTGGGGTTAAAGGCGTGCACCACCACCACCCGGTCCAGTGGCCTGTCACTTCTATCCCTGTCTCCCTCCCAACCTTCCCTTCCTCATTCTCCTGTGCTGAGTGTTCTGGCAGGCTCCAGCACTTTCCATCCACAAAACCTTTGTCCCTGATCTTCCCAAATGGACGGAGGTCAGAACCCCATCCATGCTTTACAATGACATGAAGGTCACACTTCCATGAAGTGTTCCCTGGTTCCCTTCTCTCCCGGAGCCCCCAGGTAGCCTTGCTACATGTGGGGCTGTCATACCCTTCACGTGTATGCTCCAACTACCAGTGATTCTGGGAAGCTGTGGGCAGCAGGATTCTGCCCTTGCTCTGGCTCAGAGATGGCACCCCACAACCAGAGTGTGCCAGGTAGAATGGAAGAGGAGACCGTGAGTCACCAGAGCCAATAAGAATTTTACCTGTGTTCTTTTACAGCCGTTTTGGCCCATGGGCACAGGCTGTGCCCGGGGCTTCCTGGCAGCCTTTGACACGGCATGGATGGTGAAGAGCTGGGACCAGGGCACCTCTCCCCTGGAGGTGCTGGCTGAAAGGTGAGCCTCAAGCAGAACTCCTAAGTGGGACGCTGGGTAGAAGACTCAGCAGGAGTAGAGCTAAGTTAGCTGTCCTGCGGCCTCTGCACTGAGCTTAATCTACCACCCCACTTATGGTCTGATGTGATCTCCGGGTCTTCAAGGACACTCTGTGTCATGATGCCTCTCCATCAGTGAGTTGCTCTGGTGTCCAGGACAGTAGAGACAAATCTGAACATAGGCTAGTCCGAAGTCAGTCCTGTTCTTAGCCACACAAGGCCCAAGAGGTTTATTTAAGGAAGTCTTCAAGGACATTTCACAGTGTCCTTCCTTGGGTAAGGATTCTGGGGCCTGCCAGGCCTCTTCTACAGCTGAAGTCCTGGCTTCTTCCCAGGCCCTTGCTGCTGGCCATGGGACCACGAACAGATGGCTGACCCTGAGAGTTAGTGCTGATATGGGAGACAAGCTTTTGATGGCCTTGGGTATGGGCCACTGTGACCACAAAAGCAGGCCACAGAAGATTGTGGCTGGGTCGTAGCTTTAACTGAACCAGAGTCTGCTGAGATGTTGGACCTGTGTTCTGGCATCCCGCCCAGGAAAAAAGACCTCATCCCTACCACCTGGGTACTCTTTCCTCTCTCCCCCTTTTTGCCCCTCCCCCACACTTTGCAGCTCTCAGGAGTGTGTGAGATTATAGGAAAGAATTATACAAACACACCAGAGGCCATCCCTGAAACCTTGGAGGCTGGGGGAGAAGGGAGTATAGGAACAAGGGCCTGAGGTGGCAAGAATAATCTCCAACCTCTGGGTTCTGACTCCCTGCAGAGAAAGTCTTTACCGACTGTTACCTCAGACAACCCCGGAGAACATCAACAAAAATTTTGAACAATACACATTGGACCCAGCAACACGGTACCCAAACCTCAACTTGCACTGCGTCAGGCCTCACCAGGTAAGCCCACTCCCACGCCTGTCTGAAGCCCCTGCAGTGAGCTGAGGGAGAGCAATGGTCTCATATTGTCACTGTCCTGAAACTGAGGCCACCAAAGCTCGTTAGCAAAAGGGTGGAGCCAGTTCTTTCCCCCACAAAATGTGAAGGTGCAATAGAGGCCTAGAGACCTCTTTATAGCCGTATGGGGGACTAGAACACATATGGTACTGTGCATATGTGTGTGTTTATATATTTTCACATGTTGATTTGCCACTGTGCAAATGTGTCACTGATTAATTCCCCTCTCTCAAAAATAATCCACTTACCTAGATATTTACTCTCTTCCTTACCATGCAAAGGCTTGGACATCACTTATCCTGGGGATTTTATCCACCCAAACTCTATTAATTAGTAGGACAGAGAATAGTATGGGTTCCTATTAGCCAATTAGATATTCACGGTCAGTTCTGCCTCATTTGGGAGAACTGTTGAGGCCCGTTGTCTGTGACTCAGTTGTCTAGATGCCCTGCTGAAAGTCTTACCAGCCTGCACCTGAAGAAAACAGTAGCGGGTAGGGAATCTGATATGGGGCATAGAGAGGCCTCCAGCCCAGGAGCTGGGAACTGATGGGCAGATGTGTGGTCTTTTCTGCTCGTAGGTGAAGCATTTGTACATCACTAAAGAACTGGACCGCTTCTCTCCCGAGAGATGGGGCTCAGTGAGGAGATCCGTTAGCCTCTCCAGGCGGGGTGAGTTGCCCGTCTGGGACCCTGGGACAAGGTGTGCAGGGGATGATACTAGCTGCCTCTGTCCCATTACCTGTGTGACCTTGGCAGGTGCCTCTCCTCTTTGTCCTTCAGTTTCCTCATCTATAAGAGCAGGGGTAAGATGGGATTCTCGGAATCGAGACATGCAGTTGCTTTCTGAGCACTCAGCCCAGGAAAGTCCGCTGTAGGGAGTTCCACGGGGCTAGGTTTTCTTTGCATCTTGTTTCTGGGAAAAGTGTCCTGGCTCCCTAGCAGCTAGTCACCAGATTCCTGAGACTTTCCCCCTTCCTTCTCCTTATCTTTCTAATCTGAATCAGTACTGGCACAGAGTGGTGTTCAGAAGCAGGGGAGGGATAGTCCAATGAGTAACTCCCCAACAGCCCTTCATTCAGGCTCCCTGCTCTCCTACCCAGAGACACTCCAGCTGCCACTGTGTCCATCTGCCCCCTCCCATCCCTGCACACACCACATGCCCAGCTGCTGTAAAACACTGTTTACAATAGTAAACTTTTATTGTTACCCAAGCATGGCACGCTCTCCGCATTCTTTGCTGTCTCTCCATCCTGTTTTCCTGGAATACCTCTGTCTGATGAATTCCTAGACACTCTTCAGTAGCCAGCTCACATGCACATCCACAGAGACTTTCTTTAGAGAGTGCTTCCTAGGCCGACTTGCAACAAACCTGGTCAAGAGCACCTCTGTCCACGACAGCCCCGTGTCGTTAGTGTCAGCTAATAGATGCAGGGTCTGTGTTCCCAGCCTCCAGCTGGGACCCTGGTGACAGTGCTGTTAGACAATGTGCTTCCTGTTGACCTGTGCAGTGGCCGTCAGGGTTGCATCTCTGCCGTCACTCTTCCTAGTTCCCAGCCCTGACGGCAGTGGGCGGAGTCTCACCACCTGTCCCCTCCCCACAGAGTCAGACATCCGGCCTAACAAGCTCTTAACCTGGTGCCAGCAGCAGACGGAGGGTTACCAGCGCGTCCGTGTCACCGACCTGACCACATCCTGGCGCAGTGGCCTGGCCCTGTGTGCCATCATCCACCGCTTCCGGCCAGAGCTGATGTGAGTGCAGACCCTGGACAGAGGGGACCCCAGCCTTCTCTGGGTGAAGACCCCCAACCTGGCTCAGTGTTTCTCTCTGCAAGTTCTGATTGGGTTATTTTCTAAAACTTGCTTTTCCCTTGTTTGGACAGCAACATGTTTGCCCCGTGTCCCTGGGATCTGACAGTCATCATAAGATCAGTGGTTGTATCTCACCGCTTGGCCCCCAACCCTAATAGCCACCTTTTGGAAATTCAGTGTAGGCCTCAAAGCCCCCCCCCATGAGAGGAAGTAGAAGAGAGACCTGCTTAACCAAAGAAGTATTGTTTTGACATCCAGAATCATCAGATCATTTCTAGAATCTTCTAAAGCTTCCTTGTGTGTTGGCAAAATGGCAGGGTCAATAGGAAGGCGAGAGGACAGTCTAGAAACCCTTTATGACCTCTACTGACCTATTGACACGGGACGCAGAACAGACTCCACCCATGTACAAACCCTTCCTAAAGGCTAATGGAAAACTACCAAAATCATCTCACCCCGAGGAGATGGGAATCTCTCCACATGATACATATAATTGATTGGTTTGAGAAAAGATCCTGTTATAATAACAGTTAAGATTTAAAAAAAAAAGAATGAGAAATAATTAAAGTAACTCCTACATTTTCCAAGAGAGTACATTATTTTCTGAGGGTTTCAGCCTAGCTATAATCATGTGGTATAATCATGGTCTGTGTTTGATTCAGTCTCTTCATGAGCAAGGCGTGTTCCTGGGCTTGAGGTTGAGGCTCAATGGGGCTGGAAAATTATCAGCCCACAGTGTTCATTCTGGGCTCCATGCATCCTGTCTCACCCTGAACTCACCTGGTATTGGTCCTCCAGCAACTTTGACTCACTGAATGAAGATGACGCTGTGGAGAACAATCAGCTGGCATTTGATGTGGCCAAGCGCGAGTTTGGGATCCTGCCTATGACTACAGGCAAAGAGATGGCATCTACTGAGGAGCCCGACAAGCTCAGCATGGTCATGTACCTCTCCAAGTTCTATGAGCTCTTCCGGGGCACTCCACTGAGACCCATGGGTAAGCGTGGAGGCTGTGTCTAGTCTCTAGTGTCATCTCTACCCCCCTGCCTGAGTCTGGCTAGTACTTTCTACTCAGAGCTTCAAGACACCTTTCCCTCAACTCAGAGGCCAAACGAGGTTGACTATCCTTGAAGACATGCAATGGCCTTCCATACCCCTCAGTCATTTAAGGCTTTATAAAAGTTGGGGTGAGGGATTTATTCTAGAAGAGTCCTGATACGAGGACACCCACAGGTTACAACATCACCACCTGGGCCCTGGATCCCAATTTCAGTGTTGCTTTTGCTTCTCAACAGATTCCTGGCGTAAAAACTATAAAGAAAATACTGACTTCGACTTGGGCAAATCACTCATTCCTAATAACTATCTCAACCTCACATTTCCCAGGAAGAGGACCCCACGGGTAAGTTTCCAGCGAGTCTTTTGTTTCTTCCTCACTGCAGGTGATGGGGGAAGAGAAAGGAAAATTTCATGGCTGGGTTTGTTTATGTTGACAGACTATGTAGCTCGAGACTCAGAAGATGAGCAGGTAGCTCAGAGTGTGCATATTTTTAGAGTGCACCCAAGTTAGCTCTGCTCCTGGAGAGGCAAAGCAAGCTCATTTCTCATGTCATTCAGATCCAGGGGTATGACAGATGTCGGTCAAGGGGCAAGGTTATGATAGTAGTCTACAGTCTCGCATCTCCATCCATCCATCCATCCATCCATCCATCCATCCATCCATCCATCCATCCATCTATCCATCCATCTATATATCCATCTATCATCTATCCATCCATCCATCCATCTATCTATTCATCCATTCATCCTTATATCCATCCATCCATCCATCCATCCATCCATCCATCCATCCATTCATCCATTCATTGGTCATCGTGCCCCACTAACTTTAAGGCTGTGACTTTTAGTTGTTTTGACGATAGGAGTGATTGATTGCACAGAAGTGGGGTTCTTGGCTTCAAGTCCCATCCAAGCTTCCTTCTTTGTTGTTGTGATAAAATGCAGACCAGACCAACTTGGGGGAGGAGACGGTTCGTTTGGTTTGCACTTCCGTGTCTCAGACCATGATCAAAGGTACCCAGAGCAGCAGCTCAGGGCAGGAATCTAACGGTGAGAACTGAAGAAGAGGCCACGGAGGAATGCTCACTCTCCATGGCGGCCCTGCTTTCTTCTACAACCAGAACCACTTGCTGTGGGGTGGTACCACCCCCAGTGGGCTGGGCCCTCCTACATCAATGGTCAGTCAAGAAGATGCCCCACAGATTGTCTACTTTAGAACGGTCTCATGGGTTGCAGTTCCCTCTTCCTTGGTGACTGTAGTTTGTGCCAGACTGGCAAACATTACTCAGCACAAACCCAGGGCATAGTGAGAATATAGAACTTTCAGGAATCATAGAACCCTTATTGTTTGTGACTTTTTCACAATACTCACAGATTATGAAAAATAATTGCCTGTCTTCTGTCCCCTAAGAAGCTAAGTCAAAACAATCAATATTTTTCTATCATACTTAGCTGATAAGACTTTTCTGGCAATTTTTTTTGTAACTCAGTTATGCATGTCTCAAGCATGAACTTTGTAAATGACAACATTGTCATTTACACAAAATAAGCATGTGTGTGTTCTCATAGCCTACATGCCACAGGTTGAACACCTCTGAATTTAACATGTGGTGTAGGACGATTCACTTCATCCAGTGTGAGCCAGAGAAGCTGAAAATAGGGTACCCGTTATTTCAGCCATCTTGCATCTCAATGGGAGACAGACTGTCTTTGCCTGATAGGTTCACAGTTACAGACATAAGCCAGGGCCCAGAGAGGCCAGGCGACTTGCCCAAGGGCACACAATGCAATACGTCATTGCTTTGCCCCCTGCCCTGAACTTATTGATCAAAATGGTTTTTGTTGTGTATGCAGTGATGGCACATGCTGGGAGACAGATGACTGTGCTCGGTTCCATACAAGATGCTGAGAACCATACACAAATCTTTATCTATCTGTGGTGGCTCTGCCACACAGAGATTGGTAGAATCAGACATGCTCCCTGCCTGCAGGGGAGCGTGTGCATCTTAGGGAATATACATTTAGGAGAGATGATGCCTGGACCATTCTGTCCCATAGCCCCCTGACCAAACAACGCCTGCAACCTTGATAGAGGAGTCTGTATCCATCACTCCTTACTATCATCCTATGATGTTTCTCCAGCTTCCAGAGAAAGAGCTTAACATGTCCACCTGTCCAGTCCCTCCACAGTGCTACATCTTGTTCTTCAGAGATGTCACTGTCCCCTGCTGAGCCAGTCCTAACAATCTCTCTCCCTTTGATTTGAATCCTAAAATTTTGTTCTTTCTCCTGTCCTCTTATATTACTGACAACATTCAAATCTCAGCAAGACATAACACCTTCTATTTAGCTTGAAGTTGGTTTTTCCACTAGGGACCATGCCTGCTTTGCAGGAGAGCTCTTCACTCAATAATAAAGACTGGGTGGCACATGCCTGGAAGTGAAAGACTGGGGTTGTGTTCTCTTTAGCAGCCTTTGGTGCGCTTCTGCAGTCTGCCTGTGACTCTGGTCAGAACCCAAACACTTCTTGGTACAGGATGAAAGTTCTTAAATTATTTTCACCATGCAAGTCAGTGCCATCTGAACCCACATTTTTCAGCCTCCTGCCTTTCTGTAGTCATACAGATCTGTGCATACTCTAATCCGTGCTCCCTTGGGCTCTCCTAGACTTTACACTCCTGGGCAATGAATTATGTTATTATGAACACTGCAGTCCGTCATTGTCCTTGTTCAATTATTCGCACATGGGGGTACCTGGAGTTCATCTCATCTTGAGCTCATTCCTTCTGAGACAATACATCCACCCGCCCATGCGTATATCCTTTGGAGGAAGGGTAGGGAGCATAGTGTCTTTACAGTGTAGTGGGTAGGGAAACTTGGTCTTGGCGTTGTTAAATTTTAGTAAGTTAGACAGGTATTGTCAAAGTAAGAACTAGAATTTGGATGTTTAAAATTCTGTCACTAATGGCATTGACACTATATAGCAATGTGTAGTTTAAGAAGTGTTTTATATTCTGTGATTCCATCAGCCTCGCAGAAGCTTATGAGTAGATGGTGTCAGACTCTTTCCTATAGGTGAGGACACTGAAGTCAGGTGGTTGGGTGATTTTCTGAACGACACTAGCCACACACTAGCACCTGAACCTGTGATTCCTTGAAGAGAGAACTTTCTTGCTAGTATCACTGGTCATCTTTTTAAATATCAAAGCTGATATCCAAGTCAACCAGATCTAAATTCCTCCATGGTTGGGCTAAGCCAGATAACTAAACATAAATGTTGTCTGCCTTGGCCGGGCGGTGGTGGCCCACGCCTTTAATCCCAGCACTCGGGAGGCAGAGGCAGGCGGATCTCTTGTGAGTTCGAGGCCAGCCTGGTCTACAAGAGCTAGTTCCAGGACAGGAAACAAAAGCTACGGAGAAACCCTGTCTCAAAAATAAAAAAAAAAAAATGTTGTCTGCCTTGAGCCAAAGCCACTCAGGATGTGTGGAGACATGGCTGTCCTCAGCTGGTCAGATTAATAGGCAGAGCAGCGGATGTGTGGCATTGGTTGTTTTTTAAAGAGGGAAACCATTTAGTTTAATAAATGGATTTTGGCATATTAACTCTTTCAAATCCTCGGAAAATCATGATAAGAAAATGTTCCTGGGGTAAAAGAACTGGAAAGCTAATAGGAAGAGAACATAAGTCATTTGTTTATTCTCCTGGTCTCTCTGCGTGGCCATGAGAAATATTTGGTTTTTCGTGATGCTTCTGGTTCTTTGTCAAGTATAATAAAGTTCAGAGTGATTAGGGTCTTTTTGTAAAATGCATTTTATTTATTTTTTTTACCAATCTCATACATGTATGCAATATATTTTTACCATATCCATCCCAACACACCCCGACCCCCACAGAAGCCCCTCTTCTCCCTACCAGTCCCCCTCTGGCTTTGTGTGTGTGTGTGTGTGTGTGTGTGTGTTGTGTGTCCGTGGCCACGTCCCACTGACTTTAATTATGTTCAGTTATATGAGCATAGGCGGAGATTATTTACTGGAGTGTAACAACTTACTAGTCGTTATGCCATTGAAGAAAATGGCTCTGGGTTAGAGGTCTTGAGTCAACTTTTGGCTTCCAGTGAGGAAAATAAATAAATCTCTACATTTTCATTTTCGTAGGCTTTTGTTTTGAACTGCATCTCAATAGCACTTTTCCCTAGGGGAAAGTAAACATTGTTTGGATGTATGTGCACTGCTAACCTTTCCCTGTAGATGCATTTTATGTCCCAGGTCCTTCACAGTGGAGGCGTCTAAGAAGCAAAGGTTGCCCCCTTGTCCTTCATTTATTCTCCCAGGAGGACTTAGGAACTTCTTAGGAGATGCTGGCTGGGCCCGCCACCCTGGACTGCGTCCTGTGAGCCCTTAGGTCACATGTCCAAATGGGGTCTAGCCAGGCTCCAGTTGTTTGAATGATCCCACCCTGGGCTTTCAAGTATAAGGGAGAGAAAAGGATGTATTAGTCTTTGTGGAAAAAGCCAAGTCCTCCTTGAAAGTGGAAGCATACAAAGAGAACCCTAAGATTATGCAGGAAGCATTCTTTTTGGTGGGACATTCTGTACTTCACAGTTCTGGTCTCTGGGTCTAAGTGGCATTCACAGGCAGTGGAGCTGGGAGCCCAAACAGTTTGTGCCTCTAAAACCCAGCATTGTTGGAAACCAGGTCATCTGTTTCTCTTGGTGTTTGTCCAGGCATTAGACCGGGGTTATTTTCATTCACAGAATAATGATTTATGAGAAGCTGAAGGAGCTGCTGAGGGAGGCAGGGCCCTTGATCTGCCAGGCTGCGGTGCCTTGGTCAGATTTTGAACAAATATCCATGACTAAACTGTGGTTGGTTTTTCTTTTAATGGGGGTGGTGAATATGGCAGGCATGTGTGTATGTGTGTGTGTGGTGTATACGTGGTGTGTGTGTGTGATGTTGTGCGTGGTGTGTGATGTGGTGTGTGGTATGTGTCTGTGATGTGGTGCGTTGTGATGTATGTGTGTGTGTGGTGTATACGTGGTGTGTGTGTGTGATGTTGTGCGTGGTGTGTGATGTGGTATATGTGTGATGTATGTGTGTGATGTGTGGTGTGTGTGTGTACGGTGTGTGATGTGTGTAGTGTGTGTGTGTTGTGATGTGGTGTGTGTGTGGTATGTGATGTGTATAGTGTGTGTTGTGATGTGGTGTGTAATGAGGGTGTTTATTGGACTCACATGATGCACAGTAGACTCGGTGCTAGGGTTCCCAGGCTTCTATTTCAGAGTATCCAAGCCCAGAAGGACCGTTCTAGGGCCAGGCAAACTATGCTTGGGCCTGAACCGGCGTTGTGTTTGGGCTTACAGTGAGCCTGTGGTACCTCTTCCTGCATTTATGGTGTCTGAAAGGCTGGGTGTGATGTGGACCTGCCATGGAGGAAGTCAGAGTGTAGGAAAATCCATACAGATGTGACATATACTCTGTGGGATGTGACCCCAGACTCCAGCAGGAGCTAACTGTTGGGAGAAGGTCCAAATCACTGGAAGCTGGTAGTTATGATGTCTGTCCTTAGGGAACAGATGCAATCTGGGTTCAAAGATGCATGTGGAGAAGGAACAGTACTCAGCCTCCACCCCACCCAGGCCACGGGGACAGCTCAGACCTTACACTCCTCCTCACCTGACAGGCCTGGGCTGGGTTGTTCAGATTCAGGCAGCAGGGGTGAGCTGTGAGGGGTTACCAGGATAGCTGGGTAATACACTATGAAAGGGAACGTGTCTATTAATAGTTACAGTGGCGAAGGGAGTCAATAAATCTGAACCGTCCTTGACAAGCTGGACATTTGATCTCTAGTCCTCAGGTTGGAGCTAATGTTTATTGAAACGAATTAAATCATTTAATGGTGGCTGAATTGCAGGCTTAATTTGACACCAAAGCCCTGGACAGCTCACTCAAGTCCTGAGAATGCTCTCTGCAGGGTGAACTTGTCCTACCTCTTCACGGGAGGCCCAGGGAACAAAGAAAGTCAGGGAGTTCCCACAAGGCAACAAGCACTGAGGGCATTCCCCGGGCCTGGCTCTGACTTCGGGGACATAATTAAACCTCCCCCAAGCCCACAGCCACTGTAATAGAGATGATGCCTCCCCTGCTTGTGTCTCAGGGATTCCGAAATAGAATAGAGGCACTCTTCATTATGCCTGACTGTAACTCCATGGCTGTGCTTACATGAGGAGCCATCTTTCCCCTTGTCTACCATTAGACTGACAGCTGTGTCCAGACGAGCATGCATCCTTCCGTGCTTCCGGTTCAAACAGCATTCGTGGCCCTGAGCTCACCATGTTTCCTTGGCCATTGCAGGTAGACACCCAGACCGAGGAGAGTGACATGAACAAGAGGAGGCGTCAGGGCGTCAACAGCCTGGAAGAGGTGAGTGTGCCTGGGCTCGGCTGACACAAAGGCCCGCATCCTAAGGGTCAGTGGCTCCGGGTGTGCTTGCTTAGCTATATCACTAGCCCTGTTCCCATTTTGTTTGTTTTTTTCTCTCATGAACCACTGGGATCCAGGCTCAGTTTGATCACTTTACTACTTCCTAGCTGCGTAACTTGCAGGATGAAACCTCCCCGGTGTGAGGGCCATGGCTGTCAAATGTGCTGACACCTCCAAAATGTTTAAGACTTTGAAAGTTTTTTAGATTAATAAGACGGTACACATAACATAGTTAATTAATATTGAGTTGCTAATCATAGTAAGTAGGAAAGAGACACCAGCTGACAAGCTCTCTGCACTTTTTGCGGCTTCCCTCTAAAGCCTTTAAGACAAATGTTGGGTGCCCGCGAGTGCCACCATCTGGCGAAAGGAGAAAACTGTAGGAGACGGTGTCGAAGTCTAGATAGAGCCTGCCTCTGAAAAGGGCAGGAGGGTATGAGTTCTACCTTAATGAAATAATCTAAAGAGACACGAGATGTGCATGTGTGTGTATGTTGGAGGGTGATCATGCGCCTTGTATGCGTGTGGAGGTCAGAGATGCTGTCGAGCGTCTTCCTTGTTTGCTCTTCACTTACTTTAAAAAAAAAACAAAAAACAAAAAAAAACAGGGCTTCTCTGTATAACAATCCTAAATATCCTGGAACTCACTTTGTAGACTAGGCTGGCCTCAAACTCTCAGATATCCACCTGCCTCTGCCTCCCAAATGCTGGGATTAAAGATGTGCACCACCACCACCCAGCATCCACCTTACTGTTTTGAGACAGGGTCTCACTCTGAAGTGATAGCTCATCTGTTAAACTTGACTGGATGGCCAAGGAGCCCCAGGGATCAGCCTGCCCCCTACTTCCACTGCCAGGGCTATAGACATGTGCCACTGTGCCTAGCTTTTGAGGGGTATTGGGGAGACCTAGGTTCAGGTCTTCATATTTTGTATGTCAATCAGTTTTCCTGCTAAGCCATCTCGCCAGTCCTGTACTTCATTTTTCAAAGCCATCCTAATTCTTTAAAAGGAAGCACATGTATGCCCCATGAGGTGTGGGCAGCAGCTTTAGCTGAGCTACTGGCTGATGCCGTAGCTGACTCAGAGGCATGTAGGGTGATTTACAAACTACATCAATGCTTGATTCCCAGGACTTAGAAGAGACTTACTTGCCTCCTCTGTGTGTGACTTTATTGTTATATTTTGTAAAACATCAGTCGTGCCTCAGACTTGTTCTATCTCCCATCAGTGAGCTGCCAATCAAGCCAGAAGCCCACCCTAATAGAGTGTGGCTGCCCACCACTTACCTCATTCTCTGATCAAAGGAAATCTGGAGTTCAGTTCACATTGTGCAGTGTAAACATGCTCGCTACCCTCATCTGAAGTGTTTCCAGAACTTTTGGGGCAATCTTGCCAAGAACTGTGGCTTCAGGGGGGCTGGAGAAATGCCTGAGCAGTTAAGAAAGCTCACTGCTCTTCCAGAGGACCCAAATTCAGTTCCCAGCACCAACATCAAGTAGCTCTCAACTGCCTAAAACTACACCTCCAGGGAATCCAATGCTCTCTTCTGACCTTCAGAGGTATACACACGCACACACACAGTTTTAAAAATGAAAAATAATGCAAACTCCAGTGCCCTGACTCAATGAATCGGTGCACTGGTGTCACCGACTTTGATTTGCGCAGTGTTCACTCAGTAGACTTCACCCTCCCTCCCTCTTGATCATGCATGGTATGTGTGCAAGACACATTTCGTACCCTAAAGCAGGGAGTGGCTCTCCGTTTTGCGTTTGTCCAGAACTTGACTGTGCTGTGCATACACGACCCCTTCCTCAGGCTCCTCTCTTTGGGATCTTATTTTTAAAAACGGTCAACTTTAGCTTGCGTCTTCCCAGGCATCTTCTCTGAATGAACACATCTTTACCCTCTCAAGAATGCTGTTCCTGTGGAGAGACTCATTGTCTCCTTCGGGGGCCTGACCATCCACTTGGCACAGTACCCTTCTGTATGCTCTGAGGTGTGTGGGAAAAGATGCATGGAACAGAAAATGCATACTAAGAAGTACTAGACATTTTCAAATCGTATTAGTTAGTCGACGAGTGAGATGGAGCTCAGGTTTGTAAGCCATCGTAACCAAGCTTGTCACCATCACGCATCCCAACAGGATGGATGCGAAGGGCCCTTCATCCCTGTGCCATGAATCCCCAGAACCTCCAGTCCCAGGCTAATTGAGAGAGCACCTCGGACCAACACAGATTGAGATCTTTTTATACAATGGCTGCCAAGTGCCCTTCAGAAGTGTCAGAGCCAAGGAAGATAGCGAAATTGCCAGAGATTGGAGGAGACTGAGGAGACAAGATGACTCAATGTGTGGGATCCTGGATTGGAGCCTGGAACAGAAGATGGGTGGGAATGGAAAAACTGATACAGTCCAAACACAGCCCATGGTCCAGTTGAGAGGATTATGCTAGTGTCCGTTCCCTGGCTCTGATAACAGTGCTGCGATTATTCATGAAGCTACATCAAAGGTGGCTGGGGGAGGCGTCCTCGGGAGCAGGCTGTACTTCTTTGTACCGTCTGTGTGAATCTAAAGTTATCTCTGAATTATTTTTTTCTTTAAAGATTAGAGTTGTGGGCGAAGTTGGGAAAGGGAGTGCAGAGGAGAGGAGCAAAAAGCCGAAAGCCTGTGCTCACCAAAGTCGGACTACCTTCCCTTGCCACTCTCTCTCCACTTCTCAGACGAAATGATGTATTTTGGAAATTATTTTATGTAACACTTCTCTATTTGAACTGATTTTTTTTCTTTTGCTATAACCGTTTGAAGTGGGACACTTCTCCCATTTTGTAGATGGGGCAAATTCAGAGACATACATTGCCTGGGTTCAGGACTGGTAGGGAGAAAGAATTCAAACTCTAACTGCCGGGTTCCCAAGCCAATACGTTCATCCTTTAGACACATGCATTGTGCAGTGAGCATCAGTTCCAGAGGACACCCCTGCTGTCTGCCCTCGCTCCCACAACCCGCTGAGGGGCCCTATGTCCTGACGATCCCTGGATTCCCATGTGCTGTTTTTACCTTTGCAGCTGCCAGTCTTCTCCAGCCGTAGCTTGGGCTCCAGTCAAGAGTGTGCTAGAGAAGGCGGCAATCAGAACAAAGTCAAGTCCATGGCCAATCAGCTGCTGGCCAAGTTTGAGGAGAACACACGGAACCCTGCAGCCCAGAAACAGGTAATGCTTTATATGGTCACTGGACATATCCTGCTGGTAGCGGAACCCAGCTGGCTAGAGATGGGTTAGAGTTCACCTCCTGGGTGTGGCCAAATGGGGGGGAAAGACTTCAGCCTCCTGGTTGTGAAATAACAGACTTTTCCATGGCGTTCTGTTAGAACATTTAGGCCTTCATACTGAATCCCTAACAAGTAGGGGGTGCTAGCATTCCAGTGTGCGGCCTGGGAGTCACAGTTTGCTGGTGCCCATCTCTCAATTAATTAAATCCATTTCCTAAATCGCTTTTGCCCTCAAACCATGATTTTAGCCAGTGTAAGAGAGAGCAGCTTGAGTCGAGAGGCCTGTAGGAGAATACTGCCCAAGTCCCTGGTGAGATGGTATACCCTGATCAGAGGTGCAAGGACTTGGCCAACTTCCTCAGCATGCCCTGGTGCCTCTGCCCTCCCCACACCCCAACAGGCTCTACAGGGTGGCTGTGCTTGACCAGGGCAGGCTGGCTGCTGTGGTTCACGCCGTCATGCCTCGTTTCAAGGCTGTGTTCTTAGCCTGGTTCCTCTGTTCTCTTGCCTTTGGCCACTGTAAAGTTACAATATCTTGTCATGATATAAGACTCTGGGGGTAGGATTCCCTTTGTTTATTGTGGACAGTGGTCCCATGACAGAGCTGGACAGTCTCTCCCCTGGTTAACTTTATAGGCACACGTGAATGGCTCCTTGGTCTTGGGGCTAGCCACAGCTCTCCTGGACAACTAATCTTCTCAAGGAAGTGGATTTGAAACGAAAGGGCAATTTTCTTGAGTCCTGTCTTTGTCTAAGCATAGTTTCAATGGTCCCTCCCCGAGGCCTGACTCTGTTCATTTGACCTGGACATCCCTGTCCTGGCATTGGCAAGAAGATCTCTGTTTCCAGGAGGACTGTGCTGGCCACCCTAGCCTGGTATAGGCTGGCACTGATGGCCCAGAGCCCTGTGTTTGAGCCAAAGAGCAAGGCCTGTGGGATTGACACGTTGTCCCAGAGCAGGGAGCTACAGAACTTGCCCGTCCACATGTTTGTAGAGCCAGGGATCCAGTTTCCAAGCTGGGCCAGGCTTGCAGGAACCCAGCCAGCCGCATCTCTGCTCCTCCACACAGCGGTGTCTCCTATTCCTTGTATCTCCCTTCTAAATCCGCGTGCCTTTTCTCACTCGCCTTTTCTTTCCTGTCTCCTTGGGCTGCTTCTGTGGACGGCCTTTTCTCTCCCAGGACTGCCACCGGGTCTCGGGCATAGGTAAGCCTATCTTATGCTCTGCCTCTCGCCCTCCTGCTACCCCTCACTGCCCCAAGCTGGAGGACTCCACTCCCAGGCTTCCACCTCCTCTGAAAAGGCAGGTAGGGCTCTTTCCAGTGGATATTGTTTTGGTAACGCTTGAAGGAGGGGACTTGGAGCCAAGGGGTGGGATGCATGGCTCCCTCCAGCCCCCATATGTGGCTGGTTGTAGAATCCCTGTGCATGAAGACACAGTTCAAGGTTACTATCCTTATGGATAAGAACAGCTCCATAGGGAGCACCTGATATACGTGTATGCCACTGGGCCCTCAGCCCACCACAGGTGTTACCCAGCCAACCATGCACAACACACCCTTGATGCTGTTGCTAGGGGGAGAGTAAACAGCTCCAGGTGGCCACTTTGGAGAATTCCCATGCGATGCTTTAGTACAGAGGGGCTAGCGAATAAACTGATTTCCAAATTATGGAGAAAGCAACAGTGGAATGGGCTGGGTTGCCTTATGGTTCCACCCACAGAAAGAGTAAGGCTGGGGCATGGTAAAGGCCTTTCCAGATGTCTGAGCAGCCAGAGCCTGCATGGAGAGACTGGCCTTAGAATCTGGACAGAGTCAGGATAAGCACCCACAGATTCCAGGGTCATCTGGTCAGCACTGGCTGTTTGTTGTATACTGGGTACCAGAGGTGGAGAGTGGTAGGTGCAGGGCTGACGCAGCAACCACGTGTCCGTGTGCAGACCATTCTCATGACGAGGTCTCCTGCATACCCAGGTCAATCACAGCCCCTAATGGGATGGGTCCCGCCTTCCTTGAGGTATCCTAGGCAATCTCAGAACAGAGATACGCATGGGAACCAGGGCTGTAGAGGTTTGGATGTCTTAGGCGAGGCCCAGGGCTGAGTACTGTTGTTTGAGTGCTAAGGGTACCAATACAGGCTCCTCCTTCACCCGGGCTAGTCTGTGACCGTTCTCAAAGTGCCACCTGCTGCTGTACCCTCTATCTCTGGTCCTTGTGGGGGTTCTTCCCGGGGGGTGGGGCCTATAAAGGGAAGGAAGCTGACTTCCCCCTCTCTCCCAGTTCTCCTCCGTGGTGGCTACAGGACAGGTGCTCAGAGAACTCAATCAAGTACCTGCTAGCGGCGAGTGCCCAAGCAGACCCTGGAGAGCCAGGGCCAAGTCAGACCTGCAACTGGGTGGGGCTGAAAATCTCGCCACTCTGCCTCCCACCTGCCAAGGGGCACTGGCCCTGTCCGGGGTGCTGCGGCGGCTGCAGCAAGTAGAAGAAAAGGTTCTTCAGGTGACCGCCCCCTCTGCCTACCTGTGTCCGTGTCCCATCCTACCTGTTCCTCACCCACCCAGAGCAGGTCCCTTTTCCTCTGATTCATTTCCTATCTTCTGTCTGCTGTGTCTGAGGAGACAAGCCTGGCTCATTCCTTCCTCTCTCCCTTGGAGGTGACCCTCATGGCCACTGTCGCCATCTTTCTCCTTTCTCACCTTGACTGCAGAAGAGGGCCCAGAACTTGGCTAACAGGGAATTTCACAAAAAGAACATTAAGGAGAAGGCAGCTCACCTGGCCTCCATGTTTGGACACGGGGATTTCCCACAGGTAAACCAGGGGCTTTCGCAGTGCTCGGGAACCAGGGCTGGATGTCTAGCCAGGTAGCCATGAACCAGCTCCAGAAGCTCACTTCTCTCCTTCCTTTTCTATAGTACAAGAAGCGATTTCCTTTTTACACCATTGATAAATTTGAGCTTGCATCTAATAGACGCAGATGCATAGTTTTGAGACAGAAGACACATTATGACGAGGAGAATGGAGGCAGGAGAGTAAGCTCAAGTGAAAAGAAACCCCCACCCAGCAAAAACGGGGACTTTAGGACTCTAGTTGGGCTGAGTGTGGTGGCGCAAGCCTTGAATACGAGCATTTCAGAGGCAGAGGCCAGTGGATCCTTGTGAGCTTGAGGCCAGTCTGGTCTAATAGTGAGTTCCAGGACAGCCAGGGCTATGCAGTGAGACCCTGAGTCCATACAAAGTAACATTAAATCAAAGGAAACAACCCTAGTCAAGAGTATCCAATCTTTTGACTTTGGGCTGTGATGTGCTGGGTCACATTTATAGTTATCCTGGGGTGCACAGGGACCACAGCTCCCAGCTTCAGCTGTCTCTCAAAGCAGCAGTGCTAAGCTAATGCAAGAAACTTTACCTTAGCATGGGAAGTACAGCTTCCTCCAGGACGCCTGCTTACTTAGAAACTGGTAGGAAAAGAGGAGCTGGTGTTCACAGAGCAGGAACTGAGTAATAGTGAAGCCAGGGAGGTGGGGTAGGGGTATTCTCGTGGCATCCTCCTCCTTCAGCAAGCTGTCTCTAGAACACATCTTAGCCACCTTCACTCAGCCCCCTCCTGTGTCTCCAGCTATCATTGGAGCCACACACAGAGGGAAGGATATTGCTAGGGTCCTAGTAATCTCCAAAAGGCAAGTGTGTGCCTCCAGCTGCTGAAGCCCCAGCTGTGGCGAGCTGCCCCCATTGGCTCAGGCTTCTCCCCTCCTAAGCCTGCAGCTGCCCCCTCATACCAGACTCTTGTATGGTGGATTCTCGTGAGCACTGCAGTCTGGGGCAACTCTAGGCAGGAGCAGAATGGGTCTCCCCGGGGTTTTTCATGGAGCTGGAGCTGGAGCAGACACAGTGCAGCTGGGAGCCACATAATCCCACTTGGCTCCAAAGACACACTCCTGTGTCATCCTGAGACGTGGCCCTCAGCGTCTGCTCCTCCATGGGTATGATAAAGGCAAGATCGCTCCCCCTGCCACAGCTATAATCCTGCTTTCTTTGCTGTCTCTGTTCCATGCAGGATAAACTCCTGTCTAAACGTCTGCCTCACGCTCATCCTCCATCTCCTCCCTCTGGTCTTCCATCTCCTGATCCAGCTGCTCCTTCCTCTCCACCAGCTGCCGACTCTCCTGCCAGAAAGGTAGTCATCCCGGAATCACCCCCGCCTCCACCCCCTGCGTGTTCTGAGATGTTCTCAGGCTCCATTTGGCCAGCACAGTCAAACATCTGGAGATGGGCTTGCCCGGGATGAAAGTTTGTTAGATATTGTACAGCAGTCCCCAGTCCGGTTTAGGTTTTGTGTTAGTGCGTGCATCTAGCAGAACGGCTTGAGCCTGTGCTACCAATGTCACGCTCACACAGAAAGTGTCCATCTGAGACCTGGATGCTGAGCCCTGCCCAAGGACTGAGAAAATAAAGGGGAAGCTTTGGACCCCTTACTACAGTTCGGACAGAAACAGCACCCTGTCATAAGAATAATCACATATTTAATATGTAGAGCTGTGAAATTGGGCATGCCTGGCCTAAGCACATGGCAATTTCACACAGTAAACTTAATACGGTACTATTCATGAATTTTGTGAGCCATAGAATGGAGAAGATTGCAAGAACAGAGAGAAGCCTGCAGAGGGTTCAGAGGCAGTAATAGGAGGCCTGTGTGGACGATTTCACGTGACTAGTTTCCTGGATGGAGAGCTAGGGTGCGGTAGGAAGTGATCGGCATGTATAAGGCAGGCCTGGCATGAAGTGAGAGGACAGAATGTCTGGTGTCACCTGGCTCTGAGATGACAGTGTGTAAGGCTGGACAGAGTGAGATCGGCACACAGCACGGTCAGTGTGTTCGGGAATGTCGTCCTCTCACGGGGCTATGTGAGCTCCTGAAGAGAACACCCTGTGTTCTCAAAAGCAGTACAGGAGTTAGCTTGGCAGAAGAGAGGCCGGAACGAACTGTGATTTAGTGGATAGTGAAGTGTTCTGTGAACAAGAATGAGTTTGGCTCTGTGGCACATTCTAGTCTCCAGAATGAGTGAGTCCCGAGCCAAAGTGTGCTCTGCTGAACGTAGTCTGCTGGCCTGGCTCCTGCTGAGGCCAGGGTGCAGGCTGGGTGTCCCATCTGTCGGACTCCTGTTTGGCTCCTGGGTTGTTGAGCTGATGCACATCCAGCTTCATGCTATCGTCTTAGCAAAGGGTTCCAAGTTGCCCCTTGTTTTGTAACTGGTTCTGTTCCCGTGGACACCCCTAGCATCATCTGTAGGGGGAAGTGTGTAGAAAGAATCTCCACAGACAGATGAAATCTTATTACCCAGCCCCCTCCCAAGCTCCCCACATGGGCATGAAGCTCCCCCAAAGACCAGGAGGGAACGATACAAAGAGACAAAAACACTTCTGATTTCCACTGCTTCTGAAAACTCATGGGCAAGATAGCAACACAGTTGCATCCCGGCAAGTGTCAGCCCCTCAGCCAGCTATCTGTCTATCTGGTCCTCTGTTCTCACCCCACCCCCAGTGTAAAGGGGTCCTGGTTCACATCATGGAGAGCTGTATGCGTGGAGACAGACATTTTTGCCACCACCATTAGCAAGGTCTCGGGATAGACTTCCCATCGAGGATGCTCTTTCCTGCTGTGGGGAACATCACTTCCACCCTTGATCTCGGCGGGATGACGGGGATGGTGGAGGTGGTCAGGGCGCTGGGCACAGGACATGCAGGGATTCTACTGGTTAGCCAGAACCACCTTGTTTCTCCCTGCCTAGCCTTTCTCCTGCTTCCTGGGACCTTCAAAGCTGAGCTTGTCAAGATCCGCCCTCTTTTCATGTCTGATTTTCTTTACCCTCAAGAAGTCCTCTCTGTCCTCTAAGTGATAGCAGAAGGTAGAGCCTGGGGTCTGGTGGACCCTTGTCAATAGTAAGCTTATCCCTATCGTGTTATCCCAGAGCCCCCCACCCAAGGCCTTTCTCGTCAGCCTTTCAGACAGTTTTTAAAACAAGGTCCCCCACTAAGCTAGTTAGTGAAACTTCATTTACCCAACAAGAGTTTATTAAACTCAGTTTGGATACTTTCAGGCTCTTAGCATAGGCACCAATAAATCAGAGATAAGTCCCTGCAGTGTGTAGGCTTCTGTTACAGTAGAGGAAACACCCGCATGAATGTGACATATAAATGAGTCATAGATGTCACAAGATGACATGAGACTCACTGTGGAAGAGTTCAGCACTAGCAGGAGCCCAGGGTGCTGGCAGCAAAGAGCACTATAAAGTGGCATGAGCGAAAAGGACTGCTCTGTGACCGGGAAAACTGAGCATGGGCAGATCAATAAGAAGACAGTGGTTTGCCTGGTCTACAAGAGCTAGCTCCTGGGCAGCTATGGCTGTTACACAGAGAAGCCCTGTCTTTGGGGTGGGGGGAGAAGAAGACAATGGTTTTCTGGGGTTTTTTTTAATTGTTTTTATTGAGCTATATATTTTTCTCTGCTCCTCTCCCTTCCTCTCCCCTCCCCTTCTACCTTCTCCCATGCTCCCAATTTACTTAGGAGATCTTGTCTTTTTCTACTTCCCATGAAGATTAAATCCATATATGTCTCTCTTAGGGTCCTTTTTATTGTCTAGGTTCTCTGGGATTGTGAATTGTAGGCTTTTTTTGTTTGTTTGTTTGTTTGTTTTGTGTCTAAAAGTCACTTATGAGTGAGTACATATTATATTTGTCTTTCTGGGTCTGGGTTACCTCACTCAATATGATGTTTTCTAGATCTATCCATTTGCCATCAAATTTCAAGATATCATTATATTTTTCCTCTGTGTGGTACTCCACTGTGTAAATGTACCACATTTTCCTTATTCATTCTTCGGTAAAGGGGCATTTAGGTTGTTTCCAGGTTCTGCCTATGACAAACAATGCTGCTATGAACATAGCTGAACACATGTCCTTGTGACATGATTGAACATCCTTTGGATATATACCCAAAAGTGGTATTACTGGGTCTTGAGGTAGGTTGTTTTCTAACTTTCTGAGAAATCGCCACACTGACATCCAAAGGGGCTGTACCAGCTTGCATTCCCACCAGCAATGCAGAAGTGTTCTCTTTACCCCATATCCTCTCCAGCATAAGTGTCTTCAGTGTTTTTGATCTTGGCCATTCTTACAGGTGTAAGATGGACTCTCAGAGTTGTTTTGATTTGCATTTCTCTGATGACTAAGGATGTTGACCATTTCTTTAAGTGTCTTTCAGCCATTTTAGATTCATCTGTTGAGAGTTCTCTGTTTAGGTCTGTACTCCATTTTTTATTGGATTATTTGTTCTTTTGATGACCAATTTCTTGAGTACTTTGTATATTTTGGAGATCAGCCCTCTGTCCAATGTGGAATTGGTGAAGATCTTTTCCCATTCTGTAGACTACCGTTTTGGAAGGCAAAGGTTTAAGGAGAATCTTTGGTCTTTAACTCTTAATATGTAGTCGACTGGTCTCTCTGAACCAGATAAATGGGGCCTGGCAGAGTCACCAGCCCACAAGTTGTGACCATGGGAAGCACCATACCTGGGGACAGGCTGAATGGAATTGGCTTGGAAATGGTCCTGCCTCTGGAGCTTTGCTCTTTGTTTCGGTGTGCTTGATACCCAGGCCAACCTTGGTCATAAGATGGTTGTATAATTGGTACATTTGAACAGCTTCCAACTTGTTAGTCACAGGCCAATGTGTCTTTCAGTTGTGGCTGGGGATAATCTGGGAGCTCTTAGAAGTCATCATGGCATGGTGGGTACGTAACTGTATTTCTCTGGGGTTTGGTTTTCTCGCAGTGCCCATGCTCAAAGACCACTGCCATTCTCACTATGAGTCCATGAGAGGCAATCAGGGATGGAGTTGTGAGGATTCAGTTGCCAGCCTCTTGGATAGAGGCTAGATACCCCCAGCCTTGCACCTATCTAACCTTTCCCTCCCTCCCATCTCCTCATCCTTAAGTCACCAGCAGGCCTTGTGCAAAGTCTACATCATCTTAGCCTCCTCTGAGGACGGGCTTGGCTGCCCCTTACAGCTGATGCTGGCTTGATGATATACAGTGTCTTTTCATCCTGATAGAGCGCAGGGCATCTCTTCCGAGAAGAAAACCTGGAGCTGGATGCCTACCCTGTCAAATGGTACCCTGAAGTCCAGATAGGTCTTATGAGGTTTCCTCTGAAGAATCAGTCCTGAGGCCCTCTTTGGTGCCACCCACCAGCAAAACCTTGGACTATGGGTTCCATGCCCAGCCTTATGGCCAACGCCATTTTCTCATCAAATCCCTGTCAGTCAGTCATTTCTTTCTCTCTGAAAAGGGGAAGCCACGTCAGTTTGGTCCACAGTTTGGCTGCTGACATTTGCCAAGTTTGTTGAGCTCTTGCAAGAACAGGATGGTGGTGAATGACTGTACAGCTGGGCCAAGGATTGCTTCACTGTGGCTTAGCCAGCTGACAGGCTGAAGAGCAATGAGTCCCACAAGAGGAGCTAACTCTGCCCCTCGGGGTGTCTGTGTGAAGACTAGACTTGCAGGATTTACTCTGAGATTTACGTATTAGAAGGAGGTGCCATCAATTGGGCATGTTTTGGCTGGGCAACCTGTCTTGTGTTAGCCCTTGTTAGGACAGAGCTCAAGGGCCCCTCCATCCTTGGCCTCTTTCCTCTGTCCTGGGGATAGAACTAGGCAACTCTGTAAAAGTCTCTGGTGTACATCCCAGTCCAGGATTATTTGAATATGCCAGTGCTGGTGTGTGTTGGGGAAATAGGATGTTATTAAGTAGAAGAATCTGAGCTTAGAACCAGACTTGAATTTAAAGTACTGCTTACTCACTGTGTGACTTTGGATCTCTCTGAGCCTTAGTTTCTTAGCCTATAAGCTGGAGCTATATCAGCTACTCCTTGGGGTGGTTAGAACATTGGAGATCCAACATATGCAAAATGCCTGGAATATTGAATAAATGTTCCCTTTCCCAATAGAAGAAACATCTAGAAAAAAGCTCATTTGCCTAAAACACATATTTCTAAAATGCCAATTATTTTAAGGCTTTCCATTTTATACCGTAGCCACTTAAGAACAAATGCCATCCTGGCTAATTTAGTGTTCAAAGGGATTCTGGAACCATCTGCAGAGCTATGAGGGCTAAATGCATGTGATCAAATTGGCGTGCCTGTCATTCCGGGTAAAGTTAGGCAGAGGAAGACTCCCCCAAGAGAGCTCACAGCCCCTTAAGGCTTGTCCCATCTCAGTTCTGAGCATGTCATTTTCAATGTCCTTATAGCAGACAAGGAACCAGATCCAAGGCCTATTCTCTGTGGTTTTCTTATCTAGGGACTCCTCACTGTGGAATGTGCTTGACCCCCAGGACCCAAGAGACCACTCTAGCTCTGCGGTTTGACCTTTCCCCTTCTCACAAACGCTCAGCTCCAAACCTCTGGAAGCTTGAGTCTTGCTCCCAGATGGTCTAGCGTGGGCTTGCTTGATGCTCAGAACATGCTAGCTGGCCACAGATGACTCAACTCTGCAGAGAAGCACTGCCTGGGCATCTGCTGTGTGAGCTGAGTTCTGGGCCCAAGGTGAGGAAGTCCCACTGTTTTGACTCAAAGGGCCTGACGGCCTGCATCCTCCTCCATTGCAGGCATCATATCTGTGACAGAGGAAGTGAGATGGCTAAGACAGGACACAGACATCAGGATGCAGACTCGGGGAGTAGCTGAACCAGCCCGAGTCCAGTATGAGAAAGATTCCCACATCAAGAGACCTGGGCTGGAGAGGGTCACAGGCCTATGTGAGGCCTGTCTCTTTGTAGAAAGCTAGTCACTTGTGATAATATCTGTGTCACCATGTTTGAATCAAGAGTGTCCCAGGAAAGACGAAGCTACACCACTCTTATTTGTGCAGAAGAGAGAGGGAGAATCTAAAAACCAGAACTCAAAACTACGTGCATGACAGTGTTCCAGTCTCGCTGACTCCTTGCTGAGGAACTCTGGGTACCCAGCACTTGTGAGACTCCACCTAAGGGTTTTTGCTTTTTATATGTTTGTTGTCTGTATATGTCTGTATGCATGTATGCTGTGTTTGGGTATCTGCAGAAGGAGGCATGGATCCCCGGGAGCTGGAGTTACAGTTGTGAGACACCTGATGTGGGTGCTGGGAATTAAACTCAGGTCCTCTGAAAGAGTAAGATGCATTTAACCTTTTGAGTCACCTCTCCAGCCCCTACCCAGGTCTTTTAGGGTGCTTCCATTACCCTGCAAGCTTGGGAATGACCTCCCCATTTCCCAATTGGGAAAACTAAGGCTCATAGCAGAGAGATAATTATGTGAGGTTAGTCACATGTCATATGAGATCCTGCCCCCAAATAACCAACCATTCTGTAACTCATTCTAATGAAGTCACTGAAAAATAGTTTGAATTCAGAAGGAACAGCAAATAGTGGAAAATATCCAAATGTAATTCTTGAAAATTACAAGACTATAAATTATATAGGAACTGTAAGACCAGTTCCAGGGAATCCCAAAATTGCTAATTCTTGGTGTTCTGGGGTTAAGTCATTGGATTGTCCAGTTTCACATTTCAATAAATGTTTCCCAGGCAGACCACCAGTGTTCCCCTCATCCAGCCCCCACCCCTACAGCACGTGTGGTTTGCCACTCAATGTATGTGACCCTTCTTGCTGGAAATGTGTAGCTCGTATGCTGTAGTCACCACCAGGATGAACTCTCGAAGGCTCTCCACAAACCATGCCTTTCATCGCTTCTGGGAACACAGGCCACCTGCTAACTCCCCAGCTGGAGAAAATGTGGTCCTCACGCAGAGACCGGGTTATAGTCTCCCTTTCACAGAGCCAAGAGAGCCATCCTCCTGTCGAGAAGTAGAGTGAGTTGGATAGGTGGCTCAGTTAAGAGCACTTATCATTCTTGCAGAGGACCTGGGTCAATTCTCAACACTGTTGGTGGCTAACAACATCTGTAGCCCCAATTTCAGGGGATATGATGCCTTTCTGGCCTCTGAGCTACATGTACACACATGCAGGCAAACCCTCATACACATATAATAAATCTAAAATGATTTTTAGAAGGAAGATAGCTCCCAGTCCTCAGACTGATGATCACTTTCATGCTGGTCTTGAGTAGGCTTCAAGAGCCCTCTCATTCCTTGGGGCAAGTCTCCCTCCTTTGAGTGCCTTATGACCTCTGTAAATCCCATTTATGGCTCAGTGATCTGGGATGGTTCCCAGTAAGTGGGAAGAGCATCCAGGAGACCCACTGCCGACTTAGTTGGCTCAAAATAAAAAAACTGGGTGTGGCCTTCATCTTGGACATTGCTGTCTCCTGATACCCTGCCCAGCTGCCAGGTGACTCGCACAGCTGATTTGAATAACTGAACAGGCTGTGACCATCCCAGTGTGTGACCCACACAGTCCTCTGCAAGCTCCAGTGATTTCTCCCTAAGACAGGATTGCTTAGAAGTTCAGTGACATAAAGTGCTTATTAGCTAAGCAGTTAATAAGGTCTCGTTAGACATTCGGGTTTCTAGTCTCAGACAGTACAGGCTGAATCTTGGCTCCATCAGAAGGCAGATACTGTCCGTGGGTGTTGTGACACACCTCGTCTCCTTTCTGGGAGAGTGATATGGAGCCAGTTCTCATCACAGGAGTCTGGGCGGGCGCTACCCAGGGGGAAAGTTAGTCTCCCTCCCCTCTTTATTTTCAAGTAGACCTTGTATTCTACAGCCTCCATCTGAGGGTCAGGATTGAGGGCCCCACCAGGGGACAGAACACCAGACAAGCAATGGCTGATCATCCTGAACCAATACAACTGAACCTTCCTAGAAGGAGCTAGATTGTTCGGCTTGTGCAGGCTCCTAGAAGTGGGAAGAGGTTGTATCAAATCAGAATTCTAATCTTTCCCAGGCTAGACATGAGGGCAGGGACAGGACTGGGGGAGTGGGGTGAGTGGAGGGTCAGTGCCTGGCCTGCAGCCATTGTTCACAAGCACAAGCTGAGGAGGCCCAGCCTACACTAGAGAGATCAGAACCCCTAACCCCTGCAGCCTGCAGCTATGTTCCTTATAGTCCCCAAGAACCCTTCTCACATGGAGTGACTACCAACCTGCTCTCAGTAGGACAGCTTCTAGACTCGCCAGAGGTGTGAGGGTCTCTGTGACCGTCTCTCCTGCCTGCTCAGCTTCCTGTATGTTCACCCCCATGGTATCTGCTTTGTCTGGGATCTGAAGCGTTAGCTCCAGATGCTGGGGTGGTCCTGCTCCAGGAGCTGGGGGTCCAAGCTTGGTTGCAGTTCCTTAGCTCTCCTACTTTGTTCTCAAGCCTGGCTGTTAGCACATTAGACGTGGCTCCCAAGAGCAGTCTAGATTTGGATGGCAAGCATTGTTTGATCACGTAAGACTCAGTGTTTCTTGAGGCAACACAATGTACTAGAATCCTGGCAGCCTCGATGGCTTACTAGTTCTGGCCGCTCTTCTCAGCGGTTGAATCTGGAAGGCAGCAGGTCTTGGAGCCCCCTCTCAAGAGCCTGGGGATCACAAACAGTACGTCTGGCCTCCTGGGCTATGCATTATTCCCCTCCTGACAGCAGACAAAGCCTTCTCAGTGTGGTCTGTCAGAGCTGCTGGGGAGGGAGGGGCCTAGTGGGACTTGGCTGGGCCTGGATGTGTGATTATTCCATCCCCTATTCGAGCTGTTCAGTGATGCTGGTCTGTAGCCACTGCTCCAGAGCTGCCTTCTGACTGCTATGCTGAGCAGGTCATGGGGTGGGACTCAGACCTAGCTCCTCTCTACAAGTTTCCAAGACATGCCATAAAGCAACGAGCTCTTGGACTTGGTTCACTCATTTAGGAAAAATGCAGATCTTTGCATCTCAGAATACAAACCCTAGACCCGTTATGTACAAACTCCCTCCCCAACCCCTGGCTATGGTTTCATTGTCTATGATTTTATTGTTGGTTTTGAGATTTGTTTTTTATGAGTTGAAAGCAGGATCTCATTCTATCGTTCAGACTGGTCTAGATCGCACTCTTGCTCAGTCTGGCCTCAGATCCACAGCAATCCTGCATCAGATTCCTGAGTTTTGGGATTCTAGGCCTGTGTCACTGTAACTGGCTCTATCTCTGTGATCTGGCAATGCTACGTAACTGATAGGAGTAGAAATGGGGGCTTTTTTCCTTTTGCTACCACCAGTCTGGGAGTTCCTGCCTTCTGTCCATTTCTATACCTCTGGTGTCTGCTCCAGGTGATCTGGTTTACCTCTGGAGATGCTGTGGTCCTGCCTTCCTCCAGGCTGGAACCCTCTTCCCCTCGCCCGACATTTCTGCTGGGTGCTAACTGCCTCTCTTTTTGTCTGTTTCCTCACCTCTGCTCTCTCTCGGCTAGCTGACAGTAGGGAAAGTGTCCAGTGGAATAGGGGCCGCGGCTGAAGTGCTGGTCAATCTGTACTTGAATGACCACAGACCTAAGACACAGGCCATCTCTCCAGACCTGGTAAGGAAACGCGCGGTCAGCCTCTCCCTGAAGGTATTTGCCCAGCCTCCCCAGGGCAAATATGGGAGAGGAGTCAAAGGGACCAATAAGGGGGTGCTGAAAGTAGGCCAGAGCCAGCAGAGGCTGGGGAAGCTATATTTCTTCAAAGACTGACTTCGCTCGGGTCCTTGTGGTTCGTTTTCCACGCAAGACATGCTCCCTGCCATCTGCGACTTTCAGGATCTATTCAGTATCTGGCCTTCAGGGCTATTGTACAAGTCCCCATGTTCAGCATTTAGTGTCCAACCTGAGTAGACCGAAGTAAACCTGGGAACTGAGACATGTGTAGCAGGACGAACACGTCTTCCCTCTGACTTCTCTCGCCCTCCTCGCTCTAAGTGGCAAAATGCCATCAGCAACACTGTGCCTTGATTGTTGAGCTCGTTTCCTTTGGGCTCACTGACCTGGAATTGCCCAGCACCAACCTGCTCCAGCCCTTCCCCTCCCCATTGCTAGTGTGGAGGGAACCGTAAGACACAAGCTCCCTTTTTCGGCTCTCTCGAATAGATCTGAAGTCACACCCAGTGACCTCACTTGACCCCTGTCACTGCAGGGGCAAAGACATATAGCACATCTTCTAGTGGTTTCTTTCCCTCTTGCTGCGATGGACTACCCCCACAAGCCTAACTTCAGGGGAAAGAGTTTATTTAACTCACAGTTCAAGGCACAAGTTCATCATGGCAGGAAGTCAAACAGGAACTTGAAGCAGGTGGACACATTGCGTCCACAATCAGCAAGCAGAGAGGGTTAGATGCAAGCTTTCTGCTGTTCTGTCTATGCCATCCAAGTTCCTAGCCAGAGAATGGTACCACTTCACAGTGGGCAAGTCTTTCCACCTTGGTTAGCTAATCAAGGTAATCCACCACAGGCATGCCCAGAGCTCCCAGGTGAGACTAGATTCTGCCAAGCTGACAACTATCACTGATCATCACACAACATCATTGTGGTACCCAGTGACTTTTACCCTCTGGGACGGACCACAAGAAACAACACAAGATAGACATATTCAAGCAAGATGTCCACTCGTTTAGATCAACCTGGCGGAGAGCTCCTGCAGGGGTGGAGGTTGTGGGGAGTGTGACTTCCCGCCCTTGCTCTTGTCTGCAGTGACATAAGCAGCAGCCAGGAGCCCTGAAGATGCTGTGATTTGATTAAGGATTTCTACATCCCTAGGCCTGGCCTTTAAAGTCATATTCAGCCCTAACACATTGCTCTTTTCTCCTGGCCCTAGGAATCCGTGCGAAAGGCATTTCCCCTGAGCCTGGGCGGCAGCGACACCTGCTACTTCTGTAAGAAGCGCGTGTTTGTGATGGAGCGGCTGAGTGCTGAGGGTCACTTTTTCCACCGTGAGTGCTTCCGATGCAGCGTCTGCACCACTACCTTGCGCCTGGCTGCCTATGCCTTTGACTGCGATGAAGGTAACCCTGGGGACCGAGACGACAATGGCCTCTGTCTTAGTAGTGACTTTGCTCTGGGAGGCTGTAGGACTTACCAACAGGAGTATGGTGTCATCAGGAACACTGCTTAGGGAAACTGGAAGACCCTACACCAGAAAGAAAGCCACCAGGCACAGTGACACCTAATGTCTGCTGAGGGCCCTCACTGTCCCACTCAGCTCCATTGCTATCCATGGTGCCTGTGAGGCCAAGATAACCAAACCTAATGAACTGTGTGACATGCTCAGAATTATACCTGGCATGAAATAAGAGCTTAATGAATGATGGCGTGCTAATAAAGTATGTGGAGCCAGGGAGGTTACTCAGGAAGCTAAGTGCTATCTTGCATCCACGAGGACTTGTATCCAGTTCCTGAACCCTTGTTTTTTTTTTAACTTATTTAATATTTATGTATACAGGGTTCTTACTGCATGTATGCCTTCAGGCCAGAAGAGGGCAGCAGATCTCATTACTGATGGTTGTGAGCCACCATGTGGTTGCTGGGAATTGAACTCAAGACCTGTGGAAAAGCAGTCTGTACTCTTAACCTCTGAGCCATCTCACCAGCCCCCATGTTTTGTCTTGTTTAAATGGGACCAGATGTGGTAGTTCATACCTATAACCTCAGCCCTGGAGAGGCAAAGTCAGGTTGGTCTCTGGAGTTTGAGGTCAACCTGGTCTACACAGTGAGCTTCAAGCCAGCCTGTGGTATATAGTGAGGTTCTGTCTCAAAATGAAATATAAAAGAAAGAGAGAGAGAAGCAGTGTGTGCTGGGGCATGTTCATAGCCCTGGCACTGGAGAGGCAACGCAGGAGCATCCTCAGGGCTCTCTGGCTGGCCAGCCTAGGCTGGTTGGTACGTTCCAGATCAGTGAGAGGCCCCTTCTCAAAACAAAAGCAGAAAGCCAAGGTAACAGTGCCTGAATAGCTAACTGAGGCTGCACTCTGACCCCCCCACACACACATACCTGTATAAACACACACCAAGTATGAATTCTAAAACTGGCCTCAAAATTTGCACCGCTTTGGGTAAGTGACCTACCAGAGCTCATCAGCAAAGAATTATGTTCACTATACAAAGAGATCCCTTTCAGTTCGTCAGCCTTTGATATTATACTGTCATACAGACTGTGGGGCAGTGTGACATAGTGCTTACGACTATGCGCCTTAAAGCTCTCCTACCCAGAGTGGGTCCGGGCAGTAGTACCTGCTCCCTGCATAGCCCTGGAGCTGCTACCTGGATTCCTGCTCAGTTTCATCATCTGCAAAGGAGGATAATGGTAGGACCTGCGTGGATGCTGCCCACCAATGATCCCAGCACTCTGGGGGCGGAGACAGTAAGATTCTGAGCTCCATACCAGCCTGGGCTGCGTACAGGGACTCAGCCTCAGATGTGGAATGATAAGTTGATGAGTTACGTTATATGTGAAATGGTTTCCCCGTTATCATCATCACTATTATCACCACCATTTTTGTTACTGTCACGGAAGTAGGCAGCAGTGCCCATCCTAGAAGGTACCCAGTGGTCTTGGGCGGCCGCTGTTTTACCCAGCACGTAGCCTGCCTGAGTCTTTTCTCTCATCACTGGCCAGCTGTACTGACCCTCAAGATCCCAGAAAGGACTGGGGAGTTGATACTCAGAGCTACCTATTTTTCTCCCTGCCTTGTGAAGAAATCTAACTTCTGTTTGGGTAGCTGGTGCCATGTTAGGTGGAGCGTACCAGCTCCTGCTCGTGTCTGAGCTGGGCTGATTTCCATGGCTGTTGTGTTCTGACTGGCCAGGGACGAGCAGTTATTCCCGTGATTCTGTCAACAGAGAAAAACTGTATGTACTTGTATCTCTTGTCACAGGCAAATTTTACTGCAAGCCCCATTTCATTCATTGTAAAACCAACAGCAAACAACGGAAGAGACGGGCAGAGCTGAAGCAGCCAAGAGAGGTACGTCGTTCTCCTCAGTGTTGGGAGAGCAGGGGCGATCTCTCCCCCTTGTGGAGGTCTCTAAAAGCAACCTCAAAGTTAGAAGGACTTCTCTAGCCCCGAAAGGGAGAGAGACTGCCCCTAAACACTTACGAATCCCCTTCTAGAATGTTTGTTTGCCTTAGTCTGCTCAGCAGCCTCTGGGATTGGCTCTGTTTCAGATGCCAGCTCCCTGATAGGTGATAGCTTCCTCTGAGAAGTTAAAAAATGCTTGTACACGTGTCGAGACTGAGCTGTATGCTGAACTAGGCAAAAGCCATGTGGTCCCGCTATGCCCAGGAGGAAGGCCAGGTTTCCAGGTCCCTTCCTAGGTATGGTTTGTAGTAGTGCCCCCTTCTGGCAGCTCTTGGGATGACTCACCATGACTCAAGCTTTCCTAGTGATGCCTGCTGTCACAGGCTTGCTGCAGGAAAATGCGAGAGTAGACAGAAGACACTAGCATCACCGACCACTTACTGGGACCGGCTGTCACTTGCTCCAGTTGACACTGTGGCAGTTGTTCAATGCGACTGACATTTGGAAAAGCTGCACTGTGCTCTGTCGCCTCTCCTCCCGGATGGGCCCTCTCCGAGTAGACCCCATCGCTAGAGCTTGTTGGGCTTCTTTGCTGGCAGCATCAAGAGCAGTTTTCTGTGATATTGGAAAATCTTTTAAAAATTTTTCCTCATTTTATTTTCTGTGTATGGGTGGTTTTTTTCCTACATGTATGTCTGTGTACCACATTCGTGCCCTGTGCCCATGGAGGCCAGAAGAGGGTGTCAGATCCCCCAGGGACTGGAGTTACAGATGGTTGTGAGCCACCATGTGGGTGTTGGGAATCAAACCCATGTCTTCTGGAAGAGCAGCCAATGCTGCTGACCGTGGAGTCATCTCTCCAGCTCCTATATAATCTCAGCACTTGGGTGACTGAAGCCGGAGGGCTGGAATTTGAGTTCAGTCCAGTCTACATTTGAAGTTCAAGGCCTCTCTGAGCAACCTAGTCACACTTTAACTCAACAAAAGGGAGGGGAGAAAGTGGTGAAGGGAACATGGGAGGCTGACAGTCCAGGAGTAAAACTTTTTTTGGTTTTGGTTTTGGATTGAGATAGGGTGGCCTCACAGCCACAGAAATCCCCCTGCCTCTGCCTCCTGAATGCTGTGATTAAAGGCATGTGCCACCACACCTTGCTCAGGAGTATAATTTCTAATACTATTAAAAGATTATATTTGATGCAATAATAATAATCTGCTTCAGTAGCTCCATCCTGTTGGACCTTTACACTATTTAACAATTTTATCTTGTACAGATTTTTACAATGAATATATTTGTATACAAATCTTAATCCCTAATTCTAATAATTCATGTACTATATAACAATACAAGTAGGTATGCAGGTCAAAGGGCATGCATATTTGGAAAGCTAGTGCATGGTATGGTAAATTTGCCCCCTTTAAAACAAGTTGTGGCCACTTTCAGTACCAATGTGGGGGCCACCCCAGTTAGTTCCCCTGGCTCAGCCTGCTGTGATGGAGGCAGCCTCTGACACTCTTGGACTAAGTGCTCTTGCTTTGCTGTTTTTCTCAGGAGGAAGGGACATGGCAGGAGCAGGAAGCCCCTCGGAGGGATACTCCCGCGGAGAGCTCTTGCGCAGTGGCGGCCATCAGCACGCCAGAAGGCAGCCCTCCAGGTATCTCCACCTCCTTCTTTAGGAAGGCACTGAGCTGGCCTTTCAGGCTGACAAGAGGCCTTCTCGACCTGCCCCGGAGCCTGCTTAGGTGGATGCAGGGACTCCTGAATGCTGCTGGCCACCATGTCAGGGACAATTCTCACAACTACTGCTTCACGTTTGAGCTCCTGAGCCTGGGGTTGCTGCTCCTCTGGGCCTTCTCCGAGGTCCTGGCCACCATGTACAGGGAGTCTGAGGAGTCCCTGGAGAATATCCGCAGCTGGTTGCTCAGGTTCATCCCGGTGAAGCTGCAGTGAGGCACATACTGCCCCACAGTGCCCTAACATTTCCAAGTGGAGACTGTAATATTTGTAGTTTGCTCTGGCTCTGGCCAGCGTCCATAACCAATTAGCTCCAAGCCAAAGAGTCCCACATCGGCCACCTCCACCTGGCTTTGACAAGGTTGAGCATCTATTCATGGTGCTAGGACCAGGGACAACATGAAGGATTTTTTTTTTTTTTTTAGAAAACAGCTTTGTATTGTTTTGTCTTTTCATACCAAAGCGAGCCATTTTTCCAGGTTTACATTTCAATTTTTAACTTTTCATAAGCCAAAAAAGAAAGCATTATTTTTCTACAAGTATTAATACTTCTAACTGTTTAATTTTTATCACCAGTTTTACAAGACTCTCGAACTTGGCAATGAGTTGAGATTTGTTGCTGCCAGCAACGTTAATGAGTTGAGACTTTAGAGTCACAAAATAGAGTCATCCCTAGACCAGCGCCTTTTGATTTTTGCATACAGATGCCACCTGTTCACAGTGGATGCTGCGTTTGTTTGTTTGTTTGTTTGTTTTCAAAAATGCATATATGTAAAATCAGTAAGGTTAAGAGAAATAAGTAGGAGGTGTAGAGCAAACCAAAATTAACCAAAGCACACAGCAGTGTGTCAATGGTATCTGTCCTCAGGGTCAGGGAGAGGTATTTTACTTCTATCTTTTGAAGTCAAACAGTAGCTTAAAGGCTCCCTTATGCCCACCAAGTCACAGCCAATAGCATAGAACCACAGGGCTACTGCGCTGCAAACTTACATGTTCCTCCCCACTCATGGGTACTGCAGCGAAGCCCACCGGCACTTGGCCCCGAATAGCTCACAGGCTGATGTGATGCTGAGGACAAACTTTTTCAAATGGTGTCATTTTCACCTCTATCAAGTCCTCAGCCCAGGCTTCAGGCTGAGCCAAAGCCACTCAGGTCCGTTATGGTCAGGCTGTCTCCATCTGGTGTCCTTTGAACTGAGGGTACTTGCTGGCCCTGATCAGAGAGCCTTGCTGGTGGCATCCTGACTGCTCAGGCACATGGCTGCCTTGCGTATTTCACCCATACAGTCAGAGATCCTTCTCCTAGTGCTCCAGAAAAGAGTGTCTGGTCTTTGGGTGGCTTTGAACCCATAAATGTTTTCTACACTGGGTGTCTGGAAAAGCCTAAAGCTGTCCCCACCCAACTCTGTGATGCTCAGCTTCTGTAGCAGATTGAGCAACTGGAGGGTCGATAAGGGCCTCCTAGGTTCTCAGGGTCTCTACCGTCACTGGGGACAGCTGTGGAGAGCTGCGACCACCAGCACTCCCTCCAGGATTAAGAAGGACTTGTTAAAGACAAAGCGTCTTGAAAGCTTTGACATAAGGTTCTGTAAGGTGGAGAAAGAGGGGTGCATTTCCGGAGACTCTGTCCTGAAGTCCTGGGAAAGACAGGGTATGGCTGTGATCGAGTCTGTGGGAACCAGCACCTCTGACCTTGTTGGAACTATTGCCAGTGTGATGACGTACATTGTATTTGCCCTGCTTCTAGCTGGGGATTTAATGGTCAAGCATGATGAGAGAAACCCTTGGGTCCTATTATGTTTCATTATGCCACATGAACTCTTGAGGTCATATTATAGTGATTTTCTCCAGCTCAGGGTGGGCTGAGATGCTCTGTGGAATGCTCTGGGAAGCCAGAGTGAACTCTCTAAAAAAAAAAAAATGTCATTTATAGCCATAAGGAGGCTGGTTTGAATTACTCTGGTAGACAGGGTGTGTCTGTCTACCAGACTTCTGCTTGTGTTGAGACCTTGAACCTTCCTGGTGGGCAGCAGCAGGGGCGGGTCCTGGGAGACAGATACTCCAGAAATTCTGAATTTGTCTCGAGGTTGAGTCTGAAGCCCCAGAGTACAATGGAGACAGAGGGCCTGGGAGGCGGGGGCGAAGGTTCCTGGGAACGTTTGGGGACAGGAGTGGGGATCTGTGAATATGCAGACACTGTGTGCCCACTCTTGGAAACGGATGGCTGGGCGCCACCAGGAAGGTCTGTCTCACCTCATCTGGGGGGTGGGGGGACAGTGGTTGCCCTGTTTCCACCTCCAGTGCCTTTTCCTCTTGTGATTTGGGATTGTCTTACTCCCCTCGCTAAGTCCTCCTTTCTGTCTTTCTCTTTCCAACCTCACACTGTGGCCGCCAGTGCGTTTCAGCCTTCCAGTCCTACACCCTCTTCTTGGCTGACGCTCCTGCTCTAAGGTGACTCCTTTTCTTGGCAATTTTCCGAAAGAGGTACTAACCCCTACCCCGCTTTCCTTGCCCATCCTCTGCGCCCTCTGCGTCGGTGGTACTGGTAGCACTAACTGTGTCTTGCATACTAACGGACTCTCTAAGGCATGAGTGGTTAACAGCATGGGGTGGGGGTCAGCTTGGAAGCCGTGTTCTGCCTCCCCTTCTTTGGAGCCCAGCCAGCAGCCTGGGTCCACGACAAGTGCATGCCCCCCGCGCCTCCCCCACTCCCGCCACCACCCTGGACTGGCCTCTATGCATGTGCTTTCTCCATTGCACCTTCAAAGCCTCTTATCTTCTTGGGAGGGTTCGCCATGATTGTGCGACAATACCGTGTAAGGAAGGCTCTGTGGCTTAGAAAACATTTCTGCTTAGTGGCCTTCTAAAAAGAACAGGTGTAGGGATATCTTCTTCTGTCACTTCTAATACAAAGATTCCCAAAGCCTTCCATTGGAACCATAAGTAACTCAGTGTGGCGAAGTTTTAAAAGTATACTGGCTCCCAGACTCTGTGTGGCTAGCTTGCCCCACGTTCTGTGCTATGCGTATAATGATGTTAGCAGCCCCTTCCTGTTTCAGCAGTTAGTCCTAGGGCCTTGTATGCCTTCCATCTGTCCCTGGGCTCCTAAGTCCCACTGGTTCATAAGCCTTAATCAGAACAGTCACAGTCACAGGAGAAGGGCTGGCTTTCAGAAAGAGCTCAGGCCAGCCACTGTCAATGTCAACCTATCTAAAGCACATAGTCCCTCTGTTCATTTACCTGGAGCAGCGGGATGGTCATGTGCTACCACAAAAAGCTACTCTACTACGGAGAGCAGAGAGCGGGAGTTGAGTCTACCCCACATCCTCAGGCCTGAGTCAGAGTGCATCCCGCCTGTAGCTGGAGCTACCCTGCCCTTCAGCTTCTGTCGGCCCTGCATGCTGCACTTGCTTGCTGCATTGGCGCAGTGCCCAGCCAGTACAAAGCCCTCTCCTCTCCTCTCTTCTTCTCTTCCAGCATTCCCCTCTCTAAAATGTCAACCAAAGAGAGCCCCCCTTGCTCTCGGCCTCCCTAGCTAGCCTCCTCCCCCTCTCATGGCAAGGCATGTCTGTGACCCTAGAGAATTCATTTACAGTGCCATGTGGAACCCTGTATTTTACACAGCAAGACGATGTTTAGGTTTATTTATGATATTTTATGCTGTAAATGAAAATAAATATGGTTCTTTATAAAGCTCATCGTTTCCTCTCTTCTTTGCCATGGAAGCTTCTAAACCTCCAACACAGGCACCGGTTTAGGGGAGCCATCTCTCCTAAACTGCTGGCGGGGCTTGCACTTGTGGTGACCCGGGACTCTGTGGGGCTGTGCCAGGGCAATCTGAAATATTACCCAAGGTAATATTTGGAAACATGTCATAATACTCTGGTGTCAGGCTTTGGGGTCTCTTCCTTAAAATGTGTGGTACTTTGGTGTTCTAGATGCTGGGCAGAGGAGGACAGGGCCAGGGTGACCTCAACTCTTAGGATCAGGCTGTGTTGGCAGCTGTCTGAACTGAACCAGTTTCCCTGGCACCTGCGGGTCATGGCTGTGTAGGAGGGCTTTACCAAAAGCCCTACCTATTTTGGTTCTCATAGAGGAAAAAAATTAGTTTTTCATGGTTTGCACTGATCTACCCAAGTGATGGGCGAAAGGTAAGGAGGAAAGAGTGGGCATCGGTCTCTGGAAGGCAGTGAACCAGCAGATATGCCCTCGGGTTGCCCTGCACTGTGAGGTTCTGCCCACCTGGCCACTCTGAGCACAGTGCCCAGCAGGCTCTGCCCAGCTTCACCCTGTAGAGGAAGACTTGGAGTCTCCCTTGGCTATCCGGGATGGTGACAGATCTCCCCAGGGAGGAACTTCTACCATTGCCAGACTGGATGTGGTTGGGCTTCTGATACTGGCATAAAAGTCCTCTGGGACTATGAGGGCCCTGACATCTCCCAGAGAGCACTTCTGGGATTGCACTCTCTGACTCAGTTGCTGGTGCTTGTATCTGCCTTCAGAGCCACCTCTGGTTGTGACTTGGGGCCCCTGTCTCCTCTTCTGATCAAGGGAGGCTACTAGGGACTAGAGATCAGGTAGAAGAATGGGCAAATAATGTATTCCTTTATCTATGTAACAGTTATTATTGCCTGAGGCATTATTCTAGGTCCAAGAGACATAGCAGCAGGCTCCAAAAAGACCTGACATTTAAGAAGTGTGTGCCTTAGATTGATGTTCGGATTCTTATCATCTTGTCTATTCTCCTGCTCCTTCATCTCTTTACCTCACTCCACTAAGCACCTACTATGTGCTAAGGAGCACAGCTAATCTTGCCAGTCTCACTAGGTCTTGAAGGCTCTTGGTAAGTCTCTGGTAGAGTCCTCTAGTAACTAAGCTTAATCAACTGTTTGAGTTGACTTTCTCATACCTGCTTGGAGAGTGTCTTGGTTTGATTTGGTTTGATTATTATTTATAACCCTACATAATTAGATTTGGTAGAATATTCTCTAATCCCAAAACACTGAAGACTTAACATTTTGTGGTGGGGAGAGCAAATCCAAAAAGATCAAAAGACTTTGTATAGGTAGGCAAGCCCTCTACCATTGAGCTACCACCCCAAGACTTAACATTTTTAAAGCAGTCTAATAGAACTCAATATTAAGTAGAGGAGCTGGAGAGATGGCTCAGTGACTAAGAGCACTGGCTGCTCTTCCAAAGGTCCTGAGTTCAATTCCCAACTACCATATGGTAATTCATAACTAAAATAATGGCATCTGATGCCCTATTCTGGCCTGCAGGCATTACATCAGATAAAGCACTCAAATGCATAAAAAATAAACCTTAAAAAACATATTAAGTAGAAGCTCCAAACACAGTCAGGCAAGGTTATTGCAATTAGGCCTGCAATGCCTGCACTAGGGAAGCGGAGACAGGAGGCTCAGTAGTTCGAGATCACCCTTGGCTACATAGCAAGCTCAAGAAAAACATTGGCTACATAGACCCTGTCTCAAGAAAATACACCCCACAAAAGAAGTTCCTAATGGGGAAAATTTGTGTTATATATGTTTTAAATACAATTAAATATTTGTTAGATCATGAAGGGATGAGTCTGAGTTTTAGAACTGCTAACAAAACAAATTCATGTGAGGAAAACATGAAACAAATTTGACCATTTACATTTTAAGTATGTTTAAATTATGTGTATGTGTCAGAGCATGGGTTTGTACACGTAAGTACAGTGCCCTTGGGCGTCAGAGAGGGTATTGGGTCCCCTGGATTTGGAACTAAAGGTGGTTGTGAGATGTCATATGTGTGTACTGGGAGCCAGACTCAGGTCCCCTGGAAGAGAAATGGTGCTGCTAACCACTGAGCCATCTCTCCAGTCCCAGCTATCTACATTTTAAAACAAGCATGAAAGCCGGGCATGGTGGCACATGCCTTTATTCCCAGCACTCAGGCGGAAGAGGCAGGCAGATGTCTGAGTCTAGGCCAGTCTAGTCTGGTCCACATAGTGAGTTCCAGGACATCCAGGGATGTGGTAGAGACCCTATTTCAAAAACACCAAAAATAAATAAATAAACAGTTCATGTAATTGTAAAAATTGAAGCATAACTATGCAGTCAGATCGGAGGAAAAAAATCTGACTTGAGTATAATAACACGGAAGTTCATTGCCGTGCTATTCAAAGAGCTCCCTTAGAGCAGGTGCTCTCGGGCCCCTCCCACGGTGACACTGACGAAGTTAGTCTTTGCTGAGCAATGACCCAAGGATAAGTGAGTTAAGGCTGAGAACAAATAGTTCCCACTTACACAGATTCAAGAAGTGAACACTGAAAAAGAAAAAGGAAGCAACTGGGGAAACGACCCTTCTTGGCTTTCAAAGGATGTAAGGAATCGTGTTATCCCGCCTCCTTGGCAAAGGAGACAGGGAAGTAGTGATGGTAAGGACTTAGGTGTGTTTAGGATCAACAGCAAGAACAGTCTCTTTCCTGAAAGGCAATATAGCAATGGAGATTAAGTCTTTAAAAAGGCCCTGACCTTTGGCCCAATAGGAAAAAATCTCCACGTACCTCGAGCAGTAAGAGTGGGTGTAGTCTCCAGAGTAGGTGGGCTGTCCTTCATTCGTGTGGACTGTTCTTTTTATGATTTAACACCCCACCACCACGACCCCAAAAAAATCTTTAAGTCAACGTCTGCCTCCTTCACTGCCCTTGGGTCTCTGCTTTCTGCTCAGTACTGTCTCTGGGCCCAGCTCTGCAAGTCCAGCCCCTCATTAGTCTTGTCCCCTTGTAGCACCATGAAGTCCGTGCAGACGTAGAAGATCCTAGGAAAGGTCATCGGTCCTAGGCAGGCAAGTTACAGTGGTATCCTCCATTGTGAGGGAGTAGAGAGCACTGGGGCCCAAGTAGGTGTTGGGGCCCTGTGTGGTAAGGGCCTGGACTTGGCTGAAATCCCAGCTTTGACCCCTGAAACTTTAATTTCGCTGTGTCCAGGGGTGAGCCCCTCCTGTGTACTGAGAGCTAACGGAGCCTCTGGCTTT
Organism: Microtus pennsylvanicus; assembly: GCF_037038515.1. NCBI lineage: Eukaryota > Metazoa > Chordata > Mammalia > Rodentia > Cricetidae > Microtus > Microtus pennsylvanicus. Next base: position 53,301,135 of record NC_134583.1, read on the forward strand.
GAGTTTTGGGAAGGTGGAACCAAAAAGCTAACCTAGGCCAGTGCCTGGGCCTCTGTTCTCGGGGCGTTCTGCTGAGCTCTGGCGGGCACCTCTCTGAAGGGACTGCTTTTGGAAAGGCTTCCTTCTGAGGCTCTGAGTCCCCTACAAGGTAGGTGGACATTGGACAGAGGCGCCATGGCATGCAGGAGGCACCATCTTTCCTCTCTCATGCTCTCATCCCCAGCCTCGTGAAGGCAGCAACCGGCAACTTCCCCTCACACTCGGGTCTCAGCTCCAGAGGCCCACTCCTGCCTTCTGTCCAAAGGCTTTGTGTGGGGAGCGCCAGAGCCTTGGCTAAGAGGCTAAGCCCTGGCCTTGTTACTGCCACTCCCCCACATCTACCTGGGCATCCATTAGGCAACTCCAGCTTCCGTCCATCTCCAGCACTAATGTTTTTCACAAAACCGTCTCCACTGTTAACTCTCCCCCTTAAAGCAAAGAGCAGTTCCTCCTTGTTCATCTCAAAAGCCCTGGAGCTGTGCTTGAGTCTGCTTTATCCTGGACCCATATGTTGCCCATCGAGAATCCACCCTGAGGACTGGAAGGGTATATTTCGGCTGGGAACTTCTTGCTGGTGCCCAGCCACAGTTCATGACAGAGCCCTAAAGGAGCAGAATTCAGATATTGCGCATCCTGCCTTTCCCAAACAATGCCTCCACTTTGTTCCTTCCTTGCCTTCCGAGGGCTGTCATCATCATGTTTATCTTGTGACAAAGCAGATTGAGTGCCCCTCCCCCAACCCCAAAGGGGTGCACCTGAACTGACAGCCCCTTGCTATGGTAACTTGACACCAAGGTTCTGTTTAGTAGTGTGTCCCAAGTCTACTAGGCTACACACATCCTCTCTCCTACCCTCACTGTCTCTAAAACAGGGATCGGGGTGACATTTGGAGACAAGAGGCAGAGTAGGGAATGGTCCATTCTTATACTCTGGCCTCTGGGAGGGCCAGAGACACTGATTGCTGTCTTAAATCCACTGAGCCGTGTGTGGCTACAGCAAAAGACCCACATGGATAGAGCGACCAACCTCTCAACTGTGTGGGAGCCCAGAAGGGCTGTCAGGTCTGTCGCATCAACCTACATCAGGCCTAGAAGGTGTAGACCTCTCTGGACCTATGGCAAAGCCAACCACACGCTCTGTCCCAAGCATGCTAGGAGGAGACTTGTTACCTAGCACTAGCCCGAGAAGGGGGATAATAACACGGCTCCAAGGCTGCCTCCCTTCCTCCCTTCCTAGATTGCTGCAGGAGGTGGCAAACTACCCTCCAAAAATTTCAGGTCCTCCCCTTCCCATCTTGCTACCAGAGTTATTAGGGACAGAACCCAGATCCTCGGAGTACTAAGGAAGCAGGCTCAGCCGGTTGTCCTCAATAGGCCAATTAAACAGACGAGTAACAGAGAAATGGGACTACATTAGGAAGAAAAACAGACATCTAGTGAACCACACCACGACCTACCTCACCCCCTCCACCCTCCTCACTTCTCTACCCCCCCCCCACCTCCATCCCCACCCTGCTTCGTGCTCTGGGAGCTGGTATCTGTTCTCAGGAGCCATGTGGGGCTGGCATTTCCCTAGTATCTGGCTCAAGATTTAGGGTCAGGATGAAGGGTCAGAAATGGGAATGGGTAAACTGCACTGAGGCCCAGAGGATCAGGCTGGGCCTGGTTCCCTTCCTCTCTAGGCAGAGGTGTGGCTTCCATCTGGGAGGGTATAGCTTCTTCTCCTGTGCATTTAGCTGAAAGTGTCTGTTTGCTTAGGATTTAGCTGAGGCCAGGCAGAGCCCTCTAAGTAACACTCTCTACCCTGGTTTCATTCAGCAGAGGTAGAGCTGTGTGTTCACACCCTACACACACACACACACACACACACGTGCACACACACTGGGTCTCTGACTCCTGGGGAGACCACAGCAAAGCAGGCTGAGCAGTCTTCAGAGTGGAGGGCAGACCCAGACACCCATGGATTCATCTCTGAACACCCCATGATACTCTACTTCCACTAGAAACAGTGACGAATCACTCTCAGAAGCCCCTGGGCTAGCAGCAATGGATTTGAGCACACGTCCTGCTGAGGACCTTGACACTGTCAGGGACAAATCTTCCTCCCAAAGCAATTATAACACCCCTGGGAATGTGTGGAAGGAAGGGGTGCTGCTCAAGCTCTCTGTCATCCGCTGGATGCCTCGTCGCCCCATCACTGATCACAGCCCACCTTTCAGGAGGCTGGGGAGGCCACTCTGGGCACAGCATCATAGGCATCCGCCTGTCTGTGCTGCCTGTGTGCTCGGCATCCCTGCTCTGCTCTGTGCTGTGCTACAGAGGAGCAACCCTGCAAACTCTTCTCCAGGGGGCCTTGAACTAGCTTCCTGTTAGGTTTGCGACCAGCATGCACTGGTGGAAGGATGGGATGGGATCGAGAGGAGCCAGGGTATTACTCCTGAGACCCCCCTCCCTTAATATCACAGTAGTGAGCTTGGCTTCTGGGATCTGGTAAGGCGGGCCTTTCGCTTTAGCCAGCACCACCAAGTCCCCTTGCCTGCCATGACCTCCCTCTGATGAGCCCTGGCTGGGCTTCTGTATCCTCAGTTGTATCCTAATGTTCCCTGCACACATTTCATCTTCAGCTTTTGCCCATGGGGGCAGGGGTGGAAAGATGAATTTCTTCAAGCCCCAGACCAGAAGAAACTCTAGTAGTTAGGACCCTGAACAAAGTTCTCGATCTCAGCGGTGTGTGTGGTCTCTTCTGCTTCCTATTCATGAATCTAAGGGGTGCTGGGTGATTCTACAGGCTGGGTGTGTAAGGATGGGCTCCAAGTCTGTCCCTCCACCTAACCTCAACCAAGAATCCAGGCTCACAGGGAAACAACCATCAGAAACAAACTTTTTCAACAAGAACATGGGTGACAATTCAACCCAGCAAGGCCACTCACAGCCCTGGCTGACACGGGTCACCAGTATCTACTGGTCTATGACAGAAGGGTGTCGCATTGCTGGGGCAGGGGTGTGTGTGCTCTGCTAAGCTTGGAAGGACCACAACGTCAAGGACAGGGTGTGACTCTGTTCAACCAAACAAATAGTTCTGTCATGTTCTCAAATTACAGAAGGGCAACACATGACCATCTGTGGGTGTCTTAACCTGTGTTTCCATTAGCTCAGAAAGAAAATGGGGTCACAAAATGCTTTGCTTGAAGGATTATATGAGTGTTATAGACTTAGTACAAGTCAGTGCTCAAACTCTCCCTGGCATATATTAGGGGCCCGATGAACGTAAGCTGCCACTGCTCTTATTATAACCATCACTACAAACACCAGCAAAACCAACACCATCATCATAACCATCACCACAACCACCACCCAAACCAGAACTACCATTACCACCACAACTACCATCATTACCACCAAACCCACGGCCACTTTCTCACCACCATCACCACAACCATCACTACCATCATCATTAGCAAAGCGGCCGGTAATAGTCCCCAGATACCTCCCTTCCCAGTTGCGCTGGCATTAAAATATAGGCACGTGTGCATGCAAGCAAGTTTGCACATACGTCGGGGGTTAGACTGATAGCCCACTGGTTGGGTCTACGTGTGTTCACATTTTATTGGACCCTATCATATTTTAAAACTTCAGGAATTTCACAGAAAGCTTAAGTTTCTTGAATTGTCTTTGCAGGTGGGAAGTGGAGCTAAGCAGATGCCTCTTCCAGGGAGTGCAGAGTGAGAAGAGGCTTGGGTGGACTCGTGAAGAATAGAACATTTAAAGGCAGAGATGGAGAGAGAGGGAAAGAAAGTCTCTCAGAGTAAAGAAGGGTTGGACGCAAGGGCCAGAGGAGAACCTCAAGGGGAAAAAAAATTCTGTGAACTGGACTCAGCAGCAAGCAGGCTCCGGGGAATTTTCTAGAAGTAAGAGGGTAGAGAGGTAAAGGTCTCATCAGAATTGTAGGGGATTGGTAAAGGGACAGAGAAAGCTTGCCCAGCTCTTCCAAGATTGGTCCAAAAAGAGAGGGTAATGAATAGCCTGGAGGTGGAGCCTCCTGTAGTTTAAGCACAGATGGAACCAATCCAGCTGAAGTCAAGAACACAAGAAAGAGAGAAGACAGTGAGCCATATGGGGGCTGAGAAGTGAGAGGGCAGCAAGTCCAGCTGAGGTCTAATTCTAGAAGGAACACAGGCAGCTGCTTCCCTATGACAGGAGACGGCTCGCCACCTAGCTAGTGGCCAGGCTGGAGCTGGGCTCAGACATTCATCACACTCAACAGGCATCCCAGGAGCAGCTGCTTCACACGGCAGAGTCTAACAACAGATGACAAAGTACTGCCTACATCCTAGTCCTGGAAAGAGTGAACAAACCAAAGAGGGAATTCCACTCTTATTGGAAGACAAGACTCACTAGTACAATGAAGGGGAACAGTGTGTGGCCTCCTTCAGCGGGGCACTTCAACCCTGAGAAAATGACATTTGACCGAAGCTTGCAGGGACAGCACTGAATGGTAGATTCGAGGGCAACACAAGGGACCTGAGATGGTGCCTGCCCCTGAGGGGGACAGCACAGTGGTGACACAGCAGGGGAGGAGCAAGTCAAGGGACAGTGTGAAGAGAAAAAGTTGGGGCTGGAGAGATGGCTCAGAGTTTAAGAGCACCGGCTGCTCTTCAGGAGGTTCTGAGTTCAATTCCCAGTAACCACACGGTGGCTCACAACCATCTGTAATGAGATCTGGTGCCCTCTTCTGGCCTGCAGTCATACATGGAGTCTGAACACTGTGTACATAATAAATAAATCTTTTAAAAAAGAGAGAGAGAGAAAGTCACAGAGACCACAGAGCTGGATTAGATGGGACTCTTCATCTTTACCTAGATGAAATGAGGACCCTCACGGTTAATTCTGGTTGCTGTTGAAATCCAGGGGTGGGGCTTGGAAGGAAAAAATTGGGGATCCACGGAGAGTTGTGGGGTTTTTGTTTGTTTATTTGTTTATCATCTGAACAAGAGGTGATGGGGCTGTGGCAGGGAAGAGACTGCATTCCTGGCACATTTGAGAGAAGAGCCATCCTCACTTGTAGAGGGCTTTGTGAAGGATGAAGGTAATATCAAGTATGTCATTATGATGCCAATGTTAGCTTCAGGAGGTTCTAGTTGCCACACTGAACTGGGCTTGGTGGTGGGTGGAGCAGGTGTTAGGGAAAGTGAAGATGAAGGGTTCACTTTGGACTTGTGGCGTGTGTTGTGTCTGTTAAACACCTACGTGTCAATTAAGAACAGGAGACACTAGACGCAGGGGAAGCGTCTAGGCTTTGGGTGCAGACCTGGGACTCCTCACTGTCCAGGGTCATTGGGAATCGTGGAAGCAGGTGAGACTAAAAGCTGAGTACAAAAGAAGAAGCAGCTAGGAAGAGCCGTTTAGAGCTGAGAGCAGCCTTTGCGGAAGAGCGTGACAGGCTAGGTCACGAGGTCGATAGGATGAGAACTGAGGGGCTGTGGAGATGACTCAGGGGTCAAAATGTTTGCCATCCAATCATGAGCACATGAGTTCAGATCCCCAGAAATGCCAGGTAGGAGTGCGGCCCCTCTGTAATTACAGCCTCAGAAGATGGGGAAGAAGATTTCCAGAGTTAGCAAAACTCACCATATCTCTGAGCTCTGGGTTTGACTGTGACATCCTGTCTAAATGAGCAAGGTGGGAGAGCAATCAAGGATGATTCTAGATAGCAACCTGTGGCCTGCATATGCACAGGTACACACATACACATGCACCCTCACATGTGCTTCCATACACACGGAAAGCTATGCGCACATACATGTGTATACACCACACACACACACACGAAAATACAGAAACATTCTTTGATGGGATTTGCCTTATTTTTTGAGGCAGAGTCTCATTGTGTAGCTCTGGCTGGTCTGGAGCTCATTGGGTAGACCAGGCTAGCCTTAAACTCACAGAGATCCTCCTGACTCTGCCTCTCAGGTGCTGGGGTTAAAGGGGTATACCACCATGTCTGGTGAAAACAATTTTTAAAGATGAGATCTAAGATGTCACCCCTGAGTTTAACAGTACGCTGACAGAAAGTTTGAACGAAGCAGTCCAGAGGACAGTGAGCCTGTCATGGGCCCTGAGAACATCTCAGCACCTCCCTCCAGGTTAAATGGGGTGGTATGTGTATTCGTGCCTTACACACATCCGCTGGGCTGAGAGGTGGCCCTTGGCCATGATGCAGAGGATGGGATGGTCTGTCCCTGAATATCTGAGTGGCCCAGAGGCCCCCTTTCCAGCATCCTATCCAGACGCCTGGAGGAGCCATTTGTTCCGCTGTCTCTATAGGCCCTGTTCTCTCAGCAGATGAGCCCACCTCCCCCAAGAAGCCAAAGAGTGTCCCTGAGCCCACACCCAGAGACACGGACGCTGAAGTCACCTCTTCCCAACCCTCCGAATGGACTTCAGTGAGGATTGGTCCAGGAGAGGATGCAGTCGGACAAGATGTGCTGGCTGTGCGGGTCCTGGTCACCAGTGAGGACAGCAGGTATGCCCAGATTGCTGAAGGATGGAGGCAGAGACAAGGGGATGGTGGGGTAGGCTGCACCTGAAGTCTGTTTTCCTTTCCACTGGGAACTCCCAGCAAAAGGGACTCTCTGGGCCTGTTTCCTAACCTGCAAACAGGGACAGCTATAGTGGCTTGCTTCTGAAGGAGGCATAAGACTCAAAGAATTGACACGTGCCAAATATTGCTTGGTGCCTAGTAAATCCTATGAGGCTGTGTGGCCATTATCTTCTTAGAGAAGGCAAGGCCCTGGCTCTCCTGTTTCCCCCCAGGATCCATGTCACGCAGCTAAGGGCTACAAATGAGTGACGCTGTCACAGGGAGAGGCTCCTGGGGACCTACATGGTGATGGAGATGCCAGGATGGGCAGAGCATCCAATCCACACTGACTGCGGTTATGAGAAGCGCAGCCCCACAGACACTGAGTGCACTCAGGAAAGCATCCAGATCAACTGCTTATGAATGCCTAGACTCTGAGTGTGTAACTGTGACTCATACACCGGGTGAGGTCTTTGCTATCAGATATCTCCATCACCTAGGTAGACAGCCAGGGAAACAAGGAAATATTAAACAAGAAAAATACCATGTGTGTGCCAGGCAGAGAAATAAAATAGAGCTGTGCTGTAAACAGGGCCGGGATGGTTACCTTTGACTAGATGGCCAGGAAAGGCTCTGGGTACTACAGTGACAGATTGACATTGTAGCCCCAGAGCAAGTGGGTTACTCTCCTACCACGTGTGAGCCAGAAGCTTCGGGGCCTCTATGAGACAGTGCTGGTCATGCTGGCTTCACCCAGATGGGGTCTCCATCTGGCTGGCTGTGAGCTAAAGTAGTGAGAATGGTGTATGAACACAATGGAAGGTCCATGTGACCAGCAGTCAATAGTGGATGAAGGGGGGATTATTCTGGGGAGCTGGGGTGTAGTTCAGTGGTAGAGCACCCAGCCAGCATGGACCAGGCTTGAGTTCAATCCCCAGCACCAGGGATGAAGAAAGAAGGGAGGGAGGGAGGTATGGAGAGAGGTTGGTTGATTGGATATGAAGGAATTTGTATTTTATTCTGGAATAATTGAAAGAGAGTTAAATTCTAAATGGCACCTCATTAACAGTTTTTAGATTACTACAGACTTTGGTGTGGAGGGCAGAGGAGACAGGATGGGGGAGACTGAAGGCAAGGGGAGACTTGGTTGGAACCTGGGGCCCTTGGGGGACACAGGTCAGAGCCATGGTGATGGGTTTGCTGAAGACTAAGCATGAGAGGAAGAAAGAGCTCAAGGTCTTCTCCCCAATCTTGACTTGAATTACTGAAGGGATGGTAAGAATATTCTAGAGGCATCTGAGGATGAGGAAGATGGGTTGTGGGAAAGCAAAGTGCTCTGTGCTGAACCTGTTAGGTCTGACTGGGCTGTGTCACTGTGCTGACGCTGAGACCGAAGCTGGGCAAAGGCCACGGTTTCTGTGAAGCCCCCTTCCCTACTTCTTGAATCCCTGCAGTTTTTCCTTCCATCTGCCCATCTACACAGCCATGCTGATGGAGGAGTGCCACATGTTCGTGCTGTGGTGTAGGAACTAGATCCCTAGAGATGAACTTATTTGACCCGAAGAACTTAGCAACCACACTCTTGTTGGTCTTTGTTGCTATTTGTGAGTTTGGTTTGATTTGGTTTGGGGCAGTTTCCTGCAGCCTAGGGTAACCTTGAACTCACTATGCAGCTGAGGCTGGTCTTAAGATCTTGATCCCCACCTCCCCCCACCCCCCGTCTCTACCTCCAAAGTGCTGGAGTTACAGGCATATACCACCACATCCAGTTTGGGAGGAGCTGGGGTCTGAACCCAGGGCTCTGTACATGCTGGGCACACTCCTGGCCCTACAGTCATAGCCTCGGGGGATGGAGAGTGAGCCTTCACTGGAGTGGCTCAGGAAGCCTGGGAGGGGACCTTCCCCGTTCTGTTCAAGGCTGTAGCAGTATCCGGGACTGTCAGGATAGTGCCAAAGCCTGGGAGCCTCATGAAAACGTCTTCTCACATACTGGAGACTGGAGTATGATATAGGACAAAACATTTCCTGGGGAGATGCAACACACACATCTACTCACCCTAGACTGGGAACCTACAACAGACCAAAGTACAGACAGATACCACCAAAGTCCACCTTGGTGAACCATGCGTTTTATCAGGGCTGCCTACAGGAATATGGGTGAGAGGTGACTTATAAGAGGCAGAAATGACTCAAAGACAGCTGCACCAACAAAGCCCACCCCAGCATGGGTGACAGCTCTCAAAGCTGGGAACCTAGAGCACACCGCACAGCCTGCAGGCAGCTCAGCAGGTGGAAGAGTGTCCTTTCCGGTGCCACGGTTGGTCCCAACCTCTTCTGAGAGGCTCGGCTGGTTTCGGCTCCTTTCGGGCAGTCTGCTCTCAGAGTCCTCTTAGTACTAGCTTGTCTGAGTCACCTTGGCTGTTCAGCTCTCTCTCATCTGAGGGGGACTTCAGCTTTTATTGCTTACTCTGGTGGGGCAGGACTTAGTGAATCTACTCAGATTCAGGGACTTCCTGGGGCTATGTTGAGTTGTTTGCTTTCCTGTTTAAAGATCTTCCCTGTAGGATGGAATATTTCAGTATCAGAGGACACTGTCCTATGACAAGTATGAGGTGAAAGGGTGGCAGAGAATTCTCCTGGGGGCTCAGAGGGAAAGGTCTATCTCAAGCCTCTTCCTGGCCTGTGGATGGCACCTTCCTGTTTGCAATGGCAGCCACCTTCTATGCACACTTATAACCCGGTTTCTTTCTATAAGGGCACCAATCATAGGATTAAGGGACACCATAATGACCCCATTTTACTTAATCACCTCTCTAATGGTTCTCTCTCTAAACACAGTTGCATGCTGAGGGATTGGGAGCCTCCCCTTTAGCATAGGAATCTAAGGAGACACAACCCAGAACACGACAGAGCTAAGTCTGGGCCCAGGCACAGAGGTAGCTGAGTTGCAGCCCTTGCTCCTGGTCCCTGAAGACTGTCAGAGGGGGTGGTGAAAAGAGCATGGAGTGTAGGGTGGGGTTCTAGAGCTGCCGGCTCACCCTCTTCTTCCTTCTTCCAGTTCTGATTCAGAATCTGACTATGGCGGCATCAGGGTGCCCTGTGCAAAGGCCTGCGAAGAGAGGCCCCAACTTCCAGAATCTCCACCTCCTTCGAAGCCCCCGACCCGGCACTTTTCCCTGCGGGAGCCCCTGACCAAATCAGCCTCTCTGCTACACCACGAGGAGCCACTAGCTCTGCCTGGTAAGTAAAGGATCCACGAGGCTTCATCTGGGAGCACAGAGAGGGGGCGGGGCCTGGAATATAGAGCAGGACCATGATAAGAACTAGACTCCTCCAGAGGCTTTGGAGTCAACAAGTAGGATGGCATCTGATAGTTCTTGGCAACTATTGGATGTCATTGGCTGTCAGAGATGAGGAAATCTAGGTCTCCTTTGCCTAGAACAGCCTCCTTGTGTCTCAGGGGCCCCTCCAGCATCCCATAGTGTTTGAGAGAAGGAGCAGGGAAATGGTTGCTATGCAGCCCTAGGTAACTCAGTCTCCTAGGACCCCCTGAGCATATGTATCTCTCAGGGTGGCACAGGAGATCTTACTGGTTGGTGCGTGAGGGGGTCGACAGGATGCACCCAAATTTGACCTACACAGTAATGGGGGTACTTTTGCTCCTGGGACCTTCTTCATACGGTGATCCCTTCCTATCGCTAGGTTGATTTGTGAGGTGAGTACCACACAGCTCGTTCTGTGGAGCAGCTCAGTCAGTGAGCAGTGTGGCCGGGGCTGGGAATTCCACTCCCTAAGCTCAAGTCAGCTAAAAACTTGATTTTAGCCAGGTGGTGGTGGTACACGCCTTTAATCCCAGCACTCGGGAGGCAGAGGCAGGCAGATCTCTGTGACTTCGAGGCCAGCCTGTCTATAAGAGCTAGTTCCAGGACAGGCTCCAAAAGCTACAGAGAAGCCTTGTCTCGAAAACCAAAGAAAAAAAATTGCTTTTAGTAACCCAGCTCTTGACTCAGTCAACAGGAGCATGGAAGCAAATCAGGACATCCTCTGACTTTCTGGGGACCCTGGCAGGGTCTGGGAGAAGCAGTCATGGAAGTCTGCCACCTGAAGGACCAACCTTAAATAGCCTATGAGCGATGGCAGTCAGCCTGTCCTGCATTGCCCTCTGGTGGCCAAGAGTAGAGTGTCAGCTGATCCTCTCATCAGAGTGGGGGTTTCCCAGAAAACCAGGCCTGGGAAGAGCTAGGCCAAAACAAACAAATACAGCAACTTGTATAGACATTTCCAAACCTCGGAAACTCTGAGCTTAACCTTTAATGTGGGCCTTTAGGAACTAGAAAGCAGAGAGGCACGGTATGTGGTTAGTGCCTGTAATCCCAGAATTCAGCGGGTTAAGCAGGAAGATAGCTACAAGTCTGCAGCCAGACCAGCTTGGGCTACAGGGTAAGACCCTATCTCCAAACACAAGAACTCCCTAATCCTGAGCGAACCCTGATAAAGGGAGGCTGCCTGCCATCTACCCTTTCCTCCTCGCCTCCTCTCTCCCCTTGTCCGGAAGCTGTAAATCAGAGTATGTATGAAAAATGAAACTCTGTATCAAGAATAACAAAGCCAGTTTAGGAGATGAAGACTCTAGAGAGCGAGGCCATAGTTCTCAACAGCCAGCTTAGAGCTGTTTAGAAGGAAATGATTTCGCCAGTTTCGATGAAAACCCAGAGACGGTTCTCACTATCAAAGAGGAAAAACACATTGGTTTGTAGGTGTGTGCTGACAGGACTCTCCTCAACACTTGTCCAAGTTTGCATGTCTGCAGACATGATAAAACACCAACCAAAACCAGCGTGGGGAGGAAAGGGTCTGTCTGTCCGTCTTACAGGTTCTAGTTCAAAGTCAAAGGGAGCCAAGGCAAAGACTCAAGCAGGAACTCGGAGGCAGGAGCTGGAGCAGAGGCCATGAGGAATGCTGCTTGCTGGCTTGCTTCCTCTGGCTTCCTCAGCTGTCTTTCCTATCCAGCCCACTCACCTGCCTAAGGGTAGCACCACCCACTGCAGGCTGGCCCTCCTGCATCAATTCACAATTAAGAAAATACCTCCACAGAGAAGCCCACAGGCCAGTGTGAGGGAGGGGATTCCCTCTTCCCAGACCTGTCTAGGTTCCTGTCAAGTTGGCAAAAACCCTAACCAGCACAATGCTTAACTCTACAGAATCTTCTGGCTTATGTCAAATAAATGATGTTGAGAGATGTCCTGAGTCATGTCCTTAACATGACTGCCTATGTCTGGTTTGCTTTAGGTACCCTGTGCTGACAGGGAAGGGCATGCCAATACCTGACTCTGTGAAGATGGGTTGGCCCTCAGAAACTAGAGAAGTTTGATCTTGACAGCCCGACTTTATTCTACAGTGAATTACTGAATAGACAGGAAACACGGGTTGATCATGACTCCCGTCCCCGTTCTAACTCAGTCGTCAGTAGTCATGATTGTGACTGACAGATAAGCCCCAATACAAGCATAACCTTTCTTACATAGATGCTGCAGCTTAGATAGGACGTGTCCCTCCCCCAACCCCCACCAAATGCCCGTGTGTTGGAGGCTATTGACAGTTAATGGGATCCTAAATGGTGCTAACTTCAATGGATTAACTTATCAATGAGGCCACGAAAGTGTGGGGCCTAGTTGGAAACAAGTAGATCACTGCAGATGTGTCTTTCAAAGGCACATGCTGCCCCCAGATTCCCCCTCCTCCTCTCTCTGCTTCCCAGTGGGACAGTTCGCTGCACTATGTGATGCTCTGCCTCGCCAGAAGCCCACAGCAAGGGACTCAGCTAGCTACGGACTGAACTCTCTAAAACCCTGGTGCCCAATGAATCTCTCCTCTTTCGGATAGTTTGCACTGCCATGCATCGTGGTGATGAAGTGAGCCCATCACTTCCCCAAATAGTGCAGGACTAACCCCACTAGTGGATCTCATGGAGGTTCACCAGCCATGATGCTCGCCTGTATCACTGCCTCCCGGGGGCTTCAGAGGAGGATGGGTAAGAATCAGATACTGTTTTCAAGCCTCCTGGTCTATACAGCCATGACCACAACAGTGTTATCCGCAACAGTAGCACAAGTAACAAAAACCCGGAGACAGACATCAGGCTTCAACCTGAAAACCAGAAAAGCAAAGCAGTCAAGCCACTTACCTCTATCAAGGCTGGGTGACTGCAAACTAAACAGACAGCTAAGCAGCTAAGAAGACTTAGCCTTTCTCTCCTCCTATTTTATTTTCCCTCTAGTGCTGGGATTAAAGGCCTGTGGCTCTCTAGTACTGGAATCAAAGGTGTGAGCCCCCACCTCCTGGATTTGTTTCTGCATCGGCCTTGTGTAGCCCAGGGTAACCTTGAACTCACAGAGATCCATCCACCTCCATCTCCCAAATGCTGGAATTAAAGGTGTGTGTCTCCACTGCCTGACCTCTAGTGGCTTAGCTTTGCCCTTCTGATATTCAGGCAAACTTTATTTATTAAAACATAAATAAAATATCACTATACAACAGCCCCCAAAGGTAGAAAAACCCCTCTTTTTCCATCTCTCTAGACATCATTTCTATGTGGTTGTGCCTAGTTTTACCCTTTTACAGCACAAGAGTAAAAGGATCCTGGCTTTAAGGGCCCCTTTTCTGTTAATGCGTTTTACCTCTGCTTACCAAGAGATTGCCAGGACTGCCTAGGCTTGCCAAGCAACCTTCCACACTCTCCAAGTTCTTCAACACAGAACCTTCCCCAGATGAGGGTGTGAAGCGACTTGAACCCTTGTGCTGTGGAAACTCAGGAAAATACTCATTTAGATTATCTGTGTCTTCATCGGCTTCCGTTGCTGTGATAGAATGCCTGAGACGGACGACTTACAGGGAGGCTAGACCCTGGCTTGCTGTGGTTCCTGGTCTCTTGGCCCGGTTGCCTTTGGGCCTGTGGTGGGGCAGTATATTCCAGTGATAAAAACTGCTCTCCTGGTAGAATCTCAGAAGTAAAAAAAAAAAAACCAGGAAGGAGCAAGGGTCCTCATGTTTCTTCAAGGCTACAAGCCGAGGGACCTAACTTCCTTCCACTAGCCCCACTTCCTGAAGTTCCACAGCTCCCCAGCAGCACAGGCTAAGGACCAAGCTTTTAACACAGTAGCCCTCTGGGAACACTTAAAATCCAAGGCATAAGAACCCCGTTTCACTGGTTCATATAAATCTTGGATAAAAGACATAACCCCAAATCCCTACCACCTGAGAGCCAGGCTCTGTGGTCCTAGAGCAAACTCGAGTGTGGGCATTTGGCAAAAGAATCCCAAGCCCTTGGACGCAGGTTAGCATGCCTGTGCTATGGACATCGCAGCAGGGCAGCTTCCTAGCATGCCAGAATGAAGTTGCTGCAATGCATGCCCAAAGCAACTAAGCGGATATATCTAATGCATTGAGTTCATGGACAGAAACCAATAGGACTTAGGAGGGCGATCTGTCCCCAAGTTGTTCCAGCCCAAGCAAGTTGGTGTTCCCCATCTCCGAGCAGCTGACAGCAGCTGTGGTACAGGAAGAACACTGGTTAGCGTGCAACAATAAAATCAGATCAAAAGCGTCTGGCCAAAGGCTTGCCCTCTACCCCTTTTCCCTAAACAGGTTGGGTGCTGTGAGCTCCAAAAGCTCTCCTTTAAAATTAACACAGAGTGGGGGCTGGAGTGGTGGCTCAGAACTTAAGAGCCCTTGTTACTCTTGCAGAGGACCCAGGTTTGGTTCCCAACACCCACATACTGGATCATAATTGCCTTTAACTCCAGCTGCAAGGAATCTGAGACACTCTTCTGGCCTCTAAGGGTACCAGGCATGCACATGGTACACAGACATACATGCAGGCACTCATGCATTTAAAAAATAAAAACAAAGTTAATCAGTACACACAGAGCACAAGCTGTATTGGACACTGATAGATAAATCGTTGCTGTAAATGCTACTTAGACATTTCTTTTCTAGATATGTGTGCACACCTGTAATCTCAGCACTCAGTTAAAATGTGAGTGTGCACACCTGTAATCCCAGCACTCGGTTAAGATGTGAGTGTGCACAGCTGTAATCCCAGCACTCGGTTAAGATGTGAGTGTGCACAGCGTAATCCCAGCACTCAGTTAAAATGTGAGTGTGCACAGCTGTAATCCCAGCACTCAGTTAAAATGTGAGTGTGCACAGCTGTAATCCCAGCACTCGGTTAAGACGTGAGTGTGCACAGCTGTAATCCCAGCACTCGGTTAAGATGTGAGTGTGCACAGCGTAATCCCAGCACTCAGTTAAAATGTGAGTGTGCACAGCTGTAATCCCAGCACTCGGTTAAGACATGAGTGTGCACAGCTGTAATCCCAGCACTCGGTTAAGACGTGAGTGTGCACAGCTGTAATCCCAGCACTCGGTTAAGACGTGAGTGTGCACAGCTGTTATCCCAGCACTCGGTTAAGACGTGAGTGTGCACAGCTGTTATCCCAGCACTCGGTTAAGACGTGAGTGTGCACACCTGTTATCCCAGCATTCGGTTAAGACATGAGTGTGCACAGCTGTAATCCCAGCACTCGGTTAAAATGTGAGTGTGCACAGCTGTAATCCCAGCACTCGGTTAAGACATGAGTGTGCACAGCTGTAATCCCAGCACTCGGTTAAGACGTGAGTGTGCACAGCTGTAATCCCAGCACTCGATTAAGACATGAGTGTGCACAGCTGTAATCCCAGCACTCGGTTAAGACGTGAGTGTGCACAGCTGTAATCCCAGCACTCGGTTAAGATGTGAGTGTGCACAGCTGTTATCCCAGCACTCGGTTAAGACGTGAGTGTGCACAGCTGTAATCCCAGCACTCGGTTAAGACGTGAGTGTGCACAGCTGTTATCCCAGCACTCGGTTAAGACGTGAGTGTGCACAGCTGTAATCCCAGCACTCGGTTAAGACGTGAGTGTGCACAGCTGTTATCCCAGCACTCGGTTAAGATGTGAGTGTGCACAGCTGTAATCCCAGCACTCGGTTAAGACGTGAGTGTGCACAGCTGTTATCCCAGCACTCGGTTAAGATGTGAGTGTGCACAGCTGTAATCCCAGCACTCGGTTAAGACGTGAGTGTGCACAGCTGTTATCCCAGCACTCAGTTAAGACGTGAGTGTGCACAGCTGTAATCCCAGCACTCGGTTAAGATGTGAGTGTGCACAGCGTAGTCCCAGCACTCAGTTAAGACGTGAGTGTGCACAGCTGTAATCCCAGCACTCGATTAAGACATGAGTGTGCACAGCTGTAATCCCAGCACTCGGTTAAGACGTGAGTGTGCACAGCTGTAATCCCAGCACTCGGTTAAGATGTGAGTGTGCACAGCGTAGTCCCAGCACTCAGTTAAAACGTGAGTGTGCACAGCTGTTATCCCAGCACTCGGTTAAGATGTGAGTGTGCACAGCTGTAATCCCAGCACTCGGTTAAGATGTGAGTGTGCACAGCTGTAATCCCAGCACTCGGTTAAGATGTGTGCTGTAATCTCAGCACTCAGAAAGTAGAGGGAGCAGGGTTGCTGCTAACCTGAGGTCAGCCTGGTGTAAATATAGCAAGATCCAGGTCAGTCAGTGATACACAGTAAGTCAGGTTCAAGACACAAAGGAAGGGAAAGAAAGGAGAGAGGGGAGTAGAGGGAGAGAGAGTTTTTTTGCTAAAAAGTGCTAGCTCTGGTGCTAGCTTTGAGAAAGCTTGAAAGAGCCAGGGGACGGGGAAGTTTGCTGTGAGGTTGTCTCCTATTCTTGTCAGATGCTACACCCATAAGGTCTCAGCAACATGACTAACTACACACGAGCAAACAAGGACAACAATAGACATGCCAACATGGACAGGAGCAAGCCCGTGTGGCCACAGCCTTACACAAAGACCCACAGTCAACTGAGGAATGCGGAGAGTGGGAGGGACAGCCTCCCCCAGGAAAGGACACATGGACTGGTTGTCCAGTACGAAACGGTCAGCCCTGAAAGCACACATAGGAGTAACATTACACAGAGCAGGCTATATTTAGGAATATATACCTACATACATGCATGTAACAGCAATTAATGAAAAAAAGGTCATGAATTAGAATGAGAAAGGAGAGGTATATGGGAGGGTCTGGAAGGAGAGGTCAAAAATATGTGATTATAATCTCAAAATTAAAAGGAAAAGATGTTACTCCTCACTTGGGCCCAAGGGTTAATACAGAGCAAGGTAAGCATCTGGCTTTTCTATTTGAGTTTACATCTGTCTTTGTACAAACTTTGGCCAGAACACTGCATGTTTATCACGCCAGGAGCATCTGTGTCAAACCACGTGACACTTCTCATTCCCCCCGACACACACACACACACACACACACACACACACGGCTTCATGAAGGCACACAGATAATACTGGTGTGGTGGTTTTACTTTTAGCCTTTATAATGTCCTGTTCTAGACCCCACAAGTTTTCAATCGTCCTAAACCTAGAGTCACCTCTGAGATTCCAGACCAGCAGAGCCCGGCAAGCAGGTCACCCCCAGATGAGATTGCACACAGCCCACCCCCACTCCCAGCCGCGATCATCCAAAGGACGTGACTTGTCCCCTTGAGCCCTAAGGACTGCTTCTCACCACTGTGCAGAGCCAGAACAGAGCACTGATTAACCAGACCACACCTCCACTTTGACCTCTTGCCTCTGGCCCTGTTCCATACCTGCTAAACCCAGAGCACATGTCAGTGCTTTGAAGACAGACTCAAATGCTTGCTTTTTGCCCTCTTAATAATGTTGTTTTAAAAAACCCTTTCCTGCATTCTCACCATGATTTCTGTTCATTTACTCTGGGGCAAGCTTGACGTGTGGGAACCTGTCTGGGGCAAGACACCGTGGCCAGGGCAATGTAGAAGAGGAAGGGTTTATTTGGGCTTATGGTTCTATAGGGATGAGAGTCCAGCATGGCAGGTAGGCATGGTAGCATCCAGCAGGCATGGCGGCAGGAGGCAGGCGGCAGGAGGCAGGCGGCAGGCGGCAGGCACAGTAGCCAGAGCAAGAAGCTGAGCACTCGCGTCTTCAATGGCAAACACAAAGCAAGAAGTACACTGAAGTAGAGTGAGGCTACCCGTTCTCAAAGCTTACCCCCTCAATGGCACACCTCCTCCAGTGTCACTAACCCAGGAGCAAGTGTTTAAACACCTGAGCCTATGAGGACATTTCTCAACTAAACTGTCATAGAACCTGAGGAGTCAGGCCTCTGACCCAGGACTCCGGTTATATTATGACCTCACTATTGCCCCTGCCATGGCAAAACTACACCTGGGTACCATGTTGGCACCAGTGGTACATCTACGCCATCATGTCCACCATCCCACAGAGTTTAAAGCAGAAAGCCAAGGAGCTGCAGGATTTTGTCCTGAGGAAGGAAAGCCCAGGCAGGGGCTGCCACGGCTGTGCTGAAGGTCAACTCCTAAGGGCGGGCTGGGGTGTCTGGTCGGGTGCTGCATTCAGAGAGCTCTGTGTTCAAACCTCTGCCCACTCTCCCATTCCCAGACCCCTCCCATGGGTGGCTCTTCCCCCATACCTCTGAGTTCCTTCTCCTGCCCCTCAGACAGGCACACATGCCCCTCCTTTCTCTATGAAGGAGACACATGAGCCTGTGCATCAGAATCCAGCGTGGGAGCAGGAAGCATTTGGATCCCACGCCTGTTCAGATTCAGAACGGCCAGTGCTGGTTCTCAAGGCCCAGCCAGGCAGAGGGGAAGCACACGGGGCCCTGCAAACATGCTTCCACTGGGAGCCCAACTTTGAGGAGTCATTTCTCCCCTCTGCTCTACTGAGGCAGGCTTTCTCCTATTGCTTCCGTACATATACCACAGACTAGCTGGGCTGCGAGCATTTCGCTGAGTCGCCTGTCTACCAGAGTGCTGCGGTTATAGATGCATGCCTCTACGGACACATTTTTTTTTTTTGAGATTGTAATTTAATTCCACTTCTCCCTTCCCTTTCCTCCCTCAAAAGCCTTGTAAGACACCCCTCCCCACTCCCCTTCAAATTCATGGCCTTTTTTTCCCCACTAATTGTTATAATATGCATATACATATTTATCTATACACATATACCCCTAAATATAATCTGTTAAGTTTATGTGATGTCACTTGTATGTGTTTCCAGGGCTGACCCTTTAGTACTGGACACCAACTGATGTGCTCTTCCCTGTAGAGCGCCATCTCTCCCGCTCTCAGGGTATCTGCTGAACCATCTCCCCAGCTTCCTGTATAAGTTTTGGATGAAGAGCAAGTGAGGGGGTGGACGAGCAAGAAGTGGGGCGGGGTCAGAGAAGTACACTGTGATAAGAGGCAGCATCTCCATCCATCCTGGGTGTCTGCCTGCCGGCTTTTGGTGAGAAAGCCATAGGAGACAAACTCTTCTCCTGCACAGCTAACAGACTCTTCCTCCCTCCCATCCTCCCTGCCCCCTTCTGGTTTCCACCACAGCACTGCAAAGGACCTACAGCCTCCAGTCTCCAACTCCAAGCAAATACCAGAGCTGGGGAAGAAAATTCCAGTCCTGTGAGTCACAAGCAGGGGGGAGGGATGGAGGTGGGGGCAGTCACTCTCATTCCTTACATGGTGTCTTCTCTGGCTTAGCCTGGGATATGAGGGCAAGAAAAACCATTAGCTTGACTTGATTTCCACTGCTAACTAGAAGCATTTGTCAAGGGTATCTGGGACCTTCCCCATGCCGATCCCTCTCCTCTGAAAACCCAGTGCCTTAAGATTCTATACTCTCACCAGAATGGCTCCTTCTCAGTCATGAGCTCGCTTGAGATGAGAGAGGAGAGAATGAGAGCCGGGCACTTGATTCTGCCCCAGGAACAGAACTAGATCCCCCTTTTGGCCCCATGTCTTTGTAGCCAAGGCACTAGAACATGAGTGTAAACACGCACACACACACGCACAGTTTGTTTCTTCTGAGCAGGTCTTGGCCCCTGAGTGAGTTCCAGGGCTCCCACAGAGGTATAATGACCATGCACATACAGTCACACAGCAAACAGAATTCCTCCAGGACCCTGGAGCGAGAAGCAGGGGCTCCATTCTGCTCCGAGCCCATCACCCTCTCCTGCTTCCCCTTGTATCCATGTTCCCTCTCCCCAAGGCAGACCCAGGAAGGCCTTGGGCAAAAGTCAGTCATAACTCTCCCTCCTTCTGAGTCAGCCTGATTCCTGGCCAGTGAGTCATTTCCCACCAACCCCTAGACTCACCACCTCTCCTCGTATCTACCTAGGACCAGGGCCACCTCTGGAGTGTGACCAGACCTGCATACCTGGGGATAAGTTAAGAGATAGCTGAGTCACCTGAGCCCCCCCCCCCCAGGTGGCAACTGTGAGATCTCAGCGGGAAAAATGTTTCCAGGGGTCTTCTCCCTCTGTGCCTGGTGCTTCAGAAGCTCTAGGGTCCTGCTCTCAGGCCCGTCCTCCTGGGTGTTGAGGCTATCCCAGCGTTTCTGAGTATCACCAGTGTCAGGGGGCTCCGTCTGTCCTCGCCAAGCCCCCAGAATGGGGTGAGATAGGAGCCTGGCAAACAGCAGGGACAGGGATTCTAGAACACAAGCAGGATTCTGCTACTCAGACAGAGTATAGGGTGTGGGCCTTAAGCACACCGTGATGCTGGGGTGTGGACAGGACTTGAGCCTGTCGTTTCTATGGCCTAGCAAGATCCAGTCCAAAAGAGTGCTTGTTTATGAGAGGGAGAGAGACAGGAATGAAGGGAGCTGGGAAGTTGGTTGGGTTAGGCTTGATGAAACTGCATATCGGTTCAGACTTGCAAGCTGCTGCCCCTAGAGGGCGCTCCAAGACTTTGAGAAAACTGAGTCCTTTGTAGCCTCCAAATTCTAGGAAGCAATGGCACCTAGAAACCCAGTCCTCATGACTATCCCGAAAGTCAAGAACCTCTATGCCCAGAAGAAGGCCTGTCAGTCAGTAGAAGATAGAACATAGGCATCTTTTCCAATAGCATGCTTACAGTGACCTTCACCATCAGGGGACAGGAGGAGGTAGCACAAGGAATTGCCCCAGGGGGCACAGAGGCTGTAACCCTGGCCCAGGCCTGCTTATCAAACCCTTTGACACAAAAGAACCTGAGAGCCAGCAGCACTCAGATCCTGTGCCCTACAGAGGACAACGTAGCCTGGCTCCTGGGCAAGCACTGGAGAGGAGATTGAAGCAGACAAAGAATGCGTTCCTAGACCAAGAGTTAGAGAAACCCTGGCAGGACTGTGTCTCACTCCCTCTGAAGCAGACAGAGGGTCTCAAGGTGTCTTTGATAGATGGTTTGTGTGCAAGAAGGGAGTCTGGGTGTGATTTGTACTAGGCTACTAGCATCTAACTGCATGGTTGTGTGTACGTTTTGGATGAGGACACTGGACATAAGCAATTTGTCAGTTGTCAATGTGAACAAACTGGGGTCCTGGGGCCCCCTTTATCATCTTTTAAAGGAGCTTGACGATCTCTCAGCCGCTCACTGGCCTTTCTTTCCCCTCCTGGAGTCGTGCCTGGCTCTTGGGCAATGACTTGGCCTGAGGATAAAAACAAAGGAAAGAGACTGGGCTTCTCAAGCCCGCTACAAGTTCTGTCTTTAAGACAATGCCTAAGGACCTTGTGGCCATAGAAGCCACCACAAGGCATCAGAGGAAGATGAAAGAAGCAACTTCTGGGTCACAACCTTATGGATCCCAAGACTTCTCTGTCTAGCTTGTGTCCCAAGGTATCCCTGGTCCTGTGTCGCAAGGTCCCCTGTGACTCCTCAGAGGAACAAAGGGACAGTCTGTGTGGCTGAGGGAACTTCTGAGGCTACTTAAGGAGCCTAATTCAGGATGGCAGGGAGAGGAGAGCGAGGGGGCGAAAAAGAGGGGGAGAAGGAATTTGGCAGGAATTTAGCAACTGGGGGCAGGAAGCAAGGCAGCAACTGACTCACAAGTTTTGCCTTTTTAGGCTCGAGCCGAGCATCGTGTTGTGGGCTGCAATGGGGTGCGGGAGGTGGATGGAGGCCAGCGCTCCCTTGCGTCAGCTCCTGGCAGCTTCCAGAATTTCCTCCTTGCCCACCTTCATAGCAGCTGTGTTCCCCGAGTTACCTTCTCCCTCAGAAGCATCCTAGGGCAGGGGTGGGGTACCTATGGGAGCTCACAGACCACAGACGCATCTTTTCAAAGCCTGTGTCTGGTATGTACAGCCGACATCTTTGCCCGGGTGTGAGGAGAGCAAGAGGCATCCTAAAAGCCCACCAATGTCTCCCTGAAGGAGTAGAGGAAACTGAGGCATGGCTTTTCTTTCGGACTTGTGTCCCCAGAGATCCCTGACTCTGTGTCATTAAGTTCCTTGAATTTACTCAGGGTAACAAAAGCATAGTTTTGGTGCCTGCACGGGTGCCTATCGCCTAGAGCTTTGGGGAAGCTGAGGCCTGAGAATTGTGTTGAACTAAGAAATGTGGACATGTAGAACCTGTAGATTGGACACAGCACAGGAGAGTCTGCCCCTCCCCGCCGAGCTGCAGGAAACAGGGAGTTGAGGTACTGGGTTGGAGAATAAGCTAATGAGATACACAGTCCGGGATGTACCTAGAGAGCCCTGCTATGGGCCACAGTGGTTTGTGGGGCCTGAGGATGAAGCTTATATATGACCGTGAAAGGCTGCATGTTGTTTTTTCAAATTACCTCAGTACAAGTTATCTGAGATGCTCCCGTCTGGAGAGAAAATACTTGGCATTGCAGATTTCAGGTCACTAAGTTGGAGGGGAAGAGGGATACGTGTCAGGACAGGAAGGGTTAGCATGTGCGGGCTTGAGTGATGTCCCAGGCTGTACTGTCACGGGACCAGATGATTTCAGCTGCCCACAGTTCAGAACTGGGCTCCTCCCCAGGGACCAGCCTTGCTCCTTTCTCGTGCATCTCCAAGCAAATGCGCGGCTTCCTGCCTGCTCCCACTAATTCTGTGTGATTCGAACCACTGATGTGGGTGTAACCTCCCTCCTTTGGTTTCCCTAAGATCTCAAGATAACCACCTTGTCTGAGAGTCCCTGGGCGGCACACACAGGAGAGGGAGAACCCATTTCATTAGGACTAAGCATCTATCCTGTTCGTGCCCACAACTAATGGTCTGACATCTTGTGGAAAGAAACCTCAAATGGTGTATCGACAGAGAGATTTAGGGTAGTCCCAGCTCCTGACCACCATGACTTCAGGGAAACACAGGCAGTAATTGTCCATCTCCCAAAAGCATTCTGTGGGCTGGGCTCGCATCTCCCAGGAACAGTCCTACAGAAGTCGGAAACACTGACTCGTGGAACTTCTCCTTCAGGGCTCTGCTGCTAAGTCCCGAGCTATGGGCACTAGGGACCTTCCTCTGACTCCATCCCCAGAACCCTCCTTCCTAAACCTGAGGATCCCCCACAGTCTTCTCTCTTTATGCTAAAAGCAAGGCAATGATGGAGCATGTTCTTCCCTCGATAGATTCAACACCCATGACCAGAAGAGCATCACTGCCTCCCAAAGAGTCTCTTCCTCCTTCGTCTTTATCTTCTTCATCTTCCCTGCCGTCTTCCTTTTCTTCAATTAGTGTACCTGAGCGCACTTCAGATAATTCCTCCTCTCCTCAGGTAAGTGCTCTCGGGGGCCCTGCCCAAGAGATGGGCATGCCGACTCTCCTCACTACTGCCACACTTAATTCTGGATTCTCAGTGCTCACAGGTCCCTCCCAAGTGCAAAGCCAGGACACTCTATATGTGTCTTTCATAAAAACCCATTATGCCCCTCTTGGGCCACCCTCATGAGCACAGCCACCCCCGTCAGCATGTGAGGGAGATGGATATAGTACATACACTCCTGAGGAAGTTCACGCAGGGAAGACAGCCGAAAGGTGATGGGCCCAGAAATAAGGGTGCTCTCAGTAGCATCCAAGGACCCTGAGAGCAATATCTGTCTAGATCAGAAAGCACCACCACTGAAATGGATGGCTGGACTTTCTTTCCGGGTCCAATATATAGTCTCTGTAACCTGCTAGGATTATGCTATACTCGGGAGAGCCCTCAAGACAGAAAAAGCATGCACCCTTTTGAAGTCCTCTGACCTGTGGCCTGTGGCTTGCCCTCAGGCACCAGGACTCTTGACAGGGCATAGCTACTCTCTGAAGCATCCGCTTATGTTCTTCCAAGTGCCCATGTGCTAGAAACTTTGATTTTACAATGGTGCAAGGTGACATTTAGGAGGGTCCTCAGAAAGTCCCAAAGGCCATCCTTCACTACCAACGCTTTGGCTCAGAAGGATAACTCTTGCTTTTTACCTTGAGAGCCTGTGATCCATGGTTGGAGAAACTTGACTTCTTGGATGTCAGCAAAGCATAGCTATAGGAAGAAGGTCCCCTTAGTAAAGGCAATGTCTTCTTGTCGAGAGCAGCAGCCATGCTGGGCCTTTCTGGTCTGGCTTTTTCTCCACGTGTTCTAGAGCCTTTATTGATTGGAGCATAGAGACTGCAGGTAGATGTCAGCAAGTTCCTAATAGTCACTTGGGACAAAGACCAACCTCTCTGATACCTCCTTCCTACCTTGGGCATCTGGGTGTGAGAGAAAGAAAGGAAGTGACATGTGTATCGACATTCACCTTCCCCAGGAAAATAAGCACTAGGAACTGTAAATAACAGGTATTTATGCCCATCCCCTGTAGGTGCCAGCTTATGACCTCCACTCCCTGCCTGTCTCCAGAGGTGATTTTAGCCCCACTCCACTCTACCTGAGACGCGCCAGGGCTCAAGGGATCTCGAAGGAAATTCCTCTCTATCTGCCTCATAGTCCCGTGCTGGAGAGCGCAGGCCTGGTGCGCACTGGTGGAGACGACCTCAGCAGCCCTGGCAAGACGGCTTCAGAGGACTGCCAGGAAACCTGGGCTCCTCCCAGGAGCACCAAAAGCATGAACCCCATCGCAGGGAAAGATCAGTGTTTGTCCAATCAAAACCTAACTCTTGGGACTGCAAGGAACCCAAGAGAAGTGAGTGAGGGACCCAGGAGGGAACAGCCAGGTGGCCCAGGGCTGTCTGCAGAAAAGAAGCTGGGTTTGAAGAAAATAACCCTCACACAGGAGCAGAAGAACAAGTTACTAGACTGGAATGAGCCCACCCCTGAGCACAGGGCTGGGGAGCAACTCTCCCAAGAAAGAGCTGAAAATGGAAGAGGTCATACCCCGAAACCATTCAGCTCCTCTACCCTCCCTCAGGCAGTGAAAGAGAAGCTGCAATCCCAGACAGGGGTCCAGGAGGAAATATGCACCCCAGCTGGCAAGTCGCCTCGGGAGCGAGAACAGCCTCCGCCCAAGTCTCCCCTGAAGTACATAGCAAATGCCATCCGAAAGTCTCTGCACCTCAGTTCTGAAGGTGGAAAGAAGACGGGCCCTAAGCCAGAGTCAAATACCTTGCCTCGGGGCCAACCACATGGCTTCACCCGCTCCTTTAGTTTTCGGAAACCCAGCTCCAATAAAGATAAAGACCAGCAGTCTCCAGTGAGACACATGGCCAAGAGGGCTTCAGCCTTCTTCTCTCTGGCTTCTCCAACTTCTAAGGCTACCCCGGCCTCAGACCTTAGCCTTCCTGACCCTATCCTCCGCTCCCGGAGTTTGCCCACTCGTCCATCCAAGACGTTCTCTGCAACCACATCCCCACCACCCCACGGCAAGATTGAGGATGTCCCCACCCTCCTGGAGAAAGTGAGTTTGCAGGATGCCACCCACGTTCCAAAGAAACGAGCCTCACGTATTTCCTCCCTTGGCCTCAAAGATAAATCCTTTGAGAGTTTTCTCCAGGAATGCAAGCAAAGAAAAGACATTGGGGATTTCTTTAGCAGCCCCAAGGAGAAGGGGCCACCCGGGAACAGAGTCCCATCCTTGGAGAAGCTGGTAGAGCCTTTTGGCAGCACCTCGCTGAGGCAGGTGGCGCATCTTCCTTCTACAGGGCAGGATGCACGTAAGTGGCTTTCTTAGTAGTCCCGTTTAGAGTTCCGTGCTGGGCAGTTAGTGGTCTCCCCAGAGTCACAAACAGGCACTGTGCACTTTGATTTC
Source organism: Microtus pennsylvanicus (assembly GCF_037038515.1). Classification (NCBI taxonomy): domain Eukaryota; kingdom Metazoa; phylum Chordata; class Mammalia; order Rodentia; family Cricetidae; genus Microtus; species Microtus pennsylvanicus. The sequence continues at coordinate 53,326,845 of NC_134583.1, forward strand.
CTTCTCCAGTTCATTCTGACGAAAGTGGGGAACGCGGGGACTGACGGGATGGCTCCAGGCTTTACAGGCTTTTGCTGTCAGGCTCAGGACCCACATGGTGGAAAGAGAGAACCAGTCTCCCAAATTGTCCTGTGGTCTCCACATGTGCGCTTCCCTCCCTCAGTGCACAAAGAAATGTGTGTACTACCTGAAAAAGAAATCTAAGGAAACTTGAAAGTTTTGTAAGAAAAACCCTAAAAAACTGAAATTATGTTATAGAAAGTTAAATTAACAATAATCCCACTACTTTCCTTTTTTCTGTAACTATATTAATATTTTTACTGAGATGTATATACAATTGTATATTTTTTAAAAATCAACTTTATATTCTAGGTATTATATAAATAGCCACAGAACCTATATAAATGTGACTTAAAAGAATGTTCTATCTTGTAGCAATATTGTTATTTAATGAACCATTGTTTGATTGTTTAACTTATAAGTATATATGTAATATATATGTATGTTTACACACACATAATGTATGGATGGTGTTGGTGGGACATTTTTACATACATGTACCTTTTTCTTTCCCTGGAATTGCTAACCGCTTTTCTGTATGTTTGATTACCGATGAAAATAGAGACTTTTTATATTTAAACCTGGTTGTTGCTAATTATTTAATTAATATATCGAAGAGTCAGAGTAATCAAACAGTACGGAAATACCTAGCAAAAAACAGAACATGTTATTGTTTCTGCGCCTCTCCAAACATTTAGTGTATTTCTTTAAGGATAGTGTAAATGCATACGTGATAGCTTTTTTTATTTGTGAAAGTGTGGTATATCTGCATGTGTGTGGATGTGTGCATGCATGTGCACTCTAGGTGAGAGAGGGTTGCTGGGTGTTCTGATCAATTCTTCCTTGACTTTCTATTCCCTTTAAGACAGTGTCTCTCGCTGAACCTGGAATTATGCTGGCAGCATGAAAGCCCCCATGATCCCCCTGTCTATGCCCCTACAATGCTGGGATTGCAGAAGTGGTGCAGCCGTGCGCAGCTTTTTACATGGGATTTTAACTCAGGTGTCACACTGCACAGCAAGCAGCATCCCCATCCACCGAACTGTCTCCCCAGACAAATTCTTTTGTCGCTGAATGTTCGCTTAACCACTTTAAATGAATTGTGATCCTATTATTTCCAGTTTTCAGAAATTCTGATAATTTTACCTTTTAATTTTTTTAAAATTTTAAGGAATAATCAGCTTTCAAGGAATTATTTATCTTTGCACCCTAATCAAATATCTGTATAGATTAACAAAAGAACTTATTAGCAGCTAAGTTTGGAATGAGCATTGGTAAGTTGAGATATACGTATTCTTTTAAAATCACCATGGAATTTCATTTGTTATATATATGTGTGTATGTTTTTAGATTTATTCACTTTTTATTTTATATATATGCATATTTGCGTACGTGTATATCTGTATACCATGTGCATGCTTGGTGCCAATAGAAGCCAGAAGACTATATTTGGTCTCGTGGGACTGGAATTACAGATGGTTGTGAGCCATTGTATGGGTGCTTGAATCAAACCTGGATCCTCTGCAAGAGCAACAGATGTTCCTAACTGGGCCTTCTCTCCAGCCCCATATAATAGATGCATAATAGATAGATAGTACATTTGTCTACTTTAAAACTAAAAGACGTATGGCTGGGTGTGACAGTGCATGCCTGTAATTCTAATACTCATAAGTCTAGAGCAAAGAATGTGAGTTTGAGGTCAGCCTGGGCTACATAGTGAGACTTGATATAAAAAAAATCAACAAAGAAAAAAATAGCTGCAAACTCAATCCATTTCCATAAATATGATTGTATCCATCTGATTAGAAAGCATAGCAAAAAGCCCTGTTAACAGGTTGAAAAGGCATTCCAAAGAACTAGGGGAAATCTTTGCCAACTATTCATCTGATTATTCATATGCACTCTTTAAGGCCCAAAGTTAAACACCCAAATGTTGTAAGAAGGCCACTTGTTTGTTCCCGGCTGCTCAGTCCCGAAATAACACACAGGAATCGTATTATTTGTAATACTGTTTGGCCAATAGCTTAAGTGTATTTCTGGATAACCTCATAACTTAAATTAACCCATCTCCATTAATCTGTGTATCACCACGAGCCTGTGGCTTACCGGTTAAAGTTCTGGCGTCTGTCTCCAATGAGGCTACATGGCTTCTCACTGACTCTGCCTTCTTTTTCACAGCATTCAGTTTAGTTTTCCCTGCCTATCTCTGTTCTGCCCTGCTATAGATCTAAATCAGCTTCTCTATTTACCAGGGGTATTCACAACGTACAGAGGGGAATTCCACATCACCTAAACAACAAATAATCTAACCAATAAATGGGCAAATAAACTGGATAGTAGAAGGATAAATGTCCAATAAATGCATAAAATATTCAATATATTTAGCCATCAGGGAACCACAAATCATCTCACCCTAGTCAGAAGGGCAGTCATCAAGGCCACCAATGAAACAACAAATACTGACCAATGAGGATGGGGATGGGACAAAGGTGAGAGACCCTGCTGTACTATTAACAGGAGTATACATTAGTTCAACTACTGTGTAAAACTTGGTGTGAGGTCCCTTGAACACTGGAACTGGAGCTGCCATAAGACCCAGGCGTGCCACACTTACACACCTAAAAAAAAAAATCAAGGTCAGCACACAGTATCCTGACACACCCATGTACACCACATACTTTTCAGAACAGCCAAGTTACAGACTCAGCCTAAGTGTCCATCGTAGACGGAGACCCCAGTGTGGTGGCAAATGTCTGCAGTCTTTGCACTTCGGCTGGAGAACTGAGAGGCTGAGGCAAACTTGGGCTACACTGAGACCCTGTCTCAAAACCAAAGCAATGGGGTAAAATACACACACACACACACACACACACACACACACACACACACACACACCAAAACAACAAAAACAAACAGATGAATAAATAGACAACATAGTCTTTATACACCATGGAGAGGGAGATTGTTTTTGTTCTACTGAATTTTATTGGAAAGGGTCCATAATGCAAAGTGTGTTGCAGTTATTCAATGATGCTCATAGTAAGAACTCCTACATTTGTTTGTGTTATGATTGTTGTCTCTTTAAGAGACAAGCCACACCCACTCCCTCCCCCATCCGCTGAGGCAGGCTGATCTTTAACTTCTGGCCTGAGCTTACTCTCTTTTCCGTCTTCCTCTTGGAGAGGCAGCTTCGCTTCTGCCTCTCTCCCCACTTCTTCACTCCCCCTCTTCTCTCTCTCTCTGTCCTCTTCTCCTCCCCCCTCCTCTAAGTAATAAATATCCAATTCTATTCTGTACGACGTGTCTGTCCATGTGCCTTCTACCCATCGCCTGCTCATACCCCCGGGCTCGCTGGGACCAGCCACCACTCAGGGGCCAGCAGCCATCTCTGCCTGGGACTGGCTGCTCCCAGGGCCCACTGCCTGCTGCCACATGGCCCACTACCACCATTTGGGGACCTACAGCATTTCTGCTGCCTACTGTCACTGGGGATCTTGCAACATTTTTGAAAAATCATAACAGTTTCATTATTTTATCAACTACTAATAGATGAGAGTGAACACCACCAACTATAGTTTTTTCAATTGTTTTTATATTGTTTCAGTTCCACAACATTTTGGGTCTTCTGGGTCATATATATACATTCATATGTATATACACACACATATGAAAATATGTATTTCTTTACTTTTTAATATACTCATTTCTATGTGTATGTGCATGTGCATACACGTGTGTGATATGTATGAGTATGTCTGTGAATATGGGCCTGTGAGTGTCATGGCACACAAGTGGAACAACTTTGGGGGTGGGTCCTCACTTTCTACCTTATTTAAGATGGGGTCACTGTTTTGAGATTTTAATTTTATTTGATAGGTGTGAGTATTTTGGTTGCATGTATGTCTGTGGACCAACTCCACACAGTGCCCAAAGAGGGTGTAAGATCCTCTGGAACTGGAGTTTTAGACAGTTGTGAGCTGCTATGTGGGTGTTGGGAATCGAACCCAGGTCATTTGCAAGAGCAGCTTGTGCTCTTAACTGCTGAGTCATCCCTCCAGCCCCAGGATTGCTGAGACATCCCTCCAGCCCCAGGATTGCTGAGTTATCCCTCCAGCCCCAGGATTGCTGAGTCATCATCTCTCTAGCCCCAGGATTGCTGAGTCATCCCTCCAGCCCCAGGATTGCTGAGTCATCCCTCCAGCCCCAGGATTGCTGAGTTATCCCTCCAGCCCCAGGATTGCTGAGTCATCATCTCTCTAGCCCCAGGATTGCTGAGTCATCATCTCTCTAGCCCCAGGATTGCTGAGTCATCATCTCTCCAGCCCCAGGATTGCTGAATCATCCCTCTTGCCCCAGGATTTCTGCCTACTCCAGACTAGCTGGCCTTCAAGCCTCCCAGGATTCTCTTGCTTCTGCTGCCATCTTGCAGTGGGACACTGAGATTGCAGATGTATATCTGACTTTATGTAGTTCTGGGGATACGAACTCCAGCCCCCGTGCTTGCTTTACTCACTGCGCTGTCTCGTAGCAGGGAACACATGAGTGGTGAGAGCTGAGGCTGATGTTTTTGTCATATCAACAGTCAAGAAGCAGAGAAACTGAGTCAGAAACAGTGCACAGTAGCATTCAAAGCCCATCCCGCAGTGACCTTCTTCATCCAGGTAGGCTCCACCTCCTAGAGGCTCCGAAGGACCTTCAAATCAACTGTTCAAACACATGGGCCTCTGGCAGACATTTTATATTCTAGTGCTAACAGTGTCCATGCTATAGGATAGGTCTCTCAATCTTGATCCTATTGAACTGAAATTTCATATCCTGTGAACGTCTCTCCAGTCCCTACCTTCACCTGCTAGTTCTAGTGACCAGCATTTTATTAGACGCTGCATGTCTGTGAGTTTCTGTGATTTCCTTTTATAAAGTTGCATGTAAGTAGATAGACATGCTACTGCCTGGAGCTCAGGGTATGACTTTGCCATAGAATTCAAATTTAGCCTGTACAATTCTCTGGGTTTGATTCTCAGCCCCAAGCCAAAAGGGAGGGAGGGAGAAAAAGAGGGAAGGAGGGAAGAAGGTGAAGTAAAGAAGGAAGAAGGGGGAGGGAAAGGAAAAAGAGGAAGGGGGAAGGAGCTAACCAACCATAGTAATGTTAATTTTACAGACTACTACTTTATTAAATTTATTAGTTCTCAAAGTTGTTTTAGTAGCTTACTTTTAGCTTCTTGACCACATTTATGATATTTTAAAATACTTGCCTGTTAATTTCACTGTATCAGTCATTTCTGATTTTTGTTTTTTATTGATGGATTTTTCTCTTGCTTATTTGACTAATCGTGTGTGTATGTGTGTCAGTTTACCAACTAATAGAGTTTATGTAGAAAAATGGTTGAGTTTTATTTTTTATTGTTAAATGGGGGAATAAAGAATGTTTAATAGGCAGTAGAATAATGTTAAGGTCGCTCTGTTCCTTCCATGACTTGTCTTCATGCTTGCTAGGTGTGTCGTGTCTGTGATAAACATTGCTCTAGCACTAATCTACCCCTGTTAATAAAGTAAAAGTTTCCTGTGACCGCTATAATGCCCCAGGTGTCTCTGACTAGGGACAATCTGAACATCTCCCACCCAAGAAAACGTTAGAGGTTCTCAACCTGTGGGTTGTGACCCCTTTGGCAAACCTCTATCTCCCAAAATATTTACATTAATTTATAACAGTAGCAAAGCTACAGTGATGAAGTAACAATGAAAATAATTTTATTGTTGGGGTCACCACATGAGGAGCTGTATTGAAGGGTTGCAGCATCAGGAAGACTAAAAACGCTGTAAAATCAGTAGAATGTTGAGCCTGCAACTTCTCTGCAGTTATGTGCCCAGCCAGGTAGCTTTGTTTATACATCTTTGGATTCCTGTTAAGCAGTAGATAGACATGAACTTCTATGCTAATTTCTAAATTTCTCTCTCTCTCTCTCTCTCTCTCTCTCTCTGTGTGTGTGTGTGTGTGTCTGCCTGTCTCTGTCTCTCTGTGTGTCTCTCTCTCTGTTTCTCTCTCTCTCTCTCTCTGTCTTTTGTGACACTCCTCTCCAGAGCTCCATCCTACACATTACTGCTGCCATGCTTGGCCAAACTCTGAACTGCCTTTCAATTCAGTGAGTCTACTTTAACCTGTTAGGGTTTTTTCCTGCCTGTGCTGTGGTCAGCAAAGGACCTCAGGGCAGAAGCATCTGTGGCCGTAGGACTGTGTGGGTTTCTGCTCTTATCTCTTATATCTCTCTGTACTGCCTGTTGGCTACTATCTGGGAAAAGATGCTTTGTATATTGTGTCCTGAGTTCTACTGCATTCTGGTGAGAAGTCAGCTCCAAAATCAGGCACTCTGACATGGTGTGGGGAAGCAAAGTCCTTCAAGATTGCAAGTGACTAGTGACCTTCAGAATGGTTGGCATCCCTTGATGGGAGGAGAGGAAAGGCTGGTCTCCTCTTATGGGAAGAGAGGCTCAGCCTTCCTACTGCTTAGAAGCCGTTTCACTCCCATTTCCAAATGAAACTCTACAGAATTTTTTTTTAATTAGAAAAAGTTTCAACCTTACATCTGTACTTCTATTGTACATAAAAGTCAATCAGGCAGTTCTAGAAGAAAGTGCTGTTAATTGAGTCAATGATAACAATGACGATGGTGAAGACAGTTGGGATGTGAATGTCAGTTGTCAAGTTGACTGGGCACAGAGCCACCGAGGAGACAGACACACCTTTGGGTCGTCTGCAAGGATGCTTTTAGAGAGGATTAGCTGAGGAGTGAAGACCTATCAGACCCATCCTGAACGTGGGCAGCGCCATCCCATGGGCTGATCCAGCAGACTGAAAAGGGAATCGAGAGGAGTGTGTGCAACATTCATCTCTCTTTGCTCCCCGGTACCCAGAGGGGAGCGAGCAGCCTTCCACCACCCCTTCCTTCCATGATGGACTGTATCCTCAAACCATGAGCCTTCTTACCTCAAATTGCCTTCTTTTTGAGACAGTCTCTAGCTCAGGCTGGCTTCAAACTCTGTAGTAACCAAAGATGACCTTGAACTTCCTTTCCTCCTGCCTTCTTCTCCCAAGAGCAGGGCTGGGAATCTAACTCAGAGCCTCTGGCATGCTGAGCTACAACCCCAGTCCTGAAGTTGCTCCATTTCAGATACTTGGTTACAGCAATGAGAAAAGTAGTAAATAAAACTAGTCTAAATAAACATTGCCAACAGCTACCCCCGTGTACCAGATACCACCAAGGCCTTTGATTGGGTTTGCTCTTCCACAGTGATTCTGCGTGCAGGGATCATGACAGTAGAACTCAAGAGCATACAGTCGGCTCCTCTCGCTTCGAGACTCAGTGCTCAGTGGCTGGATCCCTCTGTGGCGATTTAGTGGCTGAAGCAGGATGCAATTTCTGCCCAAGGAGAACACAGCCTGCTCCTAGGACGATGCCACTCTCTGATTCTGTCTTTACCTGAGCTTTCCCATCTGGCAAATTAAAGTGGAAAACAGCAAACTCTCTCCCCAGAGAGGCTGGGTTGTTATATGCATGTTTTGTATTATTTTGCTCTGAATAAGAGCGTATGTAAATGTGTTGCTGGAGGTTAAAATTACCCTTATTTTGTAACACTTGGCTGCTCCCACTGGGGTGAATAGTTGAAAATTATAGGGAGGCTGGAGAGGATGTTAGCTGACTTGGAATTACTTCTCTCCTTTCTCTCCACCCACTCCATCGTTCTGTGCAGACCCAAGCTGCCACTGTCGAGTCCATTTGCCGTCGCTAAGTTCTACTGGTCCTGTAGTGTAGTGACCAACATGGGTTAATCCTGGTATTGGCATCATAGACTCCATCAGGTGTGTGTGCAGGGGCAGATGTTCTTGCTGGAAAAGATGAAAGTCTCATGGAGTACCTGGAAGCCCGATCACACCTGGTCCTCAGCCAGATCACAGAAAGGTGTTTGGTCAACATGGGCATTATTACCGTCCTCAGCCGTCCAGTTCATGTTTGGAGTTTGGCATGGCTCCTCAGCTTTCGCTCCCCCATGGGCCCTGCTTTGTTGGGCCATCCCTATCTTCAACTGCTTTTTTTTCCCTGGCATTTGAATCATCCCTTCCATGATGTGATAATATCTGCAAGTTGGGAAAATAAAAGTGGCATTTGTTTAGCCATAATTAATGAAATATTTATGTTGCATGAGGCTATGTGATAAAATCCTTAGGCTTACAGTCCTTTTGCTTCTGATTACATTTGGGATTTTTTTTTCTATGACCAGACATTCTGACGCCAGCTCTTTTACACTGAGCAGATGTCGTGTAGTAAAAATGGGTGCCAGATGCTGCGAGCCGCAGAAGGGCGATTTGTTTAAGAGCTGGCTCTGACTTTTTTTTTTTTTTTTTTTGCATTCAATTACTCTGCAGAACGAACCTTACCCGCGCATTTAGGTAACTCAGCTAACTTCAGATATGCATTTTCATAATAGATTTTTTTGATCCAAAAGCATTGTAAGCAAGGATCCTGCCCTGCGAAGGGTGTTTAAGGACTTCCTTGATTTCCGCATAATACCTTGTTTTGTTTTGTTTTGTTTTGTATGTGAGAGGCGAGCCGCAGAGCTCTTGGCAGGGATCCAGAAATGTAATTAAGGTGGAGGGCCAACTTTTCAGGGGCCCTGAGGTACCACTTTCCCAAGCTCCTGGCAGGTGCAGTGAGGGGTGGGCAGAAGGAAGCAAACAGGGTGAGGGAGGAGAGAGGTGGCGGCCGTGAGGCGCGAAGCAGGAAAAACAGCCCACAGTTTGGTGAGTTCTCCGGTTCTCGTTTCAGGCCTTGGAGCTCCAGTGATAGAGGCCACCTCTTCTCCCTCGTCTCCCACCTCCTCCTCTGCAGAGGAAGATGCTGGCTCCCAGTCTTCCTCACTGCTAAAGGTAACATCACGTGGAACACCCTACAATGTCTTGGCTGGCTAGGGCTCATTTCCCATCCAGGCTTCAGAGCCAATGTGGGCTCCAGCTGCAAGGATCCTCAGGAGGATAAAGCCACATTGCAGCTGATAATCACCCTTCTTTTTATCTGGAACACCCCAAGATTTGTCTTCTTTTGAAAAAAAAAATACACCAAGCAAGAAAACCTCAGAGTCTCAAATGGGGGAAGGGAAAAAAGAAGACATACTGACTTGAAACCATTTGGCGAGTGCCGTGCTTAAAGTGGGTTTGATATGCGGTCCAATAACCAAACCCTTGAAAAACTTCAACAAGCAGATGTGTATGTCCCCAAGGGAGGCACAACTTCATTTAAGAAGCACTAGAGGCAGATTGCACAGAAAATGTTATGTTTATTCTAACCGGAGCTATGAAACGAACCATGCAGTTGCGCAGAGACACGGATCCACCAAGGCACCTACTGTCGAAGGAGCCCACATGCCACTGGGAAGGCAACCATCCCCTTTCTTAGTGGATATTCATGTCTAGAGAGTACTTACCGAATCTCTCATGCCAATGCAGAGAAAACACAGCGTGGCATGTCTGTGGATGTGCCTATATGTCACATGTGCAGAGAGAGAGACGCTTGCCACCACGCCCACTGTTGTTTTCTCAAAGTATGGGACTGAAGCTTGTCTCCTAGGACTCAGAGGGGTCCTCGCTTGCCTCTGGGGTAGGCGGAGGAGCTGGGCATTGCTTTGGCTCTGTTTATAGTTTTAGAGCAGAGAGAAGCTATGAAGGAAGAAGAGAACCAAATTTACTCACACTCGGCTTTCCCATATCTAGCAAGAGAGGCTTTGGCTTCAGTTCCAGTCACAAAGGGGGATTCCAACTCCCTAAGGCACACACACAGTGGAGAAGGGGAGAGGAATCTTTCTGTTTTTAAATTGCGGGCTGCTTTAGTTACTTCAATCCTCACCAGAAATGAATTGTTATGTAAATTGTATTACATTGATTTCTGGGGGCTTCTTATTGGCCCCCATCCTCTCAAATAACCCTAAGTTAATTCTCCACTCAAATGAGACAGATCCCAGACTCCATCTTCTTAACCCTCATAGAGAAATAATAGGTTAGCATGGGCGTGTGGAAGTAGCAAGACCATAATATCCCAAATAAACCTCACCACCAGCTCCTTGCCATCTTGCTGGCCTAGCACACGGCTAGTGGTTACTTGAGAGTACCAGGTGATGAAGCATACATATGCTACCTCCTCCTAATGGGGCCCCACTCCTCCAGGAAGCCTTCAAGTGGGAAGGAAGGGCTTTGGCCTCGGGGTTCTCTGTTTCTTTGGGTGCATTCAGGTGTGTCCCACCCAAGGGTCACAACAGAGCCTGCTCAGATGAACCTCTGCACAGGAAGCTGGAGGCAGGATGCTTGAGGCAGGGGACTTGTGGCAGCTGAGCCTTGGTCCTTCCCTCCTCCTGCACTGGCTCTTCTCTTGGCCAGCCCTTAGCATCTCTCCTCCACTCGCTACAACAGCACCATTGCTGTGAACAGAATGAAGAGCCCATGTGTAGGGATTCCTGAGCTTTGCTAGAATATGGTTTAAATAGAAGATAACAAATTCCCTTTTATCTCCAACCTTGGGCTCTGGTCTACTGACTTGAAAGAAGAGAGAGAGAGAGAATGTGTGTGTGTGTGTGTGTGTGTGTATACGCGCGTGTGTGTGCATTGAGGATCAAACCCAAGACCTCACACATGCTCCGCAAGCACTCTGCCACTGAGCTGCACTCTGAGCCCTGTGGGGAGAACTATGCTTCGGGGAGATTGCGTGGCACTGTTGTGGTCTACCGTTCTCCAGATGTCCTCATTTGCTTTCTATTGCTGTGATGAACACCATGACCAAAAACAACTAGGGAAAGAAAGGGTCTATTTCATCATATAGCTTACAGTGCATCACGAAGGGAAGTCAGGACAAGGGCTAAAGGCAGCAACCTGGAGGTAGGAACTGATGCAGAGGCTGCGGAGGAATGCGGCTTACTGTCTTGCTCTCCGTGGCCTGATTAGCCTGGACCAACTACTCAGGAGTGGCACTACCCACTTCTAACCAGGCCCTATCCCATATCAATCATCAATCAAGAAGATGTCCTACAGACTTGCCTATAGGGCATTTCCTCAACTGATGTCCCTTCTTTCCAGATGGCCCAGCTTCTGTCAAGCTGACAAAAAAAAAAAAAGAAGAAGAAGAAAAAACTAACCAGAATACAGAATTTGTATTCAATAGTCTCCATTTAGAAGAAAACGACGCTCCTATAGGCCCTACCACAGAGCAGGGGTCCTTGACTGTCTATCACCTGGCAAAAGAAAAGGCCTGTGGGAAAATATGCATACTGAGGATGATCACCTGCGTCCGTTACTAATTGTGTCAATTTGGGCAGGTTGTCTTTCTGACTTTTGCTGTCCATATTTGTGGAGACCTTCAGTCTGAGACATAAAAGAGACATCATGAAGGAATTAGCTCATTCATTGTCTGACCCATGACACTCTCCAAATTCTAGGATTTACAACCTGGCTCATGCCAGGTCTCCAGGTGAGCTAGAGAGATCATCTCAGGGCAGGAAGCACCTCACCCTGGTCCAGATTTTCTCCAAAGATCCTCATTTATTACTAGAGGGTCCCCATGCTAAAGCCAGAACCCAAGCAGTCACCTGGGGGTCTTCTCCAGGAACAAAGATGAGACTGTGCTGAGATATAAAAGCCAAGGTTTCCTCCCGAGGATCTTTAGGATTCTAAAAATCCTAGAAGAACAGCTTCCTTCCCTGAGATGGAATACGTGGGAAGCAAAGGCAGGTGGATTTCTGTGAGTTCAAGGACAGTCTGGTCCATGTAGCAAGTTCCAGGCAAGTAAGGGCTATACTGTGAGACCCTGTCTTAAAATAATAAAGATAATGCTGCTGCTGATGGTGCCGGTGATGATGAAGTTAAATCAAATTTTAACTTCAATTTTTTTATTCACAGCTCAATTCCAGTGCCACCTGTGGATAGCGGCATTCATATTTCACACAGTACAGATGGAGGTCATTGTCATCACTGTAGAAAGTTCTACTGGATGTCGTTATGCTAGAAGGCCAGCGGTGGCTTGAAGTCATGCATGGAGAGGGCAGAGGGCAATGATGAGATTTTGTTATCCCTTTTCTTAGTCGTGGCTTTCTCTTCTCCATTGCTTTGTATAGGAGAAGATACCCAGCAGAAGAAGGAAGCTGGAGAAGCAGATGGTTAAGCAAGAAGAATTGAAAAGACTCCATAAGGCTCAGGTCAGGAAGCAAACATGTGAAGGGTATCCCCGGGGTGTGGGTGGGACATCCTTCAGGAGTCAATCTGTTCTTGGGGAGATGGGCCAGGGAAAGGCCTGCCTCCCTTCTGTGAGAACCAGACTGTGGCCATTCTGAAGGTCCTGGCCCAATCCCCAGTAGCTCTGGGGAGAGGAGCTCAGGAGGTTGAACTATTCCCATCCCAGTCACCTTTCCGGCCTCAGGTTTGTGTCCTACAAAGTGAGGCTAGCATGGCCATCATCATAATCCCTTATTCCCACAAAGCAGTGGCCTTGGGTGTGTCCTCAGTAAGGACAGAATTCATCCACCACCTCCTTGACTGAGTCTCTGCTAAACTGAAAGCTACTGGGGTCTGATTCTGTTTTAGGATTAGTTGAAAGCATTAAGTACCTAGTACTTCCTAACCTGATGATTTCCTCCAAGCGTTTCTGCCCAAGCTAATCTGTCAGTCTCTGTCCTGGATGAACAAAATGGAGCAAACAACATAAACACTGGCCCTCTCCAAGCCCAGTCTTGAAGAACAGTTGGACTTGAGTATATACAGACTTAGAACAATCATCTCTATTAATCCACATAGCACTGTATTGCTTTCACCACTGTGTCCTTGATGTGGCCATGCAGTCTTGTGTACTCGTCAGCTTTCTGCTACAGTAACAAAATGCCTAAGATGATTAACTTTAAAAGAGGAAAGTTTTATTTGGATTTATGGGGTCAGTCATACTAGTCTATAGTCAGTTGGCCCCGCTGCTTTAAGCCTGTGGGGAGGGCCTATCTCTGCAGAGAGTATAGATAGTATAGACAGAGGTGAAGGCAACTGTTGACGTGATGGCTCCAGAAGCAGGGGCAGTGAGAGCGGGAAGAGTTCTTCATATCCCCTTCAAGAGCACACTCACTCATGGTGACATGGCTTCTTTCTGTGAGGCCCTGCCTTCTAAATGTCTCGCTGCCTGTGGTAGCACCTTGGCTGGGAAGTGGGCCTTTGGAGAATGAACACTGTGTTTACCTGTTCATGCTTCCATAGCCGCAGACCACAGCCTGGGTGGCTCAAACAACACGTATTTCTTTCCTGGAGACTGAAGAACTAAGATCAAGGCGCATCAGGCTGGGCGTCTGCCAAGGGCTCTGCTCCTGGCTGAGAGACAGCACCTTCCCATTGCATCCTCACAGGATCTTTTTGAAGTGTGAGGAGAGGGACCAGGGAGGGGGGAGAGCATCCTTCCACTCATACAGGTAGGAGGCCCATTAGATCAGGGCTGCACGCCATAACCTCAGTGGTCTCCTCAAACACTTTGTCTCTAATACAGTAACCCTAGAAGTTGGAATCTCAACCTATAAATTTAGTGGCAATTCATTTTATTCCAGAACAACCTGATAGCTGCAATCACATAACCACCAGTTACAGAGTCACCTAACGGTCTCCCTTCCTTAGCAACCTTGTGCCTTACCTGCAAGAAGAGTTGGGCTTTATCAAGACACAACCCCTTTCAAAGGCAGCAGAGAAGAGGGCATGAAATTGCAAGCAACTAGCAGCAGAATTCGCATTTAATTTGTGTTTCCCACTTAAATACTCATAGCTGGGGCGAGAAGAGCCAGGTGGCGGCTCATGTCCCCATTTGAGTCTCTTGGTGTTGGGGATGCCTTGACCATTGCAGCTATGATTCCAGGGGGGATTTAGAAGGATGGGTGTTTGCGGGAGAGAGATGCAGACAGATGCGCCACCTGCCCTGATGGTTCATGGTTTCTTTACTGTTCCTGTGCAGCTGTGTGTAAGGACCGTCCTGCCTGCCTCCCGGTAACCCACTGCTTGAAAGCAAGGAAAGTTGGTGGCGATGAACAAAACTTACCAAAAAATGACCACGCTCTACTTTCTTTCCTAAAGGAAAGCTGTTATTCCATGAGAGTAACAGCTGGTAAGAAAAGTAAAACATGCCCACCCAAACCCATGTGTAACCCCAAAACTAAACAAATGCTTGGGGGTCCACGGAGTGTGAGCTGTTAACATCATGGGTTCAGCACCTGCTGCTCCACCTTCAGAACTAGACGATAACAGATCCACAGGCACATCTGTCAGGGAGTACCCGGGACCACAACCAGTGGTGCAAGGCCAGGGCAAGAGCCCTTTTGAAGTCAAGGTGGGGTACAGGCTGACCCTGATCCCCTGGAGCAGGCCCAGGTCTCCATTTCATGAGGTATCAGTGGCTTCCTCCTGCAAAACAGTACCTGAGTAGCCCTATTCTGTGCTGAGGAGACAGCCCTGGCCATTGCACCCTTGGTTAAAGTCCAGGACCCATGAGGATCCCATGGCCGGTCCAGGAGCCTCCCTCCCAGGACTCCAGTGTGGTGGGCCTTGTCACAGGGTGGTTTTGACTCCTTTGTGGGTGTCATTTACACATATGCAGATGCTGTGCTCCGTGGCTCATCCTAAGGACAGAAGCACTAAGGTACTGAGCTGGGGAGCTCCACGGTCAATGGCATCGCTGGTGGCAGCTAGTAGCAGGCTCGGCCCCTCTTGTACCCCCTCATCTACAGAGCCTCTCAGGGCATGCGCTCTTGGTCTTGCAGGCCATCCAGAGGCAGCTAGAGGAGGTGGAGGAGCGGCAGAGGATCTCGGAGATCCAGGGTGTGAGGCTGGAGAAGGTGCTGAGAGGAGAAGCAGGTACTGTCGGCAGGTCTGGGAGTGGCACTGGCCTTGCATGGTGGGCAGGACAAAGAGCACTCATCACCTGCTAGGGACAGGTCAACACAGACATACGGTGCTAAATCCACTGCCTTATGCATTTATTTTTAATTGATTTGTTTTTATTTTGTGTGTGTGTGTGTGTTTTGCCTGCATCCATGTCTGTGCACCAGTGAGTGCAATTCCCTCAGAGGCCAGAAGAGGGCCTCAGATTCCCTGGATCTGGAATTACAGATGGGTGTGAGCTGCTATGTGGATGCTGGGAATGGAACCCTTGTCCCCAGGAAGAGCAGTGTTCTTACCTGATGAGTCAGCTCTCTGGCCCCAGTTTAGCTAAAAAAAAAAAAAAACAAAAAAACCAAGTTCTAGGTTCAGCGAAAGGTCTTATCTCAAAAAATAAAGTGGAAAGTGACAGAGGAAGAGACACACCATCAACTTCTGGCCTCCACATGCATGAGCACACAGGTACACACGCACGCATGCAATTTCTCAAAAGAGCCTTAGGCCAGGACTTTCAGTGGAGCAGAAGCCCGAACACAATGGGCTCCTTCTCTCTCTCTTTTTTTTCTTTCTTGGATTTTCGAGACAGGGTTTCTCTGTAGCTTTGGAGCCTGTGCTGGAACTAGCTCTTGTAGACCAGGCTGGCCTCGAACTCACAGAGATCCGTCTGCCTCTGCCTCCCGAGTGCTGGGATTAAAGGCGTACGCTGTGCTCCTTCTCTTATTGGGTCACACCGTGGATTTCCTTGTGCAGAGAGTCTGCATTGGATCAGCTAGAGCAGACTCCTTTTGCTACAGCGATGACTGCTCCTGCTGCTTGAAAGAGTCACTGTCTGTCTTCCCACGGCTTAGGGATTCTGGTGGAGTGGACTGCCCTTGTTTGGTGCGTTGTGTAATAGTACTCCCAATCAAGAAGGCGCCACTGTTCAAATTTAGGACCCTCTTGTTGTAGTGGGATCTCTGGGAATGAAAAGGCTATCCCAGCAAAGGGAGTATGTCTTTCATGCTGTCACTGACACGTTGCTGATCTGGGACACAGTGGGATCCATGACTTACAGATGTCACAGAGCCTGTGCTGGGCCAGGGAGGTAACTCAGCTGCTGAAGTGCCCATGGTGCAGGTATGAAAACCCGAGTTTGGTCCCTAGAACTCACCAGATATTATTCACACTTGTAAGCTCAGACCTCAGGAAATAGAGACAAATAGATCCCTGGGGAACCGCTGACTAGCCAGCCAAGCCTAACTGTCAATCTCAAGGTTCAAAATCCAAGATAAACACACCTGAGGAAAGAGGTCCTATGCTGATCTCTGGCCTACACACACACATGCACACACACACGCATGCACGCACATATGCACACACAAGCATGCATGCACTCGCACACATCCATGCATGTACTCACGCACACTCATACATGCAAGCATGCACACAAACACAAGCATGCATGCATGTGCGCGCACACACACACACACCCCTATCCCCTCACATACACATGAACTCTGTGTTTAAATTTGCTTCCCTTCATGCGGAGTGAGCAGTGACGGGTTGTAACTCAGTAACTGGTTACTTCATGAGGTCGTGGGTTTGACCCCTAGCACCACAAAGCAAAACATTCAAATTTACCTGTATTGGATGGGCATAGTCTTAGGAAAATCACCCACTCAACCTCTCCGATTCTTTAGCTGCAAACTCCACAGCAGCAGGCGATTTTGAGAATTCAAGGGCCATTTACCTACATCTCTCCTACATGGAGACAGTCAACAAACACTACCCGTAGTCTACAAAACATTCCAGTCCACACAGATTCTTTAAAGGAAATACCTCTGTGATCTTTCCTGCCAGAAACAAATTCTAGACCCCAAATGTTTAAAGCTTGTTCTGCACATCTCCCCCAGTCTCCAACAGTAAGGAGGGAGACACGATTTTGAGCCATGCCTAAAGAAATGTGGCCGGCTGCTGGTGTTGTCACAGCTGAGTCAGGCCAGCCAAAAGATGGTTCTGTTCATTCCCTTTCTATTCTTTGTAAACTAATTACCCTGTTAGGTTTCTAGGCCTCTGATGTCCTTGTGAAGGTGATGGATGGAAGTCAGAAGGGGCTAGAGACAAGAGTCAAGACACAGAGAGCATCCTCAGAGGAAACCAAGGGGAAGCCCCGCAAGGCAGGCCATTGAAGCAAAGACGCGTGCATTTGTGTGATGGTCATATTCCTCTGCGGCTCCATAGTCCATGTAGTCCCTTGAAGAGATTGCCCTGCTGCTTGGTGAATGACCGATGCTTATTGGGTTAAGTTGTATTTGAGCTGGCCTCTGCTGCTCCCTTTAAAGGGATTTAATGAGAATTATTTAATAGGTATTATTAGGATAATTAGACAATGATCACAGTTAGGCAATAATGTTGAGCTATCAAGGTTGTGAATAACCAAATTTAGAGGCAGGCCCGCAAACAAGGAGTGGGCTGCGACAGTTAGGCGAGGCCCCTCTGTAATGACTGGGACAGCCTGAAAGGCTCTTTTGTGCCTGGGAGTTATTCATTAGGCCCATTGAATTAGTGGACTGTGCAGGGGTGTGGGGTGGAGGGTGCAGACCAAGGGCCCTGACGTCTGAGTGAAATGAGCTCTTCATTGTCCCGACAACAATTCTGGCTTTCTTTTAATTTTTTTTCTCAACAGTCAGAAATGAGTCCTCCCACACCCAAGCATGAGGCCCCCCCCCCCAATTTGTTCAGGAAAAGGAAACGAAGTGAAGCAGAGAGTTAGCCATCAACCCTAAAGGACAAACCAAGGATGTCTGTGACACACAGGGTGTCTGTGCATGTGGTGGGTATCTTGGGCAAAGCCAGCAGAGAGCCCCTGTGGTCCCCCTGTATCTAAGTCACCAATAGTGACCTGGACCCCCTGAGTCCCACCTCCTTGCATGAACAGCCAGACCTCCCTCTGTCAGCTACTTGGGCTTGTCTAGATGAGACATCAGACAATGCTAGGGTTACATCATGGGAAATGCCAGCCAGGATCATGGTATGTCCTGGCAAGAGACTACCACACAGATTATGGTCGGGTGGGTCTGAGCTTTCTTTTCACGTCTGGAGACAGAAGAAAGCAAATGCAAAAGGAGAAAAGCTTCAAATGATGAAAGGTTTGTTCTCAGGGAAGATGGACCAGCCAGGCCCTTCCCTCATAGGCTCACTCACTCCAGCTGGCTGCCTGGAAGCCCACCTTGGGTTTCTCTCCTGTGGTGGAGTCTCGCAGTTTCTCCTTCACAAGGATAGCAAAGACGATGCACGTGCTGGAGGGCGCCAGCAGAGGGCAGCAGCACACACATGAAGAATGGTTTAATGGCCTTTCAGCCCAGCCAGGGAAGAGATTGGCTGCTATCCTGTGGTTTTCATCTTGCTGAGGAACCCAAGGAATGATAATTTCCTGTCTCTTGTGACAGTGGGGGATTCTGGACCAGGCACAGGGATGAGCCACGTGTTGAGTGTCTCTTGTGACAGTGGGGGATTCTGGACCAGGCACAGGGATGAGCCACGTGTTCTTGAATGAATCTTGACATCACCAGCGTTCTGCAGTTACTGCTCCGTAAAATTTTCCCATCTGTAAAATGGATAAGCTGACAGGCCTTCCTCCAAGGGATGGTGGAGATAGATGGCAAAGGAAATGATAGGGGTGTGTGTGTGTGTGTGTGTGTGTGTGTGTGAGAGAGAGAGAGAGAGAGAGAGAGAGAGAGAGAGAGAGAGAGAGAGAGAGAGAGTCAGTAAAGTGCTTGCCATACTAACCTGAAGACCAGAGTTCAATCCCCACACCTTTGGTAAAAGACTAGGTACGGCAGCCCAATCCCAGTGCTGGGGAGGTGGAGGCGAGAGGATCCTAGGGCTTGCTGCCCAGTCTTATCAGTGAGCCTCAAGTCCCAGTGAAAAAAAAAGAGGGAAGGTGGTTGAGGAAGATGCTTATGTCAACCTCTGACCTTCACAAACGCACACGCACACTCTTACAGAATAACTGAAACCATTTTAGTGAAGCACTTGATGAATAGGCCTGTCACATCTTAGACCATCAAAGAGATGGATTCTCTTTCTTTTTGAGTCCCCTCCTTCTACAGCCCAGTGACGGGGCCAATCTTCTCTTAGTGCAGGTCAGGTGTTTATCCATTTCGTTCCTATTCACTTAGAACTCTCTTCTCCAGACAGAATTGAAGCTGCTTTCCACAGATGTGTATAGTCCATGAGTTTCACATGCTTGCCCATATAAGAATCTTGGAGGAAGCCCAACTTAGTGACTCCTGCCTGTAATCCTCTCAGGTGGTTGAGGCAGGAGGATGAGACGCTCAAGGCCAACCTGGGCTACGTGGCGGCGAGCCTGTCTCACAGAGAAGGAGGAGGAAGAGAAGAAGGAAAAAGAGGAGGAAAATAATGTCAATGTAGACTGAAATTTGTATTACACTGATGTATAAATATCATGTGTGTGCATGGGCAATATGGCCTAGCACACAGAGGGCAACTCGCAGGAACTATTCTCTCCTCTGCCATATGGATTTTTAGAGTCAAACTCAGGCTGTCAGGCTTGGGGCAAGTGCCATCTTACCAACTGGCCAGTTGTATTTTTGTTTTTTCTTTTAATGGTGTGTGTGTGTGTGTCTATGCATACACCCATGGAGGCCAAAAGGGGACATTAGAGTCCCTGGAGCTGATGATCCAGGCAGCTGTGAGTTGCTGGGTACCACAAGTGCTCTTACCCACTGAGTCAACTCTCCAGTCCCCGGTGTAGATTCTAATTGTCACTCTCAGCACCACAGCAACTAAGTGAAGACAGTTCAACAGAAAGGCAGAGCCTGTGGCGTGGAGGGTGCCCATCTGACAGCTGAGCATCATTAGGGGGTGAGCTCTGGGGCGCGGATGGCCTTAGCATGCTCTCCCTAACGCTTTCTTCTCTGAATGGCTAAGTAGTGAGTCCGAGGTTAGCCCTTGCCAGCCAGTCCATGTGGCTGGTTTCTATGCTTCCACACAGCAGCAGAACAGGGGAGGAATGCAGATGGACCACAAAAGTGGAGTCAAAGGTGATGTCAACCCTGTATTTAAATATGATATTATCAGAAAAGAACTGGACCCAGGGAGGGTCTCCAGGAGTCGCTCTGACCTGCAGTGACTGAAGCAAGCAGTTTGACTGGCTTTCCCCAGATCTGCAGACGCCATTGCTGAGATTCAGTGTTTCCAAGGGGGGGAGGCGGCTTGAGATTCACTGCACAGCAAACAACAGGAGCAGCAGCGTGGTAGCACAAGAAGTCTGTCCCCAGGTCCCAGGGTGTGACACGGTAGGTTCTGATTAGTGAGTCGTGCAGTCAGTGCAGTGTGGGGTTCTGAGCACAGCCCTCTTCGAGTGGAGTCACAGGAGAGGCCCAGGCTTAAGATGCATGCATAGGCCTGCATGCAGCACACGTGGCAAAGACACACACAGGTATGTTCACAGTCCACAGAAGATGGCATCGCTCACAGATTTGAGAACCACCTGTTACATGCCTGTTTCTGTTCCCAGCTTCGCTGTGTGTGTCCAAATATGGCCCACAGGCTGCATGAGCCCAAGACAGCTAGGAGCACAGCGCAGCACAAATCATACACTTGTTTAAAAGGCCATGAGGTTGCTTGGTCAGTCGGTTTGTAACTCACATGTGCTGCTCTCCTGTGTGAGCTTTGTAAAGAGAACATCTGTCACAATGTCAAAAGATTGGTCACTGATCTCTGCAGGCTGTATTGATAGACTAGAGGGCAACCCTCCTAAATTGATTGTTTAAAATAAAACAAGTGCTGGGCAGTGGTGGCTCATGCCTTTAATCCCAGCACTCCGGAGATAGTGGCAAGTGTATCTCTGTGAGTTCAAGGCCAGCCTGGTCTACAGAGTGAGTTCCAGGACAGCCAGGGTTACACAAAGAAACCATGTTTAGGAAAGAAAGAAAGAAAGAAAGAAAGAAAGAAAGAAAGAGAGAGAGAGAGAGAGAGGGAGGGAGGGAGGGAGGGAGGGAGGGAGGGAGGGAGGGAGAGAGAGAGAGAGAGAGAGAGAGAGAAAGAAAGAAGAGAAAAGGAAAAAGAAATCAAGTAAGTACAGAAAAATGGTCAGGGCAGATGAAGATAGGACCGATATTCAAAAGATAAAATAACCCATGGATATGAATCCAATTGATTGAAAATCAGACAATGGCCAGGTGTGGTGGCGCATGCCTTTAATTCCAGCACTCAAGAGTCAGAGGCAGGCAAATCTTTGTGCGTTCCAAGCTACCCTGGTCTACAAAGTGAGTTCCAGGATACTCAAAGATACACAAAGAAACCCTGTCTCAACAAAAACGAAAGAAGAAGAAGGAAAAAAAGAAAAGGAAGAAAAAGAAAAATTAATGAAGTGTAATTTTATAACCACCAAACTAAAAATTTAGGAAAACCTTTGTAATGTTTTCATAAAAGGAGCAAAAATGATCTGAAAAACCTTAATACCCATGACCCAGTGAGATATTTTTGTTAAGTTTTGCTCTGACAATCCAAATTTTGTTCCCAGGACGCACATGGTGAACTCAGAGAACTGACATTCACAAATGGTCTTCTGGCCTTGAGAAGTGTGCGTACACACACACACACACACACACACACACACACACACACACGTAATAAAAAGTCAATAACTACTTAGTATTTTAAAAAAAACTGTCAGCAATAAAGCTTATTCCCCAAACCCTAGAGCACCCACCTCTGGGTCATCATTGTCATGAGTAGGGAATTGTAGGAGACAGTTAACTCTAAGCTCTGGGACCTGACGCTGATAGGGACTTCAGTGACGCCAGCCAGTGTGACTGAGTCACAGGCTGATGAGAAGTCAGAGGGCATGGACTGGCATGTAGCGCAGCTAGTAAGGCACTTGCTGAGTATATATGAGGCCCTGAGTTCGATGCCCAGCATCCACAATAAACAAAACCAGAGAACAGAAGGAAGGATCACAGTCTTGAGGAAATGTCCCACAGATGCAGGGAGAGTTCTGACACAGCCATTCTATGCCAGCAGCATCAGCGAGAGTGTCCTGTGCTTTACCAAAATAGCAGTGAGGACGCCCCACAGATTCTAAGGCGCCAGAAACATTGTATCTAAAGAATTAGTTCTGAGCCAGACAGTAAACAAGACTGGACTTGGAAAAACAACACACCCATACACAATCAGAAAAGGGGTAGCACCTGGAAAGGGAAATGCTCACAAAACCAGTGTGGCTTTACAGGACAGATTGTACATTCCTTCTGCTATTTTCCATCCAGAAAACAAAGTACTGACCGCTGTGTGCCAGTCACCCCAGGCAGGCAAGGACGAGGGTGCACCAGGCTTGGTCACTTGACCTTGATGTGGAGAGTCATAGAATTTCAGTCAAGACCGGCATAGTTTGCTCTGTGCTTTTGAGAGCAATCTTGGGCAAAGTTGGATTATTATAAATGATGATTAACAAAGAGTTGATTTGTGTCAAGCTTTAGTTGTTTTTGTTGTTGATTGCTTGGTTAGTTTTTTGAGACAGAAAAAAAAATCCTCATGTACCGCAGACTGGCCTTTATCTCCTGATCCTCTTGCTCCCACCTTCCGAGTGCTGGGGTGCCATCCAGACACTGCGTGTTGATTTTACCATGGCAAGTGGAACCCTTCCATTGTGTCTAAGAACCACGCTAAGAGTTCAGGAGCAAAGAACCTTGACAGTTGACCTAAGCAGAGGATAGGAGGAAGGATTAGATAGTTGAACTGTCTGGGTCTTCTTGGTCAGAAGTCACCTTGCCTTGGCCACACCCCTCTAGCTGAAGCCTGGCTCTAGGTGAGGAGTCACAGCCCTGTGCAGGAACAGCAGCAGCTGCTGGAACAATGAAAGAAAGCTAAGAGCCTGGGTAGGCACACCACAGTCACATCTTTGTGGATGATCCGCTCATGGTGGGTATGCCCATTGTAGGGGCGTATTAGTAAGGTGGTGGTGGTGGTTTCAAGTTGTTAGAAGACAAAGGGTCTTTTGGTTTTGGTTTTGGTTTTTGCTGCCTAGCTGAGTTTTAAAGATGAATGGAAGCTAACCCATCTGAAAGAAGGCGTGAGAAGAATGGCTGAGGAATACTGCAAGGGGCCAGTTCCCTGAAGGGTTAGTATACGTGGAGCACTGGGCTGAACATTTTCCGTGTATCATTTCATTTAACATCCCCAACCAACACTGTCTGCAGTGTCCTTGTGGAAGATGGGGAAGACTGAGGCAGAGAGATAGTAGGTGACTTGACTCTCACAGGCCTGATTGACCCAGATCCTACTCTGTCCATTCTACTTACCTACAGTGAGAGGCAGTGCTTTCTAAACTGCACAGACTTCACGAGGGCAGAATGGGACGGGGACAGACAGACTACAGACAAATACTTCAGCGCACTGTTGTAAGTAAGAAAGCAAGATCCCCAGTATTTGATATCTTGGGAGGGCAGGTCCTCTGGTATCTTCGTTACTGTTTTGTTGCTATGATAAAGTATCTTGACAAAATACACTTAAGGGTTTGTATTTTCAGAGGGATTATATTTTCAGAGTGGCGGGGAAAGCCTGACGGTGGCAAGGAAGTGCTGGCAGGGCAAGGAAGGCGTGGTGGCAGGAGCAAGCCTGTCTGGTCACAGTGCCTCTGCATTTGGGAAGCAGAGTAAAGGAAAGTAGAGCCTTGCTAGAAAGCCTCAAGGCCTGCCCCAGTGATCCACTTCCTCCAGTGAGGCTTGACCTGAAGGTTCCACAACTTCTCAAAACAGCTAGGAACCCCGTGTTCAACTATGTGAGCCAGTGAGGGACATTTTATGTTCAAACTATAACATCTGTAAACCTTTACAAGAAGCTGTATCTACAGATTCCCCCAAAGAGACTTTGTCTACTAAAGAACAGAAGGCATATATAAGACACACACACACACACACACACACACACACACACACACACATATATATATATATCAAACTGAACCAAAGTCAATAAAATCACCAATTAGTCTACTGGTAAAGGAACATTAAGTGTCTCGGTACATCTTGTGATTGCTCCACGTGTGTTGGGGACGTCACTGTGACACAAAGGCAAGTCCATGATGAGCAAGATTTTCAGAAGGACACATAAGATGGAAGCAAGGACATATCATCCAGGATGCAAATCTACCTAGACCATGTGGATTCGTGTAGCGGAGTGACTGAATTTGAAAAACAAAAGCAAAACCTTCTCTACAGATAGCAAAATAGTGCTTTAAAGCTGTTTCTTTTGGACTGGGGACAAGGAAGGGGAAGCCCAGAGCTGGTGGCAGATGGTGTCGTGTTAGACGGTAAGGAGAGACGGCATTTCCAGCTCACAGCTTTTCTGTTTTCTCTATCGTGGAAAACGGTTCTTAATATAGAAACATTAAACAAACATCTAGAAGAAACTGACTCTGGATGAATGATAAAATGGAAGAGCTTTTAAAATAGTCTTTTTAAAAAAAGAGTGTAGGCCTGGAGGGATGGCTCAGTCGTTAAAGGCTAGGCTCACAACCAAAAATAAAAAAAGAGTGTACTACTTTTAAATTGTATGTGTACATATGTGTGTCTGTGTTGTGTGTAGTATTGTGGTGTGTGTGGTGTATGTGTGTTGTGTGTGTCTGTGTCTATGTTATGTATGTTTATGTGTCTGTGTCTGTGTAGTGTGTGTTGTGTATGTCTATGTGTCTGTGTCTGTGTAGTGTGTGTTGTGTATGTCTATGTGTCTGTGTCTGTGTAGTGTGTGTTGTGTATGTCTATGTGTCTGTGTCTGTGTAGTGTGTGTTGTGTATGTCTATGTGTCTGTGTAGTGTGTGTTGTGTATGTCTATGTGTCTGTGTCTGTGTAGTGTGTGTTGTGTATGTCTATGTGTCTGTGTAGTGTGTGTTGTGTATGTCTATGTGTCAGTGTCTGTGTAGTGTGTGTTGTGTATGTCTATGTGTCTGTGTAGTGTGTGTTGTGTATGTCTATGTGTCTGTGTCTGTGTAGTGTGTGTTGTGTATGTCTATGTGTCTGTGTATGTGTAGTGTGTGTTGTGTATGTCTATGTGTCTGTGTAGTGTGTGTTGTGTATGTCTATGTGTCTGTGTAGTGTGTGTTGTGTATGTCTATGTGTCTGTGTCTGTGTAGTGTGTGTTGTGTATGTCTATGTGTCTGTGTAGTGTGTGTTGTGTATGTCTATGTGTCTGTGTAGTGTGTGTTGTGTATGTCTATGTGTCTGTGTAGTGTGTGTTGTGTATGTCTATGTGTCAGTGTCTGTGTAGTGTGTGTTGTGTATGTCTATGTGTCTGTGTAGTGTGTGTTGTGTATGTCTATGTGTCTGTGTCTGTGCAGTGTGTGTTGTGTATGTCTATGTGTCAGTGTCTGTGTAGTGTGTGTTGTGTATGTCTATGTGTCTGTGTAGTGTGTGTTGTGTATGTCTATGTGTCTGTGTATGTGTAGTGTGTGTTGTGTATGTCTATGTGTCTGTGTATGTGTAGTGTGTGTTGTGTATGTCTATGTGTCTGTGTAGTGTGTGTTGTGTATGTCTATGTGTCTGTGTATGTGTAGTGTGTGTTGTGTATGTCTATGTGTCTGTGTATGTGTAGTGTGTGTTGTGTATGTCTATGTGTCTGTGTAGTGTGTGTTGTGTATGTCTATGTGTCTGTGTAGTGTGTGTTGTGTATGTCTATGTGTCTGTGTAGTGTGTGTTGTGTATGTCTATGTGTCTGTGTCTGTGTAGTGTGTGTTGTGTATGTCTATGTGTCTATGTATGTGTAGTGTGTGTTGTGTGTGTCTATGTATGTATAGTGTGTGTCTATGTGTATGTGTTGTGTGTGTCTATGTGTGTGTATATGTAGTGTGTGTTGTGTGTGTCTATGTGTGTGTGTCTATGTGTCTATGTGTAGTGTGTGTTGTGTGTGTCTATGTATGTGTTGTGTGTGTCTATGTGTGTGTATATGTAGTGTGTGTTGTGTGTGTCTGTGGGGAGGGTACTCCACAGAAGAAGGGTTATTAGTACATACTGCTTGCAGAAGACAGGTGTTCAGTTCTCAGCACCCGCCTCAGGCGGTTCACAACTGTTTATAGGTCCAACCACAGGGCATCCAGACTCCTGTTCTTGACGCCAGCGGCGCCCACACTCACATGTACTCACCCACTCAGAGACATTTTAAAAAAAATGTGTCAGTTGGGTAAAATAGTCAAGAGATTTCCCCGAAACAGGAAAACACACACACACACACACACACAAGCTGGTATTTAATTCATTTTAGTTAATTGGTTAATTGTTAGTTTTTTGAGACAGGGTCTTGCTTTATAGTCCAGACTGGCCTGGAACTTACTATGTATCCCAGGTTGGCTTTGAATTCATGGCAGTCTTCCTGCCTCAGCCTCTGGGATATCAGGTGTGCCCCTCCACACTCAGCTTAACAAGATGGTGTTTAATGAGATCTATGCAGAGTCTTGGACTGGCTTAAGGAAAGGGCTCACTACCTAAACAAAGCATGGAGCACCGTTGCACCCTCGCTGTAGCGGGAAGCCAGAAGTCTTCTGTGAGCAAAGATGGAGTTAATGACGTCTATAAACCCAGATCACAGGAAACAGGTGCGAGAGTCCCCCTACCTTCTCTGTATTTCCAGACAGTTTCTCTGTTGTGATTTGAGTCATTCTGATCACAAAGATTATCAGACACTTCCATTCAATAGATACACTGAACTCTCTCCAAATTTCTTGAGATACGTAACATAGACATCACTCTAGCCCTGACTTTGTATAAACCAAATGAACAAAACACTTTTTGACATCTCGAATTAGAGGTTGGAGAAGGGGCTCGGTGGTTAAGAGTAGTGACTGCTCTTCCAGAGGACCCAGGTTTTAGCCCCAGCACCCCATGACACTCACCACTGCCTGTAATACCAGTTCCTGGGGAAACTATTGTCCTCTTCTGACTTCCGTGGGCACCAGGCATGCACATGGCGCACAGTTAAGCCTCTGTTTAATAAAGGGGCGTATCTATGCTGTAAGAATGTAGGAATACAAATTTGTCTCCCGTGAGACTCAATTCTAACAGTAGCTTTTTTCACCGTTTGGATTTTCCTCAGTGGGGGAAAGAAAATCAAAATGCCAATCACCTGTCTGTGATCCATTGTGGTGTGAGCAACCCTGGTTTGGGCAGGGACAGCACACCACCTGGGTCCTCTGTGTGAGTCTGATTTCCAGGGGGGTGATGGGGTGAGGAAAGGCACGCAGCTAGGACTTCGCTGATGCAGAAACGTCCATTAATTTTATGAACACAAAAGTAGGCAGAAATGAGTCCTTTGTAGCCGGAGTAGTAGGACATCAGTCATCACAGGCATGTGACCTTGGAACTGAAGTAGTCAGGTCCTCCGTGCCCAGGAGGACTCCCCCTGAGCAGGCGGGCACAGGTGGGTTTCATTTGTGCTGCTCATGACCTTGAGGCCTCCACAGGGTGCCGGGAGCTGCTTCCTGCCGGGCCCTGCTTGCCACAAACACGGCCCGCTAAAGTGGCTCGGAAGCAGTTTGATCATGGGACGAGAAATGCCAATCTAACCCATTTGCCGTTGATTTCTTAAGCAGATTCAGGGACACAGGACGAAGCCCAGCTTTTGCAGGAATGGTTTAAGCTGGTTCTGGAGAAGAATAAATTAATGCGCTATGAGTCGGAGCTACTGATCATGTAAGTAAGACAACACGGATAACAGTGAGTGCTAACAGCCGGGTAGCTGGGCGCGGGTGGCTCACCGTCCTTGGCTGGAGTCCCGGGGTTTTTCTTCTTCGTGCATACGGAACAGTGATTGAGGCAAATTGGTATTTTGTGTCTTGCATATCATGCTGGCATTAGTGGAAAGAGTCTTTAGTGTCCTCTCTCTCTTCCGAGTTCAGTGGCTAAAACAGATTTCAGTAGCAGGTCAGGAGCAAGACGGCAGCTGGACCGTTCCTGGCCCCCAGTAACAAACCATCAGTGGGAATGCTATCCTTGGCCTATGTGTGAGCCATGGGAAATCTGCCTGACCACTTCCTGGTGGCTTTAACAAAAGAAGGACTGAACACTAGCTGTCTGGGATCTGTCTTCTTGGAGAAAGGGCTGGTAGCCTGGTCAGCTGGTCAGAATGAAGACTTATGGTTCACCACCCGATCCTGAAACAAAGGATGCTGCCAGCAGTCTGGAGAGAGAAAATGGCCTTGAGAATAAACCACTGAGTTCCAGAGTTAGGTTGGGAGTTTTCGTTTTCACTTCAACCCTGAGTGGTCATCTGGGGAGCTTTGAGAGGGGGGTCCACTCTTTCCTGCCAGGTTCTGAACCAGGTGAGAAATAGGTAAGCCCACCAAATATTACCTTTATTATTATTAGTGACTAATGACCAAGGCCAAGAACCCGGGCCGGGTCACTAACTAGTTTCTTAGGGTTCTCACAGCAGCAGGAACATTTCCCTTAGTCTGGAAGCCGGAAGTGCACGTGAAGGGGCCGAGGGAGCCGCTTTCTCCCAGATCCTTGCACAGGGACTCCTTCCTTGCCTCTTCCACTTCTTGTGGCTCTAGGCGTTCTTTGGGGGTGGCTGTGTCGCACAGCCTTCTCTCTGTGTCTATGTCTTCTTGTCTGTCTCTTCGAAAGTCTTCTCACTGGGCTGAGGGCTCACTGATATAATCTGGAATGTAGCCATCTCAAGGTCCCTAACCACGTCTGAAAGACCCCTTTTAAAGCAACATCCGATTCACTATTCCCAGGGCTTAGGATGTGGAAATGTCTTTCTTATTCAACCTTCTACACTAGCCAAATCTCAGAAATGGATATAGCTACCTCATGAAAAAAGGAAGGGGACCTACTTGATTTTTAGGGGAAAGGTTTTATCCTAGACCCTTGGGTCTCAAGGTCAATGAGGGGGTGATCCCCAGAGACTATTTAGCAAAGGCCAGGGAGATGTGCTTGGTTGTCACACTCGGGGCTGTGACCAAAGGCTACTGAATACAGGCCAAGGATGCTGCTAAGCTTTCTTCCTGTAGTTCACAGGGCAGCTCCTCCTGTCACCTACATGGAGTCAGCAGCCTAAGCGGGCAGCACTGTGAAATCTTACCAAAGCACGTAGCAAAGCCTAGGGAGCCTGAGAACACATGCTTGCCAGAGATAGACCGAGCCTGGGAGAGAAGAAGTGAGGTGAACATGCCCTATCTATCTCTCTAAAATCTACCTGAGAGTGGGGATAGGAGGGGCTGAAGGAGGGGGCCAGGAGTTACAGTCACTACTCACTACCCCCTGGAAGGGAGTGCCAGGCACAGGGAAATCTAGCAATCATTTGAATATCTGTCCATATCTGCCTCATATGCAGCCATACTGTCTGCATTGGAGTTAGGTCTGACTTGTCCTTCCAACAGAAATTTATCAAGAACATCTTCTCTGCACTGGGAACTCAGCTGGTTTCTATAAAAACAGGCTGTAGCCAGGCACCTTGGGTGGTGCAAGCCTGGAACCTCAGCCCTTTGGAGGTTGGGGACAGGCGGGGCAGAGAAGTGAACGCATGACAAGAAGGGTTCTGTGAAGGATACAAGAGTCTGTCTTGGGGAGGAGGGAGGCGAACTGGGGCTGCAGCCAAGCCATCAGCTTCACCAGAGAGAGCTCAGGCCAAGGACTTTCTCCTCTGAAAGAGGTCAAAGAGGACAACCGGGGTGTGTGCACTGGACAGAGGCATGTTTGAAGGGTAGGGCTTGGTTGGAGGAAGACCTGTGTGAGCAAGGAAAGATGTCTTAGATTGGCATGTCAGGTCAGACCCCTCAGGAAGCAAAGTTAAGGCAGAATGAGTGATACGTGAGATTCCTTGAGGAGGACTCCTGTGAAGGACAAAGAGAAAGGAGACAGGATAGTGGGAGAGTCTTGGGCCCTACTGCAGTTCTGGTTCCTTGTAAAAAACAGAGGGAGGGAGGGAGGGAGGGAGGGAGGGAGGGAGGGAAGGAGGGAGGGAGGGAGGGAGGGAGGGAGGGAGGGAGGGAGGGAGGGAGGGAAGAAAAAAGGGAGGGAGGGAGACTTGGGCTGGAGGAGTTCTGCTTGTGAATAGCTCTGAGACCCAGCCAAGGCAGAGGAGCATCAGAATAGAGAGCCCATCAGAGAGCTCCGTGTTTGGAAGGACTTGCCAGTTCTCACACCACTGTGATGCTTAGCCCATGGCGGGGAGTCACCCAGGAATAACAGGACTTCAATGAGACATTGAAGCTGATTCTATAGCAGCCTCTTTGTTGCTAAGCTTCTCCCAGAGAGTTTCCTCTGAGATCTGAGCTACCACCATCTCCGAGCTCCTGCAGAGGACCCAGGTGTCAGTAATAAGACAGGACTTTAGCTGAAGCAGCTTTAGAAGGAAAAGTAGTAGCAGGTCTGGGGATGTAGTTCAGCTGGTAGAATACTTATCTAGCATTCGGAAAGCCCCGGGTTCAAATCCCAGCACCACCGGGTTAATGGCACACATCTGAAATACAAACATTGTATGTAGGGGCAGAGGGGGTGGCAGGAAGTGCAGAAGTTCAAGGTGACATAGCAAGTCTGAGGCCAGCCTGCACTACAGGAAAGCCCATCTCAAAAACAAAGGAGCAAAATAAATACGGAAACTACTAGCAACAACACTGTCACCGGTACACAGGCAACCACAGGTCAGGTCTGCAAGAGCAAGTCCCAAGAGGAGGAATGGAGGGACCCATTCCCAACTGTCAGTCTCTCTGTGGCCCCAGGGAACAGTGTCCCTAAGCCCCTCTCCTGTCTCACCCTCCGGGTCTGTGGGGTGCATTGCTGTGGACCCTTCAACCCCATGGGGGCCACTCAGTGCTTCTCCCCCTTACAGTCTTTTCTTAAGGATCATGTGACTCTAACTACCACCTCTTGACATCACATCTGTCTAGGTCCTCATTTCTCTGCTGAGCTCTGGAGTGGCATTTGGGAGTCCCCCAAACAATGCATGGGCCAGCATCTGGGGAGCTACAAGGGAGGAATGCCTGAGACATCCCCAGGCTCTGAAAAGTCAAGTCCCTAACTGGCTGTCAAAGAGGACTCAGCTCCACTTCCTGCTCTGCTGGTCCCCCAGAGCAAACCTCAAGGAACAGTTTGGTGGCCTTCAACATGACCCCCTCTAGCCATTTTATCTTCCTCAGATCCAGCAATCTCAGTCATCTTTCTAGGCACCTCTGGTGGCCCCAGCAGTAGCAACACCTTCTGTTTAGAGATATTAAAATAGTCCAGTTTTAATGGGAAAAAGCTTGTGCTGGCCACTGTTTGCGGCTACCTCCATTGATGCTTCCACAAACTCCCTATTAATGGCGGGGACATTTTCTTGTCCTCAGGGCCCAGGAGCTAGAACTAGAAGATCACCAAAGGAGACTGGAGCAGAAGCTACGACAGAAGATGCTCAAGGATGGTGAGTGTGGCACAGGTGTGGGGCCCTTGCTGAAGACACGCCCACCCCAGGACCTTTGAGCAAAGCATGCTATAGACTGGTGGAGAGCCCATCCCGCCTTGCACAGCCACTGGTCTGAGAGCCAGAGCACAAAGCCAGCCTGTTCCTTGACCACCTCCGAAGCCCAGCAGGTCTCTGGCTGGTGTCATTCACTTGTGAGAGCCACATTTCCATCATCCTGTGTGTTGATAAAAATAAAGCAACTTATTTTAATGTTTAAATGTATGCTTGTTAAGGTGGAGTCTTGTGGTGTAGCCCAAGCTGACCTTGAACACCCAGGCTTCCTGCCTCTATATATTTGTTACTTTTCTCATGGCTATAACCAAACACCTGAAGAGGTTTATTTTGCCTCACAATTTGAGGGGGCACTGTCCACCATGCCTGGAAGGCATGGCCACTGGTGGGTCTGTGGTGGGAGGAGCATGCAGCACCTGTCTGCTCTTAATTAAGTAGGACGCAGAGATAGGATAGAAAGCAGAGCAAGACTATAGCCATCCCCTCCCTGACAATGATCCCGTTCCTCCAGTGAGGTCCCACCCCCCAAAAGATCAGAAAAGCTTCCAAAGCAATGCCACCATATAGAAACCAAGTGTTGAAACACATGAGCTGGTGGGGGAGATTTTCCTACTAAAACCATACTGCTCAGCCTCTTACCTACTGGGATCCCCCGCATATACCACCATGCCCAGCAAGCACCATGGTATCCATGTATTTACTTAGGCTTGGCAGATGACAAGACCAGCCTCTCCCCACTGGGAGTTTGTGATCTCAGTGGGAGAGCAGTAGCCAGATCCGTCATTACAGTACATGAGGACGGTAGAAGTCGTCGGGGGGGGGGGGGGGAGGTCCAGAGAAGCCAGGCCTGGGAATAAGAATATTCCCTGCTGGCCTTGGCTGGGACTGTGACAGGGCATTGTGCATGAGACAATTGTCCCGCCAGTACTTAGGAATTCATTGACTCCAGCCTTAAGAGCATCTTTCTGAGGTGTGCCTGTGGGTTTGTGGGCCTGCTCTATGATGACTTCCTTACACTGACATCTTACAGGTCTAGATCTCACAGAACTCGCATTGTCCCAGCCTTACTGAGTTGCCTGGTACTGGGAAAGCACACCACATACTAGCCACCGGCAGTTTTGGTTAAGTATTTTATCCATGTCTTAAGATTTGAAAAACCCGAGTCACAGTGAACAGAAATAATCTCTTAAAGTGAGAGCAGCTGGGCTCCAATTTAGCAGGAGACCACAAACTCATCTCCCACCCATGGAAGTGATTTATAGCCCCCCCCCCCCCAATTGAAACTCTCCCTCTGAAGTTGGCCTTAAATTGCAGCCTTCCTCGGCCTCCCAAGTACTGGGACTACAGGCAAGCACCAACATACCCAGCTCAGACTGTATATTTTTTTTAAACTACACTTTTACTTATCTGTGTGTGGGGGTGGGGGACACAATGCCCCCCCCAGCACACATGTGGAGATCAGAGGACAGTTTGTGGAAGCTAGTTCTCTCCTTCCACTGTATGGGTCCTAGGAATTGAGTTCAGGTCGTTAGATAAAGGTGCTTGCTATCAAGTCTATCTGCTGAGCCATTTCTGTTTCTAAGAAACCCTATAGGGTGGCACTATATAGCACTATTAAGAAAGGTGTACAAAGAAGTCATAGTGGTGCATGCCTGCAATCCCAGCAGCAAAGAACAAGAGGGACCTTAACTAGAACAATGTGGAACCCAAGAACCAACTCCTGAACATTGTCCTGAGGCCTCCGCGCACATTCCGTAGTGGTGCCTGCCTCTAATCCCTGTACTTTGGAGGTAGAGGCAGGAGCATCAGAAGTTCAAGACCAATCTCAGCTATATAAAAGTTTGAGACCCGCCAGGGATAGAGGAGATGGCACACACACACACACACACACACACACACACACACACACACACACGTAATGTTTAAAACAAAACAAAAGGTACAATTTATTATTATATACAAATGGCAGAAGAGTTGTTCTCATTGACATAGGAGCCCCTGATGCAGGCAGTTTGATTTGATGTGGCTCAGCTGTGCTTAGGAAAGCAGCCTTCTCCTGTTTGGTGTCTTCCTTAGAGGTGAAGGAGAGTTAAGGCTTGACAGGGTGTTGCTGCATTAAATTCTCTTTCTCTCAAGTGCCCCTACACACTCATATACACAAACATGCACATGCAAACATATGCATGAACACACATGCACAAACACACACATGCACACTATGTGTGCACACACAGGCACATGCACATGAACACACACGCGCACACATGTGAAATTTAAGCTGACTATGGCACAAAGTGCCCACGTTTCTCCTCCGTGGCTTTAAGGGCAGCTCCTTGGTGTTAAATTCACTTCCTTGTATAGGATATAACAAGCCCAGAACAATTGTGAACTCCCACGCTAAGAATTCTCCTGGCACCAGTCTTACCCGAGGGCTGATTTTTTTTTTTCTTCTGCATTTCTTTAG
This sequence comes from Microtus pennsylvanicus, assembly GCF_037038515.1. Lineage (NCBI taxonomy): Eukaryota > Metazoa > Chordata > Mammalia > Rodentia > Cricetidae > Microtus > Microtus pennsylvanicus. Next base: position 53,360,747 of record NC_134583.1, read on the forward strand.
AGGGCCAGAAAGATGAGAATGATCAAAAGGAGGAGCAAGAAATATTCAAGCAGATGATTCAGGTGATTGAGCAAAGAAACAAGCTTGTGGATTCTCTGGAGGAACAGCGTGTCAAGGAAAGAACCCAAGACCAACACTTTGAAAACTTCGTTCTCTCCAGAGGCTGTCAACTCAGCAGGACTTAGATGCCCCTCCCCCACTGAAGCCAGAGAACCAAGAGCGCCACCCTTTCTCACCCAGGCACTGAATTTAGAAAGGAAGAAAGGACATTAAACGCCTCTCATATGAGTTCCGCGTGGTAGTTCATATTTGTAATCTCTGCTGAAGAAAGCTGAAGCAGGAGGTTTGCTGTGAGTTTCAGGCTAGCCTGCATTATACAGGGAGATCCTGTCTCAAAAGACAAGCATCTTTTTATAGGTCTTATAGCTGTTTTGGCTTCCCAAGGTTTTCCCCAAGTCTTTAATGACCAAGTGACAAAGGCCCTTGAGCTCGGCAGTGCACATGAGCCAGTCCTGAGAGTGGAGGCAATCTTGGCAGACGGCCAGCATTGTTTGCTCCCTGGAAAGTCACACAGGCTTGACCTCCCCACTGCCTTTGTCATTTTCTTTTATAATTCATTGAGTTACATGTTTTAAGACTTTTAAGAAATGCCTTTTCATTAATACGCCCATATTTGTCTTTTTCGCACGGCTGACCAGTTTCCAAATGTCAGGACACAGCAGCGGCAGTTTAAAGATTAGCGTAATATTTAAATTGTGTTTCCAGAGAAAGCAGAGAAACCCTGAGATTACTGATTAAATAAAGCCAATAACTCATATAGCAGGTGTTAATTCAATCCAGGGTGAATTTAATTTACCAGGTATATTTATAAGCCTTAATATAATATACATAAGCAATGAGAGTTGAACAAAACATTTGAGCCTTAATTTAATTTTTTTTTTGACAATGGAAAAAGGAAATAAAACTTTAAGTCTGTGCCAGCGAGATCCTTGGTTTTCACCAAATCCGCTACCATAAGAAGCCTGTTGTTCCCAAAATGCTCTACTTCTAGCCCTGGATCATCATAAGTGCTTCTAGGAAATGAATGGTTTTAAAGTGCTTTCTGAGGGAGCTTTGGTGATGGCAGAAAGGGAAGCTTTCATTTGTTGGCAAAACACCGGTGAGCTGGCATTGCTACTGGAAAACACACTGTGGTCCCAGGGCACCCAGTTTTACCATGGTTGTCTGTGGTCCTATTAAGTGCATAACCTCTTTAAGACAAAAAAAAAAAAAAACACACACTTCTGACTTCCAGGTAGAACTGAAGGCAATGTGTCCCCATCAATCTAACTCCAAACTGAGTCAGGAGCATGTGTATGCGTGCATGCATGTGTGGGTGTGCGTGCGTGGCATGAGTGTGTGCATGCGTACATGTGTGTGCGTGTGTGTTTGTGAGACATTTTAAATCTGCAAAAAATAAAATGTTTGTGGATTGAGTGCAGCTGCTGGGCTTCCTTGCATATTTGGACAGTGCGGACAAGGAGGAGAGAAGACAAGATTTAGAATGGTGCTATGTTTGTCATAGAAGAGTGGATTGTTCTCCTTTGATGGAATTCTTAAAAGATTTAGCTGCTAGTGATGAGAGAGACTAAAGGACTCTTCAGTGTGTACCTGGCCACTCATATCCATGAGTATTTAAATGTTTCACCAGACTCGGGTGCTTTGTAGCTGCTGACTGTAACTGGTGACTGGATTTTTCTCAGTCTAAGCTGACTCATTAATTACTTCCATCTGAGGTGTTGTCTGTGTGGTCCAACCTGGCTGGGGGGCAGCCAGATCTAGATGCATATAATTAGCCCCAGTCAGCCAGTACAACCCTCTATGGCACCCTAAAGTTCAACAGTTGTCTTTACTCCCTTCTCTTCCTTTTTTGTTTTTATTTTTATTTTCTAGAATCAAGTCTTCTAATGGGTTCAGTTCTAATACTGGTGAACAGTGGAGGCCTTTTCCTATCTACCTATTAACCTGCAAACACTGCCATTTCTGGCTCTGTATGTATTTGCATACTTAGTGGACATGGGTCACGTGATTGCCCATTCTTCATATTCTCCTAGGTTACCATTTGGAGAGGCCTTTCAAAACAAAGATATTACCATATAAACAGCATAAAGCCTAGATGTTTGAGGCAGTGATTTGCATAGTAATAAAGATGTATAAAGAACACCAAAATAATATTTTCAGCCAGGCATGATGATACATTCCTTTTAATCCCAGCACTCAAGAGGCAGAGGCAGGTGGATCTCTTTGAGTTCCAAGACAGCCTGATTTACATAACGAATTCCATGTCAGCCAAGGTTGCATAGACAAATCTTGTCTCAAAAATTATTTTTTCAGCCCCAGGCATTGAGAAAAATATTGGATACACAGGAATAAGCTCATTTTGAGAAAGAGATGTGTAACTCCAGTTTTTATTTTCCCAGTTAGTTGAAAGCACACTGTATGATGTCTGTGTGTATTTAACAGAGGATATGAGTTTCCGGTGCCTAGGGTGTCATTGTGAAAAAGAATTGGCACTTGTTTTAACTAGTTATATTAAAAGGGATTCTCCCAAAATGGCCAGGAGAGAGGGCGATCTTGGCCCTACTGTTGGGTTATCAAGCTGTGGCTGCTGGATTGCTTAAAAGAGTTTGATTTCTTTCAACGGAGAATGTTCTAGACCCTTAAAATGTTTTGTGCGATGGAGCAGGTTTGTGAAAGGATTCTGAACTGCTCCACAGAAGAGCCCCGAGTAGAAAGTCAAGAAGAAACTGGCATCAAGCTCCAGCCTGGGGTCATATTTCACAGCCAGCCTCCCACGGCATCCGAAATCAAGCCAGACAGGTTTTTATCATCACGAGCTCATAATTTTACCCACGCTGGATCAAGAATTGTTCTTAAGTGTGGTCTCTCCAACCATCCATCTATTGATCTACTTATTCAACATTCTCTGAGTGTTGGTGGGGTGTTGGGTGTCAGGTTACAGAAAAGGGGGTTGCCCTCCTCCACCTCCAAAGAGATACACAGGTCGGGAACTCACTGCCTTCCCCAAAGAAAAGCATTTAAAAAAAAGAAGGAAGAAAGGAAGACAGAGAAAGAAAGAAAGAAAGAAAGAAAGAAAGAAAGAAAGGAAGGAAGGAAGGAAGGAAGGAAGGAAGGAAGGAAGGAAGGGAAGGAAGGAAGGAAGGAAAAAAGCTTCTCTGCTGACTACTGTAGGCTGGCAATAAAAATAAGCTCGTGTTGCTAAAACTATGAAAAATCCCATCAGGTTGTAGCGTTTCATTTAGAGCTCCTTGCTGGCAGCGTCAGGCTGCTCGGATTCAATCAATGGCGAGCTGCAGCATGTTAATTGCCGCTGAGAAAGGAAGTGGCAGGTGGCGCCAACTCTGATGAGCTACGACGCAATTGATGTTTTCTGCGTTTGGGGGGCAAACGACAATTCGGTGATGTCTCTCTTCCCAGGCAGCAGATTGATAGGCTTCTCCTTCCAAACTGAAAATGGCAGCCTGCCCCACCCAGGTGGCGGATCGGAGAAACCACCTCAGCTGGGCAGAGGTGGCAGGGGGCAGCTGGCGCCGCCGCACGAACGGAGAAAGTGGCGGTCGATGAATGTGGGCAAGATTCGAAGTGGGAACTGATTGTCCTCAGAAGGTTCACGTGGGGCAAAGTCTCCTATTTCACCTCGCCTCGCTGCTGACAAGCTCGTAAAAGATGAATCTGCTGCGACAATTGGCAGCTATTCATGTTGATGGAAACGTGTTATATGTGCATGGCTCTAAATACCGCAATGAACCCTCAAATAAATGGTTTTGTGTCTCAGGAATCAAAACATATTCATGTGGGCTTGCCTGGCCCCTCTGAGGGCAGCGTTCAATTCATCTCTTTCTTCTCGGTGAAAGAACCTGGACAAAGCCTTGATTTCGTACAGGAGTCTGGAAATTAGCATGGGGTCTCTCATTACATGAGGCACCTGGAAGGATTTACCTGCCTGGCCTCTCATTGGATTCCACTGGAAGAGGTGGAACCAGCTCAGCTCAGGTGTGTGCTCTCAACAAAGGAAGGTATTTTCAATGCCATCGTAGGGAAGGGATGAGGCTGTCCTTACCCCAGCCTTCCTGGTCCTCTCATTATCTTGCCTGGGGAAGACTGGTTTTAAATTCCACTTATTCACCAGGCACGCACCCTTCTCCACGAACTGGCTGCTTTCTTCCACTCACAGTCTTGAAAACCAAGTTTGTTTCGTCCTCATTCTTAACCTCAGCACACATAAATGTAAGTTATAGTGCCCCTGGATGACCTGGTCAGTCCTGGGAGCACTCCCCATCCCATTCAATTCCCTGCATCCCGAGAAAGCCTTGATCCCCTGTTTGAAAAGATTCGCTTTTCTCATTGGCTGTCAATGGGAAATGTTTTGTGGGCTCTGACCTATAAGGAGAAGAGGCAGAGCCAGCCACCTAGGACAGGCTTGACTGGTGTTTGGGAATCTGCTGGGATCCCGCTGCCTTCCCGGTGGTCCTGAGCAGCAGACAGACTCAGCCATTCTGCCCGTTAGCTACAGAGCACCATCCCGAGGCTTCGGGAGCACGCTGGGTGATTATGTTGCACTCCTCCCAGCTCATTTCTGCAGAATAGGGAGGAGGAGGGGAGGAGAAGAAGAAATAAAGGAAGAAAGCGGGGAGGGAAAGAAAATATAAGGTACTGGGTTTGACCCTCAGCACCACAAAGAAGGAAAGAAAGGATGCAAAAACCATGACAACATGACTGACCAGGGCAGCCCCTGGACCACCCACTAGTGTGACAGCCACTGCAAATTCAGCTTGTCCCACCGTTGGGTGCTGTAAACTCTGCCTGGTGGTGTCCTGTCTCCTCCTGAAAATGCAATCCTGGGTAAACAGTGACTGAATTTTCAGTCTCAGGATGAACCTGAGACACAAAGAGGCCCAGCCACTCAACTAATTATCTTTGCTCACACCGGTAGTGGCCCAACCCAGCTGTGGCCTCAGGAGTCAGCGGCCTACATCTCCAGGTGCACAGCCCTACTCTGCACCCCCTCCAGCCCCCTGTCTTGTATTCCTGCCTACACTTCCCCTTCTTGTTTCAGGTGGCTTTCCATCGCCAGCCCTCACAAACAGCATGCTGGCACCCCCTCTGTCAAGGCAAACCTGGGAACACAACCCCGGCTGCCACTTGATCCAGTATTTTATCCTGGTTTCGTGTGTGTGTGTGTGTGTGTGTGTGTGTGTGCGTGTGTGTGTTCCAACATGCAAATAGTGGTCCTAAACTGTCAAGTTACCTAGCTCTGCTGCACGTCCCCAAAGTCCAACCAGAGGCCCACAAGCTGCGTGTTCCCTGGGATAGCTACAGATGTAGCCTGACATAAACCGTGAACTCACTTAAAACACGATGCCGTATTTTTTCGTCCCCCCCCCCCCCCATCCACCTACAACTGTGCCGTTCTCTATCATGAACATATCTAGGACCATATCATATTACTACGCCACTCCCTATGGCAGGGAGATGCCTCTTTTTATCTTACATGCTGGTGGAGTTGTGAAGCTGGGTTAGGATGCCCCAGCTCTAATCTGGTGTGGTGGCCCACACCTGTAGTTTCAGGGAACTGGAAGCAGGAGGATCAGGAGCTCAAGGTCAGCCTCAGTCATGTGGTGAGTTCCAGGCCAACCTGGATACATAAGACCCTGTCTCAAACAACAACAAAGGATGTGCGGTATGAGAGGGGTGCTGGAGAGATGGCTCCACTGGGAAGAATGCTTGCTGTGCAGGCATGGAGACCTGGGCTTATATTCCTACACCTTTGTAAAAGGCAGGCATAGCTGTGCTGTGGGGCAGAGACAGACTCACTGCCCAGCTGGCCTAGCCAAAAAGAGCAAACCTCAGGATTGGTGGCAGATCCTGTGCCAAGGGAATAAAATGGAAGTAAGCATTGGAGAAGACACAGTGGCATGCCATGCCAGAGTGAGTGTATAACTGTGTGCGCCCGCCTACACACAGTACACACATTTTACAGACACACCCACCTATGCACAAGTACACACAATGATAAATACATACATCTAACGGACACACCCACCTACACACAAGTACACACAATGACAAATAAATGCATCTTAAGGACAGGGTTACATCCTGGTGCTAAAGATCAAAGAGGGATGTGAAAGGAAAGGAACTGAGAGGGTTTAGGGTGAGTGTGAGGAGAGGTGGCTCTTGCAGGATTTTAGGGGGGTTGTGTAAAGGGTCAAGGCTTTCCAAGAGGGAGGCGGGACATGAGTCATTGGAAAAGCCCTCATGGTCCTGTGTGCCGCTGAAGCCAACAGCCTGATGCTGAGCAGTGGGGCTCATGACTTCGGTCCCCTCCCCATCCTACAATAACAGAAGATACAGTGTGCACAGATAGGTGTGTGCAGTACTCACATGCATGCATGCCCGTGTAAACAAGACCTCAAGAGAATAATTTTGAAATAATCCAGCAGTTCAATAAGTATATCCTTTCTACACACAGTCCCCAAGGGAGAGATAGCTAGGTTAGGGTTCTAGTTCTTGCTAAGTGCTGCTCCCTGGATGCCCCAGAAACTCATTGTGCCTTGATGTCTCCATCTGTGACATGGGGCTGCTCCCCCACATGCCTCCCTCAAGGCTTTCTGCTGTGTATAGTTTTTAAATGGAAATGGCAAGCTGGAGAGATAGCTCAGAGGTTAAGGACAGTTGCTGCTTTTGCAGAGGGTCTGGGTTTGGTTCCCAGCACCCATATGGTTGCTCACAACCATCTGTAATTACAGATGCCTTCTTCTGGTCTCCATGGGCTCCTGACATGCATATGGTATGCAAACATACATGCAGGAAAACATGCATATACATAATGTAAAAATAAATAAACCTTAAAAGAAAGACAAGCTTTAAAATGGGAAGAGCCAGCATTTAACTTTGTAATTGGATTCAGTGGCCCAGTCCCAACAGTAGAGCTAGAAAAGGACCTACAGGTCTCAGGTCAGAAGAGACATGGGCAGATGCCAGGTCAGGTGGCACACTCCTTTCAGGACTGTCCCCTGGATAATGGTTTGCATACAGACTACTCTGGGGTCACCTCTCTGACCTGACCTCTGATACTGAGCCGTCCAGCCCCTTCCTCGCCCATAAGCTAGCAGTGCTTTGAGCCCAAAGTTTCCCAAATAAACCACATGCAGATTTAGTTCCATTTCACACATGTCTAGCCTTCCTCCATGGAGAAATGTCTCAGTTCTCAACAGCTTTAGTATCTCCCCAGCAAACACTGGTGCAGTGTGGTACTCTTTTTCCTGTTGGCCACACAAGTCTGGAGATGGGGCGTGGATGGGGCAGAGGAGAGGGGGCGACAGACTGGGGATGATAGTCCAAGCCGCAATGTGAGTGAGACACAGTTGCAAAGTAACTCACACCTGCTTCCTTTGGTCCTTAAAAGTTAGGTGCTTGGTGCTTGAATCCCGGCACTGGGGAGATAGAGACATGTAAGTCCCGGAACTCACTGGCCACCAGCCTAGCCAAGTTGACAACTCCAGACCAATGGGGGCCACTGTCTCAAAAATAACAAAACACCAAAGTGGATTGCATTGTCCTCTGGCCTCCACGTATGAACTGTAATGAGGTTTTTCTTCCAGGAGAGATGTAAACATCTACCTACTCATTACAAGGCCAAGGACAAACAAAGCTCACCCTGGGAAACCAACGAGTTCACTGGGCTTCCTAACAGGAGTGTGGGGGCCTCACAGCAGCCACACTGTAAAGTCTGCACCTAGGATGGACAAGAGCTTCCCGTAGCTGCATAGATAAAATCCCTTTCTGTTAGCCTTTCCTAGTCTATATACGCTATCACTTCCCCAGACCCAGAAGCCATGTGCCATTAGGCAGAATTGCAACCAATGGCTGGGAAGAGTGGGCTGGACTATTCCGTGAGAGTCCAAGGCCCTCCCCCTCCCACGAGCAATGTCAACAGTTCACAGGCCCAGCTGTGTTCTCCACAGGAAGCACAGCTGACCTGAGGAAGATGACATCTGCTTTGCATGGAGGACCTTGTCCTACCACACGTGCTCACAGACACGTGCACTCACACGATCGTAAACATATATTCACACACACACAAGCTTAGCTGTTGCTGCTCTTCCTAGCCATGTTCTCTAGTCTTTTGCTACTGATTTCACAGATTTGCCTCTCTAGCTGGTCGTCAGCTATCACACTCAGGGAAAGAAATCCCCTCTGTATGTCTACAGTCCACCGTGAGACTCCGGAAGGACAGAGCTAAGTGCGTTGTCTGTTTCAGGAACCTGGAGCTCACCCCGCCCCCCCAGACCCATCTGTGTAACCCTCAGAGACATCCCACCTATGGCTGGATGTGGCACTGCACACCTTTAACCCCAGCACTTGAGAGACAGAGGTAGAAGCAGATGGATCTCTGTGGGTTGACGTCTAGCCTGACTTCTAGGTTAGTCAGGGATGCGCAGTGAGACCCTGTCTTGGAAAACAAAACAAATTCATCCCACCCTCAGCCTCCCATGTTCCCAACCGTGCTTGAGGCCTCCCGCTGTGCGCACACATGTGTGCACATGCTCCCTGGCAGGCTGCCTTTCCAAACCACCACCACAACCCTGGAGTCCCTAGGTATGTACAGCAAGGTGTTTTTAAAAATTGTTTTTATTGGGCTATACATTGTTCTCTGCTTCCATCCCTTCCTCCCCCTCCCCTTCTCCCTTCTCCCATGATCCCCACGCTCCCAATTTATTCAGGAGATCTTGTCTTTTTTTCCTTCCTATGTAGATCCATGTATGTCTCTCTTAGAGTCCTCTTTGTTGTCTAGGTTCTTTGGGGTTGTGAACTATAGGCTGGATTTTCTTTATTTCTAAAAGTCATTTATGAGTGAGTGTACATATTTTATTTGTCTTTCTGGGTCTGGGTTACCTCACTCAATATGATTTTTTTTTTCTAGATTCATCCATTTGCCTGCAAATTTTAAGATGTCATTATTTTTTCTACTTTATTGAACTCCATTGTGTATATGTGCCACATTTTCTTTATCCATTCTTCAGTTGAGGGGCATCTACATTGTTTCCAGGTTTTGGCTATTACGAATAATTCTCCTATGAACATAGTTAAGCACAAGTTCTTATATGATAGAGCACCCTTTGAATATATATCCAACAGAGGTATTGCTGGATCTTGAGGTAGATTGTTTCCTAATTTCCTGAAAAATTGCCATACTGATTTTCAAAGTGGCTGTACAAGTTTGCACTCCCACCAGCCTCTGCCAAGCTCTCCTTGGCTTGTGACCACCTGCTTCCAATCATGCCCTGCCCCCGGGCTTGCCTGTGTCCAGATGTTCCTTGTCTCATAAAGACATTGCCCTTCTTGGATTGACTGGCCACCATACTTCAGGGACATGCTCACTGGCAGAATGGCCTTCAAAGATCACCATGAGTACTTTAGAGTCCATAAAGAGTCTGAGGTCATTTTAACTGTCTTCAATAATTCTTTTTTTTAAAGATTTTATTTATTTATTATGTATACAACATTCTGCCTCCATGTATGCCTGCAGGCCAGAAGAGGGCGCCAGATCTCATTACAGATGGTTGTAAGCCACCACGTGGTTGCTGAGAATTGAACTCAGGTCGTCTGGAAGAACAGTCAATGCTCTTAATTACTGAGCCATCTCTCCAGCCCTTCAATAATTCTTTTTCCAAGTAGAGTCCCACTGTGAGGGGACACTGTTCAATCTGTAACATTCACTTGTAGGGAAACCTTTCGAATTTTGCCGTAACCTGTTTTGAGATGGCTAAGTAGTCTTCATCCTGAGCTTTGAAAAAATATGATCTTTTTAAAAGGAAAAATACAAGGGAAACACTGTGAAAGTACAGTTGACAGCTATGTGACGAGTAAAGATTACACACACCACTTATGAACTCTGTCTGAACCGAGCTCCAAGACACCAATTCGCACTCCATTATCTAACACCGTGGTTGCTTTTCCAGTGTCTTCCTGGTGGTCATGCCTCCTTTTACCAAACTCCAATGTCAAGTGGATTCTTTTACGTCTTCACAGGAGTGGCTGGACCTGCAGACATTCAAAACTGTTTAACCCACCCCTCAGTAGAAAAGTGTCTTCTTTTGTATGTTTTAATTTGATTGATATATTTAAGCCCTACAAAGACTTTTTGTAATTTATGTAGCTATTGTGCTTTTTACCCTGTTTGTAGCTTACTCTTTTATTTCTATTTACTTACTACATTTTAAAATTTAATTAATATGGGGGGTTGGTTGGGTACAAGCGTCATGGTGCATATATGGAGAGCCATGTATGGAGAGCCTCCTTTGTGGAGGCCAGAAATTGAACTTAGGTTGTCAGGCTTGGCAGCCAAGTGCCCTTTCCCCCTGAGCCATCTTACTTCCCCCACCTTTATTCTTTGGAAGCATGGTCTTGTTATATCTCTCTGATGAGCCTGGAACTTGCTGTGTGACTCAGGCCAGCCTCAAACCTGTGGTGAACTCCTGCTCTGCCTCCTGAGTGTTGAAACTACAGGGAAGTGTCTCCACATGGGGCTTGCTGTTTGTGTGTGTATGTGTTGTTGTTGTTCATGCATGTGAGATTTTGGATACGTGTATCTACTATCATTCTCCACCAAACAGCCTTGAGACAGAGTTTCCTGATGAACTGGAAACTTGCTGCCTTGGCTCGCTGGTTAGCGAGCTCTCCAAGTCTTCCTAGCTCGGTTCCTTCAATATACAGTCATTCCCTGCCTTTTATGTGGGTGCTAGAGATTTGAACTCCAGTCCTCGTACTTGCATAGCAAACGTTCTTAGTCACTGAGCCATCTCCCTAAAGCCTCTTTAAAAATATTTTTGTTTTAAATTTCTTCTTTGAGGATTCCATAGACAAATACAATGTACTTTGATCATGCCTACTCAACAGCCCCACTCAACCCCTTCCAGAAAGCTCCTCACAACTTCGTATCCCCACTTTGTTTTTTTTTTTTTTTAGGTTCTTTATTTTATTTTATTTTTTTTATTGAGAAAAGGAAAAAAAAAGTTTCCCCCTCCTCCCAGCCTCCCATTTCCCTCCCCCTCCCCCTACTCTTCTCCCCCTCCCTCTCCAGTCCAAAGAGCAGTCAGGGTTCCCTGCCCTGTGGAAAGTCCAAGGTCCTCCCCCCTCCGTCCATGTCTAGGAAGGTGAACATCCAAACTGGCTAGGCTCCCACAAAGCCAGAACATGAAGTAGGATCAAAACCCCGTGCCATTGTCCTTGGCTTCTCATCAGCCCTGATTGTTCGCCATGTTCAGAGAGTCCGGTTTTATCCCATGCTATTTCAGTCACAGTCCAGCTGGCCTTGGTGAGCTCCCATTAGATCAGCCTCACTGTCTCAGTGGGTGGGTGCACACCTCGTGGTCCTGACTTCCTTGCTCATCTTCTCCCTCCTTCCGCTCCTCATTGGGACCTTGGGAGCTCTGTCCAGTGCTCCAGTGTGTATCCCCACTTTGTAACCCAGAGTCGAGTTATGAGTTCTGCCTGTAGCTCATGGGTGTGGGGACATCCAGCGGGGCATGGGCCATGCATGAACCACATTGTGAGACACAGGTGGGTGCTGGGTTGTTGAGGGAAGAGGACAAGACTGGACAGAGGCATGGCTGGGAAAGACACAAGGTTAGCAAGGAATATGGTCCCCCAAGGAAAGCCTGGTGACACTTCAGGACCTGCGGATCTCGGAATGGTATGGCCACTCAGAGAGCTGGAGAAGAGGCCTACAAAGCACCATGACTTAATTTAAAAAGTTAGTTAAGAAGACTTTGTGGGTGAGAGCACTTACAGCTTATGCATGGGGACCGGAGATCAAATTCTCAGCACCCACATAAAAATCGGGGTATGTGAGGCAAGAAAGAAGGCTCAGCAGTTAAGAGCATGGCTGCTCTTCCAGAGGACGTTCTCGTTTGACTTCCAGCACCCACATGGCAGCTCACAAGTGTCTGTAACTCTAGTTCCGGGTGATCCAATGGCCTCTTCTGAACTCCGAGGTGTGCACCTAGCGTGCACCCATACATCTGGGGAAAGCACCAGACACATGATCTTTCTTAAAGCTGAGTGTGGCCATGTGATTCCGGCACTGTGAGGGCGGGCAAAAGCCAGACGACTGTGTGGTCTGCCAGCCACCAACAGAGCTCCAGTTCCAGTCAGAGACCATCTTCAAGAGAACAGAGTGGAGTGACAAAGCAGGGGACCTCTGCAGGTAGCGGTGGAAATGGACTATTTACTTCCAATTGTCCATTCACCATCTTAGATCCTTAGCCAAAGCTATACACATACACACACACACACACACACACACACACACAGAATCTTATCAGCATCCATATCTTATCTTCCCATTCCTCTTGTCAGCTTTGCCGCCTGTGCCGCTGTTTAATGGCTTGTTCTGGGAGGCAGCGCTCAACCACCAAGATTGACCTTCCTTTTAGCTGTGCTCAGTGGCTTCCAAAGTACATAGAAGACCATAAAATTTTCCAAGAGGCTGTTTATAGATAAGTGCATACATGGGAAACAAAGATCTCCGTGAATAGCTTGAGGATGCTATGTTTAGGACATTGTCAGTGCACACACAAAGTTATCAGCAATCTGTTGCAGACCTACAGAATGTTAGAGTCAGAAGGAGCCTGAAATGCCCAGCACCAACACACAGACTACTTACATTAACATCACCTGAAGTGATGTTTCGGTTTCACTTTGAATTAAATGAGTCAGAATCTCTGGAAACGGTGTTGGTTAATACCTGTTTTAAAAAAAAAAAAAAAACTTTAGGAGATTGCAGAGCCCCGTCAGAAACAAGAATTGCTATTCACTATTCTATACCAACCACCTCATTTAGTAGAGGAAAAAAATGGAGACCCAAAGAAGGCCTTTGAGCTGCGTGGATTTGACACCACAATCAGAGCTTATAGTATACAGGTGTGGAAAATGTCTCCTGTGTCGGAGATCCTGGGCAAGAAGGGTTAGTGATATAATCAAAGCACAATTTCACTGTGGTGTGGCCTGCCTCGTTGTCTCCGTGTGTGTGTGTGTGTTTAGAAATCGTCCCAGGATAGTAGACTCCTCAACTCCTCTTCTGCTTGGTAAGAGGCACCAGGAAAATTATTATGTTCTGAAAAGGTGAAATGGCAACTCTTGAGCACACATAAGTGAATCCATACTCTAAGGAACAGCTGCTGCTGGTCCATGTGCAGGTTAGAACACACAACGGTGGGAGCTCTGCTAGTCCGTGTGCAGGTTAGAACACACAACGGTGAGCCACTCCAGGAAGGCTTTAGTAGCCGTATCTCCTTGAATGGAAGCACAGCTGGCTTGTAGGAATTTCATGCGGGAATGGGAAGAGATGAAAGATCCCATGAGTTTTCAATGCCTAAACTATCACACGACTTTTGTTTTGAGACGGTCTCACTAGCTATGTGCCTTCACCTCCTGGGTGCTAGGATTACGGGTGTGTGCTATCATGCCTGGCACACATGGCCTCTTGAGAACACTCCTTTATTTGCTTCTGGGTTCCTGGAGTCACACACACGTGCGCGCGCACACACACACACACACACACACACGACAGATAAGGCCCTATGTCTCCCTGGTCCTCTGAGTGCATGTTGTGTTGCTCAGTTTTTGGTTAGCCTGACACACGCTCGAGTCATGTGAAAAGAGGGAACAACAGAATGAGAAAATGCCCCTATCAGATTGGCCTGTAAACAAGCTTATGAGACGTTTTCTTGATTAATGATTGATCTGAAGAGTCCATCTCACTATGTATGGTGCCTCCCTGGGCAGGTGTTCCTGGGTTGTAGAATAAAACAAACTGAGCAAACCAGGAGAAACCAGCCAGTAAGCAGTGCTCCTCCATGGTCTCTGCTTCGGTTCCTGCCTTGACTTCCCTCCACAATGGACTAGAACCTAAGAGGTGAAATAAACCTTTCCCTCCCCAAGTTGCTTCTGGTTGTAGTCTTCATCCAAACAACAGGAAATAAGATGCACGTACCCCTCATCAGCATGCGTGTCACTCATGGACAAGCCTGTGACGGAAAACAGACGCCCCTACCAGGATGCGGCATGATCAGCTGCCTCGCGCCCCAATCACTGGCCCACAGTTTCTCCAGCTCGGTCCAAGCTCTTGCTCCCTTTGAGTCAGGTGTTCAGTTGGATTCTATTAGTTTGGTTAGAGGACAGGCGTGCGTGCATGTGTGTGTGTGTGTGTGTGTGTGTGCGTGCGCATTCATGTGCATGTGTGTGTGTTGTAGAGCATCCTCAGAGCATAACAGCCGCCATCTTCCTTTAAGCAGTTGTGAATACTTGGAACTCCCCGCTTCCACTCCCATCTCCCCTACCTAGAAACAGAGCCTGTTTCCTTATAGATGTTTCCTTACAGAAGAAGGGAGCCAGGAGAGTCATTGGACTCTCATCTCAATCCTGGCTACTCCCTCCTGCAAACCCCTTAAGTAATTTTGCCCTAATTGCATCTGGTCTATGGAGGTGCTAGAGTAGCTGAAGAGGGCTCCGTTTATACAGTTAAGAGAACTCATTCATGCTGGGGTAGGACTTTGCAGTGGTACCACTGTTTGGGGAGTCACCCTCACTGTAGGTAACCCCTCATCCAGGCTCTGTAACTAAGTCTGATAAACTCATTGGTTCCCCGAATTTGACTTCAGTGGAATTGTAGTTTGTTGGTATTGCTTGTGTAAGGAGGGGCAGAAATTTGTCTCACCAGGGAGAGAGCTGTGGAAACAGTATTTAACTCTACTGGCTGGTGAGGTACCAAGGTGAGAGTGTGGGAAAGAGATAAGCAAACACAAAAGCCCAAGCCCAGAACTTAGGACAAAGAAGCGCAATAAAAATATGTCTTTTAAATATCGTCAGCATGAGTCTTTGAAACTGCCCTGTGTGACTCCAGCATCAGGCCAAGAGAGTCTGGAACTAACTCTATTGCTTTTGGCTACATAGGTCAGGATAAGTGTCTCACGGGAGTCCATGGTTGTTCCTGCATCGCCTGTGTTCCTACATCTGGTCTTTTCACACAAGCAATTATGATACCAGACCCATTGATGCCTTACAAGAATAAACGGGCCATCTGCCATCATGGACTTCTAGTTTCAGCGGCGTGTGGAGAGAGGGTCAAAGTCCGCAGAGTCATGCAGAAGTCTGTTGGAACCAGAGCCCATTTTGGTTAGTTGACTTTTTCAAGACATGAGAATGCTAACAATACAGGGACCCTTACAAAGGGTAAAGCAAGAGAACCCCAGCAGCGTGCGTGCGTGCGTGCGTGCGTGCGTGTGTGTGTGTGTGTGTGTGTGTGTGTGTGTGTAAGTCAGGGGAGAAATAAAGGCACAGGGTGTGTGTGTGTGACCCATGCAAGGGGTAAAGTAAGAGACCCCCAGCAGCGTGTGTGTGTGTGTGTGTGTGTGTGTGTGTGTGTGTGTGTGTGTGTGAGGGTCGAAATGAATGTTCCCCTTGCACGCACGTGTCCTTGCGTGCAGACACCTCAGCAAGCAGCAGACCTGGACAACCACGCAGCCCAGACAGCCCGGGGCGCGGGGCCCCAGGCGCAGCAGCTCCTTGCAGGGCGGAGGGCGGCGCGAGGGAGGGAGCGAGGGACGGGAAAGGCGAGCGAGCTGCCTCAAATGCCTGGAATAATTCCGCTTCCGTTTGGAAAGCCAGTCCCGCCGCCGCCCGCCGCGGCCGCCCAGCTCCAGCTCCGTATCCCGCCGCCATGGCCACCTCCCCACAGAAGTCGCCCTCTGTCCCCAAATCTCCTACCCCCAAGTCGCCTCCATCCCGCAAGAAAGATGACTCGTTCTTGGGGAAACTCGGAGGGACGCTGGCCCGGAGGAAGAAAGCCAAGGAAGGTAGGACCGGCCGAGGCCGCGAGCCTTGCGGAGACCTGGGAGTCTGGGGGTGGGGGACCCCCTGGCAGTGCCGGGCGCGCCTTGCACTGTCCCCGTGTCGCCTTCAGGGCCCCGGACCGGGCTGGTGTCCTCGCCAGGCCACAGACGGAGCCCAGGGTTTGGGTGACTGTGGTCCCAGAACCCAGGCCCAGCCGGTCCCCTGCGCCCTCCGCTAGGCCGCTGTCCCCGCCCTCTGCGCGCCCGAGGGCTGGCATTTGCCAAGTTGCTGCTGAAAAGTTTTCTCCGGTTCCGTCACTGCCCGCTCTCTGCCTTCATTGGTTTCTGCAGCGCCGTCGTTTCCCGGGTGCCTTCAGGTCCTTTACTGCAGGAGCGCTGGCTTCCTTGGATCTCTCGCTGGGCCCCTGAGCTTGTGTGGACACCGATGATTTGTATCAAATGTTTGTTGACTGAGAGAGAGAAAAAACGCGCCAAGGTGGACGGAGGGGTAAACTCAGTACACCTAAGGGCCATGACCCTGCTGTGAACCCGGGCAAACAAAACAAAACAAAACAACAAAAAACCCAAACAAATCAACATCACCAAAACTCCAAACACTTTTTTTTCTCACCCAGCAATCTTGGTTTTGTTTCCCAAACAGTTTCTGTGTAAAATTCTTTGTCCTGTAGGCAGAGTTTGCAACTTTGTTTTGGGTGTATAAAATGAAGTGATGGTTCTCCAAAACCAATGTGGTGATAGGTGTGTGAATAAGAGCTGTAGGGTTAAAAAGGTTTGCTTTTTGGCTGCACTGGGATTGAACCTAGAGGACCTTGGGTCTGTCTACTGCGCAAGTACCACCCTCTTGTTGTTGCTTGTTGCTTTTCTTTTGAGATACTTAGTTGCCGGGGCCAACCTTGAGCTTACCCTGTAGCCCAGGCAGGACTTTGTGGTCCTCCTGCCTCAGCTTCCAAAGCAGTTGGGATTCCAGGACTGCCTTCCCAGACCCAATTTCTATTGATGGATTGTTCTTGTCTGTACTGGAGGTTGGGCTTAGGGTCTTGGTGGTGTTAGGCAAGTAGTCTACCACTCTGTTGTAGCCCAAGCCCCCAGGTCATTTTAGGAGACTGAGTAGTAGTGGGTCTGAGGTGATGAACTAGGAAATGTCTACTGTTCTTAGTCTCCTGAAATATGGAGGCCACGTTGCTGTTTAATTAACAAACTAAGTGCAAAAGCTAAGTGTGTCTAGATTGCAGCACGAGTCTGCAAACACCCCCCTCCCCCGTTAATGTCATAGTTAGTTCCCCCTTATCTGTAGGGGGAAATTACTTCAAGCTGCCTAGTGGATAGCCCATACTATAGAGCTGTACTGAGCCTGATATATAGTATGCATCTTGCTATATATGTCTATGGTGAAGTTTAACTTGTCTGTTAGGCAGGTTAACTGAGCTGGGAGCGCTCAGTGGGAAAAGGCACTCGCCAAGCCAGACTGGTGATTTGAATCCTACAGAAAGGTGGAAGGAAAGAGCTGACTCTTCAAGGCTGTCCTCTTACTTGGGCCAGAATTCCCACATACGTACATCATGCACGCACACAATAATGATAGTACTTAGTACTGTACTTAGTACTTAGTACTGTAGGCATTGTACTGCTGGGACAGTCAAGCTGATACTTGAGCCAATAGCAAAATAGCTACTAAATTACCGACGCCTAACAATGTAGAGCTGCAGGACTCCTGTCCCAGGCAGGAAGGTGTGAAGTGAAGCAAATATTCATCATGCCAACCAGAACGGTGTGCAGTGTAAAACTTAGGAGGTATTTCTGAAATTTTCCATTTATTATTCTGCAACCACCATTGACCACAGGTCTCTGATACCACAGAAGTGGAAATTGTGGGCGGGTGTTTTGGTAAGCCCTTGATTAACGTACAGTGGGTGAGACTGATCATGAGATCCTACCTTGGGAAGTCCTTTTTCTAGATTCTGTTCTTGGTTGGTATTGGCTCATCCACCTGATGATTGGCAGCTCAGAATTACTGAGGACCGTAACTGGTCAGCAGTGTTCACCACACTGTTTTCAACTATGAGAAAGGTTTGTATTAGTTCAAAGATGATCAGTTTGTCCCATCTGCTATCTTGGAGTCTGATATGGCGTTGGCTGTTTTGAAATAGATCATGGTACTTTCTGGAGTCTTATCTTGACCAGGCTCAGTATCCGCTGTCCCTGCAGCTGGTCCTGGGGGACATGATCTTAAGACTCTTTGGCATCCTGTCTCTTCCGTTCATCAGAGCCCTGAGGAAACAGAAGGTCAACTTGGATGGGATGCTGAAAATAATTACTGAAGGAGTGTAGAGAGGGTAAAGTCTAGAGGGAGCGAGCCATGCCAAGGACTAAGGCCTTGGACCGGTGGGAAGTTGGCAAAGCTTTTCCCCTAGATCAAGCTCAGAACAATGGCAAAGCCTTCCCCTGGTCTGAGTGCAGATGTTGACACTGTGTGCACAAGTGTGAGCCTTACGAACGATTGACCAGTGTGTGCAAAAACTAACACCAGCAGCTCCCTCCTCCTGGATGTTTACACTGGAGACTGCTCACCTACAGACACCTCCTACCACGCTGTCCATAATAAACTTGCAGAAGTTCTGAGTTACTGCAGAGTTGGTGCCACTCCACCAGAGTGTGCACAGCTCACCTGACCCCCCACCAGAGTGTGCACGGCTCACCTGACCCCCCACCAGAGTGTGCATGGCTCACCTGACCCCCCCCTGCACAGCTCACCTGACCCCCCCCAATAGAGTGTGCACGGCCCACCTGACCCCGGCTTTTCTGTCTAAGTGTCCGTTCTTTCTTCATTCCCTCAACACCCAAGTAGCAGGTGTTGCAGTGAAAGTTATTTACAAAGCCACCAGCAAGCTGATGAGAACCAAGACAGGATGCTTCAACAGCAGGCATGTCCAACCTTTCTATGTGGTGACATGATGTCACCTAGAAAGTTGATGATTGAAAGTCACCCAATTGAGTTACCCTCCAAAATTGTCGAGGAGGTCTTCATAATGTTTTAAGTGGGATTATGATTTTGTGTTAGCTAGCACTGATAGGCCGTGGATAGCCCAAGGGCACAGGTTGGAGAGCTGGGAGTAACAGGAAGCTGTTTGTTACCTTCCCTATGCTTAAAGGGACAGGAAAGGTAACCGGAACACTTTTGGAGCTGGAGCCTGGTTTTTGTTTGTTCGTTTGCTTTTCAAATTATGTGTATGAATGTTTTGCTTGCATGTATGTCTGTACTACATGTGTGCTCGGTGCCCACAGAGGTCAGGAGAGGGCATCAGATCCCCTGGAACTAGAGTTACAGACAGTTATGAGCCACCACATGGGTGCTGAGACTCAAACTTGCGTCCTCCGTAAGAGTATTAAGTGCTCTTAACCGCGGAGCCAATTCTCTATAGCTCTTGATTTTATTGTTTTTGTTTTGTTGTGCTGGGGCTCAGGCTTTGTACATGAGAAGCAGCCCTGTGACACTGAGCTACATCCTCAGTGGCCTCGCTTGGCATGTGCTCTTCCACCCCACTCCCTCCCCCCTCCCCCCATATATGCTATATGTGTAAGAATATGGTTACATTTGCGTGCTTCTTTAGGACAGAGGTCAGTGCTGAGTGTCTTCCTCAACTTCTCTTTACCTTTATTTTTATTTTTTACTAGTGTGTGTCCATGTGATGCTTATGTTGGGGAGCATTCATATGTCATGTGCCTATGTGGAGGTCACCAGGCTTACTTACTTAACAATTTTTTTTTTAAACGAGACAGCAGTCTCTTTTCTCAGTGATCCTGGCACTCACTGATCAGGGTAGAGCGGCTAGCCATCAAGCCCAGGATCCTCTGCCTCTGCCTTCCTAGCGCTGGGGCTGCAGGCACACACTGTTGTGCCCTGCTTTTTGTTTTTTGTTTTTTTTTGTTTGTTTTGTTTTGTTTTGTTTTTCGAGACAGGGTTTCTTTGTGGCTTTGGAGCCTGTCCTGGAACTAGCTCTTTTAGACCAGGCTGGTCTCGAACTCACAGAGATCCGCCTGCCTCTGCCTCCCGAGTGCTGGGATTAAAGGCGTGCGCCACCATCGCCCAGCCTGTGCCCTGCTTTTTAAGTGGGTGGTGAGGATGTGAGCTTGGGTCCTCAAGCTTGCACGGTAAACACTGGGTGTCCCACCCAGCTCTTCTAACCCTCTTTGTCCTTTTTTTTTTTTTTTGAGACGGGATTTTACTTCAGAAATGCAGGTCTTGAATTTTTAATCCTCCTGCCTCAGCCTCTGAGTAAGCAGGATTGTAGGCTTATGTTCCAGGCCCAGCTTCCAAGGATTGTCAGACAGGAACTGTAGTCCTTAGGGACACAGTTATTGTTAGGAATGTGCAGACGGAGGGGGAGAGCCGAGCAAGAGGAGGCTCATGTGCTTTCCGTCCATGAACCAGATGATATGCACCAGGGCAAGGAGCCTGGGAGCAGAATGTAAGGACCGACTCTTACGTACTCCTCAGCAGATGCTGGATACCAGAGGAGAGGAGAGGAGGGTGGAGCGAACCTGGTGAACCCCATCAAAATGGTCTCCCCTTTTCCAGCAGAGACGCAGCATTTCATTAGTACGGCCATGGGGCGGGGGTGGGAGCTCTTCATTCTGTCCCGGTACCTCACTGTCTCTTACTTAGCTTGTTTGCAGCTCCTAAGTCCCGCCCTTTCTTATTTTGGGTTTGCTCAATTGAGGTTTTCGAAACCAAGTGCAAGATCTTACTTGTATTCTCATAAACTATAAAGCCCCAACTCTGTTCAGTCCATTAATGATGGGCAAATAGGAGGAGTGTACATAGCTTCTGACCGGGCTGGCCACCATCCACTCCAGCTACTTTCTGGTTCTATAAAACAGCCAAAAGAGGCTTGAGGCTGGTACGAAAATGGTGTGCCATGACCCACAACTCCTCAACTGTAGTGACGTCAGGCTGGATCTTGCTCTGCACTGTGTGTGAGTTCACAACTCTTTGCCATGCAGAATCTGCCTTCTACTTCTTGACTCCTCAGAATCATGAGCCTTGATATGCTGGCCAACTGTCCCGGGGCTTCAGCATGGACTGCTCATGGCACCGAGAACCACCCTTCATCGTTTGATACCTGCTTGCTCTGTCCCTCTGTGGGGCCCAAAGATGGAAAAGACTGATGTGTGCTAGAATATTTAGGTCAATAGTTTCTACACTGTCTTCCTAAGGATACTCACTGTTTACGTCATAAAGTCAGTCTCATCTAGAAGATACCAAGTAAATTTCCACATTTGTGTTTTATTGTTTTGTGTGTTTTGTTTTGACAGGACTGGAGATCAAACCTCAGGTCTCCTGCATTCAAGGCAAGCAATTCTATAAGCTGTAACCCTACCTTATGTGTTTGGTTTTTTGGACCATGTCTTCATGTAGTGTGTGCTGGCTTTGTACTCCCTCTATAACTGAGGATGACCTTGAACTCCTGATCCTCCTGCCTTTACCTCCCAAGTTCTGGGACTTTGGGAATGTACCATCATGCTCAGCTACTCAACAGACAGAGGCTGGAGAAATGGTTCAGTGGTTAAGAGCACTGGCTGCTCTTTCAGAGGACCAGGGTTCGATTCCTATTACCTACATGGCAGCTCACAACTATTTGTAACTCTAGTCCCAGGGAGTCTAATGCTCTCTTCTGGCTTCTGCAAGCACCAGGCACACATGTGGTACATGGACATACATGCAGAGGAAAAAATACCCATACACATTTTTAAAAAATTAAAAAATACACAAACCCACTGTTTGATGAACAAGAGAAAAGAGGAGGAAAAAAGTCTTTCGTAGCTTACGGTTTTATGTTGAACTTCTTTCCTCTCCTTTTTAATGTCTGTGACATGAACCAAATTTCTTAAAATATCTAAGTCTCTCCTTCATCATCTTTAATGTGAGATTAAAATTCCTTTTATTTATTTAGTTAGTTTTTTAGTGCTGTGATCAACCTTGTGTGTGACAAGCAAGTGCTTTACCATGCACGGTACCCCAGGTCCCCACTTCCTCCTGAAAGTGTGAAGTTTAGAGGGGCGGTGTCATATGCATCACAGGGCACAAATAGTGGCTATTGAAATTGACAACTTTAAAAAAGTCTTTGAAATTTAAAATAGTCTTTTTCGTGGGCCATAGAACCTTCTATGGCTTCTACAGTAACTAGTGACTGTGTGAAGCCCATATGGCACTAATTTGAACCTTATAGGAAAGGCTAGGTAGCCTTTCTTTGCAAGACTGATCCTGTTCCCAAGATGTTAATGTGCGCTTTCCACCCAGGGCCTGTGCTCAGGAGTTATAACTCAGCTGGCTTCTGTTTTGCTCTGGGGCTCTGGTGAGTTTCCAGTCTTGCGTCATTGTGATAGAGACGGGAAGGTTTGGGAAGGTTCGCACAGAAGAACACGGCTTCCCTCCTCTGTGTGTGTGTGTGTGTGTGTGTGTGTGTGTGTGTGTGTGTGTGTGTGCTGTTGTCTGAATTCTGGCTGTTGTCTGAAGATGTAGCAAGAGGGAGTTATTGAAAGGCTAGATGACAATGGAGAGTCAAAGCAAAAGACCAGGGCTCATAGGTTTGAATGGCTTCAGAGATGCAGTTGATTTGAAAGTGGAGAATCCTGCAGATTTGCTTGGTCTGGAAAGGAAGAGAAGGCTCCGGGTTTTGGTTGTTGAAAAGTATTTTGAATCCCCAGTTGTGGGTTTCTCCATCAATGCAATAAACCAAATCAAGCGGAATGAATAGGACGAGGTCTAACTGAGCCGAGCACCCCCAGGTGACCTGGGATGGTGGGGAACAGGAGAGAAATCACGTGGCTGGTCTAGAAACTGTGGCTTAAATACCCTATAGGCGTGGTCTTGAGCTTTGCAGAAGGAGCCGCCTCTTGGTGGGCTTCCTGAGGCAGCGTGCTGAGAGAGCTGGGACCGAAACGGGGTTCCCGGCCAAGCAGTCGAGTCTCGGTAATGATTCCTGTTGAACTTCCGTGTAGAGATGCTGGGTTTGAGTTTGTTCTGTGAGTCAGGGTGGAGATGCAGCCATGTGTATTTAAATCCATGAGCTTGAAGGAGCCCCTCAGGTTTGGTTATAAAATAGAAGAGGTTCAAGACTGAGACCTGTGGGTTCCCCAAATTCAGAAGCAGGGAGACGAGGAACCAGCAAGAAAGACTGAAGAGGCCAGGAGCAATGAGAGGAAAACTGGGCCAGTATAGAACCCTGAGACCAAACAGCCAGTTTTGTTTGACTTCCCTTTCCAAGGGCTCCTCTTCCGATTCTGCTCCTGATTCCGGAGACATTCAGCCTTGTTCAGCTTGGGTCTTTAAATCATCTCCTGTACCTTGTTCTCTCTGAATTTGGTCCTTGTGTCTCTCCACTTATCAGATCCCTTCTCTGGGTGCTCTTCTGCTTAGTAGTTCTTCCTGCCCCCCTGGATCCCACCCCCCAACACACACACATGCACACGCGCGCGTGTGCGCACACACCCACACCCACACACCATTATCTTACCTGCTCCCTTACCTATCGTCTGATTCTCACGCATCTCAAATCTTTTCACCCATGTTGCTAATACATCTTCCCACTGCCTCTTGGGTATTTCATGGGATCCCAGCTTTCCACGCCATCAGTGGAATTGTCTGCTCTCCTCGGCACCGATTCACGTCCACCCTTTCCTCATCTGTGAGCCACCTAGAGCTGCAGTGGGTCAGCCACTTTCTATTTCAGCAGTCGGTGACTTTTTAAAAAGTGCCAGGCAGTAAATATTTGACAGTGAACCTGAAGTTTACATAGTTTTCACTTTTTTTTAGTCATTTAAAAAATACCAAGTGCTTTCTCAGCACCAAGTCTGTGTAAAATAGGTAGCCAGCTGTGTGGGGGCTGACCTGGGACTTTAGCTAAACTCCTCCTGCCTCTGCCTGCAGATTGCAGGGATTGTAGGCGTGGGCCACCAAGCTTGAGAATATCTTGTTCCCCCAAGAGTTATTTATTTTTCTTTGTGTCTGAGTGTTTGTCTGCATGAATATGTGTTCACCATGTTCATGCCTGGGCCCAAAGAGGTCCGAAGAGGGTGGTGGATCCCCTTGAGTTACAGCTGGTTGCGAGCCTCCCTGTGAGTGCTAGGAACCAAACCTAGGTCCTCCCGAACCCAGTCAGGCTCCTAGTCACCGAGTCGCCAGCTCCCTACCCTAAATTTGTTTTTGTTTGTTTATTGTTGGTTTACTTTTTTCTTTAAAACTACTTCTAGAAGGAGGAACCCAAGTAGCTTTGTGGCTTCATGTCCAACCCTCTTGCCCTATGCCTGTGTGCCTAGAGCCAGTCCCACCATGCTCCAGTTTCTTCCTGTAGTGCTCACAGGTCCCAGCACCGATGGCATGCCCTTTGCCCTGAGTCTGCAGCGGGTTCCTTTTGTGCTTCCTTCCCCTCAGGTAGCCTCTCTACCCTTGGGCCACTTCTGGGGGTGAGGGGGTTACCCCTTCCCAGTGTTTTTTATTCCTGTGGGGCACACCCTAAAGTATTAAAAGTAGCTTTGTAATTCAACAAAAAATAAAAAAAAATAAAACTACTTCTATAGACGAGGCTGGCCTCAAACTCGCAGAAATCCTCCTGCCTCTACCTCCCAAGTGCTGGGATTAAAGGCCTGTGCCACCACTGCCTTGCAGGAATGATGTTTTCTGATGGCCCATTTCCTATGAAGCAATGAAGATGTCACTGCAGCTGGCTTTGTTGTTTTGCTTTTAAATGTAAAGGGAACTTCTCCCCAGGACATATTCCTCTGCATTCCAGACTTCATTTATTTCCATTTTAAGAAATCTCCATTGTAATCACAGCAAAGACCCTTCATTCGCTAAATATCCCCTGCTGTTTCCTGTGGGTTTTACCTTTGGGTTTGGAGAGAAGGCTCAGCCATAAGGCTAGGCTCCCAACAAAAATGCCAGTCTTCCTGCCTGTTCACGTACTCGTGACATTTCTAAAAAGACCGTCTCCATTCAACAGACTCTGTTTATTCATTAAGACCCAGCACCATGTAGACCAGGCCTGGTAGAACAGGCCCCGTAATCCTTGCCTTTGGGAGGTGGAGGAAAGAGGAGCAGAAATTCAAGATCATCTTCTGCTACACAGCGAGTTCAAGACTGTCCTAGGCTGTGTGAAAATAAACACACCACCCAAACTCAGATGATCTCCCTTCTGTGTGTCACTTAAAACACTCCGCAGATGGTGGGAGGCTTCCTTCTGTGGACAGCAGAGCGGCTCAGCCCGCCACTCCTGCGACACTAGGCACACTGTATTTCAGTCCTCCATGTCTATGGGGAGCCCACTTTGGGGAGGCTTCTCTCTGTAGCCCTGCATAATATTTAACACACATCAGTATTGCGTTTTTTGTTGCATGAATTTCCCCGTATTTACCTGGGTGAAAATTGCCCGTGCTAACTGGTTATATAATCATAGCTGAGCTGCTTCTTTCTGATGGCGTTTGCCCATTTCCAAAATTAGGGGATTAGGCTGAATAACCTCTGGGGGCCCTCATGGCCCTTCTGTGATTTCTGAGCTCTGATTTCACCAGGCTGCTCTCAAACTCCGCATTACTGTCGGCATGGTGTGGTCTGGGAATTACATCACCGCAAAGACTCTTTCCTTTTTTAATGAAGGCACCTCTGTGTCAGGAGGAGGAGATGAAGACCTGGATAAGTGGGCTCCCGCCCAAGGACATCTCCATATTAGGGATCATTCCTGTCTCCTGAAATATCTTTATTTGGTTAACAAGCAGAGTTCATAATTATGTTTCAGCCATTCATGCTGGAGAAGGGACAGAGTTCCCCCGTGGACATCGGCGAGCATCTAAAGCCTCCACTCGCTGTTGTGGGTAAATGGGCAACATTTGAGAGAGCTGCACAACAAATTCAATATTAAATTACTTTACAACATAAAAGTAAAGTACTTTTAAAAGCCAGGCGTAAACTTCAATGCAGTTTCAGTATGCCGTGGAGCCTGAATCCAGTAAGAAATCCAGGTGGGGCTTCACCTGAGGGCCAGAGCCCTGGATACCTGGGCTTTGGGCTCACCTGTCCTCTGTTTCCCCTGTAGATACCATGTATGCATATCCTGGTCATGTTTATACCCCAAGTGTCTGTCATAGCTAGACAAGGCTGTTAACACCCTCTCCATAAAGTGTGCCATAACTGTATTGGACTATCAGTGAGCACCTTCTTCGCATCAAGGAAGTCCCCAGCTTACCCCAAATTTTCTTGTAATCTTGGGTGACTTTTCTGGTCCCTGGATTCCATCTATACTTCAACTTTTGGGGTGTATGCTTGTGAAAATGCCTCCTCTCCCTTCATGGGAAGACATTCTCAGTAAATCCTTTAGCATGCCTCTAAGAGCAGACATCAAGTCCTAGGATCCATGGGCACTGACTGCATAGTGGGAAGAAGTTGTGTGGGGAACTGGGATGACTTCCTCTGCTCACGTGACTCTGTAAAAGTTCATGTCCATGCTTAAATGAAGGACTGAGGTGAAGAAGCCCACTGGCCAAGGCTGGGGGTGGGGAGCAATAAGACATAGGAGGACCGGACCTCTCCAAGATTCAGAATTATTTCACCCCAGTCTGTCCCTCCTCCCACCTCCTGTATCAACATTTCTTCCTCTATACCCTGAAGTGCAAAGCTGAAGGAACTGTGAGTGAACCAGAAATAGAGCCACCATGTCATTCCTCAGCAAGAGTCCTGCCTGTCAGTCATCATGACAGGTAATTAGGTGGTGTGGTACCCGCTACCTGGGAGATGAGTTAGGAAAGACTCAAGTTCAAGTACTGCCTATGGTACTTAGAGAGACCAGTCTCAAAATGAAACAATAAGACCAGATGTGGTGGCTGATTTGAGGCCAGCCTGGTCTACAGAGTGAGTTCCAGGACAGCCAGGGCTACCTGTCTCAACAAACAACCCGGTCTTAACAAACAAAAACAAAAAAAAAAAAACAGCAGGGAGCTGACTAAAAGGCCCAAACAAACAACAACAAAACCTACAGGTGTCTGGATACCATGCGACAACTTGGAGTGTTGTTACCCAGGCACCAATCACTGCCTTTTGAGAAAATCTCTCATTGGCCTAGGACCTCCAAGTAGGTAGCCTAGCTGGCCATTTAGCCCTAGGGACTTATCTCTGTCCATCTCCCCTCCAAGGCTAGGATAACAAGCACACACTATCATAGCATTTTGACTTTTATTGTTAAATGTGGGTTCTGGGGATTGAACTCAGATCTTTGCGCTTGCACGAAAGTCTTTTACTGACTGAGCCATCTCAGCTTCCTCTTTCGACAAGTGGATTGTGCAAGTAAGTGTTCTTCACCTGAGACAGGGGTCGGTCACCAGACGCCGCACATCTGCTGTGGACCTGAGCCCGCTGGAGCACTTGTCTATCATACCCCATACCTTGGAGTGTTTCGGGAGTCACTTGCGAGCAGGTGTGGCCAGAGCGTTTATTTCATCTGCGATTCCCAGGCTCTTCCCTTCAGTCCCGGTGCCTCTCCTACTACTCACTGTTCTCCTCTGGGCCGTGGCAAGCACAGGCCAGCTCTCAACAGCCAGGAATGAAGTTCTGCACAAAATCCAGCCAAGCTCCTGGGAAAGACTGTTGGGCTGTAGTGACCTGGGCTGTGGGTGCCCCTTGACTCGGGTGGCTCAGTGCACTGCTCTGCCATCCTCTCTCTTCAGGACACCTTCATTGGTAGAATCTTGAATCTGCTAACTGCAAATTTCTCTGACTCCTTGATTCAGTGCGATGATTCTACAGTCAACTTTTGCCTTGGCTCTCGTGACGATGGGGGCTGCAGGCAGCTCTGGTGAGAAGGTGGGAGGCAAGGGGAAGCCAGTAAGGATTTGTAGTCCCAGATTTAGGGGTCATGACACCCCAGGTTTACTGAGGCAGCAGGCGTGGGGAGTCTGTGCAGAGAATGCTTAGTGTCAGTCGAATGCCTTAGTTCTTCTGTTTTTCTCTTGTTGATTGTCACAGACTGCCTGACAAAGGGACTTAAGGAAGGAAGGGTTAATCTTGGCTCACGGTTTGAGAGCACGTTCATGGGGTAGAGGGCATGGTGGCAGGAGCGTGAGGCAGCCAACCATATCACACCCACCCGTCAGGAAGCAGAGAGTGCTGGTGCCCGCTGTCTCCTTTGTATTCTTTGGTCTTGGACCCTACCCCCCACGATGGTGCCACTCACATCCAGGTCTTTCCTGCTCTGCAAAACCTTCCTGAACATATCTTCTTAGATACACTCAGAGGTGTGTTTCCATGGTGATCCTAAATCCAGTTAAGTTGACAGTCAAGATTAACCATCCCAGTCTTGAATCAGAGAGAGTTACAGGAATTCGAGACACAGTCTCAGATGCATGGTCCTGGGGACAAAGGCCAGCAGGATTCTGCAGGGCTCCAGGAGGCCAAGAGGATGCTCATGAGAAGCTCTGCAGCTTGCCCTATTTACCCCACACTCCACACCTTAGGCTTGGAAATAAACACTTCTTTCTGCTGGAAGGAGTTTTTCTATTTACATAAGACTGAATGTTCACGTGCATGCGTACACACACACACACACACACACACACACACCCTTCCTGGCTCTCCACCCTGATGGAGCTGACCTGCAGATGACAGGTAGTTAATAGTGACAGCTGGGAGAAGCCTGAGCAGCAGGAGCTGACAGTTTGGAGGCTGTTTGCAAAACACAGGCGGAGTGTAGCCCAGTTCTAAGGTAAAGCAAGTCTGACGCCGCAGCCCTTCCCTGGGAGCTGCAGCTGCGACTTGGCTGAGGGTTGCAAGGCCTCGTGGTGGGCTCGGTTGCCCTTCCAGCGCCTGTCCAGTCTCCCAGAGGAAGAACAAGGCTTCACCTGCTTTTTCTCCCTGCCCGTCATTATGGTAAATTGCAAGGCTCCCTGATGACTCTGGAGAGGAAGATTGATTTGTTCCTTCTGATTGTCACCGTGCTAATGTGACAGGGTGATGGGTACCCAGATTCACGCCTAGTAATGGCCCTGCCAGGGGTGGATGTTAACGCAATTGGGACCTGACACTTCAATAAATCGGGGACATTCTACCACAGAGATCAAAGTTCAGGATTGCTTAAATTGGTGTTGAAGCAGGTGCAGAAGAGGACTCCAGGAGCTATGAATTTCATGGTTGGCAATTGACTTTCAGTCTGGAAGGGCGACTGTCAGGTTTCCTAGGGCTAGGACATCAATTGAAGTCATTTGGGCTCCTGGCTACCTAGCCCTTTCTGGATTTCTGGTTCTGGGAATTGTGATTCATGGTGTTCTTGTGTGAAGAGCGAAACACACTAACAGTCCTGCCTGTATCTCTGGGGTTGGAAGATTGTGTTTGATGGGGATGAGGGAGGGAGCGTGAATGGCAGATTCTTCTCCTGCCTCGTGTGCTGGTACCTCCCAGGCCACCCTTCTGGCCCAGACCGCTTAGCATTGGACCACTTGCCTTTACTTGCAGGCTCATTAGCATGTGTGTCATGATGCTGTCACACAAGAGTAACTTGTCTTCACACGGCTTCTCACGAGGTGGGAATGCATGTTTCAGGGCTCTGATGGAAATTCAGAGCCAGAGGAAAGGCCATCTGATCCCTAGAGAGGGGTGGCAATTTTTAAAGAATCTACATTGAGATGTAACCCATCTTTAAATGGTATCATTCTGCAGTGTGTCCACTGTACACATATTGTACAATCATTGCTGTAAGTTGGAAATGATTTCTATCACCTTAAAAAATTCGTATACCTACTTCCCCATTCCTCTACTCTAGTCTGCCATTTATTTCTGTGGACTAGCTTATTGTCCTGGATAGCTTGAAGATCAACTTGACATAGCCTCAACTGAAGAATCGGCTAGATCAGGTTGGTCCGCTGGCGTGACTATGGGGGACTGTCTTGATTGTTAACTGCTGTAGTCGGCCCAGCTCATCATGGGCAGCGTCGTTCCTTAGACAGATGGCCCCCGACTCTGTAAGAAAGCAGCCAGCTGAGTGTAACAACCTGTAAGCCAGCTAGCGAGCACCAGCTCTGTGGTTCCTGTATACTTCAGTTGTAAAGCGAGTTCCTTGGGTCAAGGTGCTATGTAGAATAGCAAGAAGGCTTGCCTTCAGGTTTCTGCCTTGACTTCTCTCAGTGATATCCTGGGACCTGGAGTGTAAGCCAAAATAAACCCTTTCCTTCCCTAAAGTTAGGTCAGAGAATTTGATCTCAGCAACAGAAAGAAACTAGAACAGCTGTTCTAGACATGGCTTCTAACTGGAATCGTACAATGTGATTTACTGTGCCTGGTCTCTTAGGAGAAGATTGTCAAGGTGCCCACACATCTGCATGGATCAGCGTGTAATTTCTTTTCTTTTTATTGTCGGAAAATATTCTTTTGGGTAGATATACTTACTCATCAGCTGGTGGACACAGGTCATTTTTATTTTTTGCCTATGATAAATTAGCACTGTGAATTTTCACATGTAAGCATTTGTGTGACTATGTGTTTTTTTAAAAAAATATTTATTATGTATACAGTGTTCTGCAGAAGAAGGCACCAGATCTCATTACAGATGGTTGTGAGCCACAATGTGGTTGCTAGGAATTGAACTCAGGACCTCTTGAAGAGCAGCCAGTGCTCTTCACCTCTGAGCCATCTCTCTAGTCCCAACTATGTGTTTTCATTTTCCTTGGGTGCCTAGGAGAGACATTACTGGGTTGTACAGTAATTGCCATATTATATTCTGAGGAATTGCCAAACTTTTCAAACGTAGCTATACCAGGGTTGGGGAGGCTGCTCAGTGGTTAAAGTGCTTGCCGTACAATCAAGTGGACCAGTGTTTGAACCCCTACAACCACATAAATGCCAGGTGGGCATGGCAATTCACCTGTAAGTTTAGCCTTAGAAGGTGGACATGGAATCCCTGAGTAGGCCGGCTAGTGAGACTAGCCAGAACAGTGAGTTCTGGGTTTGCTGGAGGGACTGCCTCAGAGAATAGGGTGGAAGAGTGCAGAGGAGGATTCCCAGCATCCTCTCCAGTCTCCTCATTGGCCCACATGTGGATACACACACGCGCACAAGCTCAGCAGAACCCGCTGGCATTGTCCCTTGGTTGGATTGTTTCCACCTGATCATCCAAGGATTCAGGCTTTTTATGAGACAGAATATCAATGTGCAGCCTGCCTCTGCCTCCTTGGTGCTAGGGTCAAAGGCGTGCACCACCATGCCCAGCGTGTTCCTGTTGTTTAGTTGGTTGGTTTGGATTTTGTTTTATTTTGTTGTTTTCTTTGAGAGCAAATATGACCTGCACAGGATGGTGTGTGCCTGTGTTCCTAGCTCCTGTGAAGTGGAGAAGGAGAATCAGGAGTTCATCTTAGGTACATAGCAGGATCATCCTCAGACACGTAGCAAGTTTGAGGCCATTGTGGGCTAAATGAAACAATTTCTCAAAAATTACACATATGGCTGGGTGGTGGTGGCATATGCCTTTACTCCCAGAACTCGGGAGGCAGAGGCAGGGGAATGTCTGTGAGTTCGAGGCCAGCTTGGTCTACAAGAGCTAGTTTCAGGACAGGCTCCAAAGCCACAGAGCAACCCTGTCTCAAAAAACACCAAAAAAATATTTACACATACCACTTATTTAAGACTTATTTCAAGGCTTGAAACATTTGGATTGATTACAATGGTATTAGGAAACTCAAAGGGCCTGCTCCCAAGGCTACCTCCAAGATTCAAGGCAGGAGTCCACAATGAAGAGAAACTGAGCTTATCTTTTTCTGTCTGAGGAGTAAAGGCTCACATGTGTATTCTGAGGGTCATGCTCTTTATCTTCTGCAGCTCTGCTTCTACTGCTACAATTCTAGTTCTCGTTTCCTTCAATTCTCTGTTCCAATTCTATAGTTCTAAATCATTCTCTAATTCTCTGTTTCAATTCTCCTTACTTCTTTTTAGATCTGACTTTTCCTTTTAGATCTGATTTTTACCAGAAATTTAAGGTAATAGAAAAAGTTTCAAGGGTCACCTCTCATTGGTCATAGCACATTCCTTGGGTAAACAATAAGGACAAAGCCATTTGCCATGGCAACACAGTTTCAAGGTTTCTGGTATAAGACTGTGATCAGAAGCCAGAGAGGGATACCATGCCTGGTGAGACAGGCTGCGAGACATAGTTTTATCAGCTAGACTCTGTGGGCGAAGAATTGACATGATCTTTTAGTCTTCTTTGTGTTAATAACATTGGTTAAATACTTGTGACTCTGACCTTGTGCCAAACTGTGAAGTTTTAAACTTGTGATCCATTTACAAAAGCCTTTCATCTGGTTTGAACTTGCTCTGAGACAAAAATGAGCTAATTATGTGCAGTTTGTCTTAGACAGAGGAGAAATTGTTATTTTCTTGTCTTAGTCTGAGTAAAAGGAACAAAGCAGGCTTTTAAGTGTCTTACAGTCCTCCTGGGACAATAGACCTAGTTATGAAGCATATCCTAGTATATTTTCTATATATCAAAATCATACAGATCAATGAGAAGTCATCTTCCTGACCATCCACGGATATATGTGCCCATAAGATTGAGATGCAATCATGAAATTACATATATATATCATATGAAATTGCACACTACGGTGGAGGTATTGGGGAGACTCCATAGCTGCTTTTGCCCAAGTGAAATTACAGGCAGGAGTAACAGTTTTCAGAGTTGGTGGTCCCACAGCCTTGCCTGAACGGGATTCTCCTCCATCAGAGAATCTCTCCTCTGGTGGGTTGACATCTGGACACTAGTTGTCACCTATTGTATACTTCATGACCCTCAACACAATAGTACTGTGGTTTCTTATAATATATAAATACTATAATGTTTTTGAAATCTAGATAATTAACTGCCCTCTTTACAACATACCATATGGCTCTAAAAGCATTGCCTAACAAAATGGCAGGTGACTTTAGCAATAAACTTTCACACACTTGGTGAGACTAGTTAATTTGCAGCATCTAGTCAGACTAAACAAACGAGATCTGTCTTTAGACTTTCTGTGTTTTTAACTTTGATAATTGATACTTCTTTTGCGTGTGGGATTCTAACATGCAACCTGGTATTTTGGGTCTGGGATTGGGGCTCGGTTAGTTTCACTTACACAGCAAGTTTGAGGCCAACCTGGGCTACATGAGACAATGTCTCAAAACAAAAAGAATTTTTTTTTTGGAGCTAGAGATAGCCCAGTGCTAAGCATGTGCCTGGTGTTCACAAGCAGAATTCTTTGCAAGCCTTCCCGTCCTCCAGGTCCTTCTGCCCACCAGAAAGAGATGAAAGACTAAGGGGAAGGTTTGGCTAGCCTGGCTAACACATTGCCAGCTACCACCCACAGGAGCTCAGTGGTATGGCCACCATCAAGCCAAAGAAGGAAGTTGGGGATTGAGAAGCATAGCCTCATTGCTTTTGAGGCAGAATGGAAATATATTCCACGGTATCTCACTCGCGGTATCTCAGCGAGTGAGAGGAAGGCATGAGGTTGGAGCCCAGGAGGTCTGGCTCAGCAGCTGGCTCTTCAGGTCTTCACTTCCTATCATGGGCCGTTGAGTACAGTGACTCTCCCTCCAGCCCTGGTATTGCTTTCTTTAAAATATTCTTTACATTTTTAAAATTTCTCTCCATGCATGTTGACATGATTGTGGTAGGGATTGCAGTAGAAGGAATGGGCATGGAGGGTGGTTGTGACTGTTGCTACTTTAGGATATAGTTGGAATTTTCCACTTGATTGTGAGAAAAACAGAAGCCCTTTTGTGAGTCCTGAAGGTCGACATTCGATGCCTCTATAGTGAGTAAAGAGCCAAGTGCTCCCTGAAGGGGGCAGCTGTTTTATGGGACAGGTCTTCAGAGGGTCCCCGTGTTTACCATTGGCAGGATTTTGTTTGTTCGTTCTGTTTTGTTTTGAGACAGGGTCTTACTTTGTAGCCCTGGCTTCCTTGTAACTCACTGTGCAGAACATGCTGGCCTCAGACTCACAGAGATCCACCTGTCTCTGCCTCCCAAGTACTGGAGATTAAGTGTTTCCACCACGCCCAGCCATTGGCTATTTTAAAAGTTTGGATTCTAAAATGCTTCCAGATAAAACCTGTTGCACCTAGAGGAGCTCAGGAGGGCGAGTCCTGGAATCACCCAAAGGTTGACACACCAGCTTCCTGGGCAGAAAGAGCAGCCAAAGTTGGGGTAGTGCCCTGCCAAGTGGCCTCGGTGTGGCCTAGTTGCACGAACCATGACAGATGTCTTGCCAAAGGGTACAGCACTGCCCAGGCCCGAGCTGCACAGGTTAAACAGTAAAAATCCATTGCTCTCCTGAGTACCAAGTAAAGCCAGCTCAGGCCTGGCCAGGGGCCAGGAGGAAGGTGGACTTGAAGGCTAGGGTGGTGTTTTGACCCAGTGCAAATGAAGCCTGGCATTTGGAGATGGTATTAGATGTCCTGAGTCAATATTCAAGAGACAGGAACAGAACAGTAAAAGCCAGCTCTCCCAGTCAGAGAACTGGAAGATGTGTATCCATTTTCCAGCTCACTGTTAAGATTGAAAGGTGTGTCTGGTGATGCCCCGAGTGAGATTTGTTCCATCTCAGCTCTTCTTTTTATTAGTAGATGTAGCCAACATACATGGTGCATCTGGATGAATTATATCCCTGTAGGTATCCTGGGAGGTCTTGTCACTTCCGTTTTACAGATAAGGAAACAAGGCTCAGATAGTTGCAGCAACTTGTCCAAAGTTGCCCCCCTATTAAGAGGTATAACAAGGGGGGCTAGAGATTGCTCAAGATGGCTCTGATTACAGCACCTCTAGGGGGAGCAAAGTTTGGTTCCTAGCACCCATTTCAGGAAGCTCACAACCACCTCTAATCGTAGCTACAAAGTATCTGACGCTCTCCTCAGGCCTTCATTGGTACCTGGACTCACGTGTATGCACGAGTGCACAGGCATGATGACATAGTTGATATCATATATAATTGTTTTCCAAGATAGGATCCCATGTAGCTCAGGCTAGCCTCAAACTCACTAGGTAGCTGAGGATGGTCTTGAACTTCTGATTCTTCTGCCTCCACTTCCCAAGTCCTGGGATTATAGGTATATGCCACCACATTTTACAAGTCCAGGGTTTAATACATACTAGGCAAAACAAACAAACAAACAAACAAAAAGTAACAACAACCACAAAACAGGGCTGGAGAGATGGCTCAGCTGTTAAAGGTTAGGCTCACAAACTGATTTCAGAGATTTCAGTCTCTTCTGGAAGCAAACCCAACTCTATCCTACTCAAGGGCTTTCTGAATAGTGTGTGTTCATTCATCCATAATAACAAACAGTGGCATGCCTTTGGTTTCCATAGCAACCACTTTAATAAGATACAGTTTTCCCTAGTCTTTCAAGATGTTGACTCTTTTCTAGGTGGTTCATTTTTTCAACAAACTAGGGCTGAGCGGCAAGCCCCACCCAGAAGCCAGTCTTCTAGGTTTCACGGTGGCTGTACAATCTTAGACAAGTTTATTGTTGTCTCTGAAATCTGCAGCTCATAGAATTGTCAAGAAATGGCTCTACACTGGAAAGCACAGGAAATAAGGTTGGGCCCTCTGAGCATTCCGTTGCTGTGAGCTGTCAGGCTCGAGGTTGTTGCGCTGGGGAACTTTCTTCTTGTTGTCCAGGACATCAAGCTAGCTCATATTATTACTGATATTCCTATTAAACTAACTACATTTTACACGTATTTTAAAAATAATTTGGAACTATTATGTATTTGCGTGGGGGTATGTGCACCTGAGTGCAGATATCCTCAGAGGCCAGAAGAGGGCATCAGATCCCCCAGAGCTGGAGTTAGAACGGGTTGTGAGCCTTCTGATGTGGGTTTTAGGAACTGAACCCAAGTCTTCTGCCAATAGCAGGACATGCTCTTGACCAATGAGCCGTCTTTCCAGCTCTTGGGTTCAGAAGTATTGACTGGAAAGTTTGGACCCATCTTTATTCCTCACTTCAGGACTTAAAGACAGTGGTAGTGTACATGTGGGCAAGGGAGTAAGTCCTGCAATCCCAGAACTTGGGAGGTTGAGCTGGGAGGATTGATGTGAGTTCGAGGCTCCACCTGGGTTACAGAGTAAGACCTTGTCTCAAAATAACAGCAAAGACAGACAGACAGAAAATCTGAGTGCTTCAACCATGTGTTAAAAGTGTATATTAGGCTGAGGAGATGGTTCGGTGGGTAAAGGAGTTTGCTGTGTAAGCCTGAAGACCTGAGTTTGACCCTCGCAACATACACTGATAATAATAATAATAATGATAATAATAATAATAATAACACTAACAATAACAATAATGTTTAGATGCCCGGCTACTCTTTTCTGGTTATTACTAGTCTTGGTGCCTTGGTATCTTGGTCTTGTGATCTTGTTTTTTAACTGCTTGGTGTACTGTATAAAGAAGTCACACCCTGCTAGAAGGTGTTCATACAGTTTCCTATTGCAGGGCATTTAAACTTTCTGTGACAATCTACTCCTCCTAACAATGGTACTTTAAGCCTGCTTGCAAACAAAGATGTCCTGTTTCAGTGCCATGAATTCCTTTTCATTAATTTTTAGATAGAATATAAAGCAACGTGCTTCATCGCAATGTTTTCATGCATATCTGTTGCTAAACTTTGCTTATGTTTGCTCCAGCCTGCTGCCCTCTCCCATCTGCCTACCTTCCTTTTGCTGGTTTTAGCCCCCAAATGTAAATTCTTGGAAGTGGAATTGCTGACTCAAGCTTCTTGGGTTTGATTTAACTAGGTGTGTCCAGCTTGGTCTTTAAGAAGGAGA
Organism: Microtus pennsylvanicus; assembly: GCF_037038515.1. Lineage (NCBI taxonomy): Eukaryota > Metazoa > Chordata > Mammalia > Rodentia > Cricetidae > Microtus > Microtus pennsylvanicus. The sequence goes on from NC_134583.1 coordinate 53,397,499, forward strand.
TGCCGGGCTGGGGTGGGGGTGCAGGCAGGGGGAGGATATAAACAAATATAGGAGTTAGGCCTATACGAACATTACGACTCTTTACTCCTTTCTGTGAACCCAGTCCTGCTCCTGTGTCTCAGGAATCTGGGGCAGAAAGACTAGAGTTGTTGACTCACAGCAGGACTTTGTGGTTGATGTGGGTTTTCTGAGAGAGGGTGTCACTATACAGTCCAGGCTGGTCATGAGTTTGTCATCCTCCTGCCTCGACCTCTCAAGTGTTGTGATTATAGACATGTGACTCTCATACCTGGTTTTTATGTAGCGATGTTTGAAGCCAGCCTGGGCTGTATGGTGAGAGACTGTCTCAAAAAAAATAAAATTAAATAGAAAATTAGAACTTTTCTTATAATGAGGTTCTGGGAATTGAGTCACCTTGAGCTCTGATTTTGCTAGGCATGTGCCCATACATTTCTAGGCAGTGAATCCCCAGGAATCTGTCTGGAGTATTTGGCAGTCACAGAAAGTTCTGGAGTTCAAGGCAAAATCCTATGTGTTCCTAGCTCTCCCCCTCCCACAGGCCAGCTGTCTCTGGTTTCCCAGCCTTTGCTGTCTCAGTTTTTTCTTGACTTTCAGAATAAATATTTAGAGAGTTTGTGCTCTTTTGACACTCTTGCCTTTGATGCAGAGGGCACAGGGTTCTGGTTGGAGGAGGCCTCAAAAATCAGTCCCAGTGGAGATCCAAAGCCAGGCAGTTAGTGTCTGCCAGCCCAGCCTCTCCAGTTCTTCCAGGACAGGAATGGGGCTCTGTCAGTTGCTGCCCCCAGTGTGCTTGGCTGTGGATATGAGACTTAAGGCTGATTTCCTTTTAGGGATAACTGCGCAGCCAACCAGCAGCAGAAAACCCAGTGACAAAGATAATGGATGACATCCAGGGCCTTGAGAAGGAGTCTGGAGGAGCAGGGCAGAGTGACTCACCCCTGCATCCTCCCAGAACATTCCAAGATCTGCCTTCCTCAATGCTGAGCTAACACCCTGACAACACCATCCTACCAAGGGGAGGAAGGCTAGCTGCCGAATCTTAGAAATCTTAGCTTCCGGAGGGGACCAGAGATATGCCCTGGATGAAACAGTCCTGGGTTGGAATTTTGGTCCGGTTACTCAAATAGGTTAGCAATCCTGGCTGCTCTGAGAAGGATGCACACCAGGCTTCAGCTCTTAGGAGCTCACAGCCTAGCCTCTAGGGACTGGTCCTCTGTGCCTAGCCCAGTGCCCTGGAGGGGCACAGACCTAAGAGCTGGCTAGCCCTGGCCTTGTCACTTGTTTCTTTGAATGTCAGTTTCCCCAAAAATTACCAAACGGGAATTTAAAAGCTTTGGAGCAATGCCAGGAGCGACTGAAGAAGTCCTGAGAGAATGTGTATTGTTGGACAGGAGCACAGCCATGTCAAGGACCCCAGTGTCTCAGACCCATGGGAGTGGCAGCGCCTTTCCTGGGTGATGCTCTGAGGGATGGCAGAGCCTTCCCCAGCCCATTAGTGGATATTGATTGTAGCTACAGAAAATGCCCGCTGAAGCTTTGTCCCTGCTTCCCGTGTTTATGGCCTAAAGCCTGCTCCCCCACACAGACTGCGTCTGCAGAGATTAGCTAAGCATGCCTCCCTGTCCAGCTAGCTGTACGTGGTAACCCCCCTCCCTGTTCGGCTGTGTATGCAGTAACCCGCCTCCCTTTTCAGCAGAATATGATAAACACACTGAGCTTCCAGGATGCCGAGCTTCTCTGTCAGAAAGCCTAGCCTACCTGATCCTAGCTTTTCCCTGTATGCATATGGCATTTCTTCATTACATCACCACCCCCAGTCTGGGTTTGAGGACCCAAGCCACGCAAGGGTGCAACAGAATGACCTCTCACCCAGCTAATAATGCATTCATGTCAGGGGCTTGTCACAACACCTGGTGCACAAAACATACTTGCAGCTACCTTGCTATTATTCCTACCTTTCCTTTTGACCCATTGGTGACTGCGGCTTCACCCCTCCATAGTTTGGAATATCATTGTAGAGATCTTGTAGAATTCACAGTTATATAATATGTTACATAGAGAGGTATCAGATCCGTGTAATCCCATTAAATCCAACGACTAGCTCTGAGGTCGTGCTATTTTTATTACATTTCTTTATTGTATGTGTATGCGTGTGTCAGGGGGTCAGAGGACAGCTTACAGGAGTCAGTGTCAGTTCTTGCCTTCCACCGTGTAGGTCCGGGGACCACAGTCAGGTAGGTCATTATGATTGGTGGCTGTTTTTATCTCCTTTTGTGTCCTGGATTACAGAGCTTGAATAATCAGCTCACTGTAAACGATGGGGCCAGCATAGCATTCGAACCAAGGTTGTCGGTTCTTGAACCTGCTTTTTCCTAACCATTAGGTTATCTTGCCTCTCGGCATATCCATGGGAGAGTTTCCAAATATGGACCAGTAAAGGATGTTTTTCTTGTTTTCTTACATTAAAAAAGCTAACTGTTATTCTTCTCGTAATAAGTTAACACAAAACATGGAACTGTATAGAGGAGGACCCTATGCGGATTGACTTGGGGCCGCTTTGCGGTTCCTATGCTTTGTGGACCAGATGTCCTGGGTATGTGGTTGTTGGGTTTATGCTTGGGTTTCCGGGGACAACAGTCAAGCTGGTTCGTATCTTACTCAATTAGATGAGCCCCTGGTGTGAGTGTGTGGATGCCATAGCAAAGCCAGGTTGCCAAAGGTTCCGACCTACTCACTATAAAATTCCTGTCTTATTGTCAAGGCTTCACAGCAGACAGGCACAGGCAAGCTCTGTGCACATTCTGAGTCGCCGTGACAATCACAGCTGGCACGTAGCATATTCAACTCCAATATTTTCCCCTGGGTTTCTGATACTGTAGTTTTTTTTTCTCATCTAAACACACATTTCTATGATTTTTCCTCTTGGCATTTCCTGTTACCATGCTGCTGTGGATAGGAGCATAACTTTTAATGACTAATAGGGTAATATTCTGCCTGGAAGACACCCTGCAGCTTGCCACCTGCCCTGTCAGTAGCTGAGTTGCCAGGTATTTGCCACTACAGAAATACTATGGTTATGTTTTTGCTTGTAGAAATATTTTTACCATACGTAGTATTGCTTCTGTAGAGTAGATTTTATGGACTGGAATTACTGAGTTAAACATTATGAAATTAGAAATTCCTCCCTTCTCTGGTGGTGGTTTTCTTTGAAACAGTCTTGCTGTAAAGCCCAAACTGACCTCTCATCAAGATCCCCCTGTCCTAGACTTGCAACTACGTGAATTGCCATCATGCCCAGTTTAGTTTGTGAAGCCTGGGCTAGTTTAATTTTTTTTTTTTTTTTTTTTTTGTAGCTGAGGCTGACCTTGAACTCCTGATCTCCCTGCCCCTGAGTGCTGGTATTATAGGCATGCACCACCATGCCTGGCTCATACATTTCTTGAGCTAAATTTCTGTGCTGGTGTATCTTCATCAGAATGCATGGCCCACTTGAACCCAGCTTTTCTGGGTGAGTATCTGTCATTCCTTCATTCCCTGTCAGCCTAGTCAGGTTAGTCCAAAGCTGTGCAGATGGTGGCTCTTTACCCAGTGGGCCGTTGCCCCCAGTCTCTGGCTCATACATTACTCATAGATACCAGCAAATTATTTTCTAAAATATATGTGGTATGCCGCTCCTGCAGCTCTCTACCAGAGTGTGTCCTTTCTGCCTTTGTTCCTAAAGCTTATTTCATGGAAACATTGCTTCCCTTGGCATTTCCTTGATGACCAGTAAGGCTGAACATTTTCTCTGCTTATAACTGTTTCTGTTTCCTTTATACTCAGTTGGGCACTAGCATTAAAACTTATGACTTTGGCTGGGAGGTTTGGTGCATGCCTTTAATCCCAGCACTCAGGAGGCAAAGGCGGGTGGATCTCTCTGAGTTCGAAGATAGCCTGGTCTACACAGTGAGCTCCAGGCCACCCAAGGCTGTGCAGAGAAACCCTGACTTGAAAAAACAAACAAAAAAGCTTACAACTTTGAACAAATTTCAGAGTATCTCAAATTGAAGGCCAAAAAACGGTAGGCACAAAGTCTCTGTATCGTGATGTCCATTTTCTCCAGAGTCTGTGTCCTCCCCATGTGTCTTGCTGTCTGTTGTTCCCGGCATCTCTAAGGCCATCAGTGGGGCCTCCTCTATGACCTCTATAGTTGCTGTGTTTAGAGGTCCCTCCCTCTAGTCCTCCCTCCCTTCCTCTTGTCTCTTCATCCTTTGCACTTGTGCTAAGCAGATGCTCTCCCACTGAGATGCATCCTCAGCACCATGCCTTCCTTGTCTTTAGAGCACCCCACCCAAGTGTGCACCAAGTACATCTCATCTGTAATGCAACAGCTCCAGGGACTCGAGTATTTCCAATCATTTCCTCAGCCATCCTCCCTTCCCCTCTCACTTATGGGATTTGACCTTTTTTTTTTTTTAACATTAATTGCCAACTCTAATGAGTCCGTTTTTACGCCTACTGCTCGGTTGATGTTTCTGATGTCATGTAGTAAGACCATTTGAAACTGGGTTGTTGGGGGAATTCTCAGTGACTTCTGTGTGTTCTCCTTGTGAGGAGAGCAAAGGAGGACTAGGGAGGCCCTGGCACTAGGGTGGAGTCCAGCAATGTAAGCTGACCTCTGTGTTTAAGATGTTCCCCTAAGGAGATTTGTGGAAGATTCACTTGCTCTTTAATAATTCAAGAAACTATTTGTCAATAAGACATAAGTTCTCAATGTGCCCAAGGCTCAATTACTGAGTGACTGTGCAGACCAGTTGTAGGGTGTAGTTGGGACAGGGCACCCAGCATACCAGTGCATCCAGGCTCACCTTGGAACGCCTCCTATCCCACTGGTAGACATTTTTAATAGTATTTTTTTACTGTTTGTATTTATGCGCATGTATGTGGTGTATGTGTGTGTGTATGTATGTGTATTGTGTGTGTATGTACGTGTGTATGTTCATGTGTGTGTGTGTGTATGTGTGTGTGTGGCCAGAGGATACTGTGAGTGTCATTCCTCAGGTGCCATCTCCCTTTTTAGCTGTCTCTCGATGTTCAGAAGAAGAGAATTTTATATGCTCGTTTCATGTGGTTTTATACACTAAGAAACATCTTAGAAACTAGGGCATGGATATCCACAGATACACACATCCCTTTCTCCCACTAAACAACTTCTCCTGCTGAGGGTCAGTTTGGGTTGATGATGTCAGCTGGCCCAGAGCTGGTTTCAGGGTTAGTGGCATGGTCTCTAATGACATCTTGCAACTTGACATCATAAACATGTTCACCTGAAATAGACGCAGAGTTTCTTCCCCTCCCTTCATATATGCACTATCTAGTTTGACAGAAATGGCATTGGTTACCTGAAATAGACGCAGAGTGTCTTCCCCTCCCTTCATATATGCACTATCTAGTTTGACAGAAATGGCATTGGTCACCTGAAATAGACGCAGAGTGTCTTCCCCTCCCTTCATATATGCACTATCTAGTTTGACAGAAATGGCATTGGTCACCTGAAATAGACGCAGAGTGTCTTCCCCTCCCTTCATATATGCACTATCTAGTTTGACAGAAATGGCATTGGTTACCTGAAATAGACGCAGAGTGTCTTCCCCTCCCTTCATATATGCACTATCTAGTTTGACAGAAATGGCATTGGTCGACGTGTGTAAACCTGGCACCATAGTTCCAGTTTGTTCCTGGGCCGTCTCATTGTCTGCTATAATCATCTGTACAAGCAGCAGGCCTGCTAGCCCACCATTTAGTATGTTCCTGGGGCTTGGAGAAGAGGGTTGCCAGCACCTCAGCAGTGTGGCCTTTGTTTATTCCAACCATCCATTGGTTGGGCAAACACCAGATGTTCTTGAAGCCTGCATTGCCATGGGCTCTTTGGTGGGCAGGTGACAGCAGCCACTGCAGGTTGCTGGGGCCGAGGGCTCATGATCTGGGGAGACCAGCCCATCTGTTATAGGTGCACTGGTGCAGGGATAACTGAGCATCAGCCCCGGGGTTTTATCCCAAGGGCCTTGAGAACACAATCAGTCTGGACCGCAGGAGAGAGAGGGACAGCTTTGCGTGTACAGAGGCAGGACTCCCAAGTGGGAAGCCCTGGATGCTTCTGAGTATCCTGCAGTTGGGTCATCCTCTGGGCATGAGGCTGGCGGCTGGCCTGGGTCTTGTGCCGGGCAGGAATTAGATGGGGACTAGAGAGGCTGCTGAGAGTGGAAAGTGGGCTCTGAATTTGGCCCACTTGGGCAGTGTGGGTGGCCCTGCTCACTTCCAGCTGTGAGGCTTCAGTCACCAGGGCTACCCCAGGATGCTTGGCACGTACAGCAGAGCCCAGAATGCCTTTGGTCCTGGCACGTGACCCTGGCCATCCTCCTCATCCTTTCTAGAGCCTAATGACACATTGTGTACAGTCATCGGAGAAGGCTACGAAGGGCAAGGAGAAGGCCTTGTAATGTAATTGACATGGTTCTCCTTCTGACCATATGGGAACAGTCATAAAAACCATTCACATGCGTCTCATTTTACAATTTACATTACAGTTTTACATTTGGGGTGCACCACCTACCAGCTGGGCAGCCCGGTGCTGCTTCTAGCGTTAGTAGCCTCAGTTTCCTCACTTGGAAAACAGAGGTCACTTTGTTGTACCTGTCCACGGGCTTTCCTTCTGGGCAAGAAAGAAGGGGCGGGAGATGGAATGGGATACAAAGGAAGAAACTGGAGCTTGGCAGATGGGGGGAAAGCCGAGGGACAGACCGCTAGCCTGGGTAGCAGGTGAGAAGTGAGAAGTACCTACTTCACTCCTCCAGGATGCCTGAAACCTCGAGACAGCCTTTGAGTGGACGCTGAAATTGCTACATGGCATGCAGGCCATGTTGTGAGGATAGTTTTTTTTTTTCTAGCTGCAATATTTCTAGGAAGAAGTCTAGAAAAAATGAAATACAAAGAAAGATAATAATAAATAATGCATAATATAGAATAATAAAATACGCCATAGGCCTTTTTATACTGTTAATTTGGGATGTTTTCTTCTCTCATTGCTTATGCATCTACTTTAAATATTTGAATAGTATAATTTAAATTACAGAGTTAGAGTCCTTCTGGGTGTTCGGTCCCAGGACACAAGGTTATTTATGCTTTCATTCCTGTGCCTTTAGCTTTGTGGGCTCACGCTGCAGGCCAGTCAGGACTCCAGAGGAACAGGTCGTCGGGGCACATGTATGAAGAGATGTTCTTCCCAGAAGCTGGTTGACAGGTTAAATAAGGTTCACAGGTGGTCACCTCACCAGGCCAGAAGCACTGAAGGTTCCAGCAGTGCTGAGGTGCAGTTCCCTCTTCTCTGAGGGGTCTAAGTCTACTCTTTGGGACTTCAGGATGAAGTCCAGCCCTGATGTAGAAGCAACCCCTGCTATTTAAGTCAACTGATCTAGATGTTACTCACATCACAACAGCACCTAGGTACCATCTGATTACATAACTGGGTGCTGGAGCCTAGCCAAATTGGCACATGAAACTAGTCAGCACAGTACTTCACAGCCCCAGTGTGTGTGGAAGTGGGATGTGTGTGTGTGTGTGTCTGTGTGTGTGTGTAGTCCCAAGAGTGTTATCAGGTATCTCCCTCATCCACTTTCCATTTTATATGTTGAGGCTGGGTCCCTCCCTGAACCCACAGCTGTTGTTTTGGCTAGTCTGACTAGCCAGCTTGCTCGTGGGATTCCTGTCTCCACCTTGTGCACAGCGATCACCATTTGGACTGCCACGTCCACCTAGCTTTTATGTGGTCTTAGGGACCCAAGCTCTGGTCCTCCTACCTGCATGAGCAGCACCTTACCCACTGAGCCATCTCCCTATCACCCCCCGCTCCTTTTCTCATTTCAGTTTTTGACTTTGCACAGCATGAACATTTCCCCCGTGACACTATTAATTCTAAATGAGTTTGGTATTGACTGACATTTTTGTGATGTTCTAGGGCCTAAAGGCTTTACGTGACAGTTTTGGAAAGTTCCGTGCCGTTGGCTGTGGAAGTTGTGTGTTTTCCATGATAAACAGTGTTGGTATAAATGCCTTTGTGTGCAGCTTTTTCATTCACTCATTACGGATCCTTGAGTATAGTTATCAACGTGGAATTATTGAGGATTCTAGGACGTTAAGCTCTTCATATGCTAGCTAAATTCTCTCTGGGTTATTGTTTCTGGTGGTGAATGTGCACACCTCCTCCATCCCTGTCACTTGGTTGCTGAAGTCTTGGAACTCACCCTGAATCAGTCCGCATTTTAGCAAGATCTATAGCGACATGCATGTGCATTCAAGTTTTTTTAATGGTATTTATTTTTTAATTAAAATACAATTATATCATTTTTACCCTTCTCTCCCCCAACCTCTCCAATTCCTTTCCTTATTCCCCCTCAAATTCACAACTTCATTTCCTTTGATTACTAGTGCTAGCATGTGCTTTAGAGTTGAAGAGGCCCTGCCTGAGAAAATTCTTCTCAATCTTTAGCCCATCCAGAAGCAAGTACAGAGGCTTGTTTAGCATCCTCATTAAAACGGGATGCTCTCGTTTTTCCTTTCTCTCTGTTTTTATTGTTGCTGCTACGGCTGTTGCTGTTTGTGTTGTTATTATTGTGAGATGTGCTCACTCTGTAGCCTAGGCTGGCCTGGAACTCAGGATCCTCTTGCCTCAGCCTCCTCTGCTGGGGTTACAGGTATGTGCTGCCTCACCTGGTTCCTTATTGTCTTTCACCTTTACTAATTCACTAACCAAAAGAATTCTATTCTATTTGTTCTGTTTTATCTTTATGGGGGGCGGGGGTGGAGAACAACTTTGTTTTGTTTCTTTCTTCACCCACACTGTAAAACATTTCTGATATTGGTCCCACAGAGCACGTAGCTTTCCAGTCTCGTCCAGCTAAAGAGGGTCTGATTTAGATTATGGTGACTTGTTTGCAGCTGCCAAGGTCTAGTCCTATCTGAAATCAAATTTTCCTCTCCTGCTGTGTGCCTCCTCCTAGCTCAGCCTGCCTATGGCTCAGGTGCCTACATCTGCTCGGGTCAGAGGTGGGACCTGGGATCACTTTTCCTCTGCTCCCTCCCCCTCTCTCTTAGGTCATTTGGGCCATCTTAACAAAGATGCCCTAGACTAAGTGGCTTAACTACAGAAATATTTCGTTTGCAGTTTTAGATATTGCCTGCTAGCTTGATGTCTGCCCTTCCTCACAGACAGTGCCAGCTCCACGTGTCCGCGTATGGTGGAGGTGTGAGGGGTCTCATGGGGCTCATTCATGAGGGCGCTCATCCCTCCTGTGGAGGCTCCACCCTCTATCATACCACAGTGGACAAGGGTTTGAGGCACAACCGTTCACCAAGAGCTTCTTGTGCTACGTATGTACTGCCTGGGACACAGGCCCTCTTGAGTTGGGGGCACCGTCACACTTGTTGGCCACTCTGGCCTCGCAGGCTCATGGCTGGGGTCCCATATGGTTCTTCAGAGGCTGTGCAGGGGATCTTTGAAGAGTTCTTCCCTGTGGTTAGCTCGGTTGGGCTAGGGCTGGAATCCTCGCTGCAAGGACTCTAGTCAGGCCTTGAAACCGCAGTCTCCATGGCCGTGCGGGGCACAGCAGGGTAGCATCGTTTTAACTCTCACGTCCCCTCAGTTCTGACGTTTAAAATGTGCAAGACTGGACCGTGGCAAAGGGTCGTTCCCGAAGCGTTAGTTACCCATCTAATGTCTTAGAAAAGCTTTCTTCTGCAGATGTCCCGGGTGAACCTGAGGCTACGGAGAGGGCAGGGGCTGAGGGTTGTTGTTCTTTGGAACTGAAGCGTTGAGGAGATAAACCGTGGAAGGATATTTTAACGCATTTCATTTGAAACACGCTCGCTCAATAAATAAAGAATTCCTTCCAGCCAGCTTTCTGGGATGCTCTCTGAGGTCAGGAAACTGTAAACACTTCCCTTCGGGCTGTGGGAGAGGCTGGGAGGCTCAGCTCGGTTTCAGTTCTCTTCTTACTCCTCCCAGGTGTCCCCAGCTGTTCAGCCTTCAGTGTTAAGGTCATCTCTGTGTCACCCTCAGGGCCTGGATGAGGGCAGAGGAAGGTGGAGTCCCTGTGGGACTTTAAGGTATAGAGGCATTTGATGGCATGAGGTCTTTTGTTACACTCTGCTTGATAAGGAATAGATTTTACCGACTTCCAATCCATACTGCCTTCCGCTTATAGAAGAGAAAACCGTGTCACTAAATCCCTGACCTCTCTGCTGCCCAAGAACCACACACAAACCCTCTTTTAAAGACAGGGTCTCAGTATGTAGCGCAGGCTGGCTCAGACCTAATCCTTCTGCCCTCACTGCCAGTGCTGGATCCCTAGTATGTACTGCCATTCCCAGCCTACCTCATCCTTTTGTGTGTCTGTGTATGTGGGGGGGGGCGGCTGTGTGTCTATGGACATATGTGCACATGTGTGTATGGAGGTCAGAGGTCAACCTCGAGTGATGTACCTTAGATGTCATTCACCTTGTTCTTTTGAGACAAAGACTCTAATGGGGGCCTGGGGCCTTTCCAGTAGTCTAGTCTGTCTGTCTAATTGATCCCTCTGCCTGCCTCTGTTTCCCCAGTGCTGGCATGACGAGCACACTACCACACCCATAATTCCGGATTGAACTCTGGTCCTTCCTCAGACTTGCACTGCCCACTGAACCACCTCATCTCCCCAACTCTCCATCCTTTAAAGATGATCTAAGATGAAGCATGCATTCTTCCCTGGAGCCCCCCCTTAACCCCCACAACTCATTTCGCTGCTTCTGCTAACTGTCTTTCTAACTTGTGACTCGCCCCTTCTAGAGGCTCAGTGTGCCCTCTCCCCCACTCCGTTATTGCTCTCCTGAGTCTTAAGAAGAGCCTGTCCTCCTGGCTGGGGTGATGGGGGACGCTTCCAGTCACTGAGTGCACCTGGTCCAGCGCTCCCCCTGCCACAGCAGTGAACCCTGCATCTCTGGCCTCCTGCTGCCTCTGATTGGCTCATGTTTTTGATTGGGTTCCCAAGCTTGATTGGGAATTCCTGGTTTGCAGTGACCACACCCTGTCCTTTCCTCAGCCTTCTGGCTGAGCACACAGACCGCAGTGATTTTGATGATGAGCTGGGGTCTGCTCTCTGTTTCTCCCACTGCACTCCCAGATGGAGGATACCTCAGAGCCAGACCCATTCTCCCCTCTCTGCATCTGCCGGCCACATTCTCTGCTACAGAAGTCAAAGCATGGGGCCAGTGAGGTGTCCCATGGAGGGTGAAACCTGTCTCCAAGCCTGAAGGTCTTAGTTTGATTCCCCGGGTCCCACATGGAGGAACAAGAGCATAGACTCCAGCAAATTGTCCTCCGACCTTCACGTGAGTGCCATAGCACACAAAGAAATACTAATGTGATTTCTACAATCCAGAAGATATGCGTGGTTCCTGTGTCTTTAGGGAGTGGCTCTGGAAAGCTGGCCATGTCTCTCTTCCCACATGCTTCGTGTTTCTTCACAGGCATCTAGCGAGCACCAGCTGAATACCAAGCCCCCTTCTTAGGAGTCTGGCATACAGCTTTAAACAGGACAGACCGGGTCTCTGGTCCTCACAGACGAGATAGGCGTGATTAGACTTGTCACTAGTGGTGACTAGGTGGGGACCAGCTGAGATGGTTGAAGAGGGCCTCTCTAAGGATGCAACATGTGACCTGAGACCTAGGTGAAGAATCACGACCGTTTTGTGAGACTCTTGGGGACGAATGTCCCAAATGTTCCGGGCGCAGACACAGGACTTCCAGGAGTCAAAAGGCAACAACATGGAGGTTCTGGGGAGACCAGTGAGAGGTGAGCCGGGGCTAAAGTCCCTGAAGAGCTTTTAGGGATTCCTCTCAAGAACACAAGAAAGCTGTTGTAAGGTCTGAGCGGAGAAGTGTTGTGTGTTCCTGATCTTAACGGCGACATCCACATCATAGACCTTGACTAAATCCATCACTGTGTGTGAGCTCTGTGGCCCCTGCTGGATGAGATGGTGCCTTCAGTGGTCAGATGTGGGCCCAGAAAGTTGGCACAGGTAAAGATGCCTGCCACTAAGCCCAACCATCTCACTTCCACCCTTGGAGCCCATGTGGTGGAAGAGAAAGAGCAGCCAGTCTCTTGAAATTTGTCGTCTGAGCTCTACATATGTGCTATGGCAAACACGTGCACACACACACACGGTAATAAACAAATAGATAAAATGTGTTTTTTTTTTATTTGAAAAGATGAGACTGGCAGGTGGCACACAGGATTAACACCTTTAAGAGCTTCCTGGCTGAAGGCTTGGTCTCCAGGCCGCGGTGCTGGTGAGGTGTGATTGAATTACGAGGGTCCCATCTTCACCAGTGTGTAAGTCTGCTCTTGAGTTCATAGCTGAATGGACTGTTGGGAAGTAGGCCTAGGTGGAGGAAGTCAGTCACTGATGAGCCTCTGAAGGGCTCTTATCCCTAGCACTCTCTCCCTGCCATGTAGTCAGCGGCTGCCAGGATGCTGTCCGCACACAGGTCCCAAAGTGATGGAGCTCCTACCATGGGCTGAAATCTGGGAGACCAAAAATCAGATCAATCTTTCCTTTCCTTCTTTCTTTCCTTCCTTCCTTCTTTCTTTCCTTCCTTCTTTCCTTCCTTCTTTCTTTCTTTCTTTCTTTCTTTCTTTCTTTCTTTCTTTCTTTCTTCCTTCCTTCCTTCCTTTCTTTCTTTCTTTCACAGGGTCTCTCAATAGAACCCTGGCTGTCCTGGAACTCACTGTGTACATCAGGCTGACCTTGAACTCAAAGAGACCCACCTGCCTCTGCTCCGCAAGTGCTGGGATTAAAGGCGTGCACCCTCATGCCCAGCCTCAATCTTCTATTTTTTTTCAACTGTTTCTCATGGGTGATGAGAAGCTAGGGCAGTCCACTAAACGATGGGACATTTTAATCCCTAGGGCCTGAAAATGTGTTACCTTATATGATGAAGGGAAACTAACAGTCAAGTAGATTTATCATGAATCAGTCAGCTGACCATAAAATGAAGAAGTAACCCTGAATCATCCAGGTGGGCCTGCACACTGGCAAGGGACCTGAAAAGTGGAAGGGAGGGGCCAGGAGAGAGCTAGAGGGAGGTGTGACCAGGGACAAGAGGCTAGGGAGGTGTGACCAGGGACAAGAGGCTAGGGAGGTGTGACCAGAGACAAGAGGTCAGGGAGGTGTGACCAGGGACAAGAGGCTAGGGAGGTGTGACCAGGGACAAGAGGCCAGGGAGGTGTGACCAGGGACAAGAGGCCAGGGAGGTGTGACCAGAGACAAGAGGTCAGGGAGGTGTGACAGGACAAGCTGTGGACACCAGGTGAGGGGCTGTGAGCTAAGCAATGTTGGAAGTCACTAACACCTGGAAAAGGGAAGTGCAAGGATTCTCCTCAGAGTTCCCAGAAGAGAACATGGCCCTGCTGAGCTCTTGACTCCAGCCTGTGAGACTTATTGTGACTCCTGACCTCCACTGTTGTGAAATAATAAATGTGCGCTGTTTTAAGCCGCTAAATACGTGTTAATTGGTTGCATCAGCAAGGAGAATACAAACAACATTTTGTACCAAACATCCTCAACTGCCCTACATTCCAGTGTGACTTCTGACCTAGAAAATTTAAGTCTCTCTTTTGCCAGGTGTTAGTGCTGCCTGTTTTATAGCCTAGTACTTGGAAAGCAGAAGTAGATAGATCTCTGTGAGTTTGAGACCAGCCTGGTGTACACAGTGAGTTCTAGGCTAGATAGGATACATAGTGAAAACCTGTCTCAAAAAAGAAAGGGAGGGAGGGAGGGAGGAAGGAAAGAAGGGAGGGAAGGAACAAAAGAAGGAAGGAAGGACATCTTTTTAGAGAGACTGCTTGCCTGGCTATGTGAAATGGCACCATGCCTTTGAAGGAGTGATTGGAAGGGTCTTGCTGAGTTGTCTCAAGCCTCCAGGGATGCAGATAGTGTAAAGGTTTCCAGGTGACACATTGTAGCCTATTAAGAGTCCTGATTTTAACTGGCCATGGAGGGCAGAGGATGCTACAGAGTTCAGGGAGAAAGACTGGATTTCCAGCCCCAGGATCCTCTAGAATATATGGTCCAAGGACTGTGGATCAGGGATAGGATGGCCTGCAGACTGATGTGGGCTTTGCCAGGTACAGCTTCCAGGCCCTCTATGTGAAATCCCCCAGTTTGTCCCAGGTCACAGGACACTCCCTCGAAGCCCGTCCCTTCTCTGGACCAGGGCCCCAGCCGGCAGCTTCACCTCCTGAGCTGCGGTTTTCTCTTTCCTAGCTGTCAGGCCCATCTGCAGAGGGCCAGCTCAGCCTGTTTCAGGCACACATTTGGGGCTCAGCAGCAGATACAGTTTGATTGGTTGTGGCTGGATCCAAGGGGTCCTACCCAAGGCATGTTGCTGTCTCCTTTTAGGGAAGTTGGTTCTCTCTGCTTGTTTCTCCTCCTCTGTCTGGATGCATCACCAGCAGATCTCAGCCAGGCCCGGCACCCGCAACCAGTCTGTGATTCACACTGAGCCTGCCAGATTGCTCACTCCAAAACCCGATGCTGACCGTGCCCCTCCTTCCCTGGACACGGTCAAGCACGCTCTCCCACTGCAACCATCTTAGCTTCAAATGTGAAAATAAAGCAGTAAAATAAAACCAGGGTAAGACTGAGCGTCATGGCATGATCCCAGAACTCACAGTGCTCTGGGTGCTGACCCAGGCACTGCATATACAACTAAGCATCGCGGCCTATGCTGCCAGCACTCTGTTGGCCCAGGCAGTGGGAAGTGGAGGTGACAGGATCAGGAATTGAAGCTTGGGTCGACAAGATGGCTCATTATGTTTTTTCTTGTTGTTGTTTTTGTTTTGTTTTTTGATATTTCGAGAGAGGGTTTCTCTGTGTAACAGTTCTGGCTGTCCTGATTCACTTCATAGACCAGGCTGGCCTCGAACTCACAGCAATCCACCTGCTTCTGCCTCCCGAGTACTGGGATCAAAAGCGTGCCCGGTGACGAGATGACTGGCTTGCTGTGTAAAGTGCTTGCTTACTGTGAAAGCCTGTGGCCTGAGTTCTGTCCCCAGGATTCATGGTAGAAGGGGAGAACTGACTCCAGAGAGCTATCCACGTGTGTGAGCACGTGTGTATCCACATTCATACCGTGTCACTGGGGCTTGCCGGACACCAGTGTAGCTTGGAGACACAGCTCTAGGTTCAGTGAGAGACCATCTCAGAGGTTTTTCTTTGTCGGTAAAATACCCCTTCATTTCTTTTCCTTTGGAGATTTGACGAACAACAACAATAGTGTAAAAAATGACTTTGATTTTTTTTTTTTGGATCAGACTTGAATGTATAGAAAACATGGTAGGGTTAAAACAGAGATCTCATGTGCCTGGCATGCGCTTTCACCTCCCACAGATGCATGCCGGTATCGCTGCACAGCTGTTCCCTAGAGGTCACACCCCACACTTCGTTGGGATTTGCTTAGCTGTTACCTAGGAACCATCTTTCTCTGTTTCAGGACCCTATCCAGGCACCACATTCCCACAGTGGTCCCAGGCTCCTAGTCTCCCTGGACAGGACTGGGTTTCAGGCTTTCCTTTGTTTTGCTGGATCTTATAATTGTGAGCCACGTGATGTGGGTGCTGGGAATGAAACCCGGATCCTCTGGAAGAGCATCCAGTGCTCCTAACCATGAAGTAGTCTCTCCAGCCCCTGGGACGTTGGGTCAGGTGTGCTGTAGGAGGCTTCTGTCCTGGGATTTGTCTCCTGATCTTCTCATAGTCAGGCTGCAGCTGAGCCCAGAAACTTGAAGTCAGGGGGTCATGGGTGGCCTCCGGAAACTTTCTTTTAACCTTAGCATCTGTGAAACTGGAATCAAATGCATGTATGAAGCCTACATGTGAGTAGAAAAGTAAATGTTGATATGTGATGGCCAAGTCTCCTGGCTTTCAAGAGCCTTTTCTGTCTGTCCCTGCACATGTCCCCAGCCTCATCTCCTTCCTGTATGCTGTGAGCATCCAGCTCCATGGCGTTCTTCCCAACGAGTCCTGGCTTGGAGCATGTTGACCCCCCTCCATGAAATGCCGTTCATTCTCTCTGCCTGGCTCACTTCTGATCTTTAGCGAAAGATGCCAATGTCTTCTTGACTCTTCACCTCCTCCCTGTGTCATCCTCATTTCCCTGAGGTGACTGATGTAATCCCCAGGGCTCCCTTGGGCATGTGTGTCCGATCTTTCTGTTCTACTCTGGAAAACTCTTGAAGAGCTTCCTACTCAGCCTTATATCAACACAGCAGACACCAGAGGCTGAGAAGTGGCCAAGACATAGAGGAAGGTGTCATTCTCCAAGGCAGCCTCAATGGAGCACCGTACCTTTGTTCAAAGAACCAAGGTACCCTGGTGGTGGAAGCATTCCATTGATTCACCCTAGGATGGATCCTTTGAGGGCATTTTCTCAAAGGATGAGGGTGTAAATATGGGACTGGCCACCAGGGGGCTCCAGGAGGCAGTTCAGCAGCCAGCGTGGGGGAGGAAGGCCAGGCCGAGTGGCTTCTGCAGCAAGCCCTGGTCCAGCCACTCCTGAAAGAAAGTGTGTCAAAAGAGAAGTGTGTTTTGCCACCGAGGTGCCAGGCTCTGTAGCAAGGACAGGATGTACCAGCCTGTTCTGCAAACATGTGTGGGCCCCAAATGTCCTTTACCCCAGAGGTCTACAGAGAGGACAAAAGCTACAGAGAGCCATGCAATGACGCTGGAAGAGACAAATGATCTTATTCTGTGTGTAAGCAGAAGACCTTCGTGCAGACTTCCTGACTTCTTTTTCCACTTCAGTGTTAAGGGCTCCTCTTCCTGAAGCCAAGTCCACCGCTGAGAAAGTGGAGCACCAACTGTCCGGAGCTCCAGGGAGAAGGGGAGACCATAGATAGCTGTGTTAATTTGTGGTAATGGGGGTGGAGTTAGATGTTTCTCTGTGGAGACTACTCTTTTGTTTTCATCATAGGTGTTATTAATGGTAGTGGTAACCAACCATGGTCTTTTGTGTATTTGGTGCCTACTCCATGTGTGTTTGCCTTTGGGCATAAGGAGAATTGGACCGGCATAATCCTTAGCTGTTCAGAGAGAGGAAGCTAAGGCCAGGAACATGAAGTGATTTGTCCAGACACAGTCAGATCCTGCCTGCCTTGGAGACCTGAACTCTTTACCTACCGCTAAAGGATCTAGTCAGGCTGCCAGCGGTAAGGCCTCCCCGTGCCTCAGGAAAGAAAAGATTGCCATAGGAAGTTGTAATGTATAATCATGACAGGTGAACCCATCATTAATAATAATAACAAAAATTACAATTGTATCTTCCCTTTCTGGGGCCGTGAGCTTCCCAGCATCCACAATAGACAAAAATGCAAAGGGATGTCTACTTAAATTGAATACTGTGTTCAAAGCTTCCGTAATTTGTTTTAAGTGCAAGCCACGGTGAACCCTGTGTATATTTAAGAGGCAGAATCTTCCTTCTGAGGGTGCCCCCGGTCCCAGGTGTTAGAGCTCAAATCTGGCGCTACATACTAGGCAAAAGCTGTACCACTGACCTATACCTTCAGCTTTGTGTGTGCACGTGTGTACTCTATCTGTATGTTGATGTATTTGTACATAGAGATGTGTGGAGGTGTGTGCATGTGTATCTATGTGGTGATCGGAAGTGGATGCCACATGTCTTCCCCAGTCACTTCCCACTATTGTGTGTGTGAGTGTGTGTGTGTGTGTGTGCGCGCGCGCGCGCGCGTGTGTGTGACAAAGTTTCTCACTGAACCTGGAGCTCTCCAGTTAGTTAGACTGTTGATCGGTGATGGGCCCCCTCCACTCCCTAGCACTAGGTTGGGGTTATAGACATGCCCTATGCTTTGCTTCTATGTGGTTATTGGGGGTCTGAGCCCAGGTCCTCATACTTGTTTGGAAGCCACCATGTCCCCTTCCCTCGGTATCTTCTTCTTCAGGGTTTGGCCTTGTGATTTTGCCTGCACATGATCCTGTTATCTTGCCCGTTCGAACCCTTAGGGACAGTGTGGTTACAATGAGATGCCACCCAGGCTCTAGAACACTGACACCTTCAGTTTTTTGTCCCAGAGTCCACCTTTCAACTGTTTTTCAGCATGGGATTCTCAACAGAAGAGTCCAGCAACAAACTGGAGGCCATTGGTTCCAACTGAAAGGCATGAGTCCCTGCTGGGCAGCTGTGGAAATCAAGAAGTTTATAATCATAGCATGCTTCAAGTCTGCACAGGACGGTGACCTAAGGAGAGTGCTCAAACCCTCCTGGCCTCCTGCCACCCCTCGCCCCACCTCCAACAGTCTAAAGCCTCTGCAAAGCCCAGAATCAGGCACACTCTCTGCCCTGGACCCAGGATCTGAGGGCTGAGCCGTGGCTGTGCCTGGCACGCCCACTTAGCGGAACCTCAGCTCAGTGCCAGCGCGGAGCTATTAATTATTTTTCTTTGTCAAACCTTTGTCAGCAACTTCATCCCAAAAGGGAAGGTTTATTTTCCCTTTGGCGGTGTTGGTGACTGTAGTAAATAAGAGATAATTACATTCCGGTTCCTAAATTAAAACAAAAATAGCTGGAGGTGGCAGGCAGGAGTTACTTACATTTTCCGATAGCCCACCTCCCTGGCCAAAGATTCAACATCATTAGTTTGTTGCTTTTCATGCAGATCTAGAGCTGCTCAAGTGGTTTAATGTGAAAGTTTTATTGGTAGTGGCCCCCAAAGTCTTCCTCTTTGCTCCAAGTTAATATTAAATAATACTTCCATTTTTTTCTTCTAGCTTTGCTGGAGACATTTAAGGCCATGAGAGTACAATTAAAATATGAACATTAAGGTTTTTTTAAACAAAGGAATTGTAACTCAGTGGTAGAGAGCTTACCACCAATGCATGATATCCTGGGTTCAATTCCCATTGTTGCCCAAATAAACAAGCCAAAAAACCCCAAAAACATAAGAAGAAAAAGAGGTGAGAATTGAGGAAGTATAAGGTCAAGCAAGAGACTGTATCAGACAGCATTTGGAGATTTCTTATTTTATTTTTTTGCATCCTGTTTATCTGGATATCGGCCTCTGGTTTGGCAGGGGGAGAAAGGCATTCTTGTGGCTGCTGAGAATTCCTTTCTTGATTCCTTAAGTTTGTGTTTGGAAAGTGAAAATACAGTCCAACGAATCCTTGCAAACATTTGGTCTTATTTTCATAAGAGGTAAAGAAATTATGAAAAGTAATATTATAAATGGAATTTGGACAGCTAGTGATGTGGCTCAATGGTAGTGTACTTGCCTAGCATGCACAAGGCCCTGGGTTCAATCCCCAGCATCGCTTAAAACTTGGGGAGAGAGAGAATCGGGTCCTTTGTCAGTTTGCTATGTAGCACCCGGATGGCGAAGAATCCGTGGGTTGCGGCTGACCTGTGTGGACGATGTTAATGCTGTCTAATGACTGGACCTGGAGGGGTTTGTCAAAACTTAATGACACGAAGGCTTCTGGGCGGAGATGTGCTCTCTCCAAAACAAGAAGTCACGCCACAGAGAGAGGGGCCAGTCTTCTCTGTGCATGGGAGGCTAGATGTGTAGTGTCACACACCATGGACTGGCAGGGATGACTGGTCCCAAACCGGCTGGCGTAACTGCTTGCTCTCTCCTCCCTGCCCAACACCTTGATGATGGAAATTGCTGAGGACAGTAAGTCAGCATCCAGAACTTCATCCTTAGAAGGCAGAACCGTGAGTGCACCAAAGACATTGTGTATCTAAGGCCAGTGATGGAGTGGGAAGCTTGAGCATGGCAGGAGGGAGGAGGGAGCGATTCACCTGCCATATGCCGGCCATCTCAAGAGGCTTTCATTTCTGCAGGCGGCGGGAGAAAGCTGCATTTTCAGCTCTGCGTTTCAGCCACACCAACGACTTCAGCATTCAGCAGCATCACCAGGCCCTGTCAGTGCCCATCCCCAGTTGTGCCTTGAGACCCAGACAGCCAGCCCTCCCTGATGTCATTGCTGCTTAGATTTATTCGGAGGGGACAGGGAGAGCACCAGCTAGTTTTTATTCTCAGGGGGGACTGACCTTTGCATCATCTGAACCTAAGACATTCTATGGACTACAATAAATATTATCCCAGATCTTAATTTGAAGTATAAATGTTAGAATAATTTCATTTTGAAATATGACAGTAGTAAAATTCAGCATTAACATGAACAGTCAGTAATTCATCTTTTATTTCAGATATCAAAGAAATATCTGTTTCCAGCCAGAAGGAAAAAGAAAAAAAGAGAGATTTAGCATTTT
The DNA here is from genome assembly GCF_037038515.1 of Microtus pennsylvanicus. Lineage (NCBI taxonomy): Eukaryota > Metazoa > Chordata > Mammalia > Rodentia > Cricetidae > Microtus > Microtus pennsylvanicus. The sequence continues at coordinate 53,417,878 of NC_134583.1, forward strand.
GCTGATAACAGTCCTTTTTCAACTTTTTTTTTTCTTAAAGAAGCAGCCTTGTAACTGATTGATTTGGTCTCTGAAGCCCACAGGAGTCGTGCCTAGCTCCCAGGATCCCCACGGAAAGGCATAGCGCCTCCTCCATTCGCCACTGAAACTGATCTCTGCCTGCCTTATTGGGAACAGAAAGTTTGAAAAGTTGGGTGAACTGTTTCTACTCTCTGTCCCCTTTTCAGTGGCATGATGCCATGCTGAACTGACTGCTTTGGCAGCGAGTTCTTAAGTGGAATAATGAGGGGGGGGGGACAATCTTCCTGCCTGGTGAAGATGATTGAACAACCCAGGTGATGAGTTTTAGAAAGATTTTCATCTGTAGAATGATTGTGACCATGCTGAACACGAATGACTTTGTCACCGTTCGCAGGCAGATGGAGCATGTGTTTCGTATTATTAATTCGAAGCGGCCATTAGGGCTGTTCCAGCAATTCTGAAGAACGCTGAGCCAGCCAGCCAGCTTCTTGCTTGAGTTCATGTGTGTAAGGGGCCCTGTTCAGATGATCCCTGGCCCAGACACTCTGAAGGAGATGCTGTATGACACCATCCCTGCTCCCAAAAAAACCAAGTGCCTCATTTACTGGAACTAAGTTAAAGAGAAGGATGAGTCAGGGAGTTTAAAAACAATCCCATTTCCCCAGAACCAAAATCACAAATACTCCGCACTCAAGAGTTTACTGCAGACACTTGTGTGCTACTGAAACTTTTGCCAACTTCACAAGGTCATCCTGCGTAAGGCCCCTGCTCCTCCAGGAGTGAAGAGGCCTGACAGGAAAGAGGAACAAAGGGGAGCGGGGTTGGCTTAGAGCTGGGGCTACGGTTCAGTGGGCAGAGTGAGCGCTTGTATCCCCTGCCAGGAGACCCTGGGTTTGATCCTCAGCAAAAACCACACGTGGTGTGGTACATTTTGTATGTAATTCAGCACTCAGGAGGTAGAGGCAAGAGGATCGGTTCAAAGTTATCCTTAGCCGTGTAGCAAGTTCAAGGCCAGCATGGGATGTTTGAGGCCACGCTGAAGGAGAGAGAGAAAACAGACTGTATGCCCACCTTCTCTAGAGGGGGAGGCTCGGAGGATGAGCCCAGGTTTCCCGGACCAGTGAGTAAACCCAGTGAGTTCCTTCCCTGAGTAAAAGAAGAAAGCCAACTGCCAAAAATTGTTCTCTTCCCCTTCACGTGTGCTTCCGCTCACACTCCTGCACACCATGCACACTCATACAATAACAAATGAGAAAGGGAGGGGGGAGGTAAGGCGAAAGCAGGCAAGAGGCAATGAGGGCAGAACGATGGACATTTGAAGATAAATGGCTCTAAGAAGGTGGGCAGTCAAGCCAAAAGAATTATGTGGCGAGTGTCCTTCCCAGTCCATCTGCCGCCACGTGGGCTTTTGTTTAGCAGACTCCCAAAGTCCAAACAAAACTGTATGCTTTTAAATGTCATTAGTTATTGCCGGGCTCACAAAGGAGAGGCTTAAGGAGTTTTATTTTGGAACTCGCTTTAGTGGGGATCTGTGTCTGATTCGGCTCAGCACGGCCACAAGCACTGCCTCACAGGGCTGCCATCCTGAGGGAACGTGTGTCCCTTGATCAATCAAAATAATTGATCGGAGAGATGTGTTGATATTGCAAAAAAAAACGTTTCTGATGCAACCATTGAAAATTTAGGATTTAGGAATTTATTCTTTTGTTGTTTTGAGACAGGGTCTCTTGAAGGCCAGGTTAGTTTTTAGTCTGCACTATACCTGAGGGTGACCTTGACCTTCTGCTCCTCCTGGCTGTGCTGGGGTCACAGGTGTTCATCGCCACACCCAGCTTGAGAAATTTATCCTGAAGAAATGAATGGACCAGGCCTGAGTTGTGCAGATAGCAATCTCTCTCCTTCCTAGAAGAACTTACACTGGAAAGTCCACTGTGGGTTTTTGTTGTTGTTATTCCCTGCTTGGATTTTGTTTGTTTGTTTTTATTTTTGTTTGTTTTTGAGACAGGGTCTAGATGGGGCTGGAAAGATGACTTAGCAATTAAGAGCACTTGTTGCTCCCACAGAGGACCAAGGGATCTGACGCTCTCTTCTGGCCTCTACGGGCATTGCATTCACATTCACAGATACAGATACACATACGCAGAATTTAAAAATAAAATCTTAAAAAAAGGATGGGACTAGTTAAATAAATGATGGCATATCATAATAAGATTTATAACAACACACTTAAAATATAGCTTTGTATACTTATGGAGACTGATTTCTGTTTTTGTTTTTGTTTTTTTGGTTTTTCGAGACAGGGTTTCTCTGTAGCTTTGGAGCCTGTCCTGGAACTCCCTTTGTAGACCAGGCTGGCCTCGAATTCACAGAGATCCATCTGCCTCTGCCTCCCGAGTGCTGGGATTAAAGGCGTGCGCCACCACCGCCCGGCCGTGGAGACTGATTTCTGTAGTATATTACCTACAATGTTTTTCAGAGGATGTATGTAATTACATGTGATCCATGCAAAAACACGTGGATTTAACAAAGTCTGAAAGCATAGTGCTAAGGCATCAGCAGTGATTGAATCTGGAAGTTAGGGCTTGGAGTGCTTAATTTTTCTGTTATATTTTCCCAATTTATTTTCTACCATGAATATGTAGGAGTTACCAGATATATAGCGGTAGGAGGGCACTTTTTCACTCGGCGAGCATTTACTTAGGCTTCTCCTCTACAGAGAAGAGTCTGAGTTAGATATGAGTTGATAGAACCTTGCTCAATATTAAGCTCAATATTAAATGGAAAAAAAAATCCCAGATGTCAGCGCTGATGCTGGGGCTCAGTTGGTAGAGTGCTTGTCTGGCATGCACAGAGCCCTGGGTTCAATCCCCAGTGCTGCATAAGCAGTGAGCTGTGCACACCTGTGCACACGGGCCATAGAGGCAGGAGGATCGAGGAGTTCAAAGTTATCCTTGGCTGCAGAGAGTTGGAGAAGTCTGGGCTACATAAGAGACCCACCCTATCTCATCCGAAAACAAAACCAAGAAACTAAACATCAAATACAAACCCCCTTCAGGTGCCTCGTGTGAGACCTTCCTTCTCACTCAGGCTGCCCAGAGTGGTCTAGAGATGGCAGATAATCTTTTAGAGGCCATTCTTGGCATGGGCAGCTCTCATGAGCCCCCATACCTCTTTTCCTCTAAACTAGATCCACAACCGCCCAGTTCTGACAGGAAGCATTCATGACCTCCTCAGTCAGCTTGGTATTTTTAAGACCTTGGGGTGTGCGGGTGTGGGGAGATCAAATCACTGGTCTCAAAGACAGCACACAGCCCAAGCTACAAGTCACTGGAAGGTTCCTTGGTCTGAGTCCTGAGGGTAATCAGACTTAAAAGCCTGCCCTATGCTCAGACGTCCTCCGAGGAAGGCAGTGCAGTCCAAAGTAGGGATGGGGAGTGGGGCACAGGCTGCCTGACTGGTTTCTGGCAGGGCCCAGGGAGTTTTGTTACCTTGACCCTGCCTCTCCCCAGTCTCCTCCTTCCCCCTGCTTGGAGGCTGAGGTGACCTCTAGACGAAGCTCTGGGCTTGGGCTTTCAGCTCCCCTTCTCTTTGTTGCTTCCAGCTGGTCCTTTCCCTGGGGCAGGATGGGTGTGGGAGGAAGACAGGACAGTTGGGATTCTTTAGTGGGTGGGTTCTTGGCTGGGAGCCCTGAGGAGCTTCTCCGCCTCACCAGCAAGGCAGCTCCATCCCCACCCACAGAGCTCTTGGTGGGGACTTAGATCCAGTTTGGACTGGATCTGGAGCCAGTTTGAGAATCCTCTTCACTTGGCCTCCCAGGGGCTCACAACTTCAAAGTCTAAAATTTCAGCCTTATAGAGAGCGGAGAAAGAGGCAGGATTAACCACCTGAACATAAGGAAGTGCTCCAAATGGGGCCTGCACACTGTGGCAGTGCCCAGCAAGCACCAAGCACTCTTGAAGAAATCAAAACATATAACAGGAGTCCTTTAAAAAAAAGGAGCACTATCGAGATGACTCAGCAGGCAAAGGGCTTGCTTCACGTAAGTCCCCAGAAGCTGCCCACATAAAGCAGGAGGAGGTAGCACCTGTCTGTAACCCCAGTACTCCCATGGTGAGTCAGGAGGTCGAGAGAGAAAATCCCCAAAGCTTGCAGGGTAACTAGCGTGGCATACACACTGGAAAACAACACGAGACCCTGCCTCAAACAGTGTGGAAGACAAGAACTGACATCCAAGGTTGTCTTGTGACCTCCATGTGTTTCTACAGTAGCTCTCTCTCTCTCTCTCTCTCTCTCTCTCTCTCTCTCTCTCTCTCTCTCTCTCTCACACACACACACACACATACACACACTTCCACACAAGTCATATACACCTATAGGATCTATAAACTAAACCAGCCATTGTCATAGAGTACTTAAGAATAACGTTCAGTCTGCCCTCTCATCCCTTTAGTGTCCAATTCAGTAGCTCTAAATCATTCTCATTGTTACAGGACTAGTCATACCTAATGTTATTCTTTTTTTAAAAATGCCGCAAGATCTCCGCGGCAGTAGGCAGCAGAAATGCTGTAGGTCCCAAATGGTGGTAGCGGGCCATGTGGTGGCAGGCAGCAGGCTCTGGGAGCAGCCAGTCCCATGCAGAAATGGCTGCCGGTCACAGAGCGGTGGCCTGAGCGGTGGTGGTGGGCCATGTGGCAGCAGGCAGCGGGCCCTGGGAGCAGCCAGTCCCAGGCAGAGACAGCTGCTGGTCCCAGAGCAGTGGTGGCGGGCCATGTGGCAGCAGGCAGTGGACCCTAGGCAGAGATGGCTGCTGGTCCCTGAGCAATGGCTGGTCCCAGGCAGGGAGACACATGGCGGGCGGGCAGAAGACAGAAACATGGATAAACACGATAAATACGACATGCAGGGTGAGGTTGAATGTTTATTCAGGGGGTTATGGAGGAGGAAGGGTGAAGGGGGGGACAGAGAGAGAGAGAGAGAGAGAGAGAGAGAGAGAGAGAGAGAGAGAGAAAGAGAGAGAAGAGGAGAAAGAGACAGAGAAGGGGGGAAGCAGAGAAGCAGAAGTGAAGCTGCCTCTCCAAGAGGAAGATGGAAAAGAGAACAAGCTCAGGCCGGAAGCTGAAGATCAGCCTGCCTCAGTGGATGGGGAGGGGGAATGGGTGTGGCTTGTCTCTTAAAGGGACCAAAACCATAACATTCCCAGGTCTTCCTTATAATAAAAAGCACGCATGTCAAGGAAGCAGAAAAGGAAGGGCCCAAGATGGCGGCGGGCAGGTCAGAGGTAACGGGAGTGGGCTTGGTTTGTCCCTTAAAGCAACAGGAAAGCACAACACCTAACCCTTTTCGTATTGCAAAACCAAAACCTAGCATCCATGAAACAGCCTCGTTCCTCCTCCAGCGGATCCTGGAGGCCAACGCTCTCCTTCGCATCTTTATAAATCTGAGCTATCTAGGTACCTCCGAGTGGAACCATTGTGGCTGGGGATGTAGCTCATGGCTGTGGTAGAATGCTTATCTGGCATGTGCAGGGATTCCCATTAATGGGAGTGTGTGTGTGTGTGTGTGTGTGTGTGTGTGTGTGTGTGTGTGTGTTACACGTGACAATCAGATGGCAGCCTTAGGTGCTGTTTGTCATGTGCTATCTGCCTTGTTTTGATCCAGGGTCCCACAGTGAATTTCGCTCGCTGGCTAGTCTAGGATGGCTAGCAAGTTTCAGTAATCTGCTTGTTCCTACTCCCCAGCCCTGGGATTGTAGGTTGTCCCGCACACTGTATGAAGTTTCCCACTTTTTGCCCATCTGCTCCTCTGTAGATGGACACTTTCGTTACTCCTGCCTTTGAACCGTTGTTGGCATTGTGGCCACAATCAAGGGCATGCCTGTTTGACTCCCTGCTTTTATTTCAAGTATGTACCCAGAAGTAAACTTGCCAGGTTATATGGGTAAATCTATTTCCAGCCTGTAAAGGAACTGCCATTCAACTTTTGTAGAAGCCACACCATTTTATGTTCCTATAACAGAGACAAGTGTTCCAGTGTTCTCATGTCTTTGTGAATACTTTGTTCCCGTCATTTGATAGTCATCATTCTAGCCAGGCCTGGAAGTGTAAGCCTGTAATCCCAGCTACTCAGGAGGCTGACGTAGGCAGGTCACAATTTTAAGGCCAGCCTGGACTACAGAATGAGTTCAAGACCAGCCTTGTCTGCTCACTGAGATGGCTCAAGGGGAAAAGGGTTTGCTGTGCAAGCATGATGATCTGAGTTCTGATCCCTGGCACCCACACAAAAGCCAGGCATGATGTCAGGGTATAGGGAACAGAGACAACAGAATCCAGGGGTTCTTGACCAGCCAGGCTAGCTGAAACTATGAGATCCGCGTTCATTGAGAGATCCTGTATTAATTCTGGCTTCCAGACATGCACACACACACACACACACACACACACACACACACACACACATACACACACGCACACACACCCCGGAAGAAGATAGCTGAGCATATATAGCTCAGTGATGGAGCAGGACGGTGACCGTCTTGCTGGAAGTGACCCAGTATCTCACTGTGCTCTTCATTCAAGGTGGCTAAGGAATGGCAGCTTGAGTGTTCTCATGGGACCACTGCACATCTTCTTGGGTTCTCTGCCCTTTGAAAAACCAAGTTGCTTTGGATCAGTGAGATGATTCAGTAGGTAAAGACCCCATGGCCAAGCCTGATGACCTGAGTTCAGTCGCCAGAACCCACATGATGGAAGGGGAGAACCAACTTCTGCAAGTTATACTCTGACCTCTTCACATGTTCTAAGCATGTGTGTGGACCTCCCTCAGACCCCCAAGTAAATACATAAAACACAGTAAGGTTTTCAGTTAGGTTGCCCTTTTTATTCTTGACTTGTAGAAATTCTTTCTCTAGTCTCATATTAACCCTTTCGTCAGCATATGGTTTGCAGACATCTTCATTTTGGCACCCTGCAGGTTACCTGTCCTGCTCTCCTCAACTGGCTTGTGCTAGCGTTAACTGGCAGTTTTCCCTGAGGTGATTTAAACTGAAGAAAGATAAGGGAGGACCTGAGCTTTACCCATTTTGTCTGGAAAGTAAGGAATGAAGCCAGAAGCCACTGTTGAGTAGTTTGGGAAGACAATAAAAAAGATAAGAAAGTATAAGGGAACGAAGGCAATTTGAGGTCGAATAATATCCCAACGTTGAGCAACACAGCCTGAGAAGTCTCTACGAGCAGACGCTTCAGACTTCCAGGGCTGAGAACCAGAGGGTTCAAATGATTTAACCACGCACTCAGGCACACACGGACGCACAAGGAAGATGGGGGAAAGATGGGCCCTTGATGATTTGCTAGGGTGTGCGCGTGCATGAGGGAAGGAGTGATTGGATTGAAACCTTAATCTAGGGATTGATAATTCCTTCTGATGCAGGAAAGGAGGTCCATGCTGAAGTTTGCTGAGGGAGGAAGCTGAGGCTGCTAATAGGAGAAAGGGGGGAGGGCTTTTCAGAGCCCCAAGAAAATGACTGCAGCGCTGACTGAATTCCTTTCATCCCTCCTCGTCAGGGTTCCAGGACAATAAATGAGGCTCAGTCCAAGCACACAGGGCCTTGGGAGGAAGACAGGCACAGAGGGGCAAGTGGAGAAACACCAAAGTCTATATGGCCTTTGGTTTCTGCTGTTAACTTTGAAAAGGAAAAGAAGTACAGCGTGGTAACGGTAGAGAAGCCATAGCTGAGTCTGCTCCTCTGAGCCCCTGAAAGTCAGGGACAATAAGGGTCAGGCGAGGCTGCCAGCAGCATCCCAAGATCCCTTGACCAGCCAGGAGGCAGGGTGCTGAGATTCAGACGTCTGCAGTGTGGCCCTGCTGTGCATAGCTGCTTCTCAGGCCCCTCACAGCTCATCTACAAACAAAGGCCTCACAAAGTAAGAATGTCAGTCAGAGCTCTGGAAAGCCGTGTGGGCCGGCCACAGGATGAGCAGACAGGGAAAAATGGAGGGCCTTTGGAACTCATCTTGCTAGACCAGGCCTCTGGCTGGAAGTTCCTGCATGTGCCAGGTCCCCTCTTCTATTCTCTTGCTTCTGGCTGGCTTCTCCACTCCCGCTCAGGTCTTTTCTCCCTATGTCCACTTCTACTGACCTGTCTGTCATCTCTAGTCTCTTGCACAGGAAGGCCTCTCCCAGTGCCTTACCAGCCTCTGGGTATCTCAGCAGTAATTTGACTGCCCACATGCCTTGGTATTTTCCAGGTTGGACTACTAAAAAAGATGCTGTAATTGCCCAGCTCATCCTCAAGTGCCAAACCTCGTGATAGGCCACAGGCAAACCTCCTGCTTGGCCATCTGGACCAAACAGCCCAGTCTGGAGTGTGTGGTACCAAATATGGCCACCTAAGGTATCCATCCTTGCTGTTTTGGAACACAGACTGCCTGCAGCGCCTCTGACATTTGTAACAATGTTGCAAGGTCTCCTTAATTCTATTACCTATAATTGGAAGGTATTGGTGGCCAAACACAAGAAACAAGAACTAAGGATTTAATTTAATTTTTTAAAACTTTTTAAAACCCATCAGCCTAACTCTCTGAACATTGGCTTGAGAGATCACATGAATTAACTGGGATCCACAAAATTTACCAAATTTTCTCTTCTGATCTGGAAAAGTAGCCAAGGATCTTTCTTTCCCAAGGCTACAAACATGGTTACTGTGGGAACGGAGAATTCAGGGTTTAGCTTGCAAAAGGCAGAGTTGCCCCATACACCTGGGAACTAGTAAGATGAGACTGTGTTCACCTTCGGGGCAAATGAGAGACAGAATGGACACCCAAGGCCTCATCCTGAACAAGTTGGGGGACTAGGAGAGAGAGGACCCACTTCCTCATGGAAACTTCTAGACTTCTTGAAAATTTCTGTTCTCCTGCTTTCCGAAGTGGACAGGGTCCTCAGGAAGGTGATTCTACCCAGCCCATCATTGTATGTTCTTGGCATGTGAATTTGACAGAGGTAGCATGGCCAGGATGGCACCTGCCCTGGGTCACCATTCCCTGGAGTTATTCTGAATCTTTTGTGTGGGAGCCTGTGTGGGGATGTGTGATATGTCCACATTCTGTGGGCTACGGTATGAGTGTAGGGGTCAGGAAGCAACTTGGGGAGTCATTCCTCCATTTTCACCGAAGTCCTAAGTGGTAAAACTAGGGTCTTCAGACTTGGGACGCAGATCCTTTGCCTAACCCACCATTTCAGTGGCCCGCCAAGCTGAATTCAACTGAATTCTTCTGATGTTTTTGTAGGTAAGACAACACTGGACAGGTAAACACTGTCAGAAATACTTCTATGATTCGGACTTACTGCATGTGACCCATCATCACAGGGAGAGGTATTTGTATATGTACAAATGTCAGCTCAGTCCTGTTACTGAGGTATGTAATTGTCTGTACCCCTAGGATGCTCCAAATTCATAGGTAGGTAGTTTGCAGAATGTATTTCTTCTTTAAGTAGTATTTTTTATTAATTCTTTGAAAATTTCATACAATGTATTTTGGTCATATTCACCCCTGCCCCATCTTCTCCCACATCTACCATATACATTCTTCCCTCCCAACCACCCAACTTTGAGTGCTGCCCCCATCAAGTCCAGTTTGTATTGGCTGTGTGGCCTGCCCTGGCATCTGGTTGATTTACCAAGAGTTATGTCATTAAAGAAAACTGATTGTCTCTCTCCTGGCAGCTCCTCAGCTTGCTTACCCTCCTCCCTCTGCGCAGGGATGTCTGTCTGCTTGAGCTTGTGCAGATAGCTCTGTGCACGCTTTTATAACTGCTGTGGGTTCTATGTGTAATGCCGTGTTGTGTCTGGAAAACTCTGTTTACTTGAGGTCAGCCACCGTGTGTGGCTCTTACGATCTCTCTGCCCCTTCTTCCTTGAAGATCCCCAAGCCCAGAGGGGAGAGGTTTGATATTTATGTCCCATTTGGGGCTGAGCACTCTGGTCTCTGAGAATACATTTCTTAAAGTCTTCCAGTTTCCAATAATAATAAGTGTTTGGGGATCTAATGGGACTTCATTCCTAGAAGTATAGTAGCCAGCTCTTGGTGACTGCTCATGTGGGCCCTTGAGAAATTATTGTATAAATTGTTCACCCTCCTTTTGAGGTTACTGGTTACAACAGAGAATGTGGATTTGTGATTTTTTAAAAAAACAACAACAACAACCAAAAAAAAAAAAAACCCACCACATCAGATGGCTGTTTATCAAATTCGAATATGAAAAAAAATGAAAGCAAGAAAGGTGAGGTGTAAGCCCTTCACTTGGTTTAAATTATTCACTTGTATTCAAATTATTGAAAGTAGAAAAACAAGACGTCAGGCTGAGGAGTGGTAAGTGTGGTCTAGTTTCATTTCTGTTGTTGTGATAAAATATCCCAACAATGAGCAACTGAGGCAAGAAGAGGTTGGTCCTGCTTGTGGTCCCAGGTCTGGTTCCTCGTGGGAGAGAAGTCACAGTGGCAGGAGCCTGCAGCATCACGTTCACTAGAAGCAGAGAAAAATAAATGCATACAAGCCTCTTTGCTTGCTTACTAGCATTCTCTCTTACACAGTTCAGGAACCCTGCCTAGGGAATGGTGCAGCCCACAGTGGGCTGGGTCTTCCCATACCAATACCAAGACAACCTGATCTGTGCAATTCTTTAGTGTATACTATTTTCCTTAGTGGTTCTATGTATATGGAGGCCGCTTGTTCGTTCCCTGCTGCCCAGACGTGAAATAACCACACAGAAACTATATTATTTAAATCACCAATTAAGCTTGGCCAGTCGCTTAAACATATTGCTAGCTAGCTCTTATATCTTTGGTTAACCCATTTCTATTAATCTGTGTATCACCACATGGCTGTGGCTTACCCACAAGGATCTAGTGCGTCTGTCTCCCATGGAGCTAGATGGCTTCTCTTTGACTCTCCCTTCTTCCTCCCAGAATTCAGTTTAGTTTTCCCGGCCTAGCTCTGTTCTACTCTGCTATAGGCCCAAAGCAGCTTCTTTATAATCAATGGTAATCACAGTATACAGAGGGGAATCCCACATCAGTTCTAGGTTGCATTGAGTTGACAGTTAAAAACTATCACAATGAGGGTAATGAGTTTTGACATATGGAGCAGACACACATGGAAAATAACAAGATGTTAAAGACAGGTGTTTCCATCTGATGACAGAGCACAGCTCCAAAGCTCTTTGAAGTAAGGGCTCTTCTGAGGGCTCAGACCTAGGGCCCAAGACCTGTCCTTGAAAGTAAAAAATGGTAGAGGTGGTGATGCTGCTGTTGCTGGTGGTGGTAGTGATGATGATGATGGTGATGACTATATGGTGATGATTATTGTGATGATAATGGTGATAATGATATGGTGATGATGGTGGTGATAGTGATGATGTTGAATGGTGATGATGACCACACTTTATTTGATGCTTTCTATGTGTTAAGCCTATGACAGGAAATATCTTGTAATTTTCTTATCAATTTTATAGGAGCAAGAATTTTTACTCTCAATTTATAGATGGAAAATAGCCTAAGTCCCATGGTTACACAGCTAGTAAGTGGCCAATCAAAATTTAAGTTGAGGCAGGAACTTGAACTGTGACTCTTGCCCCACACCAATGCCTCCCACCAATGGTGGAAGGAGCCAACTGGCAGAAGTCCTAAATCCTGGTGTCCTTCATTGGCTAGTTTAGCAAAGGGCAACTGTCATTCTTATGAGTCTGTTAGGATACTGGGACCTCAGTCTACACTGCTATGAGACGAGGGTCACCATACATCTGGGCAGACATACAGCTAGAGCAGCATAGATGATGCCCAAGAGGGATGACTAACATTTCTGCTCCAAATAGAAATGGCTACATGTATCCTAAAGAGAACAAAGCAAATGGGATAGAGAGATGTCTCGGCAGTCAAGAGTGCTTGGTGCTCTTGCAACAGACACAAGTCCAGTTCCCAGTAGATCCAAGTGTGGTTGTGGGGTGGCTCACAGCCTCCTGTAACTCGAACTTCAGAAGATCCAATACCTCCTTCTGGTCTCCATGGAAATCTGCACTCACATGCATGCACAAAACATGCACACACCCACATACATACACATGGTTAAAACTAAAATAAATCTTAAAAATTCAAAATACTGTTTCTACTGACAGCATTGGCTAGTGAAAACAAACAACAAACAAGTTGGGACTGTTTATCCATGCACTTCTTCTCTTGTAAGTGAGACTGCACGCCTGCTCAGGTTTGCTCACTAGGCACGTTTCTCCGTGTGCAGAATACAGAGAAGCCACACTGCCGGGCTGATGCTCGCCAGTTCCCTCCCTGCTTCTCCTCCGCTGATGTCACCTCACTGATGGCAGTATCCGTTTATATCATGATAGAAAGCTTATTTTATTTTCTAGTTGGGATTGTAAATCTCCATTATATTTATCATGATTTAAAATGATCCGTTCTTTCTCTCATGTTTACTTTGTTCCTTTTATTAAAAGAGTCTAGGGTGCTTTAAACCATTTGAGCCCACTTCCGTCTGTCTTACTGTACGGCTCTGTGGTCTTCAGCGGTCATGAGTCATCTCTTCACTCTAGTGGAGGTACATCATCCTTTCTTGTTTATTGCTTTCTGTGTCTAATTAGTTCATTGACCAATTTAGAAATAATGATTCTCTTTGGTGAGTTATGGATATAATATATTTTTCTTCATATTGATATTCATTTGTTCTCCCCACATTTATTAAGTGGTAATTCCTTCATCTGTTATTGTGACTCTTAGTTTTATTTTGTTCTCTATGTCCTAAAGACTCTCAAGTGCTTAAATCTATCTCTGAAATCATTATTTTATTAGTCTTTGTCCTGGCTTTGATCCAGCAAAATTCAGTTTTGATGAAGATCACTTTATAATATGTCTTAAAATTTGATTATTGCATCCTCCTCCACTCTTGGGTATTGTGTGTGTGTGTATGTGTGTGTGTGTGTGTTTCCTCCTTAATTTTGCCAGTGATTTATCACATTCTAGAGTATTCTAGCAGGAATGTAATTGTTTTTATGTTAATCTATTTTTCATCTTGCACACCAATCATACTGACATTACCATGGATTTTCTAAGTCAGGGCTAATGAATCTAACTTTGTTTATTTAGGATTGTTTTGTTTTTCCCCATTATACCTTTTATTTTGCTAGATAGCTCCTCTATCTACATAGGTAAATTTTTAAATGTTTCATTTTTTTCTAACTGTATGTCAGGGTTATGCATTTGGCACGTTTTCTGTTTAACTGATCTTAAATCTGCAAAAGAAAAAAAAAGGACTATTTCTATTCCTGTCTTTTCCATATTTATTTTCTACTTCCTTTTCATCTTAATCCTGTGGGGTTTTTTCCCTTCCAACGGAAGCTCTGAGAGGATTGCCGGAGGCAATCCTGAATGTGCCTAAATGGACAGAGTAAAGTCTTTTCTGTCCACCATGGTAGCTGATAGCCACTCATAATGTGTAAAAGAAATGAAAATTTAGCTCCCCAGTCTTGTGAGTCGTGTTCCCATGCTCCACAGGTGCCTGTGACTAGTCACTACCAGCTGGCACCCCTGGGTGCTAGCACCACACAGCATTTGAATGTAAGAGTAGACCCATGACCTCAGAAAGCCCCAGCAGGTCTCCTGTTGTAGGGCTTCTGACAGCATGTTTGCCGTGGTGTCTGTGTGTCTCTGCAATAAAAGCGTCTGTTAGGCTGTTACAGATGCTAGCCTCAGGTTTCTACAGCCCCAGCTGTGGAGATGGGAGTTGGAGCAAATTTGTCAGGCCTGGGGTTCAGCGTGTCTTTATAAGGAAAATTTGGAGGGGAAAAGCAGCCCTGCATTGACAATGGAGGAGCCAACGAGCCAGCTGTGGAGGCACACACCCTCCATCCCAGCATTCGGGAGACAGGAGCAGGCAGATCTCTATGTTTGTGGCCAGCCCAGTCTACCTGGCTGTTTCAGGCCAGTCGGGGCTGCACAGTGAGACCCTGTAGAGGCGTAGATGAGAGGAAGCTGAGAAAGCTTTGGGATAGGAAGAAAACTGTAGCTGCTTCTAGAGTCGCTAGGGTGAGCGTCTGGGACCTGACTGTGGAGAGCGGAGTGGTGCTGCCTGGTGATCAACTGTGATGGGACTTTTTTAAAAAGTATTTTTTTAAAAATTTTAATTATATGCATGTGAGTAGGGAGGGTATGTGTATGTGAGTGCAAGCACCCAAGGTGGTCAGAGGCACAAGATCCCCTAGAACTAGTTATGAGCAGACCAGTAGGGTTCTGGGAACCAAACCCAGATCCTCCACAAGAGCAGTATGGGCCCCTAAGCACTGAGCCATCTCTCTAGCCCCAGTGATGTGATTTAAATCTGAGTTTCAGCCTGTATTTTGGAATGTGGATCCATTTTTTGTTATTCTGGTTTAGTTTTCAGTTTATTTTGCTTTTCTTGGTTTTGCCGAAGCTGTTCACCACCCAACTTCTCTCATCTCCCCTTCCCTCCACCCTCCTCTGGCCCTTGTCATTACATTTAGGTGTCAGACACTTTATAGTTTTTATCCCACCAGGGATGTTGATCCCAGGGAGGCGGGCCTGGGAGGTGATCAGAATCAGGAGTCCTGAGGGTGGAACTCCCATGAGGTGAATAGTGACCTGCTGTTCCTGTTGCTGCTCTCTGCTATGTGTGACCTCGCACGACCGCCTTGTCCAGATGCCAGCACCAGAAATTTCTCTATAAAACACCTAGTCTGTGGTATTCTGTGGTAGCAATAGAAAATGGGACCAAGTAAGACAACTATTAAAACTCATATTTCAGTCTATAATCATTTAAAATATTAAAATGTTTTGTTTCATTTAGTGCTGGGGATGCAGTATATGGGAGCCATGTCCAATGAGTCTCTTCTCCCCTACCACCGTGTGGGTCCCAGCTATCAAACATAGGCCAGCAGGGTTGGCAACAGTGGCCTCTAAGTCGCATCAAATCATTTTAGCAGCCCATCTTTTCTAATGTTTATAGGGAAAAAAGATCCTGTCTTTTGATTTTAAAGAATTCTTATAAAGAGTTAATGTTGAAAGTGATACATGTCTATAATCCCAGCTACTAGAAGACCACAACAGGAGAATTGCAAGTTCTGGGGCAGCCTGGGCAGTTTAACAAGTTCCTATGTGAAATTCAGGTTTTCAAAGGGGCTAAGAAGGTAGCTTTATGGTAGAATGTATGTTTGGTGTGTGGAAGGCTGGAATTTAATCCCCAGGCTGAGGGAGAGAGAAAGAGAATGAAGGAGGGAAGTAGAGAGGGAGGGAAGAAAGAAGAAAAGAAGGGAGGGAGGGAGAGGGCTAAGCTAGTTGAATGTTATTGGTAGCTTTCTTGACAAAACATTTTTTAAAGATTTATTTTAATTTTGTGTGTATGAGTATTTGCCTGTATGTATGTATGTGTATACTATGCATGCAATGCTTATAGGGGCCAGAAGAGGGAATCCGATCCATTGGACCCGGTGTTGAAGCTGGTTGTGAGCTGTTACGTAGGTGTTAGAAACCAACCCAGGTCCTCCCTCTGCAAGAGCAGCCAGTGCTCTTAACTGCTGAGTCTTCTCTCCAGCCCTCAGAATAGTCTTATACATTGTCCTTTTTTGGAAGATATTATTTAGGATTTCTTAAACTCTTAAGTAAGACAAACCTACGATTTGTTCTCCTCTCCTCTCCTCCTCTCTCTCTCTCTCTCTCTCTCTCTCTCTCTCTCTCTCTCTCTCTCTCTCTCTCTGTGTGTGTGTGTGTGTGTGTGTACATGTATTATCAGCAAGCCCAGCTGAACATACACCACCTAGACTAGAAAACACTAGGCGAATTGCTAGATGGCAGAATATCCCCAAATCTATCAGAAACAAACAAAACCCCTAATAGTTATCACCTACCCTCTTCCTGGAGTCTTAGGGGCTCCCCTGAGAGTTTTATTATCTCCCCACTGTAGCCTCCATCAATCAGTCTAGATCAGTTGTACCCTCTGTGATACAACCTCTTCATGGAACCTGACTTTGCGGTCCCTTCCCAGCACTTTGCAGAGTCCTGGGTGCCTGTCCTGGTCCTGGGGACACCCTCCTCCAAGTGCCCTGAAGTTGTTTTCCTTACGTGTGTCACTCACCATGGCAAATAATTACCCTTGCTTTCTCCCATTATCTAATTGCCTCCTGTGTCATTATGTGTGTCTCCCGGGTCTGGCATCCCTGCAGGGACAGGAAGGAAGGCCTGCTTATTTATTTAACACAAACTGCTCTGTGGTGCTAAGTATGTGCCACACAGTCAGAAATTCTCTCTGAGTAAGTAGTTGGTAAATCATTAATTCTTACCTTTTTCTCTGACAAAACTTCGACTCTGGCCAGGGGTGGATTTGATTTAACTTTAGTGAACGGTTGTAACTCATTAGGAGGAAGAAACAAATTGTTTCCACAAGGAGCCGTGCGTACCTTCCAGGCTGTCCAATTCGGCCTTCCGTCCTCTTCCATTCAATGCTTAGGTAGCCATTGAGTGGCTCCAGGTGCTGAGAATGGAGGCTTCAGGGAGGGACAGGGTAAGTGCCATCTCTGGTTCATGGTGTTCCCAGGTCAGTAGCAGAAGCTGGTTTTAAGCAAATAAACCAACAAAATAGCTGGATAATTACAAATTGTGCTGAGTACCATAAAGGAGAGAGAATGATGTGGATAATTGCAGTGAGTTCGACAGTTGAGCATCCTCTTCAGATGAGGAAGTGACCATTTAAGCTGAGAATCGAACGTGGAACATCAGTCAAGCAGAGAAGGCAGACAGGGGAAGCTGTGCACACAAAGATCCTGAGGCGTGGGGTTGTTTTGTTCCCTTGAAAAGCCACCAAAAGCGAGAATGTGCCTGGAGCCTGGTGAGTCAGGGTGGAGTACTATGGGGTGAGCCACACCCTAATGGGAAAGGTCCTATGGCCCAGGCCTGGGCAGTTGGGTGCTAAGCAATTGATTATATGTTTTCAAAGATGTCATCAAAGCCCTGCTCTAAACATTGCTGTTGGGACCAAGCTGTCAACACGTAAGTTTTCCAGGGACATTTTACATCCCAACCATGACAGCTTTTCTACACTAGCTTGTGTGCTTACTAGAACTCCGTCTAATAAACATGTATTAGTTCATTTAATACTGAGACTTGACATAGGCATTATTATTTATTTATGTTATTGTAGCCCAGGCTGGAATTTACTATTTTAAGACAGGGTCTCATGTAGCTCAGGCCGAAATTTACTATATAGCAAAATTGGCCTTGATTCCTTGATCCTCCTTGCCCAAGTGCTGAGATTCAAGGTATATACTTCTACACCCAGCTATGTAGATATTATTAATATGTTCGCTTCTTAGTTGAGAAGTCAAGGCCCAGTGCTAACAAGCAAGAATACAGGCATCACTAGAATGTTCATGGAGGGACTAGGAAGTAGCCAGATCAGCTTGAGCCTGCAGAATCCACATACTGGCCACCACTGGCCATATAACTATGTCTTTTGGGCCTTAAGTGGATGATGGAGTTGTTCAGCATGGGAGCACACAAACTGAGATGATCTTTCCATGGCGCTGGTAAAAAGTCACAGCTTTAGACCTGGAGTACTGTATCATTGCAGAGAAATGGACATTCTAGGGTGGCAGAGGGCTGTGGGAATATTTATATGAATGAATAGATTTGATATGTTTAGTGTAAAATAAAAGGCTTGGAGGTACTTATTTTTGTTTTTGCTTTCGAGACAGGGTTTCTCTGTCATAGCCCTGGCTGCCCTGGAACTCACTCTGTAGACCAGGCTGGCCTCAAGAAGGTGCTTTTTAAAAAAATTTACTGTAGAGTTTAAAAAAGAAACAAAAAAGCACCAAGCGTATCTCAGCACAAAAAGGCACATAAAGACAGGATGAGAAGCAAAATCACAAGGCAAGCCTTTTCAGTTTTAAGGGACACAATAGAAATAGCAAACAAGAAAGAAAATATTATTTGAAAGTTTGTCACTTCTCTAGACCATTACCCATAACTCCTTGCAGCATTAGCTAACCAAGCTAAAACAAAGACAGTGACAGCATGAGCTAATGGAAGCGGTCAGCAATTTATTGCCATTAAGTCTGACAGGAGCTCTTCTGCCCCCTGCATGGCCTTCCCTTCCCTGCCTGCTGAAGTTTGATCGGTCTTCATGACCCTGCTCAAACCCCTGCCTACGGTGGAGAAATAAAACCGTCAATATGAATATGTGATAGGTTTGGTGCAAACTGACAGCTGACAGCGGCCAGCGCTGGCCTTGTCGTTCGTGGGTTTCTGCTCAGTCTTCTCAACAGTGGGCTTCAGACTCCTACCACAGAAGACCCAGTTTTGGAAAGCAAATTTTGGTGCTTGAAGACAGTTTTTTAAAAAGCATTGGCGGTGGTGGCACACACCTTTAATCCCAGGTGGCAGAGATAGGAGGATTTCTGTGAGCTTAAGGCCAGCGTGGTCTACAGAGTTCCATGACAGCTAGGGCTACACAGAGAAACCCTATCTCAAAACCAAAAACAACAAAAAGTGTCTAGAAACTTCTATCACTGTGGATCACCAGCAAGACAGTCCAAAATTGGAAGGCAGCATCTATTAGCAGTATAAAATGCTACCTTTTAAGATGCAAACTTCAAGTCCAGCTGCTCTGTGACTACCTTTGAGTCTCTTGAGCAGGTCGTGACTAGAAGTACATTGCTGTCAGGTTCTCCAACTGCAGGACTAAGTGGCCCACTGAGGGTGTCTGGGGAGCACCTGTGCCTGGGCTGAGAACACACCTACAAGCTGAAGAGTGAGAAGGGTGGGAAAGGCAGAACAGGGTAGGCAATCCCCACCCGTGCCTTCTTCTCTGTACCTCCCCTGTCCCGGGAGATAATTCACCAGTGATGGGGCAGGGCTTCTGCAGCAGGTGGGATCTCCCTCCAGGAATGAGTGGCCCTTTGAGGTGGTGCACAGTGGTGTGTCGGAGGGGGTGAAGAGTGTCTCCATGGCAATGGCCAGTGGTGGGTGGCGAGCTCAGCAAGGTGGAGTCTCTAAGCTTTTGTCAAATTATGACAAGTCTTTGGTGCATCATGTTCGGGCCATGTCGGTTCCTTCTTACAAGGATCCTAGTGCTTACAAGGAGGAGGAAGAAAGGCAGGGGATAGCGCTGAAGAGCAGAGAAGACCAAAAATTAATGAATACGCCAGGCCCTTCAGGTTTTCATCCTTGTACCCATTCAGGTTGGAACCATGTCTGGTACCAAGGTACTCTTAGACATTAATGCAAGGGGCACAACTGACTAAGGGAGTAAATACATTTTGAACACACGTCCATGCAGATGCTTTTAAAAGGTTCAACGGAAGCATGTGTGACCGACCTTTGTCCAAATCAAGATGCACCATCAGTGCACAACGGGACTAGTTGGAAAATCAGCGCAGGGTTTTATTTTTCCGAGTGCCACGTGAATAGAAGTGGCGGGAGCTACAGAATTGGAGGGAGAGCTCGGTTCTGAGCATTGGCAGGGAAAGCATGTTTTGTGTTCATCTAGTCTATGGTGGGGTTGAAAGTTTTAGAGCCCTCTGTCCTCTTGGCAATGAAATTGGGGAAACAGCCCTTTCCCCGAGGCCCAGGGTCTCTAGACACCATCGTTCAGTTGCAGGTTGGTAAATGTCTGACCAGCTTTCCAGAAAAAAAAAAAAGTTACATGTAGAAACAAGTCTATAAACTTGTTATAACTTTCCTAACTTAAAAGCTTCGTAGCATACATTTCACAAGCGATAATAAAATCTCCACTCCTCCACATAGTAAATTCCGTGCACGCAGCTAACTCAAGAGTGGGTGCTTTTGCTTATTTCTGTCGAGTTCTTTTAGCCATGGCTGGCTTATGCTGCAGTTTAGCCATGATCAGACTATTAGATCCACCCCCCCCCCCAATCCAGCAATCCTTCCCCAGTAAATGTATTGCCGTAGCCTGCTATGCAGCATGAGACTGTGATCCCAACACCTGGGCAGGTAGAACTTGGTTGTGACTATCCTGGAATACAGTAAGACCTTGTCTCAAGAACCAGTCCCATTGTAGGGACTGGGGAGATGGCTCAGTCAGTAGAGTGTCATAAGAACGTACATTCCAGCCTCGGAAACCATGTGACAAAGCTGAATATAGCGGTGTTTGTTTGTAATCCCCATGATGGAGAGGTAGAGAGACAGGTCACTGGCCAGTCTAGCCTACTGGGTGAGTTCCAGGCCAGTGAGAGACTCTATCCCCAAAACAAAGAAGTTTCAAGTTGTTATCTGGGTATCCTCTAACCTTAACATATGTGCACACACATATGAGTGCGCAACACACACACACACACCCCTGACTAGAGAGGCAGCTTCGTAATGAGGCACTTGCCTCGCATGTGCAAGGCCCTTAGTTTGATCTCCTGTACTGCACACAAAGAAATGCAATAGCTAACCCCCTTGTTTTTCACCTTTACTTGGGACACTTCTTAAACCGCCGCATTGTTGAGCTTCAGCACCAAGTGTGTCAGAAAACGCATTCACCCGTGCACACCTGACTACAGCCTCCAAGCGCTGAGGGAGAGTGCTCCTCTTCTTGAGATATTAGTCACAATACAGCAGCTGCGGCATGACTCACCTTGCCCTGACGTTTCCTCCATCTCTTCCTTAGGTCTAGATTAACAACACAGCTAGTCAGAGACAGATTAAGCCTCCTCCCGATGCCGAGTTTTCTCATCTAAGTTGTCAGGACCCCTGGGTGTATAATTGGGAAGAGATCTACTTCGGTTATGTTAATTTGAAAATGGAAATAATCTCGAGTATAAAAATAACAACAAAATATAGCGGTGTTTGTTTGTAATCCCCATGATGGAGAGGTTACATTGTGAGCACGTGTTAACTTCCTTTTGAAGTATACAATAATCTCCTCTTATCAGAAATTCTGCTTTCCTTCTATGGTTTCAGGTTCTCGTGGCCAACCACAATTTGAATATGTTAAATGGAAAATTATAGAGACGAACAATTTATAAATTTTAAACTACATGTTCTTCCAAGCAGCCTGGTGAGATCACATGCCATGCTTTGCCGTCCTACCCAGCTGCTCCCCAGACACTTAGCTTTCTAGACAATCAGATCCACTGCCCGGGTTCCAGTGCTTTAAAAAGGCTTCAGGACCGCCTGTGATGCTGAGTATGCACTGGAAGTCTAAGAATGTAAACCTTCACACACACACACACACACACACACGAAGGGCAGAAAGAGCTGTAACTTACTTTTTTTCAACTTAATCTTTTAGCTGATTTTCCTGACTTCCTAAATATTTATTGTTTGAAAGGTGGTACAAGCCATCTTCAACACCATGCCTTCGTTCCCAGGGAAAATAAAAATCTCTTAGAGTAGCTGCCTTCTTTTCTTCACTATGCCCTCCTGGACACCGGCTTAGTTAACGGAGGCTATCTCTTTTCTGACTCCTGGGGAGGGGGTGCTGATGAAAACGGCGATACCATTCTAATATGGTCGCTTTGCTCACCCTAATTGTGATATTCAGTGAATTCTGTAGTAACTGTACATTTCTCATTTCTCTTATACCAAAAAGAGAGACAGACAGACAAATTGGTTACACAGCTCTAGCAGAGAACATTAAGGAGAGATCCCTGGGGCAACCATCAGATGAATTAGTTACCCTAAGATAACTCCCTCCTGACCCTTGAGCTCACCTCCTTGGAGACTTCCAAACCTGCCTAGCAGGTTCGGGTGAGCTCTCTGCATTTTCTCCCTTCTGAAGCCACTAACACAAAGGAGCACATTTCCTCGCTGCAAATGAGCCAAACTTATCAGCAAAACAAATGTTTATTGAGAAACTTGACCAGTGCAGGCTCCTCCTGGCTCCAGCCTCCTCTGCTTTAGTTTCTTTTATTTAAGCAATGTTCCTTTCACACAGACGTGGAGGGGAGCAGCCCGTCTGCCCTGCGCCAGGGGTGACTCACAGCAGACTGCTTCCACTCCTTGATAAGGAGCTGACTGCCCAAATGCCCAGCCAGAGCTGTCGCCCCACCCCCAGCCTGTGCAAGCCACCTCAGAGCTCTTCCCAGCAGGCAAGGGCAGAGACCCTGGCATTTGACAGGCTGGTCGCCATTGTTACCCAGGTTTAATATTCACACCTGCCCCTTGCTCTCTCTTCTTGAGGGTCCTGGGCTTCGGCCAGTGACAACCCTGTGCCCTCAGTCCCTATCTGCAGTCCCTGCCAGAAGTCACCAGCCCTTTTCATGGCTGTAGGATCCATGTTGTCTCCAGTAGAGAAGAATTCAATGGCTTAGAATCAGCCTGGCGTCTCTAAAATCCCAAGTTCTTCTCTGGCATGTCTACCCCTCATTTCCAGTCCTCCCATGACCGGGTGGGTCCCCTTCTGTCTCCCCATATCCCACTTCCTTTTAACAGGTCCCCAGGTGCTTTTTACCAGCCATGGCAGGCACACCTGTCCCCTTGTTAAAGCCTTGCCAGGTGTGACAAGCTTGCCCTCGCCCAGCTGAGACTTGGGCCATTTGGGACTTTTCCTCATCTTCTGTTGTTTCCAGCTTTAGCCTCCTTTCCGACTCAGCAGTCGTGGGAAATTCTCAGCCTTCCCTGCTCTGGCTACAGCCTGGGTCCTCAGAGGTACCTGTGTGACCAGCCTCACAGAGGTGGGACCCCTTTCTCCAAAGGGATACGCTCTTCAGATGGGCTGCACCATCCTGATATCCAACCGCGTATTCATGATAAACTTGCTTTTTCAATTGTCACAAAATCTTGCCTCTTTGCTTCGGGTTGTGAAATTACTACCGTAGCTGAGTAATGATTAAATCATGGTTCTTTTTTTCCTCATTTGCTTTCTTACTCACGTCTATAAAATATTGCTTACAGATGTTTGAGAATTTATATTAAACGTGAATTCCAATAAAAGGCCTGTTAGTTCAGTGATTTAGCCTGGCTCCTCAACCCCCTTTTAAAAAATGCCATGTGTGCTTGGGAGGGGGTGTTTTTCCTGTTGTCATTTCCTGAGATAAACGTGTTGGGAACAAAGAGCATCTGAAGAGATGTAAATATCACTTTATGTAACTGGCGGTGAAAGCTAAGTTTGCTGAGCTGTAGGAGAATACAGTCCGACTTGCTTTGAAAGGGATTTATGATCATGGGGTCCTATGCTTTGTCTCCCACGGTTCTGTTAGTGACTGTTAACTCCTTCAACTCTGGGTTGCCTTGTGCAGCCGGAGGAAGGAGATGGGACAGAAAGGCAGGGTGCTGGAGCTTGTTGTAGCAAGTGACCCAAAAACTACAAACACAAACTGGTCTTCTGGACCTGTTGAATTAAAAGAGGTTAGCCAACAAAGAACCACATTTAATTGTGTGGATATACGCTTTTTATTTATTTATTTTATTATGTGTATGTGTATATGTATATCTGTATGTGGGTTTATGCACACCAGTGTAGTGCCTGCAGAGACCAGAAAGGAGCATTGGATCCCCTGAAACTAAAGTTCCAGGTAATTAGGAGTTCCTTGATCTGGTCTGGGAACTGAACTCGGGTCCTCTGCAAAAGGATCAAGCACTTGCCACCAATGAGCCAACACTCCAACTCCAGATCTATGTATTTTTAAAGATTTGTTTTATCTGTTATTGTGTGTGTGAGGATGCACGTGGAGGCCAGAAGAGGACATCAGATCTCGTGGAGCTAAAGTTGCAGACAGTTGTGAGTTCCTGATCTGGGAACTGAACTCAGGTCCTCTGAAATAGCAGCAAGCAATCTTAAGAGCTGAGCCGTCTCTCTACTCCTAGTCATGTGAACGTTGTTGAGGAAAATGATCTTGGATTACTTTACTAAGGAACGCACAAACAAAACTAAGGTAATTCAGCAGGCAATTTCTTCTTGTAAAAAGGGCGCATGAGACCGTCAACAAGGATAGTGAACACGCTTGTCCAAGTGGCCTTTTATCTCTGACATGGTGGTGACTGACTCTCATCCCAGTGCTGGGAGCTTGACTTCACAATGTGACATGTGATTGTCTAGAAATAGATTGTCGGGAAATAGAGGCCTTTGTGGGTTGACCACCTTTGATAGAAAAAGGTTTCTCACAATATTAAGTGTACTGGTGCCCCAGCAGGCTTTTTTATTTTCTGTGTTTGTTATCAAGATTTTTCCTGACTATCTTTTTATTTTATTTGTAGATGCGTGTTCATGTGTGTGAGATTAAACATTTGTGTGCAAGTGTACATACAGAGGTGAACATGTGTGTGGAGGCAAAGGACAGCCTCGGGTGTCATTCTTCAGATACCACCCACCTTTTGTGGATACAGGGTCTCTCACTGGCCTACAATTCACCAAATGGGCTAGGCTGACTAGCCAGTGAACTTCGGGGCCCGTCCCTGCATCCAGGGGTGTGGTTCCAAGTGCCCACCCCTATGCCTAGGGCAACTGCTGTTTGTTGGTAACGTGGGTTGTGGAGGTCAAATTCAGGTCCTCATGCAGAGCAAGCATTTCACTGACTGAGCTACTGAGCTATCCCCTGTCCCAGAATACCTTTCAAAACGGGGAGAGTCAGGAACTGGAGAGATGGCTCAGTGGTCAAGAGCACTCAGTGGTTGCAGAGGATCTGGGTTCAGTTCCCAGCATTGGCATGATGGCTCTCAGCTATCTGTGACCCCAGTTCCAAGGGATCTGCACCCTCTTCTAGTCTCCATTGGCACAGACATACATGCAGACAAAACACTCATACACATAAAAAATAAATTTTTCTTTAAAAGGGGGATGGATTGAATTAATAGTTCCAGTGGTTTAGACAGCTTTGTTGAGGCCTTTTTATCTGAGTGCATTTTCTGCCTGCACCTCTGAAAACCAATTCCCACAACAGAAATTGCTTAGGCTGGCCCTGTGGTTACAAGGTGGGGAGGCGTGGTTGCAAATGAGGGTTGTTGTGGCCTCTGGAAGCTGCAACCTGGAAGGAAGATAACAAGTATTGTTTTAATGTTGGTGGTTTAATACCCTCAAAGGGCGGGGGGGGGGGGGGAGCTGCAGTTCTTAAGGACCAAGAATAAAATACTTTTGGACTTCTAGGTCAAAGGCCGAATTCCTTCTACAGGTGGGAATCGCTGCACCTCAGAGAAACACCAAGCTCCATTTCTTCAGTGGCCTTACCCATCTGAAGCTTTCCCGGAATCTCTTAAACTTTTACTTCCCCACCCAAAGACTAATAATAATAATTTTGAAAAATCCCCAACTGTCCGAGTTAAAAATTTTCCCATCTCTTATTTGAGTTTGCAATTTTCTTGGAGAACAGATGGCCAGAAAAATGTGTAAGCCCAAATAAAAGGAAAGAACAGTCTTGCTGCTTCTTCACTGGTGTTGGTTGCCTTTGGAAATTAAAATTATGTAAATGAATTGGCTTGAAGGAGGAGCATCAGAAATGAAGGAAACAGCCCAGCACTTAAGTGCTTTAGTTTGGATTGTGTGTAAGCTTTCCTTCTTTCTTTCTCTCTTCTTCTTCTTCTTCTTCTTCTTCTTCTTCTTCTTCTTCTTCTTCTTCTTCTTCTTCTTCTTCTTCTTCTTCTTCTTCTTCTTCTTCTTCTTGCTTTTAATGTTTCCTTTTAAAAAGAAAGAAGAGCAAAGGCATTTGGTAAGAAAGGTTTTACAAGTCACTTCACCATGGCCAGCCTAGAGTCAGAAGGAATGCTGGAGTTGGCAGAGCACTCAGAGGAGGTCGTGCCAAATGACAGGAAGAAGTACGGAAGAAAGAGATCCCAACTAGGGCCCCAGCCCCTCTCTGCTTGGGCATCTTTCTTACCTCAAGGAGTTAAAAGTGTGGGGTTGGGCGTGATCGGCCAGATGGATTTTAACAGTAACATGGCTCTTATTGTTTAGATTATCCTGTTGCAAGTACCGTGTCTCATTTACCTTTTATGGAATAAAGTGTGGAAAATTGACCACAGATGTAAGTAACCAAGAATGATGGGGAAGCTGTTGTTACCAGGCCTCTCTCCTCCCCTCTCCAACACGCCTGATCCCGCAGATAAAAATAAAAGAGGACAATGTGGGACAGGCTGGAAATTCCCCTTCTATCCTAACTCAGGCCCGAGCATCCTTAGACAGTGTTCTACGAGTGTGCACCTCCACGCTTGCCTCGTGTGCAGGCACTGTCAGAGCCTGGTTTCCAGCCAGGGGTTAAAGCACCATGCACACAAGTGGTTCTCCCACCAGCATTTGAAAGAAGGCGCCGTGGAACTGTCCTGCAGCCTTGCTCTTGCCAGCAGAGACAAGGGGAGATGTGCTGGGGCCTAGACAGCGCCGAGAATTTTGAGCCGTCCTTACTTTGACTGCTGTCCCAGCAGCAGGACGGCAGATCAACCAGAGGGGGGCCTGCCTGGTCCCCAGAATGTATTTCTGAGTTACAGAGAACTGGCACAGACCAGCATAGAACATGACGTGTTGTGACAGGCCCGCACTTTCCTTTCCGGGGGCTCACTAGGATTACGGAGGCATAAATACTCTTTAAAACCTCTGGGAAAAGTCATAAAGTAGGCCTTACGTTGACCTCTTGTTTTCTTGCTTTTCCTTTTCTCCTCTGTCCACCCTTGACCAGACAAGGCTGAGTTTCACCTCTGGCCCTTCTCTGGGGCCTGGGCTGTCCCTGCCTGTGCCTGTATCTACAGTCAGGTGACTGAGTTCTACTTCTAGCCTTCTAGAGGAAGCAAGGGTCAAAATTACCCTAAAAAAAACAAGTGGACTACGGGCTTGTCTTCCCTCTGTGTGGGGCCCACCATGAAATAGAACCCCACTCTGGCCACATGTAGTTCCTTCTTTACCACCTCCGCCCCTACCACAACACACACACAACACACACACACACACACACACACACACACACACACGCACGCACGCACGCACGCACGCACGCACGCACGCATGCACGTACACATTAGCTTTGCTCCTCTTGCCAGGCCCATATTCCTCTCTAACCACTTCCCTCTCTTTGGAGTCCTGGTTCACATGCTTTTCTGGAAACCTGGGCCTACCTTCCAATACCTCATCTTTCCCGAGCTTTCTTCTGTTTCATATGTCCATCTAGGTCACCCTTCCTCTGAAGCTCCTCCTCCCCAGAAGCTTAGGTGCTTCCCACACCTGTCTTGTAGGTGCTGTGGTATTCTTGGAAGTCACCGAAACCTTGAGTTCTTGATCTCCACTGAGCACTCGCCCTTGCGGCCCGCGGACTTTGGCCAGCTCCTTGCTCACCTGTCTACCTGCCACTCGGTTCCTCTACTGTCTCTGTGTACCTGGCTAGGAGAGCCACTCAGCCAGTGACATCATGCCTTCGTCTTAAGTGGATCACTCTATTTTTGAACACCTGCTCTCCCAGGCACCGCCCTCCATCTTATCCTTTCTTCTTTATCTTTCATGTGCCCTGCTCTGTGGCCCTAACCAGTGACCCTCCATCCTCCAGAGCCTTGGTGTCCTCCCAACCCAGCCCAGTTGATGATTCCAGTCACACATCACCAGGATGGTGACAAGAGTAGATGTCTCTGGTGTCCCCCACTCCACCGCCAATACCTTTTCTGCTCTCACTGCAGGAACTGGGCAGTTCTGTTGTGGAATATTAATTT
Source organism: Microtus pennsylvanicus (assembly GCF_037038515.1). NCBI lineage: Eukaryota > Metazoa > Chordata > Mammalia > Rodentia > Cricetidae > Microtus > Microtus pennsylvanicus. The sequence continues at coordinate 53,445,536 of NC_134583.1, forward strand.
AAGATGTGCTACATTTGTTTATGCTTGGATATTTGTTTAATGATGCAAAGATGTATTGCTTTCTTTTATGCTGCATTTGTTTAACTCTGTGAAGCTGTGTTACTGTGCCTGCCTAAAACTCCTGATTGGTCTAATAAAGAGTTGAATGACCAATAGTAAGGAAGGAGAAAGGATAGGTGGGGCTGGCAGGCAGAGAGGATAAATAGGAGGAGAACTCTGGGAGGAGACTGAGGAGTATGAAAAGGGGAGGAGGATGGGGGCCAGCCACCCAGCCACACTGTCAGACACAGAATAAGTAGGAAAGAAAAGATATACAGAAATAAGAAAAGGTAAAAGCCCAGCATCAAAAGGCAGACGGGATAATTTAAACTAAGAAAAGCTGGCTAGAAACAAGCCAAGCCAAGGCTGGGCATTCATAAGAAAGAAGATTCTGTGAATTTTTTGGGGGGGTGGGGGGGCTGGGTGGCAGGTCCCCAGAGAGCCAAAAGAGCCCAAAGAGTAAAAGAGTTCAAAATAACCAACAACACAGTTCCTGTGAAAAAGAAGTGGGGGATGCTCACCCAGCCTGCGAAGGTTCTACTGGGTACTGAGACTGCTAAGTGGACCCCCCTAGTCTCTGTCTCTGTCCCTCTCTGTCTCTATGACTGCTGCATCTTTGCTTCCGTTTATACACAAGATCTAGCTCCACTCCAAGGACTCACTTCCCAACTTCCAGGTCTTTCTGCATTCTCTCCTGTTGCTATCTGAAAGCTTCTCTCTTTCCTTATTGTGATGAGGGTTACTCGGGTTCTCCTTTCTCCCACTTCCCCATTTGCTTTCTCTTTTCTTTTTGTTTCTTCACATGCATTACTACCCCCAAAGAGCAGCAGGTTGGCCGTCCCAAAGGCTGCACGTGAAAGTGCACTCTAACTCAGCGCCTGGGGAGAGAGACACTGTGGGCGGCTGCTGGACTGCTGGTGGCCTTAGCAGCCTGTGTCTGAGGTCACCGTGGGAGTCCTAGGGTGGAAATTGTTCCTCTGATGGGGGTGGCAAGGGTGGGTATCTGAGTCCGTGGACTTTAGAGCAGGACTCCAGTGGCCATATTGGGCATCCGTAGTCTCACGGGTCAGGCAGGTGCACTGTACCCTGGAGCAAATCTGCCATTCCCAAGCTGGTTGGGCCATGGAAACTCTGTGGGGTTTGGAACTATTCATGGTACTTCAAGCCCACTCTCTTCCCACCATGATGTGTCCTTGGGGAGCTGGTCTCCCCGAGCTGTGCCTCTGTTGTTATTTGTGACACAGTATCATTCTTTCCTGAGGACGAGAGATAATGTACTAGTGGGAAGATAGAGACATAATTTAGTAGGCAGTCAGGCCTGTGCGGTGACATTGCTCTATTGTAACTATAAACCCGACACCTGCCAACTCACCGAGAATTATGTATAACCTCTTTCCTGTGGGCATGTGCTGTGTGAGAGTTGAGAAAATTCCTGGAGCCGGCCCCAGATCTCAGGCCACTGAAACCCAACACAGCTCCCATCAATGATCTCACATTGAGGTGTCCACATCAGGCAGTAAGAGTTCTAGAGATGGGAAGGACAGTGGAGCTCAGGTAGATGGGGTGTGGCACAGAAAGACTGCCTGGCATAAAAATGCCATGTGGTCTAAAGTAAGTACCAAGTCATACAGGCCTTTGTGATAAGTAGTTAGGGAAGTTAAAATCAATACCAGAGACATCAGGGAGTCATTGAGGGTTTTTTTGTTGTTGTTGTTGTTGTTGTTTTAATGAGAACATGATGACACAGAACTGGGGAAAGATAAGTTCCCTGATTGAAAAGACATTTTGGAGCACTAAGGAAGTAGCCAGCTGGCAGAGTGTTTGCCTAGTATACAAAAAGCCCTGGGTTCAATCCCAGCACCACATAAAACCAGATGAGGTGGTACATGCCTGCAGCCCCAGCACTGTCAAGGTGGAGAGAGGCAAGACCATTCAAGGTCATCCTCAACTATGTTTGGGCTGCAGGAGACTCTGTCTACAAGTAAGTAAATGACAGACAGGCATTTTGATGAGGATGGGAGGAGGATACTCAGCAGGGAGCTGCAGGAATGAGACCCTGATCTGAAGGAGAGAGAGAAGGAGAAGGAGAGAAGAGGATGGTACACCGTCTCCAAAGGGAAAAGTTACTGAATATATATTGAAGTATGTTGAGTATATTGAAATTCAAGATGAAAGCAAAAAATGACTTCAAACTGACTTCTGAGTCTCCATTGGAGACTCTATGAAAACGAAACTCTAGGTATGACGTAATCCACTTGTGTGAGGATTCCCACTGTGGCTCTCGTGAGTCAATCCGCGTGGCGTGTCCACATCGTTAAGGTACCGTTGCCCGCATAAGAGAAACCTTTGCAACAATTCGACAGTTGCTGAGCCAGCTGAGTGTGTGGTCAGCAGTCAGTGCCTTGCTCTGTGCTTCCTTCACTTTGGTATTTTCTCCCACGAGAGAGGAAGGAGCCCCCTCCTAAGCAGCCAGATTAGCCGAGTCAGCCTTGAAGGTCAGTGGGATGACTTGTCCTAGTCAGAGCGCCCTCCCATTCTCGCCCTCTACACAGCCATGCCCCCAACCCTGTTTCCCTGTTTCTTACGAATTTACCTGCCTTCTCCAAACAACTAGTCTGTAATGATTTGGAAATAAGAAGAGACGCTGTCTCTTCACTTCATCTGACTTGAGAAACAGAAGAGCAAGACACAGGGTCTCTGAGAAAGGACAGGCAAGGAATGGAACGCGGAACATCCTCTCCCTGCTTCTCCCCGGCAACCTCCTATTCATCCCGCAGAGCCCGCTTCTGGGTCCCTTTTCCCCAGGAGCATCTCTACCATCCCTCGCCTGCTGAGCCTCGGCAGAGCCTCATCCACCTCTGCTGTACCGTGAGTGTAGGCTACTGCCAGCATCATCAAGGTGTAGGAACTGGTCAGCTTGGAGGTCACCCCACTAGAGAGAGCTCTGTGAGAAGAGCCCATGGCCACTTCATCTCCTTGTCCACACTGCCTTGCCGCACAGGGCAGGTTTGTTCTCATGAACTGAACTGAAGCGTGTTGAATGGCTTTGGAGATGATGATGTGGGGTGAAGATAAAAGTGCTCAGGCTGTGCTTGGCATCCGAATCTCCTCCAGGCAGGAAGGGGGAGGCATTCTTCTGCTGTGAGTCAGACGGTGTGGAGGGAGACCTGGAGTCTGGAGCCGGCTGAGCAGCCAGGGTGGTGAGCTTGCTGGGGAGGAAAGAGATGACACCCTGGGCTCTGCTTCCAATTCACCTTGACCTTGGCCCTCTGGCCAAATAACTATTCATCGCGGCTTTTCATAGTCACTCATCAAATATACTTGGAACCGTAGCATTCAGGAACTCAGCCATCATCCAGAACTTACTACTGAAGTCCTGCTCTTTCTCCAGCTCCGTGGGAGAGACTTTATCCTCCACCCCAAACCTTTCCAATGGAGTCATTATTGTCCACATGACATAGATGAGTTCAAGGAGATTGAGTCATTTGCCCAAAATTAAGGCAGCTGATCAGCAGCAGAATTGGGTTCTAAACCTGCCTCCATCTTCTTGCCTGTACCTATAGTAAGTACCTGCAGGTACTGCTCAGTCAGTGTTGTTGGGTTATTCTAGGGAAAGTTGGATACAGAATGCAAAGGAGGAAAAAAAAAGAAAGAAGCGGTCTGGGGTTCTGGATTCGCCCAGGAACTTCTGAAGAGGAATGGAGTAAGGATGGGTTGGTAGAAGCTGGGATGGCTCATCTCCTGGGGCCTTATGGCCTTATGGCCAGGGAAAGAAAGATGTGTGGATTAGAGTGATTCTGGGACTGGGTGTGGTACCTGGAAGCTTTAATCCCATAATGAGTTCCAGGCCAGCCAGGGTTGCTGGTGAGGCCCTGTCTCTAAAAACTAAAGCAACAGTAGTGAGTCTAGGATGGACAGGGATCGTGGAGTTGTGGCAGGGGATCCCGAGTCTTCTGATGCCGGAAACACTTGTGAACAGTCCCTCGGCTGGGGTCTCTTCAGTGGTGTGAGAAGAGTGTGTCCCAGTGTGTTCAAATGGGGAACGGTTCTTCAGTTCTTCCCTCCGGCTATGCTAGAGGGCCTAGCTGTCTTCCTGTGCTCCCTTTGTGGCCTGAGGACTCGAGCCCTGGGGCTTCCACTCTGCAAAGGGGTGGGACTTTAGTGGATTTCCACAGTTGGCCTTGGCTAGGATGGAAGTAGAAGTTTAGTCTGACTGATCCTTTCCTGTGACAATGAGGTGCCAGGCACCTTGGGCTGAGCAGGCCTAGGGAGCTGTCCTTGTGTCTAACCTTCTCATGTTGTACCGTGACGTGCTGCTGACACTGTTCAGGCGTGGGGCTGTGCAGTTGTGCTTTAAAAACACACACACATACACATGCACACACGCTCACATGCACACACACATACACATGCACACACACATACACATGCACACACGCTCACATGCACAAACACTCACATGCACACACACATACACATGCACACATACATACACATGCACACACACATACACATGCACAAACACTTACATACACACACACATACACATGCACACACACACATACACATGCACACACGCTCACATGCACAAACACTCACATACACACACACATAAACATGCACACACACACACATACACATCCCTCAAAATATTTGAAATAGATTTATGGTTTTGTGGTGGGCACATTCATAGCTATCCACATTCATGAGGCTCATGGTTCACAGGTTAGATACCTGGCAGAGCTTATTGATGCAGTGACTGAAGACCAGCAACACATCACAGACCTGGATGTCTGCTCTCCTTCTCTTTGAATAGAATAGTCTCTGTTTATTCTTTGATAAGCTAATTCAAGTAAACAATGGGTCTTGATCCTATCCAACTCTCCTTTTCTACTCCCACTTAGGTGCCCCTAGGATGCTCCCTCCTCCTTCTACACCATCTCTGTTTTTCCTGTTTTGTAACACACTAATGTGTCCAGTTACTGTTGGACTGCTGACTGGCCATGCTGACCTCATCGTGTGTAGAGTTTGTTCAGGTGACTATAGCTGCTATGAATTCATGACCATGTCATGTCCAAAAGACGGCTTCTCACAGCACTCCCCACTCATCCTCCAGCTCTCCCATTCTTTCCACTCCCTCTTCCTCCACGTTCCCTAAGCCTTGTGGAGAGGGTGGATATAGACTTTTCAGGACTGCACACTCAAAAATTACTTATTCTGACCATTTTAACCAACGGTTATGAGCCTCTGTATTAACTGCTGTCCACTATAGAAAGAATCTTCTCTTTTTCAGAAAATTAGGAAACAACCTACCTCAAGACCCAGCAATACCACTTTTGGGCATATACCCAAGGATGTTCAATTGTGCTACAAGAACACGTACTCAACTATGTTCATAGCAGCATTGTTTGTCATAGCCAGAACCTGGAAACAGCCTAAATGCCCCTCAACTGAAGAGTGAATAAAGAAAATGTGCTACATTCACACAATGGAGTACTACACAGCAGAAAAAAATAATGACATCTTGAGATTTGCAGGCAAATGGATGGATCTAGAAAACATCATATTGAGTGAGATAACCCAGACCCAGAAAGACAAATATCATATGTACTCACTCATAAGTACTGCCCCCATAAGCTCTTGATCAGCATTGACAGCAGCATTTAACCTGGGGTTACCTTTAACCCTTTGCCCTTCGACCTGTCTGACCTGATGCTGGTGATACTCTGTGTGTGTGTGTGTGTGTGTGTGTGTGTGTGTGTGTGTGTGTGTGCGCGCGCGCGCGCACACGCGCGCGCTTCTTTCCACTGGGCCTCTCCTCCGGTCAAGTGTAAGCTTCCCATAAGAAAGCCTTTCTTGTCCATGGTTTTACCTAGCCCAGCATCTGCAACAGTTGTCAGCACACTGCCTAGGAGGGTCAACTAATATTTGGTGGCAAATGAATTCCAGTGGCCAGTTTCTCTCTTAGTAGCCTGAATAAAGACACAGTGACCTCTTTTGATAAATGATAGGTACTGGCCCTCTAGAGTAGCCAGGTGTGGGGCCAGCCGCCATGTGTAGTCACACGGAAACATAGGAAGCTGGCCACCCTTAAGAAAGATGCCAAGAGGATGCCCTGAGAGAAAAACAGAGTTTTGCTTTCTGGGGGCTTCTCTCCTCTGGACCCTAGAGCCCCTGACCTTGAACTTGTCTTGGTGTCTGTTGAAAACAACATTCACTTATTCCTCGTCTCCAGTGTGGTCCAGAAGTCCAGGTGGGTTCAGCTGTGCTTGCTGCTCTGGGTTTCATGAGCGTCTGGGGAAGAGCCTTCCATAGCATGTTGGCCATGTTGGCTCAGTCCAGTCTCTTACAGAGTTAGGACCAAGGTCGCCATGTGTTTGCTGGTGTTGGCCAGGTGCTCTTCATACCCTTCAGAGGTCACCCCCACCTCTGAGCATCACAACAGAGTTTGCTGCTCTGCACAGAGTCTCCCGATTTCCCCCACTGCCTGCAGGAGTGAACTGCTCCGAAAGGCTCCTGTGATTAGGTTTGGCTTACCTAGATAATCTCCTTTGAGTAACTCCAAATCAAAACTAATTACATCTGCAAAATCTCCTTTCCCGGGAACCTACCACCGGCAGGCCGCGGGAACCCAGTCTGCTCACAGCTCTGGGATTAGGGCAGGAAATAGTAAGGGGCCATTTTCGGATTCTGCCTACCGCAGTATTTTTTTTGCAATCGGCTTTAATTACTGGGCTTGGGGAGTGGGGTTCTGTTGCTTATGACCAAATAGTAATGAGTATAAACCTTGGGGGGAGGTGGATTATAAACTTTGCCTTCCTGACCTCTACTGAAATGTCATTCTTTAGTTTCCGTCTACAAAAGAGTCGAGATGTAGAGATGGGGATGATAAGACCATCTGCTGGGCTTCATGCGCCAAAAAATAATGAACACGGCCCCTTGCCTCTGAACTCTCCTGCTGAAAACTGAACAAGCAAACAAACCCATTTTTCTGGGCTATGGGTGTGGGATGTAGCTTGGTTGGTAGAGTGTTTACCTAGCATGCATAAGCCTGCACCATAGACCAGATGTTGTGACATACACACACCATCCAGTGCTTTAGGAGGTGGCGGCAGAAGGACCCAAGTTTAAGGTCATTTTCAGCCGTCTGGTGAGTTTGAGCCCATTCTAGACCACATAAAATCCTGTCTCTAAAGTAAAAAATCTTTAAAGTCACCATCCAGGAGAGGTCATGGGTGATCCTGAGTCTTTCCCCATGGCTTAATTGATAAGCCAAACCTGCTCAGAAAATACATGGTATAAGTGGCCAGAGGCCTCCAGGTACTGATTGATGTTGGTTAAACAATGCCGTGAAGCTGAAAGGCTATTATATGTAAGTTCATATTTGTCCTGAGGTATGATCGGGACATTCCACATACAAAGAAATCAGCTGGGTTAAAAATGTAAAAGGAAAATGCAAGAGAGACTATGCTGTGTCTCCTGCAGACAGATCACAGGATTTCATGACTCGCAGAGAGGTCACCAACCCCCCTCCCCCCGAAAAAAAAAAGCCAGGCAGTGGTGGCGCACGCCTTTAATCCCAGTAGACAGAGGCAGGCAGATTTCTGAGTTCAAGGCCAACCTGGTCTATAGCGCAAGTGCCAGGACGGGTTCCAAAGCTACACAGAGAAACCCTGTCTTGAAAAGAAAGAGATCACCGGCCAATCTGCTGAGTAGGACAGCATGACACAAAAACAGTGCTTCTGTGATTTTTGCCTCCTGCTGCTTGCCGTCCACTCTTTCTGTCTACAGCACTGTGGGAAATCAGAGATGTGGAATTGCTAAACAGTTCTCTGTCTATCTTTAAAACATGTATGATCACAGCAGAGTCAAAAATAACATGAGGTAAGTTGGAAAGGAGAATTCTTGGGAGTTACGTAACAGACTCACCAGGAAACCAGTGCCACACTCAAGTTTGCAAACAATGTGGAAGAGGCTGCACCTGAAGCTTTGGGAGGGTAAAAAGCAGAAGCCTTGTGAAGGCCCCTGATGACATAAAAGCACCTTACTCAGAATGCAAAGCTACATGGAGGTGTCAAGATACTCATTGATTCCTCAAAACCAGCTCTTTCTGTTTCCTGTCTTGGGAACCCTTCTCCTTGAAGATCTGAGTCAAAGATAGACAGCTGAACTTTTTAAAAATGATACTGTTGGCTGGGGAGATGGAACGGGGGTTGAGAATACTGACTGCTCTTCCAGACAACCTGGGTTTGATTCTCAGCACCCACATGGCAAACAACAACCATCGTAGCTCCAGCTCCAGGGGATATGATGCCCTCTCTTAGCCTCCACAGTCACTGGACACATGTACACAGACATGTTTACAGGCAGAACACATAAATAAAAACTTTATTTAAATACTTACTAATTTATGCGGGGAGGTTGCACATACCACACACACTGTGGTACCCATGAAAAGATAGAGGATACCTTAGGGAGTCAATTCACTTCTTCTGCCATGTGTGTCCCAGGGATTAAATGCAGGCTGTCAGGCTTGGCTGCAAACAGCTTCTACCTGCTGAATCATCTCACCACAGGTGCAGGTGTAAGAGTCAAAGGTAGAGAACTGAACTTTTGGCTCTTGGTCACCAGAGGATTAAGAATATTAATACATGTTTATATTTGACAAAAGCATTTATTAAGGCTTACTCAACCATGCCGTAGGCATTCACCATTCAGAGATGCAGCATACTGCCAGACAAGGGCACCTAGGTGTTTGGACAGCTCAGTAGGTAGAGGGACAAAGCACACCATAAGGACCCACAAGAAGTGGGTAGCCACTGAAGATGGGTGGGGGCTACTAAGGAAAGGCCATTCAGGTGATGGTGATGACTGATTTCTGTGCCTAATGACATTCAGACCATTGTGTGGCTATTGCCACATAGAAGAACTCAACCCTCGCCTTGGAAACAGAAAGCAACAGGGATTGGGTAAAGCCAGGCCAGGAAATGCAAGCTGTCAAGACAGTATGGGTATCTGGATTACAGTGTGGGCCAGAGTGTAGCATTTCTGCAGCCAGTGGGTGGAATGGGGGATCCTACCTTGCAGAAAAGAGGCTGGCAGAATTGTGAAGCAGGCTGCGGTCTGGGAGCAGGTTATGTTTCTAGAAGGAACTAGACTTAACTACTGTGTGCCCAAAGCCAACTCAGTGATGGTGTCTGGGGATTGCTGCACCATTGTCATATTTGTGTCTCTCTCTGAGGCAGCCTGGAGGGCACCTGTTGGTCAGGGTCCCTGCTAGAAATGTGAGTACATCAGGTTTTGGAGCTTGAGTAAAGTTTAATGAAAGCTGGTTACAAAAGAGTGAGCTAAGCCTACTCTCCCTCTTGTGGGTACTACCTGAAGGGGAAAGAGTGGGATTGGCCCCTAGCTCAAGAGATCGTAATATGAGGAGGGCCGCCAACTCCCAGGACCTGTGGCTTGGAGTTGCAGTGCTCTGAAAACATAAATACCCCAGTGATCTCTCCCCTTCCTGCAGTGTCTCCAGATACTTTCCCTTGATCCAGTTCAGTTCGGGGTGGAAGGCTGTGATGCCCTTTGGTGCAGCCACTTCTGCGCAGCTGCACAGAGAACAGGGACAGGAAGGCAGGGATGAGTCGAGAGGGCAATAATGGGGCTTCTTGTAATTTAGCCTGTCCTGGGTCCCACCTTCAGGTGTACTTGGCCCTTCTGATACCCTGCCTGTCCTAGTAAGATTGGACTCAGCCTGTGAGAAAGACTGAGCCTCAGGCTGACAGTCTCTGTTGCTTCGTGTCGACTGAAGCTAGGAAGAGCAGGGCCTGGCACTGTACCTTTAAAATAGCAGCTTATTTCGTACATATGGGGGCCACATGTCCACAATTTTCCAGTACTGTCTCAATTTCAAATATTCTGTCCCATTTTACCCATAAGAACATTGGCATTTGTCAGATCACGTGTTCCAATTTTTGACTCAGAAAATATGGTCACTGTATCCCCTCTACCACAACAAATGCCAGATGGCTTAAAGAGCTAATTTTTTTAATGGTTCACTTATCCCAATTGTTGAGGAAAGACAATTTTCTGACTATTGAAGCAATTGAAGAAATTATTGGTGACAAGTTTGATGGGTTCAATTATGGTTTTTTTTCAAGCCCACCTTTTTGGTTTATGAAGAAAATCAACAAAACAAAAGGGGAAAAGAGAAGCAATAGATTGGGGAGCAGTTACGATGAAACATGCCGACCAGAATCTCAATAGCCACATACTTCAGGAAGAAGTTTTTAAAACTGAAAGGATATGATTAAATCTTCATTTGAGGGGCTAGGGAGATGGCTCCATCAATAAAATGCCTGCCACACAAACGTAAGGAGCTGAGTTTGCATCTCCAGCACCCATGTTCAAAGCTGGGTGTTCCTCAGTAACCCCAGTGCTGGAGACAGGAAGGTCCCTGGAGTTCAGCCACTCTCAGTCTCGCTGAATCAGTCAGCTCCAGGGTTCATGAGAGATCCTGTCTCAGAAAATAAGATGAAGAGCAATGGGGGATGAGAGCCAGGGTTGACCCCTGGCCTTCACTTGCATGCACATGTATCCAGACACACACGTGCATGTACTTACATGTACATACATACACACACACAACTTTAGTGACCAAATATTCGAAGGTTGAGAACAGGCAATTCACACATGTGAACTGTAAACCAGTCTTAGGAAGATAAATGTACAGTTCACGCTAAGAGTTGGGAGTCAACATTTCATACCTACTACGTTATCAAAACTAAATAAAAGCCATCAAAATCTCACCCGGGCAGAGCTTTGTGGAAACTCATCCACCACCGGGGCTTTGAAGAGGACATTGTGAAATATCTTCTAATGTTTCCTTCTAGATAGCAGTGTTACAAGAAGCAAAGGGACCGTAAGATGTTCCTTTCTTACCCAACAGTTCTACTTTTGAAAACAGAGTCAAGAAAATAACTCTTGAGACAGACAGGGCAGGTAGGTAGATCAGTTGGTTTCATCTTGTCTACCAGGACACAGTCCACGTAACCCACAAGTGCGTGATAACTCAAGGGATTTTGATAGGCCAGGGTAAGTGAAAGTTTTGTTATTACTAAATATCAGATGAACTACCTTATAAACATGTGAAAAGCTGTATTTTTAATGTTAAGTGACAAAGGCACAGTGAGAATATTGCAGTTGGGCTGTGACCGTGTCCATGTGGAAGCTCATCCGGTCTAGCTGTGAGGGGCAGGTAAGAAGCTAGACTTCCTCATCTTTTCATTTCCGGTGATGAAAGTGCATCCTGCCTGCTCTGGCCCCACTGTTCCTTTGTTGCTCATTTTAGACATTCTAACCAGAGGCAAGTTTCCCAAACGGAGAAAAATAAGAACACAGTTGTGACCCCAGAGCTTTGAAGAGTAGGACTCAGAGCGAATGCCAGGAGCTTCTTTAGACAGATCCCTCTGGCAAAGACAGCTGCTTCCAGCATGGTGTATGCACTCTCTTTCCTAAATGTGAGCCATGGAGGCTGAAGCATCATGCTGTCCGAGATGATGAGGCTCTTCTGTGTATGTGAACCCTGTAGCATACCTGTTCACACTTGGCTACTAATGTGATTCAGCTCCGACTAACATACCAACCTTCTTAACTGCAGGGAAAGCCAGCAGGAGCTAGAATAGAGAGCTTTATGTCGTTTTAAAACATCAAATACTACTATGCTAAAGTAAAGGTGAAAATGGATGGAGACCATTCATTACACAAATGTGAACTTTGAAAAGCCTAACCCATGACCTCTTTTTTGGGGGGTGGGGGGGATTGTATTTTGAGGCAATGTCTCAGGTGTCCCAGATTAGCACACTTTGAGGGTGAGAATGACCTTGAACTTCTGATCCTCCTGCGTCTACCTTCTGATGGCAGGCACCAAGCCCAGTTTTTAAAGTGCTGATAATGACCCACCAGGTAGGTTCTAGAACCTGGGTCTTCTGCAAGAACAACAAATTCTCTTAACTACTGAGCCATATTCATTTTCTTCCTTTTTAGAAATAATTTTTGGCATTCATTTATTTTTCTGTGTGTGAATGTGTGTACTTGGGCATTTGGATACCACGGTGCACTTGGGTGAGAACAGTGTGCAAAAGCTGGTTCTCTTACTCTCCCATATAAGTTCTGAGGGTGGAACTCAGGCTGTCAAGCTTGGCAGCAAGTGCCCATGCCCATTCAGATGCCCACTGAGCCATCTTTCCCTCTCCTCCCCTCTCCTCTCCTGTTATGTAAATCAGTGTGAGCTGACATTTGGCCACACAGCTTTATTGGAATTGATATAAGGAGAACTGTGTGTAACAGGAGGAAAAAAGGTGCCCCATGTATTACAGCAACTCTAATTTGGGTTTAGTCATGATGTTTAACTTGTTTTGAGATTTTAAATCTCAATAAATAGATCTTTATGTTTATCGAAAAGGTCATATATTATCACTGGCCAGGAAGAAGCACTGAAGGCCTCTGTACACAGCATTGTGGACAGCGCAGTCAGCTGACTCACTTTCCCTATTATTCCGCAGACTCCAGCTCTCTTCATCTTCTCTTCCTCTTCAAGCACACTTCCCAGCCACATTGCAGTTCTCTCTAGGGACCATTTGCATGTCCCTTGGCAGGGGACATTAGGCAATGTCTAGGGACATTTTTGGTTTTCATGCCTGGGAGAGGTGGGGGATGTTAATGGCATCAGGGTGAAGAGTCCAGGGATGCTGTTAAAATCCCTTTGTTTGCAAGACAGTTCCCTGCAGCAAAGGGTATCCAGTGCAGTGGTCAGTAGTGTCTGCCCTATGCTTGGAGCTAGACTGCAGGTGTGCCAGGTGCTGACATGATGCCACAGCAGCAATACTGCTCTCCACACAGTTTGCAAGCTGATAATCTCCACTATCGGCTAACATGCCAGCTGTGCCTCTGAGCCATCGTTTCTGCATATCCACTTGCTCATTAGAGATCATTGTCACCTTATTTTACTAAAACTCCATAGTAAGGGACCCAAGAAAGCCATGATGTGAGAAAGAGAAGTAATTTTGCCTAGACCACACAAACCAGTAGCTGGTGAGAACTTTCCCCATAATAGGAATGGTAAAAGGGCAGAATTTGTATTGATTTTTAAATTGTATATATATGCGTGTGCATATATGTATGCACATGCATGCATGTGTGTGCGTGTATGTGCAGTGTATGTAAAGATGTGGATACGTGTGTGTGCATGTGTGTGTGTGTGCAGTATATGCAAAGATGTTCGTGTGTGTGTGTGTGTGTGTGTGTGTGTGTGTGTGTGTGTGCAGGGTATGTAAAGGTGTGGCTACCTGGATGTGCATGTGTGTGGAAGCCAGGGATCAACATTAGGTATCATCCTCAGTCTCTCTTCACTATTTTTTTAAGATTTATTTTATTTGAAATTGCATGTGTCCGTGTGTGTCTGTCTATATACACATGAATACAGGTGCCCCCGGAGGTCAGACACATTAGATTCCCCTAGACCCGGAGTGAGGGTGGTTGTGAGCCCCCTGATGTAGGTGATGGGAACCAAGCTTGGGTTTTCTGTGAGAGGGGTCTGTACCCTTAACCATGGAAACCTCTCCCCAGTCCCTGCCCCCTTATTTTTGAGACAGTTTCTCCCTTAGCCTGAGGCTCACTGATTTGTTGGGGTGGCTGAGCAATGAGCTTCCAGGATCTGCCTGCCTCTACTTACCTCTCGCTGGATTACAGATGTGTGCCGCTGTGCCTGGCCTTTTTTATGTGGGGGCTGAGTTGTCTTCCCAGCCCTTTAATTTTTTTTTCAATCAAGAGTTTCAGGCCGGTTCGCTTCTTTTGTCTTCGCTAGGACCTTGTGGAATAGACACACTCTGATATCCATCTAAGATGCACAGAAAATAAGACTCAGTGGAACTTGGCTTATGTTTATGAACTGGTACCATTTAAAATTAATGTCAGTTTCCCCACTGCACAGTAATCCCAAGAAGGCACAAGCCTTGCTGCTTCCTGTGCTGCTACAAACCCCTGCTCGTCTCCAGTCTGGCAACAGTGCGCACTGTGTGATGAAGAGAGAAGAGAAGGAAGTGGCTGGGTGTTGAGCATCCTTACATGGACCAGTGGAGGCCTGGCAGTGGCTTGGCCAATGTATCGTGTTTTCTTTGCTTGGGTGGATTCCTGTGGTCCCTTCCTTCTATGGGCCCTCAGGGCTGTTCATGAGAAAACTGTCCTAGTCACCCCCTAGCTTGGGTTGAACCTTCTGAGGTGTTTGAATCTTCTCTTGGACTTTATCAGAACAAGCAAGGCATCTGATCTTGAGTGCTCTCAAACACATGTTAGTCCCTAGGTTTCTACAACCTGCTCTCTTAGGGAGGTGGATGGCCATGTTCCTGTTTGATGAGATTTGATGCCACATGAGACTTGATAGACCCTTTTTTTCCCTGTCTGCTATCTGGATATTTTCAGAACCTAGATAATTTTATCCTATTTACATCAAACACGTAGGTAACATTAGACTTTGATATCTGTATTATTTCTGGGGAGGTCTAATAAGATTATGAATGACAGTAATTGACATTACATGCTTTAATTGAATTTCCTTCGCTGTGAATCAGAACCTTTTAGCTCAGTCCTACAGTGCAATCTCTAGGTTTTTCTTTCCCATATGCTAATGCATTAAAAAGTAGGGATGAATAAACTCGCTTTTGGAGAGTCTCTATCCTGTAGATTAAGTGGCATAATGTACGTGAGGGGTACAGCTTAATGCTGGTCACACAATCTTTTAATTAAGGACCATTAGGTGAATTTGCATAGATTGTGTCTTTTAGCTACTGGCTAGTTTGAATTAGGCTTCTTGTGATATTATGAGCATGGATTTGGCAGGTCTGACATGTGCCCTTTATCAACTGACCATGAGTAGCATGTCATTGTATCCCATGATTTTGTTCTAGCGTTTCTAGAAGGTCATTGGGGACTTGGAGTTCTCCAAAAGGGAGAAATTACAACTGGAGATAGCCCCATATCCCACCACCCCATCCTCTTCAACCCCAGCTTAACTAAACAAAACTCTTCATCCATCATCCAGAATAACAAACCTGCCAGAGCAGAGGATGCTGGGTATCAGATCTTTTGGATCTAACCTTTTCCTTTGTATGGGTGGTAAAAGTACCCAGACCTCAGAAGATATGCTTTCTGTGGTACCACCTTCCAGTCCATACCTTGGCCTTCAGGATCAGATGCTATAAGAAAGGAGAATCCTCTGCCTACCTCAGGAGGCAGTGCCTCCTGTTCAGAGGCCAAATGATCTTGACCATTTTCATCCCTTTGCTCAGTCTGTCCCCATGTACCTTTGTGGGGTCCCAAGGGACAGACCTTAGTGGTAGTCATCTCTGCTGCACCCTGCTTTCATGATCCAAACAATTTGGGAACAAATCCTGAGTCCCCACAGTACCATTAGAGCTCAGGTGAATTGGTCTCTGAGTCTAAGTTATCCATTTAGCTCAGTGCCAACACTAGTCATCTGCAAGTGGAGTTGATGAGTGGTCCCAGGCCTGCTCTCCTGGAAAAGCTTTGCATCAAACCAAGCAAACAGCAAACTCCATGTACCACAGTGGCAAATATGTAAAACCAAGAGGGTTTTCTTTTCCTTAGCACCAGTCTGATCTTACAAATGTGGTTATTCTCTCACCTTCATTGTCCTTTCCATAAGCTTCAACTTAGACTTCTCCCAGCAAGGAAACACCCACATAATTATTGGAAGAAAATTCTGGAAGATTCCACATGGCCACTGCATGTCTAGGGCTGGCTGGGGTCATCCAGGTGTACCTACACCTTGCTTCTGCCTACACTCACAACTTCTAGTCTGTGCGGGGCTAAGAAGGTTCAGAAGCTCCTTTTGAAGAGCATTTATCCCTGGAAAAGGGCAGCATGCCTCTACCCATCGCTTGAGGTAGATACCCCAACGGAGCAGAAACAAACAGGCAGTCCACATCTCGGTTGCCAAGAGGCAGGAGACAGAACCCTGCTTGCTCTCCAGCAGATCCACAAGTCTCAAGTGGCATCATATTAAATTATATAGGCAGCCACTTGTGTTCAGCCGATGCTGTGTTCCGAGTCATACCAGGCGAGCAGCAGCCTCCTCAGGAAACGGTGAGAAGGATCCTATCTCTAGCTTCGCAGACCTCCACACATCTGAAGACTGTCCCGAAAGCAGGCACAGGGGACCACACGGAGAGAGGGCAACTGGACAGAAGAAACAATGGTTGTGGCTGCAGTCTTAGACCATGGGCTGCGGGGCACTTTGCCCTAAAGGTAGGACCGAACGTGGACAGAGCTGAACATGCTAAGGTGGGGGTAAATCCATGTCAAATATGCCTTGGCCCGCTCCTGCTATTTGGGTTTCTGAGATGAGGACCACTCCTTCTTGCTTTTGAGGACCGTGCATGTGTGTACACAGGGCTCTCTGTCTGAGGTGGTTAGAACGGCTTTGTTAGAAACAATAGGGATGGATATAAACAGATAAGTAAGGGGGTGCAGGACTTAGGCAAGGAAATTGGTGCCTAATTGGACCTTTTTCTGTTTGCTCTCTGCTCCCAAAATAAGAGTGCACTTTGGCCATGCACAGAGAAATGGCATCCACCTCCCCCCCACACACACACACACACCGTTAACTGTTTCCTGCTAACTGCTTTTTCCAAGATCTGACCGCCAGCTCCTGCACAGCTGGTACAGAGAGAGTGGCATTATTATCTCTGGTGGCAGGAGCATGAAAAGAGCTCACCATGCAATTCTCCCACCTAGTTTGGGATGGCTCAATCCCAACAGGTGCTACCATGGGTTTGATTGATGGATGTGCAGGGCTGTTAGGAAGATTTTGCATTCAGCTTCCATCTTTGGGTAAAATGGGGCTTGAAAATCCCATCTGGGTCTGTGGCTGGGCTGAGATGCCTCCTAGGATGTTTGATAGGTTGCATCAGTTGGAGCTTCTTGATCTGTGTTCTGGAAGAACATGGTTAATGAAAACCTAGTGGGTCTTCCTGGTACCTTAAAGATGTGAAGGAGAATCCTGGTTCCCTTGGGGGATTTCTTTGCTTTCATCACTGATGAATTGCACCATGGATGAAGTCACCATTCACCCCTCCAGCAAACCATTTGTGCTGGAAGTCCCATCCAGAGAGAGTGACTGCTTAGGGGGAAGGTAGGAGTCAAGAGGGTAGAGTCCACAATTAAGATCTGTGGGTCCCTAAGCAGGATGAATGTCACCCTGGGCTGAGATGCCTCCTAGGATGTTTGATAGGTTGCATCAGTTGGAGCTTCTTGATCCGTGTTCTGGAAGAACATGGTTAATGAAAACCTAGTGGGTCTTCCTGGTACCTTAAAGATGTGAAGATGTCACCCTGGGGTTGGGATAGCCCAGACACAAAGGGAAGGAAGGTGGTGAGAGGACCACACCACCACTGATAGGCACTGTTGTTTCCCAGTGTATCCTTAGAGACCTGTGAGAGGTATTTCCGGAATACCTATCAGCTATCTGTAATTTCTTTATAAAGATTGCACTTGGGCTGGTGGGGTGGGTTGGCTGGTAAAGGTGCTAGCTGCCAAACTTGATGACCTGAGTTTCATCCCTGGAACCACATGATGGGAGGAGAGAACCAACTCCTACAAGTCGTCCTCTGACATCTGTACACATAACATGTACACACACACACACACACACGAGTAAACAAATCCAAGAACTTTAAAACTTTTTCAACTTTAAATTGCATTTGATGTCTTTTTTAACTTCTATTAAAGACATTTGGGAAGTCATTATATATGAAGATTACCACTGCTACTTGCTACATTAGTTGCGTTGCTGTTGCCCCTGATTGCTTTCCACCTCACTGTTGAGGCAGTGTTTCTCACCTGAACCCAGAGTTCACCAGTTGTCTAGTGTAGCTAGATTGCTTGCTCCAGGAAGCCCCTGTCTTTACCTCTCATGTGCTGGGATTACAGGCGAGCTGAAATGCCCACCTGGCGCGTTCATAAATCCCGGGGATCTGAACCCTGGTCCCCATGCTGAGCCCTGTTCTCTTTTTCAGTGTGGCATTATCTTAGGTGGGACAAGAGGCTTTGCTCTCATCTGCCTCCTTCGTTTTTAAGATAAGCTTTGGCTTACTCCTGTCCATCATTCTAGTGTACCTTTAAAAGGAAAAGAAAAAAAAAGACCCACGTATGATGGCATCTGCCTGTAATCCAGCACTGGGAAAGTTGAGGTGGGAAACGGCAAAGACTTTGAGGCCAGTCTCAGTTACATAGTAAGACTTTTTCTCAAAAAGACAAAATTCTTTTTAATTTAGAAATTATTTTTAAAAAACTGGTAATGTTAAACTTCTAACTCACATGAAGGTGGAAAGAATAGTGTTTTCACCAAAATAAATCTGTCAATCAATTCACCCATGATCAATCTTGATCTTGATGCTGCTTGTCTAGTCTCCTGTCTCCACTGGAGAGTTAGTTTGTCTTAAATCCCAGATATATATAATAAATGCACAAAATATATTTCATATATAGCTCTCATGCATAAAGATTTTAATTGTTTACCATTTATTTAAGGTATAGTTTTTAGTGTTTAAAATTTTTATTTCAGGGTACCATACGAAGTAATGTATTTCATTATAGAAGAATATTTATTTCATTTAAAAAATTATATAGGAAAAAAATCAATGTAACATTTTCAGCTTTTCATTTTCCAAATTTTGATCATTTAGATTACTTTTACAGCATGCTGGAGTGAATATTTAAGACAACAACAAAAGCTGTGTTGGAATTGGTGAATCCCCACTCACGGTCTCTTGAGTCTTTGCAATGTGTTTTCTGAAGAAACTTGCAGAGTTTCTAGTAGTCTGGACTCTGATAATTGGATGGCGGTGGTGTGGTTGAACCTATTCCTCTGGCCCCTGCACTTCCCAAAGCTTGCTGGGTAGAGGTGGGGTCAGCACAACTTGTGTCCTGAGGAAGGTGGGATGGACCCATTGGTGATTGCTGCTTAGATCATTGATCTTTTGGGGCATCGACACATCAGTGGTTAGCTGAAATGGTTTATAGACTTTCCAGAGCTGGAGATAGAGCCCCCAGCATCGTACTTTTCTGAGACAGTCTCTCCCTGAGACCTCGGACAACTGACTTCTGGGGGACTGGCTGATGGTTGAGCCCAGCCATCCTCTTGTCTTCGCCTCACATTGGGATCACAAGCGCTAGTTGCCAACCTGGGTGCTGGGGATTGAACTCGAGTCCTCGTACTTGTACAGCAGGCACTTTCCCAACTAAGCCACCTCCCTGGTGCAGTAACGTCATTATTACTCCATGGACTTACATATCGCTGAGTTTCAGTCCATTGCTCTTTCCAGCTTTGTTGATGTTTAGCTTTCTGCCTCTGGCCAGCTGAGGTCTGACTGGTCCTTCTGTAGCTGGTAGAAGCCCACAGCTGATGGACTTGTGGAGGTCGGATAACCCAGGCTCACCTCTTGTCTCCTCTCTTCTGAATATGTTCAGACCTATAGTCAGCCCCTTCTCTCAGTGGCATTGACCTTAGACACCGCAGCCCAGGTGCTATAGCTATGGGATATCATTTCCCCCACTTCTGAAAATTCAGCCAAACCAGTAGCAGTACCAGCTTCCATGACAACCACCTCGGCTGTCTTCCCTCTGCCTTCACTATGCTGTCTTCTTCTTTGAGCATCCTCCCTCCAGCCTCTATCATGGCCATCATATGACCCTGTCCCTCCGTGTCTGGTTACTCCACTGTGCTGCTTGCCCCAAACCATCTTTTTTGCACTGTGTGCCTTGTGTGAGACTGCTTTTTCTTTCACAATCCAAGACAAGAGGCTAGGTCATTTCTTAGAGTCTCCTCTCACTTGGTTTTCCAGCCCAGTTAGCTTTCCCAGTCATTCTTAGTGCATTAGATCATCCCTGGCAAGCCCCTCTGGCTGTCTCAGTGGTCACCCATTACTAGGCACACACTGAGGAGAGGTGGTGAAAGGGCAAATGAGCAGTTACTGAGTGCTCAGGAAGGCAAGTCCTGCTGTGCTGGGCATTTTATATGCATTATGTCACCATAGCTTGTTACCAACCTTCGAGCTAAGCAATATGATTCCCAATTTGGAAAAGAAGAAAACCAAGAGGTTGTACTGGGATTCACATGAGGTCTGCCTATCTCCAAAGCCCAGGCTAACTCAGTCTTCTTTATCATGGTAGCATGTATGGATTCCTTGGGGAGGCTCTCCCACCCACTGCCGTGTGTGTGTGTGTGTGTGTGTGTGTGTGTGTGTGTGTGTGTGTGTGCGCGTTCTCATGGCTAAGTGTGTGCATGTGCACGTCGATGCCAAGGTCGACCTTGTATGTGTCCCTCACTCACTCCCTATCTTACTGTTTTATTTGAGAAGGTTCTTAGCTTGCCTGAAACTCGTGATTCAGCTGGGTTGACTGGCCAACCAGCAAGCCCCAGAGATCCACCTGTCTACACTTCTCTAGCATTGGAATTACAAGTACCAGGCACCAGGCAAGCTGCTTATGAGAATGCTGGAGATTATGGCACTGATTCTCATCCTTGTGTGTCTAGAAACTTCCCAATAGAGCTGTGCCCCTCGCCCCCTGGAGAAACTTTTCAGAGTCACCCTGCCAAGTTGCAAAACCCTCTTTTCTTATCAAAGGGCTGGCTTTTGTTTTCAGGGTTAAACCCACATTTGTTCCTGGTTCTGGCTAGTGTGGCCTTGACTTCACTCTGTGGTGATACCCACAGTTGTACCAGCCTCTAGCCTGTCCTTCTCTCAACCTCTTCAACCCATGCTGAATTCCTGAAGCTACTGAAGTGCCCCTTTTGAGACGCTCTCATGTCCACGCGCGTGAGGGCAGCTTCTCCCTTGTTCTCCTCCAGAACTTAGCATGAGGCTAAATACACCTTTTTTGGTGCTCTGACAAAAGCCTCTGACGGAAGGAAGGGTTGACTTTGACTCAGAGTTTGAGCTACAGTCCTTCATAGCAGGGAAGGCAGAGTGACGGCAGCCGGAGGCAGCTGGTCACGTGTCCTCTGCATCCAGGAAGCAGTGAGAGAATGCCCATGCTCACTTCAGCCTCTCCTTTTCATTCTCAGGCGCCCCAACCCACAAGATTGTGCCACCACATTCAGGGTGGGTCTTCTCAGTTAAGCCTTTCTGGAAATACCTTCATAGACTCTACTAGAGGTGTGTTTCTATGGCAATTGTAAATCTAGTCAAGTGACAGTCAAGATTGATCATCTCTGTGGCCCAGGAACATTGCTCATCGCAACTGCTGAGTGTGCATTTAGATGGACACCTAATGCATGTACCAGCTACCCCATGCTCACTCCCATGGGCTCAACAGAAGTTGCTTTGAAGTGCTTTTTGTAATGTAATGTCCTGTAGCCTTTGCTGCTCTGAGCTTCTGTTATATGTGTTCATTTCTGTTTCTAAGTTAAATCATGCTCCGTGCTTGGGAGATGCTACTGGAATGAGGATCCCAATGCATTGCCTTGTGCAGAGTTGAGACCCAATAATTATCCATCGAATGGCATCAAATGGAAGGTTGCGCAGAAGGCTGGCTCAGGGGAGGTGCGGTCCCGCAATCAGCAGAATGCAGACAGTTATAGCAGTTCGACTCTCTACAATTTCTTTTAATAGATTTTTCTGTACAGATTTGCTGTCAACATAGGTTGTTGGTTTTGAAAAAGATAAATAACCAGAGAACTGTGATGGCTCTCGTGGTGCAGAAGCTGGCAGCCTGTGCCATTTCTGATGCCATGCTCCGTGAATTTCCAGGTTAGCACTGAGGTGCTCTAGGGACAATTGCCTCATACCAAATATCCTCAACTCCCATGTTCCGGACAAATGCATATTACCAACTCTGCTCCTCCGTGGGTGCCTTGGTCCTCTATCCTTTCTGGTCCCCTCTGGAAGCCCAGAACTTCCAGGGATTAATGTTGACTCCGGTGTAAAAAGCAGAACTGGCCATTTGGCTGTGGGTCTCTGCTGGAAGGGAAGAACAGCCCAGCAGCTCACATTGCTATCCTGTTCACTCATTCATTAAATGCATGTTAAGCATTCATTGTGTGTTGGATGCTGGCAGATGCTGATGGGCAATCCTTGGGCCTTTTGGAGTCATAGGGGATACATGTGTTCTTCAGATATGCACACGGGTATGTAATTGCACAGTGCTGGGTGAGATGGACAGGAAAGCAGAGACCTCTGGGAACAAAAAGACCTCATGCCTCCTTTATCAGAATCCAGTCCTCTCTCCCGTCTGGGTTTCTGAACACCTTGCTGTTCTCAACCACTTGGAGCTCTTTCAGGTCAGCCCTTGGCACCCCAGACTTTGGGTGTGCATGCAGACATTTAATGCCTCCTCTCCTAGTTTCACTTCTGTGATTTAAAAAAAATTCCTTGGTGAAAAGCAACTTAGGGGAGAAAGGGTTTGTTTTCTTTTCAGAATTGCAGGTTCAGGTCCATTGCTGTGAAGTAGTCAAGGCAACAGGAGCTTAAAGCAACTAATCACATCACACTCACAGTCAAGAACAAAGGCAAGTAAAGGCACCCATGGTCGCTTACTTGCTTGTGTTCAGTTAGATTTCTCCACTCTTACACAGTTTGAGAATCCCTGCCTAGAGGATGATGCTGCCTACAGTAGGCTGTGTCTTCCCGTCAATTCATTTAATTAAGGCAATCTCACATGAACGTGTCCAAGAGTCAGCCCAACGTATACAGTCTCTTGTTGAGACTCTTCCCAACTGTATCTAAGTTGGGTCAGGTTTATAATTAAAGGTAACTATCTCTCTATTTATTTTTATTGTTTTTATTGAACTACATATTTTTCTCTGCTCACCTCCCTTCCTTCCCCCTCCCCTTTTACCCTTTCCCATGATCCCCGCACTCCCGATTTACTCAGGAGATCTTGTCTTTTTCTACTTCCCGTGTAGATTAGATCCATGTATGTCTCTCTTAGGGTCCTCTTTGTTGTCTAGGTTCTCTGGGATTGTAAATTGTAGGCTGATTTTTCTTTGCTTTATATCTAAAAGACACTTATGAGTGAGTATATATTAAATTTGTCTTTCCGGGTTTGGGTTACTTTACTCAATATGATGTTTTCTAGCTCCATTCATTTGCCTGCAGATTTCAAGATGTCATTATTTTTCCTGCTGTGTAGTACTCCATTGTGTAAATATGCCACATCTTCTTTATCCATTCTTCAGTTGAGGGGCATTTAGGTCGTTTCCAGGTTCTGGCTATGACAAACAATGCTGCTGTGAGCATAGTTGAGGCCATGTCCTTGTGGTACAGTTGAGCATCCTTTGGGTATATACCCTAAAGTTAAAGGTAACTATCATACACACCATTTGTCATTCCGTCAGACAGAGGGTTTATCCCCTTCCTGTGGCCCTGTGGTTATGACCGTGGGCTGAACTAGCTCCAAATTTGAGTTCTGTTCCCCAGAGAGCTGTAAAGGGGAAGCTAATATTTGGGAAACACGAGATCTGACCTCACTCTCGGAAGCTTCCTCGAGAGGCTGTAAAGCTGTAGGACTCTGTTGAGAGTAAGCTGCCTGCTCAGTGGGATTTGGTATCCTCTCAGATCAGCCTGGTAAGGTCAGGACACTCTCAGGAGCTCCTCTGTGGTCATGTCATGGAGCCAGGACTAAGAAATGACGTAGGCCCAGTGTCACAATACAAAGAACAGGGTTCTGCTTCAGGTCTAACCTGTTTTTCATTGCTCTGTCCTTAGAGGAGAATAAAATATGTTCTGCTCAGAATTTTCCCTAAAAATAGATTCGTTATCTTCCACCAGGCTCTTGGGGTTTCTCTCTGGTGTGAGAGGTCTTGAGCCCCTCCGTGGGTACAACAGAAATTTGTACCTCACGGCTACGCCCAGCCACCTCTATGTTGGCCCTCCTGTAGTAGGCAGCGTAGGTATCAGTGTAGTTAAACTCCTCTGCTTTTCTGGCCAGGGTCTAGCTCCTGGACCCCCACAACCTGTGCCTAGCATGGCTTGAAAGTGTGGAGACAGTTGGGGTGGGGAACTGAGCTGATGGGAAGTCTCTGAGAGGTGCTTCCTACAAGGTCCCTGTCTTCCTCTTAATCCCAAAAGCTTCTATGAGATTAATTCCCTCCTGGCTGGTTAGGATAAACTGCCACATAAGAGGAAGGAGATTATCACTTCTTGCAGTCTTTGGTCCAGCACATGCACCTCCTTTCACATCAGGGTTTCACGTAGCCCAGGCTGACCTCAAACTCAATGTGTAGTCAAGGCTGACAGTGTTACCTCCCGAGTGCTAGGATTACAGATACGTTATCCCCAGCCTGGCTGGTGTGGTGCTGGGGGTCAAACGCAAGATCTCATGCATGTCAGGTCAACATTGTGCCAACTGAGCTCACCCCTAGCCCTTCACAGTTGACAGACCCTGCTGCTGCTCCACGAAGTCTGGAAACTCCCTAAATGCCCAGCAGCTACAGAACAGTTAAGTCATGCGTGTGTGAGGCCTGGGAAAGACTGTAAGGAGTTATGGCATTTCCCAGAGACCATCACTAAGTCTCACGACTGCCTCACCCATGCTTTTTCTTGTTATTTCTTTGATTTTTAGCAAATTTAAATACATTTTAATTGTTTTCTGTTTGTTTTGGGGGGGTGTATGTATGTACCTGTGGCTTAGTTTCCTGTGGAATTCAGAAGACAACAGGCAGAAGTCCCTTCTTTCTTGCTACCGTATGGGTCTTGAGGATGAAATGCAGATTATTGGGTTTGGTGGCCAGCACTATTATCCATTGAACTCATTATCTATTATCTCACACACCCTGGCTTTTATATTTTCAATGTTCTCTTAACTGAGTTAAGAAGACCTGATACTCTTAGAGGACCCAGGTTCAATTCCCAGCACCCACATGGCAGATCCCAACCATCCATAACTTCAGCTCAAGGGCATCCAATGCTTTTTTTCCTCCTGACCTCTGAAGACATCAAGCATGCAGATGACACACATGAATACACGTAGACATATTATTCATACACATAAATAAAGGTGGCTAGGGACCCTTAAGCACAACATTTGCAGTTAATCCAAATAAAGAACCTTTGGCTTTGCATGGGGAAGCTGAAGTAATGGCATCCCTATGTGTTTCCAACAAATACAGTCTACAAAATGGCATAGAATCTATTTTCAGGCTTTTTATTTAGAGGTACAGATTTGTATGTAGTAATAAGGGTGGCGGCGGGGCTGCGTCCCCAACACCCCAGCCGCCTGCTCGGCTAGCTTATGCCCCGAAATAATTACACGGACACTGTATTCTTTTAATCACTGCTTGGCCCTTTAGCTCTAGCCCTTACTGGCTAATTCTGATATCCCGATCAACCCATCTCTAATTATCTGTGAGTACCAGTCTTACCGGGAAGATTCTAGCCTAAGTCCATCCTGGATCGGAGCTGGGGCATGGTGTCTCTCTGAGGCGTCTGCTCTGGAGAGGAGAGCTGTGGAGTCTGAGCTCACTTCCTCTTCCTCCCAGCGTTCTGTTCTGTTTACTCCTCCCACCTATCTTCTAACCAATGAGGACCAAGCAGTTTCTTTTTATTTAACCAATGACCTTCCTCCATCATTTGTATTTGGGGAATATTCCATCTACTTCATCCAATGAACCACACAGTTTCATTTAAAAAAAAAAAAAGCTGTTAGATGGAGTTGGGCTCGTATAACAGGGTATAAAGGATGTGAACTCTTGAACTGGTTGGCCTGGCATCATATCCAAGCTTTACTTTCTAGTGACTTTGGTCAGGCTAATGGCCTCTCTGGGTCTTAGTTTTCCTTGCGTGTGTGGAGGGGATTATTAGGGATAGTAAATGAGTGTGGGAGTGAGTGTGTTGCACGGGCACATGTAAGCCATGCCTGTGTGTCTGGTCCGAGGGAAGGACAAACAATTTGCTCTCCTACCATTATCTCATAGTGCACACAGACTGAGCTTCCACACATGGTGTTCCTTCAGAATAAACTATCCCGTCTTGGCTCACGAGCAAATGGACCCACTCAGAACACAGCACCCATGTCTGCCCACAGCCACACTCAATTGTCATTTGCACAGAGTGGTTGAGTAGCCAGTGTACCGCTTCTTCAGCAGAGTCACTGCACTAATAAGTGACATCTGTCAGAACTGATAAAAAAGAAGGCTATGGATGTTGAAGGTGGAAGATTCACAGAGAAGGAGCTGCAGAAAGGAAGCTTAATCCCTGGATTGTACAAAGATAAAGCGAGAAACACACCCAATACATCCCTGTGGCTCACTATACCTGAGGCGTGCCCTGTGCTCTCAGGATTGTATCAGAGCTACCTGGGGGACTTTAGTGTGTTACACTGTTGTTTTGTTTTAACTGTCTACTTGATACAGCCTAGAATCACCTGGAAAGACTTTTAATGAGGAATTGTCTAGATCAGGTTGACCTATGGGGATGTTTGTAGTGGATTGTCTTGGTTGCTAATTTATGTAAGAAGAGTGAGCCCATTGTTGGTGGCACCACTCCCTAGGCAGTTGGTCCTATATATAAGTGTGAAGCATGCAGGCTTCTATGTGCTTATTGTTTCTCTGCTCCTGACTGAAGATATGGTATTTAAGTTCCTGTCTTGACTTTTCACAATAATGGACTCTAACCTGGAATTGTGAGCACTTTCTTCCGTATATTGCTTTTTGTCAAGATATTTAACCACAGCAACAGAAATTAAACCAGAACAAACACCCTCTTCCCAGAAAAGCATCGCCCACACTAAGTGTGAAGATTTGGTCCCTGGTACTTTGCTAGACTCTGAGAGCCACCATAGGGATTGGCCAGCTCCAGCAATTTGGGAATCATCTGCCAATATATTCTTTACTCCTGGCTCTAGAGGTACCCCCCACTCTGCCTAGAATCCAGGAAGATAAGCAGAATCAGTTCTACTGACTAGACAGCTCACCAGACATACAGTTAGCCAGCTAGATTAAATTCTGTATTCTTCCAAAAGCTTAGGGTGTGTGAACATAGCCAGATTCACACCAATCCACGGCGATGTGGTACCTCACCTTTATATACACCCAGAACATCACACAACCATCTGCTTGAGTAGGGATAGACTTTAAAATTCGCTCCTTCCACTCTATGGGTCCTGGGAGTTGAACTCAGGTCCTCGGGCTTGATAGCCAGCACTGTATTTCACCAGCCCTGGGTAGACTTTTAAGCCAAGGCAGTGATATGGTTCTCCGTCTAAAGAAGCAGCAAGCCATTGCATGGATAAACAAAGCCTACTTATGTGTTGTTCCCCTGAACCTCCTTGCCTTGTGCCGTCTAAATTGAACTCTCATGGCTTGCTAAGACCTCAGCAGATGTTTCCATTCATATTTTTGACTGCCTGGAGCCAAACAGTAGTTCTGCCCCCTCTCTCTGAGCTTGCTAGCAATTGGAGGGCAGTTGTACCACGTGCTGGGCAGAACAATAAAATCGTGCCCAGGGTCATTGCTTGGCTACCTTCCAACTTTGCAGCGGCCATAAAGCCTACCAAATTAAAAACTGACACAGGACTGTGGATCCTTCCATCCCTTCCCATTGCACTGGCAGCCTCTCCCCCAGGGGGTGTGTGTGTGTGTGTGTGTGTGTGTGTCTAAATAGTTGCAGAAGGTATAGGAGCATGTGATTCGACTCTGGCATTGTGTTGAGGCCACTAAGACCTGGCTCTTGCCCGATCTATAATAGCTATGGAAACAAGTATTATTTTTTGTTGTTGAAAGTAATAGAGCTTCCCTTGTTTGAGGGACTGGGTGGGCAGCATCAGGGCTTTGCATTTTCTTTTGATAATCAAGAGGATGGAAGTGAACCCATATGTTGCAAGGAAGGACAAGGAGGGAAGAGAATGTTCCTAGTCTATGGAAAAAGCCATTGTAGACATTATGGTCTTTCCAGAGATACCCAAGCTCTGACTCCCAGGAAATGTTGTAAAAAGAACTTTATGTGACACAATGGAATAGAATTTGTGTGTGGGAGTCCCTGATGGATTACCCAGGTAGACCTAGTGTAAGCACAAGGTATTTGAAAGTGGACAAGGGAAACAGAAAAAAAAAAAAGGTCAAAGAGATGCCACGGGAAAGCTTACCCCCTCCTGCAGTACTGGCTTTGGAGATGGTGCAAAGGAACTAAGAGACAAGGAATATGGGCAAAGAGACAAGAACACAAAGTTACTTTAAAAGCCCACGGAAGGATGCAGCCCCACTGATGTCTCCACTTTAACCCAATGAGACCCACATTGGGCTCTAACCTACAGCTCTTGCTGTAATCTACCATGTTTCCAGTAGCTGACTTTCGCTGCAACTGAAAACTAGTACATAAACTCTGGACACAAAGATCTCTATCAGGGCCGTGAATATACAATAAAAACTTGGGTTTGGGGAGATGTGAGCAGACCACTGAGCCTTTAGTGGTAGATCCACTTGTGAGACCCACCTAGAAAATGAAAACTGTCCCTTAAGTATCCTTAAGCATGGAGGAAGCTCTTCATTACTTGAAGCTTTTGTATTGGTCTCTTGTCATTGTGATAAAACACCTGGCAGAAGCAACTGAAGGAAGGAAGGCGTTGGCTCACAGTCGAAGATACAGTCCCTCATGGCAGGGAAGCCTCGGCAGCTTGAGTGTGAGGAGTCTGAGGTCACAGAGTCGCCAAGAGATGAATGCCGGTGCTCACCTCCCCTTTTCCTTTGTCTTCAGTCTGTGCCCACAGCCCATGGGATGGTGCCACCAACATCCAGGGTGGATCCTCCCTCCTCAGTTAAACCTTTCTGGGAACACCCCAATGGAGATACGCCACGGTGGTTTAAAACCCAATCAAGTTGACAGTGTCGCTGGACCATCACACCACAGCCCTGGACTATGGGATTTCTTCCTAGCTTCTTGGAAGCCTTTGTTGTGGGACTTTGTGATAATCTCAGTGTATTATTTCTGTGCAGATGTATCTAGACAACTCTATTCAGGATGAATAAATCACCAACATCTTCCTGGGGAAGGGAAGAAACCTACATGTCCCATAAAATTATGGATTTCTATCTACCCTACATGATGGTGTATATTTTTCTACATCAGTAGTGCCTTTGGGTTTATGTTGCTGTGATGAAACGCCATGACCAAAGCAACTCGGGGAAAGTGTTTATTTGGCTTACACTGCCCTATAAACTGTTCATCATCAAAGAAAGAACAAGTTTCAGGACAGCCAGGACTGCATCAAACATACACACACATGTGCATTTATGTGTGTTTGCAGGCATGTACTTGCTGCTGTGCACCTGTGGTGGTCAGAGGACACCCTTCAGTGTCGTCATTTTGTCACAGTGTATGCCAGCCTAGCTGGTCGTGAGCGTCTGGGAATTCTTCTGTCTCCACCTTCCATCTCCCCATAGAAGCACTGGGATTACAGCTGAGCGTTCCCATGCCCAGTGTGGGTGCTGGGGATCACACTCAAGTCCTCATGCTTGCCCAGCAAGGGCTTTATCCACTGAGCATCTCACCAGCCCCTCTTCATTCTTTAGTGGCGTCCTTCACAGAGTAGGTGTTTCAATAAGGTTCAATAGATTTCTTTTATAGATTTTCCTTTTACTGTTTTATCTTAAAAATGCATTGCACACCCAAGGTCAGTGTCCCCCCCCCTTTTTGAGAGGCATAGAGAAGCTTCTTTTAGCGCCATACTTTAGATTTCGATCTATGTCTTCACCTACTTTTCTATAGTCGCTGTAGGATCCTTTGTTAAAAAGACTGTTTTCCGTGTGGAATTGCCTTTATGCCTTCAACAGAGATGCATTGGGGTGCTGGGATGGAGTTCAGTGGGTAAAGTACTTGCCCAGCATGCACAAAGCCGTGGGTTCCATCCCTACTACTGCCTAAAACAAGTGTGATAAAACATATTTCTAATCCCAGCAGTGAGGAGGTAGAGGCATGGGATCAGGAGTGCAAGATACCCCTCAGCTGCATCCTAAGTTCAAAGCTAGCCAGGGATCCATGAGACCCTGACTGGGTGTGTTTCTGAGTTCTCTGTTCTATGCCATTAAGCTTTTGCCAACGCCATCCTGTTTTGACTATGAGAACTTTGCTAGTTTTTGAAATCTGCTGTCAGCACTCTGTGCCGCCTTTGCTTGGGAGCTTCAGGATTAGTTTGTCAATAGCAAAGAAATATTTCCTATGGTTTTAACTGAGAGGTTTATATTGCCCATATGTCAGTCCTATTCTCATTTAGTTTGGTTTCTCCCTGAGCATTATATGTTCGTGCTTCTGCAGCAACACTGCTTTCAGTTTCAAATTCCAGTCGTTCTTTGTATATGTGGGAGGGCAGTCAGCTTGTGCAGTGATAATGGCAGCTCCTGCAGCCTTGGAGCCTCCCTTATATCTTATTCTTTGGGGGCATTCTGCCTTTACTTTCTCCTTATGAGTAAGCCCACAACTCTAACACTCTAGGCCCATCCACTTCTCTGTTACCTCTCTTTAAATGTGCATACTTCAAAACTCTGTTCAGACATCATGGCCACTGTCTCAACCCCTATCCTGTTTTCCTAAACCTCCCTGTTTTTACATATATGTGCTTTAGGGGGTCTACTTGTGTTATAAGAGAATTTAGATGCTTCAAAGTCCCACTCAAATAGCCTTTTTTCTAGGAACCCCTCCACCCCCCAGACTTCAGCATCAGAAACAACCTTATTCAGCAGAAGCTCCTTTGGTCCCCCTCTGGGGCCTAGGTGCAGCACACTGGTCCCATTGTTCCCTGGGCCTATCTCTCCCACTCCTGGGAGCAGAGTAAGGCAGGTCTCCAGACTCCAGAGGTGCTTATCCGTTGAGTGAATATAATTATGGAGCCTCGAACTTACTATGTCTGGTCTTGAGCTTTCCTGTCTCTACTTGCCCAGTGCTGGGGTTACCCTGTGCTCCACTTCCTGGGGACAGAACCCAGGGCTTCAGGGGTGCCAGGCAGGCACCCTACCAGCTGAGCTCCACCCCAACCCTCTTTTACTTCTAGAACATTTTGTGATTCTTTTTTCTATACTTGTTTCTCTCCTGGGGTTCTTTGGGTTCCCAGGCCTAGAGCTTCAGAGTTCAGCAAATCCCTGAGAAAGAGGAAGTTACTATCAATTACTGACCCATGCTCTCCATGTAATGTTGGTTCCTGCACACTGACTGGGTAGATTGGGCCCCTGGCCCAAGAAAACACCTACTTTTCTAGTTTAAAGAGTAAGGGATGGTTTCAGGGGCAATAGCGCCCAAGTATCAACCAAAGCCCCTTCTTTTCCTCATTCCTGCCAACTTTAGTGTATTAACCTCTGCTTTAGACTCACTCGCCTCTTGGCTATAAAATATCTGCGGTAAACTTGCACATAACAGCCTGGTACAATAACAGTGAGGGGCAGGGGGCACTTACCTTCCTTGGGACTCTTACCTCCTCTCCCCACCCCCAGACAGGGTTTCTCTGTGCATCTTCTTGGACTGTCCTGGAACTCTGTAGACCAGGCTAACCTCGAACTCACAGAGACACTCCTGCCTCTGCCTCTGCCTCTGCTGGGATTAAAGGTGTGCGCCACCACCGCTCAGTAGGACTCTTTCTTAAATGGAGGGAAATTATTCCTAGAATCTCCTAGAAATGTTTCCACCCACACTCACAGCTCAGTAACTAGAGTTGTATCGCGTGGCCCCCCGTACAGGGGTAAGGAACATCGCTATTGATTTGAAACAATCAGAATGGGGCTCCTATACTAAAATGGGGATTCTTTGAAAAGAATAGAAACCCTGGAGGAACCCAGAAGTGTCAGCTGTGTAGAGGATCGTTTTAGATCTAACTGCAGGAAGCCTCATCCCGTCCTACAGCTAATAAAAGCCAGAAAAGGATTCGAATCCAGCTCTTTGAAATTCCAAGATTTGCCTTCTGCTGGCCATTTGGACCTCATTTCAAACAGCATTTTCTAGAGAATAAAATGAAAGAAAGAAACCCCTTTTCTTGGGGTGAACTAAGGCAATCTCGGAGCTTTCCCAGCCTGCCCTTCAGCTAACCATTTACGCTTTTATTAAGTTATGACTAATGGCCGGTGAGCCGCTGGAGGCTGCACCCTCAGGCCGAGCGCTTCAGACCATTCTAGAGTAAACAACATCTTCAGATTCTGCTCTGAGAAAATTCAATCGCTGTCCTTTGTCTTTCCGAGCTCAGGGATTGGCAAGCAGGCTGCTGCTGGGCCCTGCTCGGGTTGAATAGAAAGGAACCTTCCAAAGCAGGCGGGCTGTTTTGGGAAAGTGGCTGCTAATGGGGCCTCGTGGGGCGGGGGGCCAGGCGCAGACTGAGCAGTTTGCATATTGGCTTTTACAAACAACTGGCTCTGAGTCAGCGGTTAATGGAACGGGAATAGGGTTCCTGCCCAATGGTTTCTTCCAAACACCCATTTCCAATGGCAAGCATATCTGAGCCTTTCTTCTGGGGCTTGTTGTGTCTCTGTGAGTGAATTAAAGAGGCAGGCCAGAGGGCGGAGTTCTGACCGTAGCAGTGTTCATCTGAAAACATTCTGAAAAAAAAAAAAATGCTCCACAATGGGGAACCTCATTCAGGCCCACCTTTAGGAGTCCTGGCTGGGAATATCATCTTTCTAGTTAGGAGATATTTAGAGACCTCTGTGCTTATACAAACCTGGCTCTGGCTACATCTGGGACAGATGTGGGGTTTTTTTTTTCTTCACAAAACGCAGCGTGGTCGCAGAAGGATTGATTTACAGGTTTGAGGCCAAGATGTTCTACATAGTGAATCTGGGGCAGCCTGGGCTACCTACAAGACCCTGTCTCAAAAAAACGAAACAACCACGCGCTGCAAATGTTATCTCAGAAATGCACATGCATGCACACAGAGAATCAGGTTCAAATTCAGACTAAAATGTAAATGATTCCTGGCCCAACATCCCCCCCTTCAGACCCCCCCCCCATACCCTATCCTCCACCTCCCACAACATGAAGGCCTTTCTTAAATTCCTCAGGCAGATTCTTCCTGTGTATCTAGCCTGTGCCCTGAAGAGTGATCTTTGTATTCTGGGTACCTTATTTAATAAATACTTGCCAGGAGCAGAGAGTATCAGAGACACCGTTTTCAGTAGCAGAAGTGACCAATATTTCCATGGCTCTCCTCAGGGACCAAGAATGCGTGTTATCTTTCCAACAGACCTAGGAAGTTGGCAATATTAGTATCACTCCCATCCTGTAGACGAGGAAAGTGAGGCACTGGAAACCAGTGGACTTGTCTAAGGTCACATAGCCAGAAAGTGGTAGAGCCTGGATTTGAACCTAGGCAGTTGAATCCCTAAGCGCTCTTTGGGAATCTGATGGTGAACAGAGGACAAAACTTCCCTTGGCTGGGGGTGAGGCTCAGCTGTCAGACTGCTGCTAGCATTCACAAAGGTCAGGGGACTGATGTTTGACAGATGCAGTAGCACTCGGCAGGCAGAGGCAGGTGGATCTCTGTGAGTTCATTTCCACATATGGTCTACATAGTGAGTTCCAAGCCACCCAGAGAGCTATAGAGAAAGACCCTGCCTCAAAAAATAAAAAGTTAAGAAATGGCCCTGAAAAGAGCAAAGAAGGAAATGTAGTTAGCTGGAGATAATGCAGCCCTTTAAGTGTTCCCTAGAGCTTTAAGGTCTCCTATATTTTTCTGCTGTTTTATGGAGGATTAACAGAAGGGCAGTTGGATGAATTTGGAGACAGGAGCTGGGTAATGTCCTGAGGAATGTTGAAAGTCTGCTGGTCATAGAGCGGAGGAGGCAGCTCAGTGGGTAAGAGCACTTATTCTATGAGCAGGAGGGTCTGAGTTTGAATCCCCGGTACCTACACAAAAGTACCTACCTGTAACCCCAGTGCTGAAGATGGAATCTTCAGACTCAGTAAGAGAAGCTGTTTTAAATGAATAAGGCCAAGAATGATAGAGAAGACATCCGCTGTCCTCTTCTGGGCTCTGTATGCCTGGCATGCACGCCCACATACATGAATACATTTATGCAACATACATACATTACATACAAGAGTCCACTGGCCAGGGACTCCCTAATATGAATGTCCTTTGGAAGTAGCACCTGTTTCTCTGCGTTGGTGCAACTGACACATTCCCTGTCCAGCTACAACCGGGCAAGTAAGTGCCTTGTGTTTAAGAGTCCTCCCAAGTCTAGGCTGTAGTCAGGAAGGCCTGAGCCAATAAATAAATAAATAAACAAACAAACAAACAAATAAATAAATAATGAGAAGATGGGCCGTTGCTTTCATGAAGGTTGATTGCTGCTGCTGTATTAGCGCCTTCAGACCTCCCAGTGACCAACACCTTCAGAGAAAATGACCCTTCTGTGCTTAATTGATGAAAAGCGAGAGGATGTGAGTTGCAGCTTTTAGGAGAAGTAAGCCAAGGTCAACACCAAATTCCTGGTGCACAACTGACTTGGGGGAGGGACTCTTTTTCCCCAGGGTTCATGTGGGATTGTGTGCTTGAAGCAGGGCTCTCCGTCTAACCTGCTCTAATGTTTCTTTTGCTAAATTGGGCTGCGGATTTACAGTATGTGAAAAAGGAAATTAGTAGTCAGGTTGGGAAGATGGTTCCGTGGGTAACAATGCATGCTGTCACGCCTCATGACCTGAGTTCAACCCCTGCATTCCATTGTGGCAGAAGGAAAGAGCCTACTGCCACAGGTTGTCCTCTGACCTCCATATTACACACACACACACTCCAAAATAAATTAAATGTAATTTAAAAAAATGTTTAAGTTAGTGGTCCCCCACCGGAAGTTCCTTTTCAGCTAAGGATACAGGACTGTAAAGTGGTCGTTCCTAGATATGATCCCACCTTTCATGAGAGCTGGGGAACCCAAACCAGAGCCTGGAGCCCCCGATATTCCCACACAGCAGCTGGGGTTAGATGCTGGAGGGAGGGCAGGTCATCCGAAGAAAGTCTCAGGAAGGCAGAGGAGGGTTAGAGTGCTCATCAAAAAGGCTCAGAAGATAGCAGCCTGAGACTGATGGCCTCCGCCATCCTGTCTACAGAGAGAAAGCAAAGACAGCCCTGGAGGAAGGACAGGCACAGGCCAGAGACAGTGGCCTTGGAGAGTAGCTGTGCCCACCATGCTCCTGCTCATTCCAGAATCTTCTCTGGGAGATGGAGCTCTTCATTTATTACTCTTGTTTTCCCCAGGAAGTGAGAGGGGTAACAGGCAGGGAGTTGAGATTAAAGGGACAGTTAGGTCATTTTAGGAAAGAGCAATCAGGCTGGAGATAGATACACAGAGCAACTATGAGCTCACTGTCTGGGGGAAAGGAACATTCTCTCAACATAAGTATTGATCACAGATGTTGCAGAGAGTCCTCCCCTACGCCGTCATCCTTCCCCCACGTGTGACCAGGCTCTTCCTTGTCTTTCAGTATCCGAGTTCCAGGAGGAAGGAATGAACGCCATCAACCTGCCCCTGAGCCCCATCTCCTTCGAGCTGGACCCCGAGGACACCATGCTGGGTAACTGTCCCCTTGTATTTAGACTAGCTTAGTGCCTACCGCTTAGACACTTCCACCAAACTCCTTTCCTTTTTCTAGCTCTTGTATTAGTTTTAGGATTTTTTTTAATTTTAAGAATTTATTCTTTGAGAATTCCATACATGTATGTAATGAAATATGATTGCATCCACTTCCATTATATCTCTAACTTCCAAATCCCCCAACATATCCCTCCTCCAACTTCATCTCTTCCTCTCCATCCTCCTCTTCTTCTTTTTAATGACCCACTAAATTTAGCTAACGCTGCCTATATGTGCACAGCTGGGAGCTATCCCCTGGAGCATGAGCAACCCATGAGCAACCACCAAAGAACCATTCTCTCTCCCTCGGTGGCCACCAGCTACCTGTAACTCCTCAGCAGGCAAGGGGTGGAACCTCTAGAGCCCCTCCTCTACCCAGGCTAGAAGTCTGGCTGGCTTGATCTTATACACATCTGGTTCAGGTAACCACAGATGCTGTGAGTTCGCAAGTGTGGTGGCCATGTCATGTCCAGAGGAGAGCATGTCACAGCACCCCCCCCCCCCATCCTCTCTGGCTCTTCCATTTTTTGCTGTCTCCTCTCCCTCAGTGTTCCCTTAGGGCTGAATGCTCACAGCTACCTATTCCCAGCACTTGGGCTGCTCTCAATCTCAGTCAGAGAAGCTTCTTTTTGCAGTAGGTAGCAGTCAATGCAGAAGCCCTGTTTCCTTTTCCAGAGGAGAATGAGGTCCGGACAATGGTGGATCCAAACTCACGCAGTGATCCCAAGCTTCAAGAACTGATGAAGGTAAGAAGAAATGGGGTCAGGGTGGGGGTTCTGGGAGACTTCCCTGCCCCCTCCTGGCCTTGGCGGATGTGTGTAAACCACCTGTTCTGTAAAGGCACCATACAGGAAACACTAAAAGGAAGACATAGTCACTCAAAGGAACGTAGAAAGTCAAAAGTAGGAACAACCCCATTTTCCAGATGAGGAAACTAAGTCTTAGGAAGCCAAGTGATTTGTTTATGGTCTAGCTGGTTTAGAACAATGAAATTGGAGGCTGGAAACGTGGCTCTGTTGGTAAAGTACGCTCCTAGCATGCACACAGCTCTGGGTTCCAACCCCAGCACAGCATAGCCTAGCATATATGATACATGGCTGTAATCCCAGCATTTGGGAAGAAGAGGCAGAAGGATCAGAAATCCAAGGTTACCCTGAGCAAAAGAGTTTAAGGCCCACCTGGAATACTTGAGACCATGTCTTAGAAAAAAGAAAGGAAGGAAAGAGGAGGAAGAAAGGGGTGGGGAAGGAGAGAGACTGTATGTTGTATGTGCAAAACAGGCCAGAGTCAATGAGCTGTACAGCAGCTGCTAGGTTCAGCAGTTCAGCGTGAACAGAGCCAGACCACACCCTAAGGGCCAGTACCCCAAAAGCTATTGGCTGAAAGGATTCCACAACACTAGCCCTCCTCTTTGTTCACAGGTCCGCTCATAGTGTCTTCCTGCTCAAAGCCTGTCTGTAGTTGGGTGGTATTTGACTCTCTTCAGCCTCAGATAATCTACCTAGCTGCCCTGGCGAGGGAGGAGCCTGAGCCCTCACCTTGCCATGCAGGGAGAAGGTGGGCTATCTGCAGTGGAGATTCTGTCTGCCCTTGTACTTCTCTGGGGTGCTTGGCCTAGGAGAGCCAATACTGGAGAGGTTAACTGTTAGCTGATATTTTAGTTACTTTTCTATTACCATGACCAAACACCATGGCTAAGGCAACTTACAAAGGATGTTTTAATTGGGGAGTCACAGTTGCAGAGGGTTAGACTAGTCTATAACCATCATGATGGGGAACATGACAGGCAGGCAACAGTCAGGCAGGCAGGCATAGCGCTGGAGTGGAAGCTAAGAGCTTGTATCTGATCCATAAGCATAAGGCAGAGAGGGAGAGAGAGAGACCCCAGTGACACATCTCCAACAAGGCCACACCTCCTAATCCTTCCCACACAGTTCCATCAACCAGAGACCAGGTATTCAAATATATGAACCTATGGGAGCCATTCTCACACAAACCACCACAACTAGTCCTGGCTTGGGTAGGCAATGTTCTAATGGTCTAAGAGACAACAATCAGAACAAGCTTTGCTGTTTGGGTTCCAAACACTGATCTTCTGCACCAAGAACCTAGCTTGCAGAAGAGGAAGATTGGAGGTGCACCTTGTTGGGCACAAACAAAGTACAACCTTGCCCAGCAGGCCATCACCTCACTCCAGGGAGAGCTTTGACTTTCCAGATCTAGGCTACATCTGCCACCTTGAAATCCTAGTCTTCAACCCCCTCGTCTTCTTTTCAGAGACTCCTCCAAACCAAGGCTTTGGGGAAGCATTCATTGCTCCTTACTTCTCTTTGCTCCCTGCCTGGGTGGTGCCTTGTGATGGTG
Organism: Microtus pennsylvanicus; assembly: GCF_037038515.1. Taxonomy (NCBI): domain Eukaryota; kingdom Metazoa; phylum Chordata; class Mammalia; order Rodentia; family Cricetidae; genus Microtus; species Microtus pennsylvanicus. Next base: position 53,483,544 of record NC_134583.1, read on the forward strand.
ACCCTTGATTGTCGCTTTGATGAGGTTTAGAATGACTATGGAAACAAATCTCTGGGCATGCTTGCGAGCAATTATCTATATTAGGTTGCCTAAGTGTGGGCAGCACCATTCCATGGGCTGGGGTCCCAGACAGAATAAAAAGGGGAAGAAAGCTGAGCATCAGCACCCATCTCTCTCTCTGCTTCTGACTGTGGGTACTACATGGCCAGCTGACAGTAACCACCCTTGCCAAGTACCCTAAAGGGAGGGTGTTTGATATGCTAAGATCAGCCTTCCATGGAGTATTTGGCCACTGTCATAGGTAATTCTTTTCCACCGCCTAACACAGGCAGTTCACAGGGGGCAGATACACGTACATCATGAATACCAGAGAGATGCAGGCACTTGTGTGTACAGCTGTAGATCGGGGGGATGCACAGACAAGTTAGGAGGTGGAGCTGGAGTTTTAATCTGCATGACTCCAGAGTCCATACACTTGCCTGGTATGAAGCCTATCCCATTGAAGGAAGGCCTGGCATCAGAGAAGGTCAGCAGACTCACTGGTACTGCCCACACTAGAAATACTAACCTAGGTGCCTTAGTTAGGGTAACTCTTGATGATGACAAACAACTTGGGAAGGGAAAGGTTATTTCAGCTTAGAGTTTGCCATACATCACTGAGGGGAGTCAGGACAGAAACTCAAATAAGGCAGGAACCTGGAGGCAAGAACTGATGGAGAGGCCACCAAGGAACGCTGCTTACTGGCTTGTTCCTCAAGGCTTGCTCAGCCTGCTTTCTTATAGCACCCAGGACCACCAGCCCAGGAATGGCCCCACCTACAATGAAGTGGGCCCTTCCCAGTTCAGTCACTAATCAAGAAAATGTCCTACAGACTTGGTACAGCCAGATCCCTCTCTCAGATGACTCTAGCTTGTGTCAAGTTGACAACGAACTAGCCAGAACACTCTGCAAATGCACAAGGGTACCGAGACTCACACCCACGTTTGAACACTGGTCCCATGACAGTTCTGCTGCTCTTAATTAAGATTGAAGTGCATGCAGATTTTAATTGCCCAGCATGAGAAAGCGACTTTCCAAACACAGGCAACAAGTCCTCGCTGACTCTTGCACTCTCTCTGCAGGTGCTCATCGACTGGATCAATGATGTGCTGGTGGGCGAAAGAATCATTGTGAAGGACCTGGCTGAAGATCTCTATGACGGCCAAGTCCTGCAGAAACTCTTCGGTAGGAGAGGGCAGACTTGGGGATAACAGCTGGCTCTTAGCTGAGGCTCTAGTTCCAGGTCACAGTGGCTCACCTGAGAGGGGGTTGGAGTTGGTAGAGTGGGACAATGGAAGCACGGGGGCTTTAGCTGCCCTGTACGACTACTGCTTTGTACGATGGAATTGTGGGAGGAGTCCCAATGACCACATAGATCTGTTCCCTGGTCCTCTGGGTCATCAGCTGGATTAATGAGAAACCCCCACTGCAGAGATGCAAAGCACACCTCACCCTCCAGGAAACTGATCTCATGGCCTCACTAGGTAGATTAACACATGAGTGAGTGTCCCTTTGTGTTTTTAGACTTCTGTGGCTGATGGGTATATGGGTGTATGTGTGTGTATATACTCACCTGGCAGGAAGGTACTATGATAGCAGAGGCCTGTGGTGTGTGACCCTTTGTGGCTTATATGTGTGCCTGCACTCCTCTGTGATCTATGGGGTCATATATGTGTGCGTGTATGTGTGTGTGTGTGTGTTCATGTATGCACCTCTTATTGTCTACAGACACAAATGAATGTTTACGTTCTTGTGTGGTCTATGTAAATGTATGTGTCCCTTTGTGTATCTGTGGAGCTGTGTGTGTCTCTCTATGATCTATAGGCCTGTATATGTTCCTGTCATTTATAGAAGCCTATATGTATGTCTGTTGTCTGTGGACATGCATGTGTGCACTTGTGATCTATGGGCCTATGTGTTTTCCTGTGTCCCTCTCTGATCTGAGTGTTACTAAATATATGTGCTATCACACACACACATGCTTACACACACACACATACACACGTGCTGTTCCTGTATGCCTTCCCAACTGTTCATATGGAAATCTAAGGCCAAGGGGAAGAAAAGGAGAATTCTGGGTGTTCTTAGTAGGGAATGAATGAAGTGAGCTTTCCTTATCTTCTTTGTCACTTGGCCCACAGCGGCCCAAGATTCTAATGTCAGTATGTAACTGCCTTTCAGCCCCTCTGCCTGGGTGTACCTTGGGCTGAATATACCCTTCTAGAGAAGTACCCTCTCCTTGCCAGCCACCCCTAGGCATAGTGTTGCCCAGACCCCCTCCTTGCTCAGAGACCTCTCCTGAGTCCATCTGATTGTCCATTTTTACTCTCCCCCTTTGCACTTGCTTCTGAGCTCACGTCTGCTCTTCCCACCCCACCTCCGCCGGTCCCACCCACGCCGGTCTGTCACCTGCTAGCTGCAACACCTGGTTAAGTCACAAGTTCTGTCCACCCTGACTTAGGACCCCCGGGGCCCTTCCCTGCAGATCGCCATCCAGACCACTTAGCACAGTTATCAGTACTTCAGGTCATCTCCCACCCCCACACTGTCTGCAGCCTTTCTTCCAGGCACTCTCCACAAATGGCTCACATGACAGGGCGTGTAAAGTTCACATGGCAGGTGAAGTAAGTGACTGTCCTCACCCCTGGTTTTTCTATTTGTATTTCTGCTACGGTACATTATTTCATATGCCATGTGTTCAGCCCAACATTTACTCTTGCATCTGCCTGCAGGGCCCTTCTTCCTCCACCGTCAACCCAGAAACACCATTATTGCTCATCCTTCTGGACTCAGCTGTCTCCCTTTTACACACTATGCATTATGATCATATGTACAAGACAGGGCTATGAATTCTTCTGTGCTCATCCCCCAACCCATAATATGTGTCTAAGGGGAAAATGTGTGTGTGTTCAAACTTTTATAATCCGAAAATATTCCAGAATCTGCTGAAAGTTTGTTGAGTGCTGGCTGACCCACCTGGAAATTCCACATATGGTGTGCATGCTGAGCTGCAGTTGAAGCTGGTGCACTAGAACAAAACTACATTCAGCTTAGGCGTGCTGGCATATGCCAAGAATCCCAGCATTAAGGAGGCTCAGGCAGAAGGATTCTTGTAAATTTGAGGCCAGCCTCAGCTGCATAATGAGTTTATGTTCAGTCCAGACCTACCTAGCAATACTATCTACAATAATAAGTACCTTTGGGCTTTGTATCGATACTGTAAATGTATATGAGCCATTAAAGAATTCTGTGTTTAAGACTTAAGTCTCATCCCTAAGATGTCTTTTGTATACATGGCATCATCCCAAAATCTGTAGGAGAATATATGTATATATGAAACACTTTCTTTCCCATGAATTTGGGTAAAGGATATTTAGCTTGTATAAGTATGTATCTGTAACATGCACATACACATATATGTATGTCTACATGTCTTATGTGCTGGCTGTAACTGTGTATATAAGCACAGGTGGTACTCTTAAAATCAAGAAGTAGGTCCTATTTATTTTTTCCAGGTTTCTATGGCCCTGTCCGGCTGCCTCAAACATCACCTAGCTCTTAATCAATGTATATTAGATAAATGAATGAATGGCTAATATAAAATCTAGTAATTTCTTGGAAGCTAAACGGATTTGGTACTCAAACATCAATATTAATGAGTATTAATATTTAAAGGTTGTAAATGCTAGCTGAATACAAAATGGAAAGGCTTTGGCACATATAATCATGGAAAAGATGTGACCCTCACTGAGCATGTCCCCTGTGGCTGCAACTGTTGGCCCCTCCAGCAAGATTTCTATTAAGCTTAGAAGCTATTTACAATGTCTTATGCTAGGCTCTCCGAGCAAGAATGGACCATGGCCATTCTTGCCTCCGGGGTAGGGTTATAAAAGAACCTGCCATCACATCTGTGTGGCTTGTGTATGAGTGGGTCGGATGGCTTGAGATGTCCACCTTCATGTCACAAAGGTGAGTCACAACAGAAACCATGCTCCGTGTGTGACCTTCGGCTTAGTCCTCTTCCAAACCCACACACAGGTAGGACGTTCAGGTAGGGAGAGCCAGTTCTGAGGCATATGATGTCGATAGAGCCCCTGGGATAGACCAGTTTAGATACAGGTTCGGATGACTCCTGTGACCTTGAGCTCCCCTCTAGCTGGTCTTCTGGCTTCCCTCTTCCCCTGCCTCTGTACCAGTGTAGCCACTGCCTGCCACCCCATAGCGCAGCAGCCACCTCCCCATCTTCCCATCAGCTTTCCCTGCTGACATCATCAGTGTGGATTCAGACTTCAGCTTCTGGCATTTGACTGAGCGCTGTGTTCCTTCCCCCAGCACGTGGCCTCTGTGTCCTCATGTTCTCCCGGTGGTTCTCTCCTGTCACTGACCCCTGCTGCTGTCTTCTCCTAAGGGTCTGCTTCTTCCAGTCAGGGTGGGAGTTTCTGGTGTAATGGTTGCTTTTCTGATTGATGTAACCAAATAGTTGATGAGCAATAGCTTGAAGCAAGAAGAGTTTATACTGATTCACAGTGGGAGAGGACACAGCCCGGCAAGGCAGGAGAGCAGGAGGCAGCTGATAAATTACATAACACAGTCAGGAAGTAGAGAGACTCATCGTCCATCTTGGCTTTTCTTTCTTCCCTCTTTCTGGGTGCTTCCACCCATTCCTGCAGTTTCAGCCAGTACCATAATGGCTCACACATCACTCTAGAACAGCAGTCTCCTCGAAACTGCCAACCTCGTCTTTAATGTCTTCCAGGGGTCTCCACCTGGATGTTCCTCAGCCACCTTGCCACCAGCCTATCCCAAACAGGCTGCTTTCCTTGTTCCTCCCCTCCAAAGTCATTCCATTTGCAGTCCAACGAATGGGCTCACTGTGCACAGCTAGGTGTGCAAATGAACTTGGGTCATATCGATGGCTCACGCGACTCCATCCACACAAGTTCTGACAACTATATTCCCATCTACTATGTATCAAATCCATCCCATCTCTCAGCCAGCTTGCAAAGCCCTCATAAAAAGAGCTTAGCTCAGTCTGGTATTGAGTAAGGTTAGCTCTCACCATTATGCTGCCGCCACCTTAGCTTAGAACTTCTCATTTCTCTTAGCTTTTTTTGGTTTCATCTTTTTCTCCTGTCCACTTGTTTCTTGCCTCAGTAGCATACTGGAGATATCCCAGATCTTTCTACTCTTCACTAATCCGCTCAACACTTAAACGAACTCATAGGACATTTGGCACTTTCTTTCTAAACATTGTGACTTTGAACTAATTTTAGGCTCTGAGTCACAAAGGTTGTACAAGGCGTTTCCACGTGCTCACCTAAGTTCCTGCTGGATTCACAGCTGGCCCAGCCATCACTCCAATACCAACATTAAAAGAATAACTTTCAAATGCTATTGAACCAAATTACGGTATTCCTTTCAACACACTACTTTCAACATTTATTTTTCATTTTATGTATGAGTGCTTTGCCTTTGTGTATGAATGAATGCCACATGCATGCCTGGTGCCTGGGGATGCCAGGAGAGAGCACTGGATCCCTTGAGCTGAAGTTAGGATAGTTGTGAGCCACCATATAGGTCTGGGAACGGAACCCAGATCCTCTGCACGAGCAACAAGTGCTCTTAACTGCTAAGCCATTGCTTCAGCCCCCATGATGTGTTGCTTTGTAACATGATGCTCAGTTTCAGCATCACAGCTTAAACACTGCTCTAGCTGCCACGTCTCCTTGTTCTTGAGTCCACAGTGGTTTCCCATCTTTCCTTGTCTTTCACAGGGTTGTGCTTCTAAAGAATACTGATAGGTGGACCCTTAGTGCAGGTGACCGCTAGTGCAGATGACCTCTAGTGCAGACGGCCCCAAGTATAGGCAGCCCCTCGTACAGGTCACCCCTAGTGCAGGTGACCCCTAGTACAGGTGACCAGTACAGGCCACCGCAAGTGCGGGTCTCCCCAAGTGCAGATGTAGTACAGGTGACCACTAGTGAGGGTGGCCCCAGTGTGGTTGAACCCCAGTGCAGATGACTCGTAGTGCAAGTGACCCCTAGTGCAGGTGAACCCAAGTACACTGCAAGCATAGTCCATGGAAACTGGCTTTATCCACTGAAAGGGCACAGATGATCAGATTTAAGAACAAAACAAAATGTTACAAGCAAACAAAATTCCCGGACACTGTAGGATATTGTAACACCAGCATTTGGGGTGGGAGGTAGAACCAAGAAGATCAAGAGTTGAAGGTCATCTTCAGCTACATAGTAAGTTCAAGGTCCTCCTGGGTTCCTAAGACCTTGTCTCAAAATGACCACCTCAACAAAAGGAAGTTACTGATTTCTGTCTACAGTAGAATTCAGTTTCTAAGTAAATGAAGACACAAAAGTTGAAAGAAAAAGCATGGAAATGATGGTATATCAGACACGAATTAAAAGAATATGGAGGTATTTATTTCATGTCATACAAAGTAGCCTTTAAGGAAAAAGCATTTCCAGAATCACTATATATTGATGAGCAATTAAAAATGACTAGAAAAATTGAACTTTTAAACTTATACATACTTATGCATATTCATCACTAAAAATTAAAAATGATAGTCATTATTCCAAAGGACACAACTTTAATACTAGCATCCAGAATTTTGCAACAAGAAATTCTTGAGTTCACTGCCACCCTGGGCTATACAGTGAGACCTTGTCTTTAAAAAGAAGAGGATGTCAGGTGTCCTAGGTAGGCTTTCTATTGTTATGAAGAGACACCATGACCATGGCAACTCTCTAAAAGAAAACATTTAATTGGAGCTGGCTTACAGTTTCAAAGGTTTAGTTCATTATCATGATGGCCAGATATGGTGGCATGCAGGCAGACATGGTGCTGGAGAGGTAGCTGAGAGGTCTACATCTTGATCTGCAGGCAGCAGAAGCAACTGTGTCCCATACTGGACATAGCTTGAGCATATGAGACCTCAAAGCCAACAAAGCCACACCTTGTTATAGTGCCACTCCTAATGGGCTAAGCATTCACGCATGAGTCTGTGAGGACCATATCTATTCAAACCACCATAATGGGCATGATAGCACATGCCTTTAATCTCAGGCCAGCATTTGGGAGGCAGAGGCAAGGCAGATCTCTGAGTTCAAGGCTAGCGTGGTTTATAGAGACAGTTCCAAATTAGCCCAGGACTAAAGAGAAACTGTTCAAAACAAAACAAAACAAAAAAAGAGGAGACAAAAGAACTTAATAAATCCTCCATACTACAGGTAGATTTTCTTAAAAAAAAAAAATCAGTAGCATATTCAGAGGGCTGGAGAGATGGCTTATCAGTTAAGAGCACTTGCTGCTGCAGAGGACCTGAGTTCATGTCCCAGTGTGTCACACATATCCGCCAACTCACAACTGCCAGTAACTCCAACGTCAGGGGATCCAATATTTTCTTCTGAGCAGGCGCACACATGCATGTGCACACACATGCACACACACACACAAATAATAAAAGCATTCAGAAAAGTTTAAAGGGCTGGGTATGTGCAGCTCAGTGGAAGAATGCTTGCATGCATGCACAAGACCTTGGGTTCAATCCATAGTACTGCCAAACACACACACACACACACACACACACACGTACACACACAGCACATAAAATAAGATAGTATAGTTCACTACCTTTGTTCTTTTTAACAGTATGTGGAACTCTGCAAAATTTGGTTGTGTCCATAAAGCAAGTAATTTTCTATCCAATTATTTTTTAAATTTAATAGATGTTTGAAGACAAAAGTAGTTTTGAATAGTTGGCTAGGTGGGGAATCAGTAATACTGGAAAGGGAGTTTTACGGGCTCTGATTCTTTGAGGATGTGATGAGTGTTGCAACTGTGTGAGTTAAAGCATAAGGATCATTCCATTGTTCTGGGAATTGAGTTTATTCTGCCCTGTCTTCACACTTCCTGAGTGCATTGAATGCCATTCCATTGTTGTATAAAGCCCATCTCTGCAATAACATCTTAATATTCTAACTAAAAGCAAGGAAATGGTCACAAAGTAATATACCTGAAAACAAATTCCAAACCACATCCTATTTATTTCAAAATCATATTAATACTTTCTAAAAATTAACCAATTATGGGCAATTTGCAGAAGTATGGAAATATGTGAGAAATGGCATCCCAGGAAAATAACACTTCACCAATAGATTTGTAAAGACCCAGCTAATATTACCCTAAGAATAGAAGAAAATTCGAAGTCTAGAAAAAGAAAATATCCTTAATTCCTTGGCATTGTGGAGGAAATTATTATATGACTGTAGAAATTATTGAATGGGGAGGAGGCTCTGCTGGTAAAGCCCTGGCTGCACAAGCATTGAGGACCTGAGTTCGGATCCCAGCACCCACGTGAAAAGCCAGCTATGGCAGCATGTGTATGTCATCAGACCTGGGGTGTGGAGGAAGGAGGGTCGTCTGGGGCTCACTGGCAGGCTAGGCAAATCAGTGAGCTCTAGATTTACCGAGAGAGACCCTGTTTCAAAAACCGATGAAGAGCAATTGAGGAAGATGCCTCTAGCTTACACACACATATGCTCACACACACAAACACACACATACACCATAGAAGGAAGGGAAGAAGGGAAGAGAAGGAAGATCTTACTGAGGTAAAGTAATGAAGGAAGTAATGAGGGAATTTGGAAGGACAACCAGAGACAAGAACAAGTCATGTGAGACAGGGACTTTTATTCTTGTCAGAAACCATCAGTTTCCTGGACACACAGAATGTTTGTTGCAAACAGAGAAAACAGACGGGCCCTGGCTAGATACCTACTAATGCTGGTCAAATGCGCAGTAAGCTCTATGTGGCACATAGGAATTTTTTCAAAAGAATGACTTGGACCTAGGAAGATACTCAGGATATAAGTTTGTGCAGGAAAAGGTGTGCTTTTCTGCATGTGTGTATATATACACTGTAATCTCGTTTTTAAATTTTATTTAGATTTTTTTAAATTTGTATGTGTGAGTATGTGCATGAACACATACACTCCTGCTGACAATGGGTTAGAGTCTCTTCTCTCCAACCTTCACATGGGTTCCGGAGACCAAACTCGGTCATCGGGCTTCCCTTGTCAGGTGGCAAGTTCCTTTACCCACTGAGCCACTCTGCCAGCCTTCACGGATATAGTTCCTGTTTCCCACCTATGGCTTTCAAAGCAAGATCAAAGCCAGGTATGATGGCACATGCCTTTAAACCCAGCACTTGGGAGGCAGAGGCAGGCCACTTTCAGTGATCTTAAGGCAAGCTTGGTCTACTTAGTGAGTGCTAGGTCAGCCAGAGCTACAGAGTGTGAAACCCTGTCTTGGGAAATAGAGAAAGAAAAGAGAAGATACTCAGAAATGGAAATGCTTAATGCTAGACAGCAGAAGATTGTAAATATGAAAATCCATACAGCGGACTGGCATATCCGTGGCTTTCACACCCTTGTCCTCCCTCCCTGCCAGCCCTCTGCTGAGACCAGTGATCTAGCCCGGCAGCTTTTCCCCAGGTCAAGATGGGGCTTCAAACCTAATCATCACAGTGTTTCGTGCAGCCCTTCCCAATGCCTGCAATTGCAATGTATGAAAAAAAAATAGCTTGCTTCTAAGGACAGTTCCAGTGTCAGCAAGAAACAATGGGGCACGGTGTGTGTGTGTGTGTGTGTGTGTGTGTGTGTGTGTGTGTGTGTGTGTGTGTGTGTGTGTGAACGTTCCCTTTCTTTAATAGGAGAGGATCCAAAATGAGAATTTAGCTTTAAGATGGAAAAGGTAGACTAACACCATCACTCATTTGCAGAAAGTGCTGGCGGCCAAGTCTGATGACCCGAGTTTGATCCCTGAGATCGATGGGGTCAAAGGGAAGAACTGACTTCAGCAAATTGCTCTCTGAGCTTCACACAAACTAACACACACACACACACACGGTATATAAGGTTTGCTGTATGCTTGATAAATCCTTGCCCTTCAGAAGTGAGGGATGCTTTGAATCAACTAGGAAGAGCGGAGAGATCCATTTGAGGAGGCTGCGCATAGAACAGCCTGCAGTCATCTTGCCATGGTGCTGACAATAATTCATGAATCTTCAGAAACCACACAGACTCTCCAGTGAACAGTCTCACACCAAGGAGCATATAACATCTGTAAGCTAGAGTTACAAAAAAATAAATAAATAAGCACTCATCAGAGCACTGATGGAAAGTTGAAATATTTATATGGCATTCCTTGAAAATGCAGAGAAAGGCAATTTTAGACACATTCTGAGCCATGCATTCTGTCAGTCCTGAATGTGCAGGGGAGCATGGATTTAGATGAATCTAGAAGCGGGCACTGTAATTCCCATCATGGAGGCTACCATTGTTTTGTCCTTTGTGACAGATTAAAATATGAATTTAGATTAGTAAAATGATGAAGCTGTCTCCTGTGTCAAGACACATGAGATGCATTAATATCGAAGCACACTACAGTGTGAACACCATCCAGAAAGAGAAAAGTCTCCACCCACTATTACTGGGTGCATTCTTTTTATTTTGTTTTATTTTATTTTATTTTATGAGACAGGGCTTCTCTGTGTAACAGCCCTGACTGTCTTGGAACTCACTCCGTAGGGCAGCTGGCCTTGAACTCACAGAGATCCGCAGCCTCTACCTGGGATTAAAGGTGTGCACCACCATGCCTGGCTACTGGGTGCTTTCTTCTTCATGTTTGTATCCAATCCTCTGCAGGTGCTCCTGTGCGTATTATTAGAACATGGACCTAGAAGTCCCATGAGGGGCTTGTCTGGCAGGATTTATAGGAGCCATCAGTTTTTAGACACAGTCTGATTTTAGGGATGTAAAAAATGTGAAGAAAAAAATGTGTGCCTCAGAATTGACACTGTCTGTGGCAAGGGTGGGGGTTGGGAAAGTGTAAGAGATGCTTCCATCAGACCAATGTGGTTGGACGTGACACCCATACAAGAGTAGACAGGATGTCTAGAAAAGGGCATGGCTGCCCAATTAGGACACTGTGGAAAGGAAGAGTGGGAAACCCAGAATTCAGGAAGCACATTCAAAGGTGGCCGGTTAAATCCCCACTTCTGTGGTCCTGGAGGCCCATGGCACAATCAAAGGGCTGGTGCTGTCATTAGACAAGGAATAGTGTCACTCTTCTGGAAGGTCCCTCATATCCAAAAGCTTCATGTCTGCAGATTCAACATGCTACTATCTAGACTCAACTGGAGAAAGAGTCTCAATGAGGGATTGGCTACACTCTACACTGGCTGGGCCTGTGGGCATGTCTGTGGAGAAATATATTAATGAAGCTCATTGGTGTGGGAATCCCAGCCCAGTGTGGGCAGCACCAATCCCTACGTGGGGAGTTCTGAACTATGAGTCAGGAAGTGGAGCTGAGCACAAGCGAGTGAGTGAGCATGCATGCATCCCTCTCTCTGTATGATGTCTCATGACCAAGTATCTCGGGCTCCTGTGACTTCCCCACAGTGATGGAATGGAGCCGAGTGGGCATGCATGCATCCATCTCTCTGAATGATGTCATGTGACTTCCCCACAGTGATGGAATGGAGCCTGGAACTATGAACCAAGATAAATGTTCTCTGTGGAGTTGCTTTTTGTGGGGTATTTTATCATAGCAACAAAAATGGCAGTAGAACAAACTGAAAATTGAAATATTTGAGCAAAAATTGCATCTGTGCTAAAAATGCCCATGCTCTTCTTGTCATAATTCTATAAACGATATAGAGTAACAGCATGTAATGATCTTTATGTTGTGTGAGGCATTTGAATAATCCAGACATGATTGAAGCATACGAGAGGATTGCATAGACTCTAGGCAAACATACCACCACATTTTCACAGGACACTCGACATCTTGATTTGACTGATTATCTGGGGGGATCCCCAGGCAATCCTAGGGTAGGTATTTGGTGATTGGGTGTGTGTTGTCATAAAAGTGAACGAATAAAGGAATAGGCATGAGTTAGATTTTCTGTGACTCAAGATAATAGCTCCTTTTTTTTTTTCGTCACCCCAGAGAAGCTGGAGAGTGAGAAGCTCAATGTGGCAGAGGTTACCCAGTCAGAGATCGCCCAGAAGCAAAAGCTGCAGACTGTTCTGGAGAAGATCAATGAAACACTAAAGCTTCCTCCCAGGAGCATCAAGTGGAACGTAGACTGTGAGTTCTGCAAACGACGAGGGCTGGTAATGACCCAGTCCCCGTGTGTCCCCACTGTCCCTAAGCTGTGAGTCCTGCAGACGAGGAGGGCTGGGAATGACCCGGTCCCCGTGTGTCCCCACTGTCCCTAAGCTGTGAGTCCTGCAGACGAGGGCTGGGGGATGACCCGGTCCCCATGTGTCCGCACCATTCCTAAGCTGTGAGGCCTGGCATGCAAATTCTTTTCTCTTTGAGAATCATCTTTCTGAGAATCACCTTTCATGGGAAAGATAGCCTATTGTGCAAACCCTTGGAGGAAAAATATTAAAATGTTCATATCAGTGTCCCTTTGTCTGGAAGGTGTTTTGTGTCAGCCTTGTCTGAGGTCAGCCTGGAAAGGAAATGACGCATGTGTGTGCCACTTCTGAGACCCACACAGCCTGCTGAGGGCGCTGCTGTCTCTGCATGTGGAGACGTTGGCGAGCTGAGGCCACAGGTCCACACAGCTGAGGCCAAGCTTCAGTTCCGTCCCAAACCCCACCCCCTGTCACTTCCACTCTACTTCTCAGACGGAGCAAAGATACTGCTGAGGTCCAAAGCCCTGGAAAAGGGTTTGTTTTGGTGTCTGGTTTATTAGAGTGTGGGGTGGTGCAGGGGAGAGAGATATGGGGGCGGGCTCATGCCATGGTACAGATCTGGAAGTCAGGAGACACCTTCCTGAGTTACTTCTCCCCTTCCCCTTCACATGGATTCATTTGCTTAACTGCTTCTATTCAACATGGTTTCTCCACTTAGTTCAGGACCCCTGACTAGGGAATGATGCCTCCTACAGTGGGTGGGGTCTCGCAGCTACATAGTCACTACAGTGAGGGGGGATTTCTTTCTTTCTTTTTTCCTGTTTGAAAAAAATATGTTTTTAATTCTCCTTAGCGGTGGATCCATTTTGAGTCCTATAAATGGGATGGGTAAGCTCTGCCACATTGACTTCACTTCAGTTAAGACAGTCCACACAAACACAGGCCAGCCCAGGGCTGCTGTGAGCCGCCGTGTCGGTTCTGAAGATTGAACACAGGTACTTTGGAAGAGTAACTAGTGCTCTTAACCTCTGAGCCGTCTCTCCAGTCCCTAGGCTGCTCATTCTTTTGCTGCCTCAAGAGTGTGAAACTCAGATTCAGCAGTAAGTCACTGGGTCACCTGATCCTAGCAGTGACCGCCTGTCCCCAGTCAGGAAGTTGAACGGCTTTTCTCTTTGTAAAGAAAGAAAGCTTTCTACAGTGCAAATAAAAAGAGTTACATGCTGTTTGGACCTAAGTATTAGGAACTTTGTTTTATTGCATCCCGTTTATAAGCCTTAAAATGGATCCACCCCCTCGGAGAGTTTTTAAATATTTTTTTTTCAAACTTGGAAAAGAAAAAGAAATCCCCTTCCCCCACTGTAGTGACCTCACAGCTGCCAATGGCCACCTCCTCTCCTCATTTCAACACTGGAGCCAAAACTCACAGGACCTCCTTCAGCGTAATTATGCCGTTGCTGGCATAGAACAACATGATAAGCTGGGAACAGGGCATTCTCTGCTTAGCCAGAGTCACTTGAGGGTAGACGACAGGACCTGGCTTCGGGCCCCAGAAGCTACCCTGCTAAGGAGCCCTATTTCCCTGTGCCCCTGAGAAACTGAACAGTGTTCAGAAAAAGACACATGGGGCTGGGAAGACGGCTCACTGGGTAAAGTGCTTGACTTACAAGCCCCAGCACCCACCTAAAAAAATAAATAAATAAAAATAAAAAAATTAAAGAGCCCAGAGTAGTGCCACTTGCCTGTAATTTCAGCCCTAATGAAAAAGAAACAGGAGGAGCTCTGGGGTTTGCTGGCTGGCCCATCTAGGTGAACAAGTGATACTGGCCTCTGACCTCACACATAGACACACAACATATACACATATAACACACACACATACGTGCACACGCGCACATACACACACACACACAGGTTGGTTGCTAATATCAAATGGCTTTAGTTGGATGTCTTTGCTGTCTGTCTGTTTACTTCTTGTGGATTACTCTTCCTGGCTAGATCTCCAGAATGGAGATGGATTAGTGGGTCAGAAGGGATAATTATCCTCTTGGCTGCTCCCTGCGATGCCTCAGGGCATCAAGAAGAGCTGGGGCTTGTTTACAAGAAGAAGCAGTGTGTTCTAGCAGGAACAGAGCAGGCACAGCTCACAGGGAGAAGTCTCTCCTTTCTCTCTTCTAATCAGCCCTGGCTGTGCATTTGGGGACACTGTGTCGCCTTTATGCTCAGGACAAGGGTGGCAGGGACAGGCTGCTGAGTTGCCAGGGTCTTTGATCTAAGACTTTAGGGATTTCTTTCTTTTCTGTTCCCAAACAGAATTTTTTATTATTGAAAGTTTAAAGAATGCCAGTATAAATAAACATACTTAAATATTAATGTCTATTTTAATACTTGCAATGCTCGCTCACCCACTTCAAGTAATTCTTTTATCACCCTCATTTCATGGATGGGGAAATCAAGACACAGAAGACACTATGAACATTACCATCCCAGGGTCAGGGATTCTAGCTTCTTCACTATCCGTTTCCCCAGAATCAGGAAGCGTGGCTGGCACACTTGATGCCCCCTGATGTTTGCTGAGGAGCACCGCTGTCCTGTACAGAGTGTTGAAAAATGGAGGCAGGAATCTGTGCCAGAGAAGCCAGCTGCCGAGCCAGGCTGTACTGAGCCTGTACACGCAGCCTCCATAAGCTGCCTACCCAGAGATGGGCTGTGAAATTGTTGAAAGTTATAGCTGCAAGGTGTGCGTGCATGTTTGTGTGCATGCATGTGTGTGTGTAATAAAGGGTGTATAGAACATGCTTTTCATTTATTCATGCACGAATATGCAACTATGCATTTATAGATAGTAATCTCCCTGTATCCACAGGGGGTGTCTTTCACCACTCCGGGGGATGTCTGCACCATGGGTAGGTCCAGACATTACATGTGCACAGACACATGAATGGAATAGCTTTTCCCTGTCCTTTTATCTTAAGTTAGCATACAAGTTACTGGGTTACACTGCCGTTTTCACACCTCTATGTCACCGTACTTTGTTCTAATCCACCCTCGTTTCTCACTGCTCTCGCGCCTTCTTGCCCCTTTCTTGCTGATCTCATTCCTCACCCCAAATAGCACCTGATTCAGTTTTCATGTCACGTGTATCTCGTTCCCTCTTTTTCCTCTGTCCTTTAAGATCTCTTTTTCCTCCTCTTCCTTCCCCCTCTTCCTCCTTCTTTTCTCCACCTCACACACGGGCACATACACAAATGTCATAACTTTATTTTTCTTTGAGGCTGAGTTTAAATGTACCCTTGTCTGCATATCGTGTACCCATTCATCTGTTGATGGACATCTAGGCAGTGCAGCAATAAACGTGGATGTGCAAGTATCCCTGTGGCATGTTGACTTAGAGGTTTTTTTAGATACACCGGGAGTGATCTAGCTAGTGTATATGCTAGTTCTATGTTTAGTTTTTTTCAAGAACTGCCGTGCTGATTCGTATAGTAGCCCACCAGTGTGAATGAGGGCTCCTCGCACCATGTGTCCCCACTGGGATTTGTTGTTGCTTATTCTCCTGATGGTGGTCATTCTGGCTGGGGTGAGATGAAATCTCACAGTACTTTTAATGTGCATTGTCCTGATAGCTAAGGATATTGAACACCATTTCAGATATATATATTCAGAATGTATATATTCACTTGAGAAATGTCTATTCAGTACATTTGCCCATTTAGTGATTGGATGATTTAGGGGGTAGCATGATGTTTAAATTTTCTTAAAGTTCTTTACAGAAGCTACATATTGTAGATAGTAACTGGTAAGGATTTTCTCTCATTCTGTAGACTGTTTCCTCGCTCTAGTAGATTATTTCCTCTGCTGTGTAGAGGTTTTTAATTTCCTACAGCCCCATTTCCTGAGCCCCTAGGTTCATTGACAGACGACCTTGTCTACGCCTGTACGGCAGCCTTTTATTTAGCTTTGTTCTAGCAGCTTCCACTTTTCGGGTCTCACGTTAAGATCTTTGATCCATTTTAAGTGGATTGATACTCAAGGTGAGAGATGCAGATCTTGTTTCGTTCTTTTCCATGTAGATATCTTGTTCTCCCAGCACCATTTGTTTTTATTTATTTATTTATTAAAGATTTCTGCCTCCTCCCCACCACCGCCTCCCATTTCCCTTCCCCTCCCCCAACGAAGTCCCCCTCCCTCGTCAGCCCAAAGAGCAATCAGAGTTCCCTGCCCTGTGGGAAGTCCAAGGACCACCCACCTCCTTCCAGGTCTAGTAAGGTGAGCATCCAAACTGCCTAGACTCCCACAAAGCCAGTACGTGCAGTAGGATCAAAAACCCATTGCCATTGTTCTTGAGATCTCAGTAGTCCTCATTGTCCGCTATGTTCAGCGAGTCCGGTTTTATCCCAGGCTTTTTCAGACCCAGCCCAGCTGGCCTTGGTGAGTTCCCAATAGAATATCCCCATTGTTTCAGTGTGTGGGTGCGCCCCTCATGGTCCTGAGTTCCTTGCTCGTGCTCTCTCTCCTTCTGCTCCTGATTTGGACCTTGAGATTTCTGTCTGGTGCTCCAATGTGGGTCTCTGTCTCTGTTTCCTTTCATCGCCTGATGAAGGTTAATATTCGGGAGGATGCCTATATGTTTTTCTTTTGGGTTCTTCTTCTTATTTAGCTTCTCTAAGATCACTAATTATAGGCTCAATGTCCTTTGTTTATGGCTAGAAACCAAATATGAGTGAGTACATCCCATGTTCCTCTTTTTGGGTCTGGCTTACCTCACTCAGGATAGTGTTTTCCATTTCCATCCATTTGCATGCAAAATTCAAGAAGTCCTTGTTTTTTACTGCTGAGTAGTACTCTAATGTGTATATATTTCATACTTTCTTCATCCATTCTTCCATTGAAGGGCATCTAGGTTGTTTCCAGGTTCTGGCTATTACAAACAATGCTGCCATGAACATAGTTGAGCATATACTTTTGTTGTATGATAGGGCATCTCTTGGGTATGTTCCCAAGAGTGATATTGCTGCGTCCAGGGGTAGGTTGATCCCGAATTTCCTGAGAAACCGCCACACTGCTTTCCAAAGTGGTTGCACAAGTTTGCATTCCCACCAGCAATGGATGAGTGTACCCCTTTCTCCACAACCTCTCCAACAAAGGCTATCATTGGTGTTTTTGATTTTAGCCATTCTGACAGGTGTAAGATGGTATCTCAAAGTTGTCTTGATTTGCATTTCCCTGATCGCTAAGGAAGTTGAACATGACCTTAAGTGTCTTTTGGCCATGTGAACTTATTCTGTTGAGAATTCTCTGTTCAGCTCAGTGCCCCATTTTATAATTGGGTTGATTAGCCTTTTACGGTCTAGTTTCTTGAGTTATTTATATATTTTGGAGATCAGACCTTTGTCAGTTGCGGGGTTGGTGAAGATCTTCTCCTAGTAAGTGGGTTGCCTTTTTGTCTTAGTGACAGTGTCCTTTGCTTTACAGAAGCTTCTCAGTCTCAGGAGGTCCCATTTATTCAATGAGGCCCTTAATGTCTGTGTTGCTGGGGTTATACGTAGGAAGTGGTCTCCTGTGCCCATGTGTTGTAGAGTACTTCCCACTTTCTCTTCTATCAGGTTCATTGTGTTCGGACTGATATTGAGGTCTTTAATTCATTTGGACTTGAATTTTGTGCATGGTGAAAGATATGGATCTATTTTCATTCTTCTACAGATTGACATCCAGTTTTGCCAGCACAATTTGTTGAAGATGCTCTCTTTTTTCCATTGTGTACTTTTAGCTCCTTTATCGAAAATCAGGTGTTCATGGGTTTGTGGGTTAAAGTCAGGGTCTTCTATTCGATGCCATTGGTCGACCTCTCAGTTTTTATGCCAATACCAGGCTGTTTTCAATACTGTAGCTCTGTAATAGAGTTTGAAGTCAGGGATGGTAATGCCTCCAGACGATCCTTTATTGTATAAGATTGTTTTGGCTATCCTGGGTTTTTTGTTTTTCCATATAAAGTTGATTATTGTCTTCTCCAGATCTGTGAAGAATTTTGATGGGGACTGCATTGAATCTATAGATTGCTTTTGGTAGAATTGCCATTTTTACTATGTTGATTCTCCCAGTCCAAGAGCAAGAGAGAGCCTTCCATTTTCTGGTGTCCTCTTCAATTTCTTTCTTTAAAGACTTAAAGTTCTTGTCAAATAGATCTTTCACTTCCTTGGTCAGAGTTACCCCAAGATATTTTATGCTATTTGTGGCTATCGTGAAAGGTGATGCTTCTCTGATTTCCCTCTCTGTTTCCTTAGCCTTAGTGTATAGGAAGGCAACTGATTTTTTGGAGTTGATCTTGTATCCTGCCACATTACTAAAGGTGTTTATCAGCTGTAGGAGTTCTTTGGTAGAGTTTTTTGGGGTCGCTTATGTACACTATCATATCATCTGCAAATAACGAAAGCTTAACTTCTTCCTTTCCAATATGAATCCCCTTGATCCCCTTATGTTGTCTTATTGCTATTGCTAGAACTTCAATCACTATATTGAAGAGGTATGGATAGATTGGACATCCTTGTCGTGTTCCTGATTTTAGTGGGATGGCTTTGAGTTTTTCTCCGTTTAATTTAATGTTAGCTGTCGGCTTGCTGTAAATAGCATTTATTATATTTAGGTATGTCCCTTGTATCCCTAATCTCTCCAAGACCTTTATCATAAAGGGGTGTTGAATTTTGTCGAATTCTGTTTCAGCATCTAATGAAATGATCATATGGTTTTTTTCTTTCAGTTTATTTATATGGTGGCTTACATTGATAGATTTGCGTATGTTGAACCAGCCCTGCATCTCTGGGATGAAGCCTACTTGATCATAATATAATTTTTCTAATGTGTTCTTGGATTCGGTTTGCCAGTATTTTATTGAGAATTTTTGCGTCGATGTTCATGAGTGAGATAGGTCTGTAATTCTCTTTCTTGGTTAAGTCTTTGTGTGGTTTTAGTATCAGGGTAACTGTAGCTTCATAAAAGGAATTTGGCAATGACTCTTGTGTTTCTATATTGTGAAATACATTAAGGAGTATAAGTATTAGCTCTTCTTGGAAGTTCTGGTAGAATTCTGCATTGAAACCATCCGGTCCTGGGCTTTTTTTGGAAGGGAGATTTTTGATAACAGCTTCTAATTCTTCGCGACTACCAGGTCTATTTAGGTCGTTCACCTGGTCTTGGTTTAGCTTTGGTATATGGTACTTAATCTTAAAAAATGTCCATTTCTTTTGCATTTTCCAGTTTTGTGGCATACAGGCTTTTGTAGTAAGATCTAATGATTCTCTGAATTTCCTCTGTGTCTGTGGTTATGTCCCCCTTTTCATTTCTGATCTTATTTATTTGCGTGTTCTTTCTCTGTCGTTTAATTAGTTTGGATAGGGGTTTGTCGATCTTGTTGATTTTCTCCAAGAACCAACTTTTTGTTTCATTGATTCTTTGGACTGTTTTCTGTGTTTCTATTTTGTTGATTTCCACCCTCAGTTTGATTATTTCCAGTCTTCTACTCCTCCTGGGCGTGTCTGCTTCTTTTTTTTCTAAAGCTTTCAGGTGTGCTGTTAAGTCTCCAATGTGTGCTTTCTCTGTTTTCTTTAAGTGGGCACTTAGTGCTATGAACTTTCCTCTTAGCACTGCTTTCATCATGTCCCATAGGTTTGAGTATGTTGTCTCTTTATTTTCATTAAATTCAAGAAAGACTTTAATTTCTTTCTTAATTTCTTCCTTGACCCAGGTGTGGTTCAGTCGTTGACTATTCAGTTTCCATGAGTTTGTCAGCTTTCTGGGGGTAGCATTGTTGTTGCCTTCTAACTTTAATCCATGGTGATCTGATAAGACACAGGTGGACACTGATATTTTTTTTTTTGTATCTGTGGAGGTTTCCTTTGTTTCCGAGTATGTGGTCAATTTTTGAGAAGGTTCCATGAGCTGCAGAGAAGAAGGTATATTCTTTCCTATTTGGGTGAAGTGTTCTATAGATATCTGTTAAGTCCATTTGCTTCATTACCTCTAATAATTTTCTTAATTCTCTACTAGGTTTCTGTCTGATTGACCTGTCCATTGGAGAGAGAGGTGTGTTGAAGTCTCCTACTACTAGTGTGTGTGGTTTGATGTCTGCCTTGAGTTCTAGTAATATTTCTTTTATATAAGTGGGTGCTTTTATATTAGGGGCATAGATATTCAGGATTGAGACAATCCTGATGAATTGTTCCTGTTATGAATATAAAGTGTCCATCTCGATCTCTTCTGATTGATTTTAGTTTGAAGTCAGTCTTTTTAGAAATTAGTATGACCACACCTGCTTTTTTCTTAGGACCATTTGCTTGAACCACTTTTTCCCAACCCTTTACTCTGAGTAGATGCCTGTCTTTGTGGTTGAGATGTGTTTCTTGCAAACAGCAGAATGTTGGATCCTGTTTTCGTATCCAATCTCTTAGCCTGTGCCTTTTTATAGGTGAATTGAGACCATTAATATTAAGTGATATTAATGACCAGTAGTTGTTTACTCCAGTTATTCTTATTGTTTTTGGTAGTAGAGTTTGTGTGTCTCCCTTCTTTGAGTTGTGCTGGTGAAGGGTCGCTAGATGCCTGAGTTATTGTAGGCAGTGTTGGGAATGTTGGATTCCTTGGGTTGCAATTTTCCTTTTATTACTTTCTGTAGGGCTGGATTTGTGGCTACGTATTGTTTAAATTTGTTCTTATCCTGGAATGTCCTATTTTCTCCATTGATAGTGAACAATAGCTTGGCTGGATATAGTAGTTTGGTTTTGCATCCATGGTCTCTTAGCTTCTGCAGTACATCTATCCAGGACCTTCTGGCTTTCATGGTTTCCATAGAGAAGTCAGGTGTAAGTCTGATCGGTTTACCTTTATAAGCTACTTGGCCTTTTTCCTTTGCAGCTCTTAATATTCTTTTTTTAACCTGTATATTTTGTGTTTTGATTATTATATGGCGAGGGGATGTTTTTCTTTGATCCAGTCTGTTTGGTGTTCTGTATGCTTCTTGAATATTTAAATGAATATCTTTCTTTAAGTTGGGAAAGTTTTCTTCCATAATTTTGTTAAAAATATTTTCTGGGCCTTTGAGCTGTGACTCTTCTCCTTCTTCTATTCCTATTATTCTTAGGTTTGGTCTTTTTATTGTGTCCCATATTTCCTGAATGTTTTGTGATGAGAATTTGTTGGCTTCGTTGTTTTCTTTGATCAGTGCGTTTATTTTCTCTATGGTGTCCTCAGAATCTGAGATTCTTTCTTCTATCTCTTGTATTCTATTGATTATGCTTGTTTCTGTAGACTCTGCTCATTGACCTAGATTTTCCATATCCAGCTGGTCTTCAGTTTGTGTTTTCTTCCTTGCTTCCATTTCAGTTTTCAATTCTTGAACTGTTTCCATTACCTGTTTGATCATTTTTTCTTGGTTTCCCAGGGTATCATGTACGTATTTACTCATTTCTTCAAACTTTTTGTTATACTTCTCATCCATTTCTGTAAGGGCATTTTTTACATGTTGTTTAAGGGACTCTATTGCTTTCATAAAGTCAATTTTTTCCACTTCTTCTGTGTTAGGGTGTTCAAGTCCTTCTGTTGTAAGACCATTGGGTTCTGGTGTTTTCATGTTGTTTTTCAGATTATTGGGTGAATTCTTGCCTTGGCACCTGCCCATCTCCTCCTATCGATGCTATCTAATGGGTCTTTTAAAACCGGATCAGGTTTCACTGCTGGCCAGGGGCTCCTCTTACAAAATGCCCTCGCTCTGTTTTCTGGCTCCTGCCGGGGGCCAAGATCCCTCTCACTCCTCAGAAGGGTCTTCAGGAACAGGACCAGGGTCCCCGTTTGCCAGGGACCTTGCCAACAAAAGCCCTACCTCTTTGATTTAATTGTAGTGGGGCAATCTGCTCTCGGTATTGCGCGCCGGTCCCCGCCGCCTGTGTCTGCCACCGGTCCCCCCCAACACCATTTGTTAAAGAGGCTCGGTGTTTTTTTTTTCTCCCTAGTGTATGTTTTTTAAATCCTTCTTGAAAATCAGGTGGTTATAACCGTGTGCGTTCATTTCCTGGTATTCTCTGCTCTCCTATTGATCCACAGGTTTGTTTTGTGTGTCTTCCTTTAACGTTTTTTTCCATGCTAACAACACATATATCATACACTGATCATCACACCTGTGCCTTAATGTATAACAACAAAACTAACATGAAGGGCTGGAGAGATAGCAGTCAAGAGCACTGGCTGCTCTTTTAGAGGACCAGGCCCAGTTCCCAACACCCACCTGACTGCTCATAACTATCTGTAGCTCCAGTAACAGATCTGATACCTTCCTCTGCTCTCTGAATACACATGGTGCATACAGGCAAAACGTCCGTACACATGCAATCAACGTAATTAAACCTAATTTAAAAAACTAGCATGACTCTTCTTTCTTTCATAATTCTGTAGAATATTCATAGATATTGAATATTGTACTACTACTACTGTAGATCTGAAATCTCAATGCCCAGATTTTTCTCTGTTATTGAAAGCTCTCCCTTTTTACTTCAAGCCTTCACTTCAGCTTGTCTGCATTGCCAGCCTCACTGTTTTCCTGCCCTGGAGCCATCATTAAGTTAAATAACACAGTCACTGCTATTCACTGAGGCAGCCTGACATCTGATATGGCCACCAGGTGACTGGCAGAGGAGTAGTATCCGGGGTGTGGATGCACTGGACAAGGAATAGTTCATGCCTTGAGCAGGGAAGAGCGACACAGCTCAGAGCAATTTTATATTCCTTTTCAAGAGCTGATCACAAGTACATGTTTGTATACGTGCATGTGTGTATATACACCTGCATACATGTACATGTAGATGTGCATGGCTTGTGTTCTTGTCTTGTTTCTGTGGACTCTCCTTCTAGCATTGTTAATAGTTCAGTGACATTGTCTTGACCATGATTTTCTGTGAGTTCAAAGTCTGTTTTGCGACTCTGTCATAGCCGTGAAAGGCCGTGGGGGATGCATCTGATTGGTGCAGCCTCAGGATTGCAGGGAGAACGTTAGAAAACAGCTGCAAGCAAAGAAGTAGGAATGGGTGGGCTGCAGTTAAGACTCGAAGGTCCTTGTCATGGTCTTCCTCTCATGAGTTCTGCTATGGACCTTTGTAACATAAAGTTCTCTGCCTAGGAGGGAGCAAGAAGGCAGAAATAAAAATAAAAAAGAACCTCCAGGGGCCAGTGAAGTGGCTCAACAGGTAAAGGAGTTTACCTCCAGATTTCACAGCCTGAGTTCAATCCCCAGAACCCACCACATGGTGGAAGGTGATATCCAGCTCCCAAAAGTTGTTGTCTGACCTCTCTATGCATGCCATGGCAAATGTATGTTCCCTCTGTGATTAATCAAGAAAATATTTTAAAATGAGTTTTAAAAAAAGAAAAAAAAACTTCAGGAGAGCCAGATTGGGCTCCACCGAAAGTTCTGGACCTAGCAGAACTACATGGTTTTGTTGTCTCTCAACAACCATAACGAGTTTGGAAGGCCTAATCTGGCCATCCTCTTCTTCCTGGTTGTGAGGATTTCCCAGGGTTTTGCTTTTGATGCTGATGCTATATGACACAGGCTGGCATCTTTGTCCACATTCTCTGTATGGCTTTATGGGGTTATTCCTTTTTGAAAAGAATTCCCTGGAGGACAGAACATTTGTTGAAAGGGTCTGACATCTGTCTGATGTCTTTGACGTCACTTGCCAAGATGATATGCAGTGATCCCAGGCAGGACTTGACTGACGTGAACTTTTCCAACATCAAGTTTGTCGTTAAAAGCAAGAGAACCTCTAGTGTACTTACAGCCCCTGGGATCCAACCAGGGTGATACAGCAATCCTGACTGGGAAAACAATCCCTGATTTGACTCTGTCCTTCTGCGACAGTGCCGTGTCAGTGGTCCAGTCACTGTAGGTCACAGGCCTGCTGCTTGGTGTCACACTGAGCCACTGTTAGCCATTAGGAAACATTGTCTATGGAGCAGCCATGATAAGGAACAGTGCTAATGGTGTCGAAGTGCTGTCTGAATCATTTCCTTCCTTGGTGGCATCTCAAAGCTTCTAAAGCAGATTTTTGGTTTTTTATTTTTTTAATCTGGGGAAGAAAAATGACACCCTGATAATGAACCTAATTCAGGGGACATAGACATGTGCAACTCTGGATTCTCCCTTAACTGTCCCTGTAATGAAGACCCCTGAAGCTAGTAGAGCTGCACAGGCAAGCAGAGAGCCTGGCAGCCCTGCCCTTTACGAGACAGAGAGGGTTGGCACACACTGATTGCCTCCGTGCCAGGTACTTTCTCATAAGTTATAATAAAAAATACCAGTCATTCCTGGGCACCTGCAGTGCTCCAGGAGCTCTGTCTGCCCTCGCTATCTTTGGAAGTCTTTACAGTGTGTTATGTCTACCTGTGAACTGTCATCTTTCAGGAGATGACTAGCTTAAGGCTCAGTGACCAGAGTGGCCCCTGTCCAAGGCCATCATCAGTAAACAGGAAGCAGGGAAACAAAGTCACTTTCAATTTCTAGTCTGCCTTGTAAGTCAGTCTTTATCCCATCTACTGAGAAAGCAACAAGCAGAAGAGCCTGGCCTTCAGCAATGTGGATGGATTGTTATGGGCTTAGCACCCGTAGAAGACACCTGGGTATGCTTGGACACATGGACTACACCCACCTATCAGGCACGAGCAGCCGAGCTGTCTGCGTGGTTCCCATGCCTTCTTTTAGGGAGGTTGGCCCTAGATGGAGGAAGAGACCCAGGAGACACTCCTACTTTGTGTCTCTTGATTCTAGAGAAGTTTGTGAGCAGGCTCAGACAGGTGAAGTGCTAACAATCCAGTATCCCCTGTCAGGTGGGTAGGGGGAGTGGGTACAGATGAGAGCAGGGGCTGGACAGGGAAAGCCAATCTGAGCTCCAGGCTATTCTTTGCTGAAGTCCTCGTGGGGAACCTCCAGTGAGAGTGGAGATACCGTGCTGAAAATCTACCAATGATAGTGTCCAAGAAGGAACCCATGGGTCATGGCCATAAATGAGAGGGCTGGGAGTGCGAAGAACTGATGATGACTAAGGGAGTTCCCTGGTGCTTAGGACGCAGAGAGGGGCACTGAAGGGGATACTGCCGTAATCTTAGCAGATGCCTATTTTGCCTAGAATCTAACGAAAGACTCTCATTTTCTAATCTTGCCTTTCAGCTGTTCACGCCAAGAGCCTGGTTGCCATCCTCCACCTGCTGGTCGCACTGTCTCAGTATTTCCGTGCACCAATCCGACTCCCAGACCATGTTTCCATCCAAGTGGTTGTGGTCCAGGTAAGAGGAACACTGCTCTACGTGCATGCGCCTGAAGTCACAGAGACTGGGTCCTGCAGCAGTCAACGCATGTTGGAAAGATCCTTAGAAGGACGTCTGCTGAAAGCTAAGGAGACCTGGTTGTGCTGTGTGCTGGGAGGCAGCCAGCACCTGTGGCCTTATACCTGAGAAGCATGCAAAGAATAAGAGTGTGTGCCTGTGTGCAGTGTAGCTGTGTGTGGGTGTGTGTCTATCTTGTACAACATATAACTGAAGGTATATAGTTCATATATTTGTGTGAAGGTGTACAATATATATGTTTCTGAGATATGCAGACTTGAGGAAGAGAGGTATTTATGTGCCATGCACATTCCCTCCAGGCTTTGGAAAATCATATTTTTGGTAAAGTGTAGTGCATGTATTGTGTGTGAAGGCGTGTGTATTCAGTAGTGTGTGTGTGTGTAGTGTGTGTTCAAGCCTGTGTGTGTGCATGAAGGGTGTGTGTTCAAATGTGTGTACATATAAGGAATGTGTCTTCAAGCATATATGTGTTCAAGGATGTGTGAGAGTGTGTGTGTGTTCAATTGTGTTTTCAGGAATATATATGTGTGTGTGAAAGGGAGTGTGTGTGTGTGTGTGTGTGTGTAAGCCTAGAGGGGTGAGAGTATGTGTATATGCTGTGGGAGCTCCTGTATGTAAGCTTGTGTGTAGGGAGGGAATGTTGTATATTCAAGGAGGGAGTGTTGTATATCCACATGCATGTTCATACCCCTTGCTGCCGCTTCTCGGTCCCCAGCAAAGCCTGGCTGGACCTCAAGCCTTCTATCTCGTCCAGACTGTTGGATGGGAGTTTCCATTCACATATGGTCGTGTAATTTTCACAATGAGGGTGCAATCTCTCTCCCCATGGCTAGCTGACTCTGCTCCTAACCCCATTAAATACTCAAATGCAATTTTATTTTCCAACTTCATGCCCACTTAGCAAAAGGTCATCGTTGTGTTTGCTTATCTCTGAGTTGGTTTTTTTGTTTTGTTTCCAAATAAATATGCAGCGAGAGGGTGTGCACACAGGGATGCACACAGCCATCCAGGGTTCTGCAGCAGACAACGGGAGGCGGCTCTGCCGTCAGTCAGTAAGGGAAAGCTTTTGGGTTGGTTGACTGCGCCAGATCAGGTCAGGCCTGTTCACAGGACAAAGGGGCTTTGAGCTGAGCTTTCAGGTCAGATGGTAACTGGAGGGGAGCATTCGACAATTGTGCTCCTAAGCAACGGATCACTCCTGCCCTAATGAGAAAGTCTTTCTTCCACACCTTCTGGCACTCAACTCCACAAAGCATCATGAAGATATAATAGGAAAGGGTGCATCGGCGCTGCCTTCAAGGAGCCCAGACAACACAGAGGGGCCGAGGACTGTCCTTGACAGGGTCGAGCTGTGTGGTTCAGACCCTTAAGTGTGGCTGATAGACAGGTACTCAGAGTCCTTGTCATCAAGTGCTTAGCCTTTATTGCCTTTGTGCCCAGCATTTTGTGGCCAGCCCAGAGCATCCTGGATCATCTGTCCTCCTGAGGAACCCAGACCATCTCTGTTTGTTATCCTTACCAGTCCATCACACACAAGTTCATCCTGTGTTTTGAAACGCTCCCATGGGGAAGGGAAGGATGGATGAAGGGTGATGGAGCACAGAGGATTTTGAAGTCAGTTAAATTGCTTTGGGATGTGCCGTCCAAAGCCATAGAAGGCACAACCCCAAGAGCAGACCCCAATAGTAACTGGCCCCTCAGGGGTGACCGGCAGCTCAGCGCCATCAGCTCAGGTGCAAAAGGTGCAGGTGCCACAGGGTGCTAGTGGTGGACCAGGCTTTTATCGGGGGTGCTAGGGATGGGGAAACAAGGGAAGATTCCTAGCCCCACTTCTCAGCTTTACTCTGAGCCAAAGACACTCTAAAAACAGAAACAAACAAACAAAACAAAACAAAAGCCTGGCCTCTGCAGTGAATGAGTTCTTTGGTGACTAGCTAGCACAGGCGCTGGGAAGCCCTGAACTGTCTTACATTCAGTCATTAAGTTCACAAATGGCTCTTCCGTGGCTAATAGAGAGATTTCTCGGTAAGCTGGCCGTCCACATCTTCAGTGAGCACCATGCCTTCTAGTTGTTTGTATGTTTATTGGATGTCGTCTTTCTGGCCAGGTGAGATGATCAGTTCTCTGATAGAAATAGCAAAACTTACCTGTTATTTCACTACAGACAAAAGGAAAGAAAGATGTGAGCCGCAGTCCGTGGAGGACTGCTATTTTGAAACAGTGGTCCCCGCAAGCTCACATCTCAGACCTTATTTTGAGCTCAATTATCAGCCATCAGAGGTAGTTGTTGGTTTAATTTCTGCGGCAGGGACTTTTGTTGGGGGGAGGACGTGGGAAAAAGGTTATGGGTGTAGTGTGTGTGTGCGTGTGTGTGCGTGCGTGCGTGTGTGTTTGTGTGTGTGTGTGTGTGAATTAGGGTTTGCAGGGTGATTAGCTTTATCAAGAGAACAAGCTCAGAAACAGGACTCAGAACTGTCAAGAAATACCTGGTGTGATAGTGCATAGCTGTACCAGCACCTGGGAGGCCGAGGCAGGAGGATGGCTGCAAGTTTGAGGCTAGTCTAGACTATGTAATAAATTCCAAGTTAGCCTAGGCTACACAGTGAGGCTCAATCCTCCAGCCTCAGCCTCCAGTGTGCTGACTGGGATTAGATGTGCGTGCTACCACACCCTGGCTCAGAGGCCTTTTCTTAGCATTAATTTGAGCTTTGGGACAGTGACTTTGCACTGCCAACCTTTTATGGTGCCCAGACTGCCCTGCAAGGATCTGTGCTGACTGCAGAGGGACCTGGTAGAGCGAATCTTTCTGCTGGTGTTCATCAGAAAGCCCTAGGGACCCATGTGCTCCTTCACTGGCCCTATCCTCAACTCTCCAGTCACCCTCTGGGGGAGTTGCCCAGGAACCAGCGGCAGCTTCCTCCCCCTAGAATGACCTCTCCCCAATGTTTCCTCTTCTTGGAAAGTATCTCTGACCACCTATCTGGAAGTCCACACAGTACTGAAGGCCAGCCTGGGTTTTATGAGTCACCCTGTCTTCAGAAAGAACAGAGGAAGAGGAGAAGGGGGAAAGAAATGGCTGCACAAGGCTCAAAGTGGTTGCTTTTCCCAGAGTGAGCCATGTATCTAAGTAAGGTGTGTGCTGCTCACTCACAGTCCCCATGCCAGGACCAAGTGGAGCTGCTGGAGGGACCTGGGAAGGGCACCCTTCAGCTCAGCGCAGCTGTCCCAGTGAGTCACCCGATAGATTAGTGCTGCCCTCGACCTTGGTGCGGTGGGCAGCGGTCAGTGCAGAGACGCATAACTGAATAGCTGACTGTCAAGTGCTCAGCCCTAGATGAGACACCCACACCCATCCCCTCAAGACTCAGGGACTGTCACCAAGGAGCAGGTACAAAGAAGCCAAGGGCCAGAGGGTGAGGTTGAGTGCTGTGAAATGCTGACTTCTAATGTGAGGTGGTCACTGCACTCAGGACCTCTCATGGCAGCACGAAACCAAGCCAGTCAGCAAGCTTGAGGGGGACACAGGGGCTCATAAGGCTCCATCCTTGATCACTGGTGACAGCTAAGAGATCGGAGTCATTTTTTCTTTTTAGGCCTATAGCCTCTGGTAGGTTTCCCATGTTCCCACGGATGGCCCCGCACCCATGTGTGTGCAGGCAATAGTAATGGGCTCAGTGGGATGTACATATAGACATGAAGATGGGGGTGGGAGGCATTGAGAGAGTCCAGGAGGGGTGAGAGAGGCTAGATAGGATCAAGATATGTTTCATATATTGTGAAATTATCAAGAATAAATTAAAACGATTCGGAAAATTAAAGGGGCTTCATGGTTATTGGGTAAAGAGCAAAACAAAGCGAAAGTCCCCTTTGCCTCTGTCTGAATTCTCCAAGCTGCCCTGCACACCTCCATCCAGCCCCACAGCTCTGCTGTGCACAGTGGTCTCCCTGCGGGGCCCCCGCTGGAGGCGGACACACCCAGCCGTCATTTCCATTGGGTTTGCTGTGCCTCGCTCCCTGAGGAACACAGCTGGCTTCCAACAGAGATCTTCTAAAAAGAAAGGCAGGCATCACCATCCAGGAATCGGCCTACTTATTGGACTACACACCAATTGCACTTGGTTATGATGGTGCAGCCAGGTGTCCTCTGGTCACTGAATTTCCCCTTCCCGAACCTTCTCATCCCTTGACCTCTGGTGAAACGCCAATAAACTTCTCCATGTCGGGAATACCAACCAGTGTTTCTGCGTTGCTAAAGCCTGTTTTGTTCTCTTGTCTTCTCCGTTTCAGAAACGAGAAGGGATCCTCCAGTCTCGACAAATCCAAGAGGAAATAACTGGTAACACAGAGTATGTCAACACCATTGTTGCCAGCGAGTCTGTAATGGAACACAGATGTTTCTCTGAAATTCGCCCATTCGCTGATATTTAGTTTTCATTTACTGGGATTGCAGGAGGGATTAAGCTGTAGCCGATGATTATAGCTTAGCCTTTCCCGCGCATTCAAAACATGCCTCTTGCTGCTTAAGGTACAGCCTTGGGTGGGGAAAGGGGGAGAGAGGAATTAACCATGATTGAAAATTCTAATTTTGTGGCACTCCAGGAAAAAAAAAGTATACCCCTTAAAAAGCTAACCAGCATGAAATCGTCACGTGGCAAACACGGGGCCGATCTGAATTGTTAATCTTCAAAAGGATGCCCTTTTCTTCCTTCTTAAGTCTGATTTACTTGGTCACGTACCATGACCCAGAAAACCCTCTCTACCTTACAGATGTCTTTTGGGTTTTTTGGGTTCTTTTTGTTATCCTGTTTTATTTTTAGAAATTTGAAGATGAGGAAATATAAAAGGTTTGCCATGAGAGTGGGGAGAGATGGTTCAGCTGGCAAAGTGCTTGGCCCACAAACATGTGTGAGGACCTGCGTTCAGATCCCCAGGACCCATGTGAAAAGCCAAGCATAGCCATGTCCACCTGTTATCCCAGCCCTGGGGAGACAGACAGGAGGCTGCGGGACCCACTGACCAGCCAGCCCAACCAAATCAGCAAGCCCCAGGTTCAGTGAGAGACCCTGTCTCAAGACTAAGGTGGGATACACCGGATGTTGGCCTCTGGTCTCCATTTCTGTATTCTCCAACCGTGATTGATAGGAGTCAAATCTCTGCCTACAGAGACCATAGTGCAAGTGATTTCAAAAAGGCCTGGGAGTGGGAAGGGGTAAAGAGTAGCCCTTCCCAGGATGCCTGCTGTATGTCCTGGGGAGACCCCATCTTGAAATCTTCCCGTCGCTCCCAGGTCCATCCTGGTCACCAATAGTCATACAGCTTGCAGGGTACCAAATGTCTTTGACATGGCTTTGAGGACTAAGAGGCAAAACCATCTCAGATCCAGCTTCACTGGCCTATCTGGATCTCCCATCCCATGAGGCCAGCTCTGTACCTGCTGTTTCATCTTCTGGAAAAGAGAACGTACCAAAGAGAAGAGTGGAGGAGTGGCCTGGGAGAAGCTGCTGGCCCTATGGGGCTGGGGAGGGAAGGTTTAAGATTCTAACGTATCCTTTTCAGATGTGTCCCCCTTTCTCTGCCACATAAGCACGGGTGAAGCCCTTCTAACAACAGCCCAGTATAGCTGGGGCAGCAGAGACTGCCTCCCACCCCAGAGCAGTGGAGAACACTGCAGGCCTCTCCAGCCTCACCGTTCTGTGTAGGCAAACCACACACAGGTGGTCACTGAGTGGGTATCAGCTGTGCAAGTGAATGGAGCACAGCCTAAAATTTTTAAGAATCAGAAATGTACTAAGAAGGGAAAAGGGGCCAGCAAGATGGCTCAGCAGATCAAGGGGTTTGCTCCCAATCCTGAGTTCAATTCCCCAGCACCCACGTGGTAGAGGGAAAGAACCAATTTTTGAAAGTTGTCCTCTTACACTCTCTCTCTCTCTCTCTCTCTCTCTCTCTCTCTCACACACACACACACACACACACACACACACACACACGCACACACACACACACATGCATTTTTTTTTATGTCCAGGACATTTACTGTGCACTAATCTTTCTAGATGCCAAATGCTCAGAGCACCCACTATTTTCATTTTAGGAATTAAAAGATTCAGAGATCAGAGAGGTTCAAGAGCTTGCCTGGAGTTACACAGCATCGAAAAAGGGAGGAAGGAAGGGCCTCGGTAGAACTTAGTCTACAACCGTGTGGCCTGTCACCTGTCTCTGATCTTAGCTCTTAGAACATGACTGCTTCTCTGCCTATGAGTGAGGTTCTAGTCCCTGCCCTCTCTGAGGGTGACAGGTGTCACTTGAAGACATCACAGGATGGCCAGGAGCAAGGCAAAGCCAACCTCCAGGCAGCCAGCCACGAGTCTTGCTGGCCGCTCGGCTCGCCTGGCTAGGTGTTCTCAGGCTCTGTTACAGCGTTCTCTCTGAACTGCAGAGGAGTGGGCACTCACAGGCCGCTGAAGTAGATCTTGCGCTGATGGCAGTAACCTGCCTGAAAACGACATAGGAGTCTCCATAATTGGAGATGTCGTGGGACCAAATGCCAGAGAAGCTTTTTGAGCTTTTTGACCACGGCCAGACTGGCAGTAACAGGGAGGGTACAGCCTCACAGGAGCGGGAGCCATCTAAGGCCAGCCACGTCATCTCTCTGTGTGTTGTTTGTTTGTTTTTTGAGACAGGGTCTCATGTAGCCCGGGCTAGCCCCAAACTCAAACCTACTATATAACTCAATTTTTTTTTCTTCCAGGGCCCTTTCTGGAAGACATGGTGAGTGTTGTGTGCTTATCTGGCTCTGGTGGCCTCACTAGAACTAGCTGGTTCTGTCATCTGATGTGTCTGCCCCAACTTGGGGACACACTGGCCAGGTGGGGAGGGACAGCTTAGTGGCATAAAGAATACTTACTCATAAGAATCAGCCAGAGATTCCATAGATAGCCAAGCACATGGCTTCCAGCAGCCCTGATGGGCACTGCATGGTGTGTGTTTCCCTGTTTCAGAGCGGGATGCCTTTGACACCCTGTTTGACCATGCACCAGACAAGCTCAGCGTGGTAAAGAAGGTAGGCCTATGGCATCTGGGGGCGGCAGGGGCTAGAAGAAACCCCAGCTTGCACTTGGGGTGTCCTGGACATCTTTCCCCTCTCTTGGTCACTGGTTAGTCACCTACTGCCCTTCTGCTGCCAGCAGGATGCTTACCCTGTCTTTCCACCACACCGACTCCAGCTTTCTCTGCTCCTCACACGGAAGTCTTCATCTTCCTGGGTACCAAAGCAGGGATTGACAAGAGGAACCCAGCGGGTCATTTTGTCTCTTGTCCTCCTTAATTCTTCTTCTGCCCACCCTGACTCCAGATCAGATACTCCATTTGTCATCTGTCTCTCAGGGCTCCTGTTCCTTTCAGCCATGTGGGCTGCCTAATTAAGAGCCTCTTCCCCTGGCCCCAGGGCCCCGTCACACGTGAAGGTCTCCATCTCAATTCTCTTGTAGACCCTCATCACGTTCGTGAACAAGCATCTGAATAAACTAAACTTGGAGGTCACAGAACTGGAGACGCAGGTGAGTGACGGTTCCTGGGATCCAGAGCTTTCCAGGCGGAGGAGTAGAATGTAAGATATGAGCTGCTTAGGTGGACCAGATGGGATTTTTTTCCCCCAAATTTTTTAGAAAAGTTGCAGGAAAGAGTCCTGTCTATTCTGTAGACCCAATACATGACCAAGCTCACTCCCTCCCTGCCTCTGAATAGCCCCTCATGTCTCTTCAGAGAAAGTGCACTGTCCCGGTCACCACTGTCCACTGATTGATCGGATGCAGGCAGTTGTAGCGTCAGTACCCTATATTCATCTGTTTAGAGTGGGATTATGAAGTGATGTTGGCTGAATTGGAGCAACTAAGATGGGCCTGTCACATGGTTAAAGGACAGCCACCTTTAACCTGCCTTTCCCCTGGCCTGTGTTTA
Source organism: Microtus pennsylvanicus (assembly GCF_037038515.1). Classification (NCBI taxonomy): domain Eukaryota; kingdom Metazoa; phylum Chordata; class Mammalia; order Rodentia; family Cricetidae; genus Microtus; species Microtus pennsylvanicus. The sequence goes on from NC_134583.1 coordinate 53,517,147, forward strand.
ATGATCCCATTCTACCAGTCTCTTTTTAAACACAGCCCTTAACACTCATCCCTTCTTAGAAGGACATCAATGGGATTTTATCATTGTTTTATTCTTTGATAATTTCATTTGTGTGTATTTTGATTATATCCACACCTACCCCCCCTTCCCAGCTCCTCCCAGACACCCCCACCCTCTTCTAATTTTATGTCCTCTTTTTTATTAATAACCTACTGAGTCCAGTTAGAGCTGCCCATATGCTCCTGGGTGTAGGGCTAGCCGCTGGACCACAGCTCTGAAGAAAACTGGCCCCTCTGCCACCAGCTGTCATCAGCTGCCGTTACTCCTCGGCTAGTGCTGTGGCATCCCGAGCCCCTCCTCCATCCAGGCTGCTCATTGTCCACCCAGAACTCCCGAGGACACTTTCTGGCATCTGTCTTGTTAGCCCCACAGTGGTGGTAAAAGAGGTCACCAAGGTAGTATCTGCTGGATAGAACCTGCCCCAACATTTTCTGCCTTAGTACTTAATAACTAATCTGTAATTTGTATCCCCCAGCTCCCCCCACCGCTCATTTCGAGTGAACTGCTGCTGACTGGCATTCAGTGAGCGTGAGCACCTCCTGTTGTCTGTAGAGTCCACTCTGCCCTTCACTAAACGCTCTTCTTGTGTGTCTGAACTCTGGGACAATCTGGAACACTCTAGAAAAGCAGATAGAATGCTCTCTGGAGCTTCTCCTTGACTCAAAGCCAGGCCTGCTGTGCCAGAGGATGCTGCTTGGCGCTCTGGCTTCTGTCCACGGGTCCCACCCAGTAGAACCAGCCCAGCAGACAGGGCTATCTTTCCCTCTGAGCAGATCATCCTAACCCTCCTGACTCACAGATTGGTTGCATTCTGCCTTCACTTGCCCCAGCCACAGCCAGACCCAGACTCTGTGGCTTTCCTAGCTGTAGAGAGCTCTGCTTTCCAGGACCTACGCAGGTTCCACGGGATAGCATTCACAGGCCTCCTCTCCCTGGGGTGACCCAGGAGAGCACGGAGGAGCTAATCCGCTTTCTTCTGGGTCCTGTGTGTCCCCTGCATGATTCTAGGAAGCCTAACGAAGATGCTCCAGACCCAGACAGTAGAAGCCAACTTCATTTCATCCTCCAGTAGGGCGACTGTGGGAAGTGTAGCTTGCAAGCCCCTGCCATCTGTGGTCTACAGATGTGCGATGGCTCAGCGTCCTCTGCAGGTGCTAGGACAGCAGAGAAGCATCTGACTGCGACATATCTGCTCACCTTAACCCTGAGTCCTTCAAATATGCACTTACCCCCAGACCGCCATTGCCCTGATCACCCAGGATACGTAGCTCGTCTCCATAGAACAAAGCACTCTGTACTTAGCCCTAGAGTTTGGTTCTTTGGCTCAGTTTCCCAACCGTAGTAACTCTACTTCCCTGGAAGGGACCAGGTCTCAAGCTCCTTTCCACGGTCCTTAATACAGTCTCTTTGGCCAGCACAAATCCCAATTGCTTTGTGGTTTTCCAGACAGAAGAAGCAATAATACTTAGTGAGTGTTACCTACGTACCAAGCGGGTCCCAAGTGTTTTATACACATCATGTATAGTCCTCATGCTAGCTCTGGGGAACAGACACCACACTGCTGCACCCCTACTTTACAGGTGAGAAAAATGAGGTGCAAAGACAGTTCAGATCCCACAGCTAGCAAGCAGGACTAGAGTCAGAACCTGTGTTTTTAACAGCTGCACTGGCCTGCCTCTTAAATCCCAAGGAAGGGACAAGCAAGCAAGAGACCAGGCCCAGTTCATGCCACCATGTTCTCTGTTCTAAAAGCAAAAGTACTGAAGACCTTCACATCACGGTTCTTGTCCGTTATCTGTCAATCCTCCTGATACCTCCTCCATACAATGGTGTCCCTTCTAATAGGCAGGGTGGTCTTCCCCTGTACCCCACTTTTCTCACCTATAAAGTAGAGGTCCAGCAGTTGGATGTCTATTCCACAGGATTAGTAAGCCAGGTAACACACAAGGCAGCTGCCACATTGCCTCCCCAGTGGAGGTCCCCGCTCCAGCCACTGGCCTCGCCAGCCATCTGCCTACTGACATGGCCTTGAGTGGATTGTTGCTGGGTGATGAAGGAGGCTCATTCTGACACCTGGCTCTCCCTGCAGTTTGCAGATGGGGTCTACCTGGTGCTACTCATGGGGCTCCTGGAGGGCTACTTTGTACCCCTGCACAGCTTCTTCCTGACCCCAGACAGCTTTGAACAGAAGGTAAGGGGGATGGGCCTTGGGGAAACCCATAGCCCACATCTTATCTATACTGGGCATTTCTAGAAAGAGATGGAAGTTGCCTTCTGACCAGGCCTTTGCTAGTTGAATGGAGCCTCTCTAATAATAACTGGGCTTGGCATGAACCAACCACCTGCAGCCTCTAGGCATACTGAGCACTGTTCTTTGCCTTTTGTGTGTCCCTGCTTCCCTAGCCTTGTGCTCCTGCAGACACACAGCTGCCCTTGTTATGTCAGAGGTAGCGTGGAAGGTAGCTCCAGGGCCAGTCAGCCCTGATCCATATACATATAATGTGTGTATGTATGTATAAGTGTCTGTGTACACATGTGTGTTTGGGTACCATGGAGCCCAGAAAAGAGTATTGTATCTCCTAGAGCTGGCATCTGTGAGCCACATGGGTGCTAAGAACAAAACTCAGGCCTCTTAACTGTTGAGACATCTTTCCAACCTCTGATTCTTTTCTATTTTGATAGAAGAAAGCGGAGCATTTGAGACACAGGTTGTACTGTAGCCCAGACTGGCCTGGAACTTGCGTTATAGTGAAAACTGGTCTCAAACATACAGCAGTACAGTGGTGCATGCGTGCATGCTGCTATAAACTCAGCTGAGATTCACCTCTAGGCCTTTCATAAGTTGGTTTGATTTGAGCGTATCCTGGTTCTGCAGCCCCTCAGGAGCAGCCATTATCCTACTTGACAAAACAAAAAGCATTTAGCCCAAGGCAGAGGTCCCCTTGAGCACGCCTTACCTTCTGACCCTAGCAAATGTAAGCCCTGTTATCCTTGAGTTTGAAGGCCTCCTCAGTTGATGCAAGAATGGGGTGGTGCAGAAAGAGCCTCTTGGTAGTGGCTAAAGTCAGCATGGCTACTCTCAGCATGACCAGTCCCCTTCTATAGCTCAGGCCCACAGCTATGGTGCTCAGCTCCTAAGCTTCCCAGGGACTGGTCCTAGGGTGCTGGGGTTCCAGGGTGCAGGATGTATGCAATGACATATCCACCGTGTCTGTCTTGCCAGGTCCTGAATGTCTCCTTTGCCTTTGAGCTCATGCAAGATGGAGGGCTGGAGAAGCCTAAACCCCGGCCAGAAGGTACTTACTTTCTTTGCCCTTCCCTGGGTCTGGGACAGTGGGGTGGGACCTTCATTTATGGAATCTGGGGGACAAATAAAGCAATCTCCCAGTATGTATGGCCAGTTGGTTCTAAAGCCCTCCAAGGATACTCAAGCCCCTTATGTAAGATGATTTGGTATGTACATAGAATCCAGTCACTCTCCTGCATGCATTCGGCCACCTGTGCACAGTTAACTGCATCTATTACCATGTAAGTGTTAAGGAAAGAGTTGTTATGTGACTTTGTTGAAGAAACAATGGCAAGGGAAAATTTTGACCTGTTCAGTACACATACAGTGTGTGTGTGTGTGTGTGTGTGTGTGTGTGTACCCATATACACACAAAGGCCAGAGAAAGGCGTCGAGGGTCTTCCTCTATCACTTTCCACTTTATTCCTTTGAGGCAGGGTCTCTCCCTAAGCCAGGAACTTTTGGGTTTGTTTTGTCTTATTTTTCCCAGTGAGGCTGGCAGCCAGCAAGCCACAGCAATCCTCCCACAGCGTGCAAGGCCACTCCCAGATTGCTGGGGATACGAACCCCGATCCTCATGGTTGTGCAGCATACACGCATAACCACTGGGCCATCTCTCCAGCCCTGAAAACTTCCGGGAAATATTTTAGTCACACTGTCGTCTGAATGTACACGCATGGGTACAGAGGGTTGGCTGTGTGAGATAAGGGCCGAGCAGAAGAGAGTGATCGGGTACACGTGGACTGCTTGTGCTTGGCTGTGTGTGCGCGTGTTGGAGAGTGGGAGGCGTGTCATTGTTGGCCATTATCCTTGCGTCACTTGCTGCAGTGTTCCATGTAATCAGTGCTGTCGGGTTGACGCTGGCTGCAGATGATGCCTGTCAAGTTGAGGAGGTCGGCAGCAGAGTCTTATGCGTGCACCTTCCTGCTCTCTGAAAGACGTGGGGACGAGCAGAGGTTGTGGCTTCTACCCTGTGTTGCTTTGTTGCCTTCAAGCCAAGGTCTGCCTCCCAGCCCCTGCACCCACAATGCTGGCACTTGTCTAGCCAGCCTGGAACCCTGCGCGTCATTGTACACAGTAAAGGCAAGATCACCCCTGCCTTCCAGGCTCCTGCCACCAACCAGAGGAAGGAAAGCATCACTGGCTGGCTGCACATGTAGCGTGAGAATCCTGGCAGTGGTCGAGGCAGAACACAGCAGGAGGCTGTGGGGTTGAAGGAGGGGCCCTTTTCTGCCTGGGTACAGTAGGGGACAGTGCGATGGACCCAAGGACAGTCAGAACAGAAAGACTGGCAAGAACCATGATTGACATCAGGATGAAGGAATGAGCCACAGGCCGAGTCAGGGACAGGGACTTAAGTTTGTGGCTCTTGCTGGCCTGGATACCATCAGCTCCAGTGGACAAAGCTCGGTGCTTTGCTTCCTTTCATTCCCCCTTTGTCTCATTCTGTGGTCTCCTCTAGGGTAGAACCTCTGGGGTGAAGATGCCCCGGGAGCACTCTCCTGACAGGACAAGGTTCTTTAGCCTGATGCCCTTACTGATGAGCTTGAGCATCCTGCAGCAGCCCCAGCAGCTGACTTAGAGAGCACCAGCTTCACTTTCTTGTATTTTGGGTTGTGAGCCTAGCCTTTAATGGCTGAGCCATCTCTCCAGCCCCAGTTTCATTTGCTGTGGTTAGCTCCTCGAACTGCTTCATGGAAACTTCCAGCCTACGGACTGGAGAGACTTGTTCTGATATGTTGGTGTTTGGGCCTTTGTTTCCCTTTAGATGGGGAGAATTTCCCAGTGTAGTCTATAGGACTGTTTCGGTGTATAGAGAAATTTAGAATGTGATTATTGACCCACTTAATCTGAAACTTCCCGAGCAATGGCAGTGGAAAAACACATGTATCTTATTTGTTGTTGCCCTGGGCATCGTGCCCATGCAGAAAATTTCCAGTGCATAAAGGGGGGCTGGAGTGGTGCTCTGTGAAGCTGGACTCTGTGAGCAGCAGATCCCAGCATTCCCTCTGGCTTCCGTGCTTCCACCTGGGCGATGTGGCACTGCAGACATTGTAATTGTTTTGAGGATGTCTCCAGAGCAGAACACCGTGGTGGAGGCATCTCTCTCATGGCAAAGATTCTGAGGCCAGGGCTTTTCAGAGCTCTGTAATCCCCATGAAACATCTCAGACTTCTGCCACCTGGGCTTCAGAGCCTCTCGGTGACAAGTCAAACTGAGGGTGAGCATCACATCCATAACCAATGGAGGGGCTGAAATACTGGGTGAGGAACCCCGTTACACAAGAAGCTGGGGTAGGAGGGCTGCGGGCTAAAGGCCTGTCTGGGATTAGAGAGTGATTCCAGGCCAGCCTGGGCTACCTAGCTAGTTCAAGGCCACCCTGGGCAATTTAGTGAGACCCTGTCTCAAACTAACATGTAAAATGAAGGCTGGGGATATAGCTCAGTGGTAGAACACTGGTATAGGACCTCGCTTTAATATCCGGTACGGGTGAGAGAGGGAAGGAGGGAAGAGATGAGGAGAGGAAGGGAGGGGAGAGGAGGAAAATCAAGGAGGAGAAACAAGAAAAGGGAATATTGGTTTAAGGTTTGTTATTGGGGTGTACACATCCTCAGAAGCACGTTTTGCTGTTCCCACCATTCAGGTGGACTCATCATGAATATGCTCAAGATCCCAGTGTTGTACCCCGGCTGGGACTCAGGAGAAGTGCCATGCAGTCAGAATCAAACTGTGCACAGCCAGCACATGGGTGGCATTTGCAAACCACAGGGGATGTAGGGGTCTGCTAGCTGGGACAGGCTATGTGTGAGCATCGGCTGATGGCAGAGCAATTCCCTTGTCACCTCTGCATGGGTGGGCTTAGCCTGTGCCCAAAAATGTGAACGCTTCCCCAGCCCCTTCCCCATAGCCCTGGATTACAGTGTGCAGAGCTGACAGTGACAGCTTCCTCAAATTCTGGTCATCACAAAGGTATAGAGCCGTAGAAACCACAAGGGTAAATGGTCACAGCCATGTTGGAAACTGTCTTTGTCTGATGTTGTTGGGTATCTCTAACACCTTGCATGGCAAGCAAAATATCACACGTGCTGAGAGTCCCATCCTGCATTTTAATCTATACACATTACCTTGGCAAAAGGAATGTGACAGACCCTTCAGATCATTCCAGGAGCCCCACATCATCACAGTCATCCTGACACGCTGTGAGAATGTCAGTGTGGTCGGGCATGAGGAAAGCTTGCCTGGCCATTGCCGCCTAGAAGGTGGAAAGGGTCTATAAGCCAGGGCGTGTGGGCAGACTCCTTGGCGGAGCAAAGCCAGCGGGAAGGGTTCTGCACTGAGTCATAGAAGCTAAGTCAGCACCTTGGTTACATCCCAGAGAGACTGATAGGGGACTTTTAACCCCAGAACTGGCAGGTACTGGGAGGTGACAAATCTGTGTCGTAGGCCACCAGATCTGAGATTATTTGTTACAGTAGGAATAGGAAGGAAGCACAGCCAGCGGCCCTACAGTTCCTCTCACAGGTATGCACCACCACAGGCCAGGAGAGACATTGGTGGTGATGTTGTCCATCACTGCTTCTGTGCAATCAGAAATCCCACTACTTGTAACGTCCCATGCTGGGATGACAAAGTTTCCCTAGAGCCCACATGGTAGAAGGACAGAACCTGCTCCCTAAAGTTGTCTTCTAATTTCCAATCCTACACACACAAATAGATGATGTAATAATAAGAATAAGAATAATAATGTACTGTAATGTTTTCAACATGGGTAGTTCTTGAATAGATGGTATCCCTGGTCCCTGGGAGAAGAGGAGCTGAGGAAGCCTTCCTAGGCCCAGGGCTGTTTTCTCTCTCCTGTTGACTCTGACTTGGTTCTCCTCAGCCTCAGCCTACTAGACAACCAGTGCTGACGGGTTCTGACTCAGAGGCCCACAGTTCTGGCTTTTGTTCCCAGAGAGTGGTCCTGGACAGCCCACGCAGGCACACTGCCTGTGAGCTGCTCTTCTCCCAAGTCATTCAACCAGGGCTTTGGCGGACTCTGCTTACATAGCACGAGGTCTCTGTAGATTCGCAGGCACCCACAGCCTTCCATCTGCTGAGATAGCTCAGTCTCTGGGTAGCCTGCTAATCTGCCTGGATCCGCTTGAATGGCCAGTCATCCGCTCTTTTGGTGAGAGCATATGCTAAGCAGTCGCCCCTTCATCCCTACATATACCTGATAGTGGTGACAGGGATCAACTCAGAGAGACTAAAGAAGCGGGCCTTCTCTAGGAATAGCAACCCCTGCTGCTCTACAATGTGCAAAGACGCAGCTGTCTGCAGTAATAGCGCTGTTAGTGAGCAGAGTGGGAAAACTGGAAGGAAACCGTGTGTGCTTTAGTTTGTGCTGGGCATTCTTCATAAAGTTGTTGCCTGGTTTTACCAGTAAGAAAATGGTCAGAGAAGTTGGCCACGAGGATCTCATGGGGCAGTGGAGATGAGCATCAACCCCTCGTGGACATTAGGTTGAAATAAATCCTCCTCTGCTGAGCATTGACTTGACCTGTCAACGTCAGAGCCCACCTGACTTTAACAGGCACAGGCAGTTTAGAGTGGTTAAGAGCACTTCCAGCCCTTTCTAGAGGACCCGGGTTTTGTTCCCAGCACCCACATCAGGCAGCACAAGCCTGTATAACTCAGTTCCAGGGCATCTGATGCCTTCTGGCTTCCATGGTCCCTGCATACATGCAGTATATGTTCAAGCATTTAGGTACACATACAAACATTACAGAGAGGAGTGGGGTGAGAAAAGACGACTCCCCAGAATCCGTGTATACCTGCCTTACCAGAGCTATCCCAATGTGCACCCACAGCTTCCTGCTTCTGCCTGTTCTCATACTGTGAGCCCTCCCCCTACCTGTTCATAGCCCGGCAGGAGTGGAAAGAATCAGCCCAAAGTCCATAAAGCTGCACTTGGAGGAGGTGATTCCAATGGGACTTGGGGACACACAGACAAGATAGCATGACAAGGCTCTGCCACCAGCCAGAGTTTCTGATGGAGACTAAAATGGGGGCAAAAATGGAAACGTTGGGTTCCGTGTCTCTGTAGTTGTCCCAGGAGCCCGTTCTCTATCAGCGAGGGATTTGGGTGTGCATCTGGACACAGCTGGAGTAGAGCAGGGTTGGGTGGCAACCAGGACACCAGAATCAGACATGAGGGAACTCTAAGACAGTCTACAGCTTGGGACCCTCAGCTTGCAGCCATTGAGTGCTTGAGTCTGGGCTTCAGTATTCATGACTGTTGGAGCTGAAGCCACAGCCATAAGAGCCTCAGGGCCAAGGGAACCCCCACCCAACCCACCAGGGGCTCGGACTTTCCACTCTTCCTGTCTTGATGGAATTTGGGTCCTTTGGACCAGCACACAGCCTTCTCCCCAGTGGCTCTGTGCCATCTCTCTCATCTTGGAGCCCACGCAAGCTATTGATTTGGGTCATGCTTGCCTCATGTGACCCACACACTTATACCTTTAAATATCATTATTTTTTAAAATGACACAGGAGCCGGGCGGTGGTGGCGCATACCTTTAATCCCAGCACTCGGGAGGCAGAGGCAGGCGGATCTCTGTGAGTTCGAGACCAGCCTGGTCTACAAGAGCTAGTTCCAGGACAGGCTCCAAAGCCACAGAGAAACCCTGTCTCGAAAAACCAAAAAAAAAAAAGAAAGAAAGAAAGAAAAGACACAGGAGCAGAGATGACTCTCCAACCTAGGTCAAGAGAGGAGGAATGGAATTCTCCACATGCCCTGTGCCTTCCTTACCATAGCTCAGACCTCTCCCTGCCCAGCTTCCCCCTCTCTAAGGGCACCTGCTGTCCTGACTTACTCATCAGCAGCCCCTGCCACCCTTGTATTGTTTGGAGGGGTTCGCCATTCCATTTTTTGTGTGTATTCCTAGGTAACAGGATTCATTTTTAAAAGTCTCCCCTTGTTTGCTCTGGTGTTTCATAGGATGGCCCGCTGAGTAAACGCAGAGGGGAGGAAGGTGGAGGAGAGTGCAGAGTAGGGGGGCACCCTGAGAAGTGGGTGGCTGGGAAGTAGGCGGATTAGTGGGTGGAAGGAAGGAAGAAGTTAGCACCCAGCCTCCCTCTGCCCTGTGCAGGCCTGTGCCCTATTTGGTGCCTCCCTTCTTGAAGGCCCCTCCATCTTACTCTGGATAGCTCAAGTGTGATTGTTGTCTGCCTTCTCCTCCTCCACCACCTTCCTCCTCCTCCTCTGCCTCCCAAGTGCTAGGATTAAAGGAGTGTGACACCACACCCTGCTCAAGTGTCCCCTTCTTCACAAACACAGCACTGTGGTGAAGGTGAGGCAGGGGAGAAGAGCCTTAGGGACAGATGAGGCCAGACATAGCCAACACCAACACCCTTCTCACCTGGAGCTGCTGTGTCCATAGTGAAGTCACACTCCTGGGTGACAGCCTTATTTCTATGGGGCTGAAACCCTAGACACTGGCCCCTTCTTCCCTTCTTGCTTGCTTGCTCTGAGTCCTTGCTACACACCTACTCGTCTGTCCACATGCGCCTGCCCCTGATGGCCGTGAGTCCCATCAGAGGACCACACTGGGCAGGTGCATGATGGATGATAGGGGCCTTATTTGCCTACTTCTCCGAAGTGGCCCACAGAAGCCACTGATGAGTTCTGTCTCTCCACAGACATTGTCAACTGTGACCTGAAGTCCACGCTACGAGTGCTCTACAACCTCTTCACCAAGTACCGGAACGTGGAGTGAGGAGCTGGGCTGCCTACCGCTGCCCGGCCCCTTTCGCTGCAGGCCATCTGGACCAGCTTCCCAACTGCGTTGCCCTGCTTGCTCCTGTCTCTTGCTCTATGCTCCCCCACAAGCCCAGCGACCACCCAGAGATAGTGGACATTAAAAGCAGTAAGGAAATGGCCACTAACCCAATGAGCTAAAATGTCTGTAGGCCCTGAAGACTTACCTAGTGGTGACTTGGGAAATTGTCCCCCATTCAAATGCAGGCCCTAGATGTCCCTCCACGTGCTGTGGGCATCAGCACAGCCTAGAGACTGACCCCCAGAGCACAGAAATAAAGGTCAGAGTTAGTCCCCACATTAAGGGAGGTTTCTGCTGTGCTCAAGTTCGTTAGCCTCATGCTGCCATTAAAGGAGATATCATTCTCCCCTTTTATAGATGAGGAAAACTGAGGCTCAGAGGTTCACTACTCATTATCATGTATTTTTCCTCTTGGGGCAACTTACTGGTTAATAACTGGTCAATAACTGGTCAACTGTATTCCATTCTGTGTGTATCCTGAAGTGTGTACGTGCTTGCCTTACCGGCATATATATACCCACTTCCTCTCGCAGACAAGACACTATGGTTGCACCCTAGGGCAGGCCAGGTCAGGGCTGGGTGATTCGCACTAAAATTGCCAAATTGAATTTAACACAATTAATACCGTGTGTGTGTGTGGCAGGAGCCGCGTCCCTCAAATCCTTTGTACAAATGAAAATTACCCTTAATTCCTTCAGATTGGTAATAAGCCCACGCTCCGGTTGCAGGATGACATTTGGGAAGGGTTCTGTTTGGAATTAATAGAGTGCCCATTTCGCAGCCTTTTTGCTTGATTGCATGTAATGGATGTGCCCTATATTTTCCTGCAAAATAAGTACTCGATTCATTATCGTTAGGCAAATGTAGAGTATACTCGCGCATGGCAGAGAGCTGGGCACAGACCTATTGGAGCATCGCCTGAGAAGTAGGACTCATCAATGGGGACCCTTGAACTTTAAAAGAAAGAGACCTCCTTTTTGCCTTCTAATTGGTCATTTGGACCATTCTGGCTAAGTCTGCCCACATGCAATTACTGGCTAATTCCAGGCGAGGAAAATGTCAGTTTTTTAAACCAAAGCTCAGCATCTAGTCTCCTCACTTGGGTGACTCAAGGGCTGGTTTGTATCTCCTCAGGCAAACATGACTTGAAAGGAAAGTTTTGCTGTGCTAGTCTGCATCCAGGTCCAGTAGAGAAAACAAAGGGGCTGATGGGTAGATGGGGGGGGTCAGACCTAAGGGACAAGAAGTGGGGGTGGGAAGCTGGATATTAGTGTGCTTCGTGTGGGGGATACGCTCAGAGACAGCTGCAGGTACAGTCCCTGGCCCTTGTGCTGTTCAATTGAGACGGCCTTGGGACAGTGACCTATGCTACTGCTGTCCTCAGAAAACTCTCAGAAATATGCCAGAGCAATGCCAGCTTGGGGTGCCTCCTCCAGCAGTGGGTGACCGCTTGTCACTCCTTAGTTACGTTTCTCACTGCAACAAAATAGCCTGACAGGAGCATTTAAGGGAAGAAGGGCTTGTTTGGCTCTTGGTCTAAAGGCACAAGGCCTATCGCGGAAGACAGAGCATGACAGCAGGAGACACCGTGGTAGGAAGAGCATGCAGCCAGGCTTCCTCCCCTCACATCGTGTGAGAACAAGGCGAGAGCAGACAGGCGGTAGGGCTGAGCTATGAAACCCAAAGACCCTGCTCCAGCGACCTCTGCCTCCTAAAGGGTTTCACAGTTTTCAAAACAGTGCCACCAACTGAGAACGACGTGATCAAAATGAGCCTGTGGGGGACATTTTCCACATTCGAAATGAAACATCTAGTAAAGCCTTCCCTGCTTTGAGGGTTCGCCAAGATGGCTTTCCACAACATTCCAAGTGCTGTTGTTCCCTTTTGTACTGACCATCCAGGGCAGCTCAGAACCCAAAACTTGTAGACCCACTGTGCTCCTCCCCGACTCCCTCATTGTGGGAATTGTTACTCTGCGCTGTGAACATCTAAGATGTGAAGGGAATTTTACTGTCTTACGTTGATCTGTGTGGACGAACAGAATTCTTTTTTGCATAACTAATGAAATGCCATATTTTCATTAGGATTAATGTTGGTCTCCCGCTCTTTTAAATTCCTGGTAGAAAATTGAGAATAGCAGCTGCCTAGCCACTGAGGCAGAATGAATGAGAGGCCTGCATCCACTGAGCACACTTCGCTCGTGGGACTGTGCCTTGCTGCTGTCCCTGATGTTCAAGCCGTTAGTACACAGTACCTCCTGAGAGCACTCCTTTAGGGCCTCATATTATCTACAGTAGGAAACCACACCAGAACTCAGAAGGTTTCTTACTAGCATGTCAGTGTACCCAACAACTGGGCATTGGGACTAAGGTCTTTGACTCAGTCCAAAGTCCCCAGGCTTGGGTCTGGTTTTACAACCCTGTCATCTCTGGAGATGGGTGTTTTCCTCTGGATTCTAGATCACGTACCTCAGACATGACCGAGGTTTTGAAGGAGAAAAAGGCATCTTTACTATTAGTAACCAAACAGCCTTCCTCTCCTAGGAAAATGGAGAGAAAAAAGAACTGAGAGGAGAATCCTCCAGGCTCACAGTTTGAGGGTGCCAGGAGGGGAGGGTGGAACGGTGTGCAGCGGGGTGTGAGGTCGGATGCAGGCAGGAAACAGAGAGATGCATGCTGGCGCTCGGTCTGCTGGTTTTCTACTGAGTCTGGGATCCCCAACCTATGGAGTGGCACCACCACAGGGTGAGTCTTCCCACTTCAATTAATCATCATTCTTAATAGTTGATACATAAGTAACACAGAATTCAAAAAGCAGGAATGATATCTGATTAAAAAAAAAAGCAAACCTAAGTATCCATCTCGCCTCTTCCCCATCAGCCTCCATCCTCCAAGGAGATGACTCTTTTGATCCATTTCTTCTGCATGATTCCAAAAATACTCTGTGCAAATAAAGCTGAATGTACATACAAAAATCTTTGTTGTGCTTTTTTCCAATATAGATATCCTGTTATATATACGTTCCTATGCGTTGTTTTTCATTGTGTTAAATCTTGGAGATCGTCCTCCATGAGACATTGAACAATGTTCTAATCTTCTAAACTGTATCTCATAAAAATGGGAATCTGAGTGCATCATTCATGCAAAAGCATAGCTCTAGTCTGCACAAGGTAGGACGGAACCCCAGCCCAAGGCGGAAGCAGCATCCTCAGCACAGGACCGGCAGCCTCCTCCAGGAACTGAATTTTTCCAAGTCTTCCTTTGGAACATGATGGTAAATCGTGTGTAATTTTTTTCTTGTGGCTGATGATCTGCAGTTGGGACCCAGAGTCTTATACATGTTAAACATCCTCTACTGCAGAGTCTCACACACGTGCACACTCGTGCACGCGCACACACACCCCAATTGTATATAATTTGATTAAGGTTTCATTTTTGTACATAATTAGGTCAACTAATTGGCAATTGACTAAGAAAGCCTTTTAAAGGTTACTGCATCCCCTGCAATATGGTGCGGTCCAGCTGCCTGCCAGGCTATAAGAAAAGACACATCTCCCGTGTGAAGATGGACTGGACATACCCCAAGTCTCAGCAAACACTTCTTCATCGGCCGCTCACCAGTGCAGCCTTGAGTTGCTGGCAATTTCCAGCCGCTGCCATGGGGACTTTTTAATTATGAATCAGCATTGTCATTATCAGCTCATTTTGTTGTGGGTTGCTTGGTTAACCCTACAGAGGATATTGAAGCTTATTTACATCAACAGAATTCCAGGGCTGTAATTTTCCAATAACCAGACTCTCCAACATGTATACATTGTGGTTCCCGTATGACTCACCCTTCTCCAGTGTGAGAGCACTGTATACATCATTCCCTCCCTGCCCCCCCAATTAGCACTCATTTATTTTTCCACTGGAAAATGAGACTAGATGGAGTCCATAGGTCAGATGGTTTCATGCTGCCTAAGGAGCAAGCTATTTGAGACTTGTTGCCTTTGATGGCAGCCTCACCTCAGGAATCTAAGCTGGATGCCCCATCCTGCTCTTGCAAGAGGAATATATTCTCACACCTCCTCAAATCCCAACAGTGCACACAATCTCTCCTATCAGATTCACTTGGATCTACTGGACAGTAACAGGACAGTCGTGCAAACATGAGAGCAGGAGAATCACCCTGAGGTACAGTGCCGCGTGATTGATTGACACACTCACGAGCTATAGAAAAATTTAAGAAAAATATTTTTCATCGCCTGATGAAGGTTAATATCCAGGAGGATGCCTATATGTTTTTCTTTGGGTTCACCTTCTTATTTAGCTTCTCTAGGATCACGAATTATAGGTTCAATGTCCTTTATTTATGGCTAGAAACCAATTATGAGTGAGTACATCCCATGTTCCTCTTTTTGGGTCTGGCTTACCTCACTCAGGATAGTGTTTTCTATTTCCGTCCATTTGCATGCAAAATTCAAGAAGTCCTTGTTTTTTACTGCTGAGTAGTACTCTAATATGTATATATTCCATACTTTCTTCATCCATTCTCCCATTGAAGAGCATCTAGGATGTTTCCAGGTTCTGGCTATTACAAACAATGCTGCTATGAACATAGTTGAGCATATACTTTTGTTGTATGATAGGGCATCTCTTGGGTATATTCCCAAGAGTGATATTGCTGCGTCCAGGGGAGGGTTGATCCGGAATTTCCTGAGAAACCGCCACACTGCTTTCCAAAGTGGTTGCACAAGTTTGCATTCCCACCAGCAATGGATGAGTGTACCCCTTTCTCCACAACCTCTCCAGCAAAGGCTATCATTGGTGTTTCTGATTTCAGCCATTTTGACAGGTGTAAGATGGTATCTCAAAGTTGTCTTGATTTGCATTTCCCTGATCGCTAAGGGAAATGCAAATCAAGACAACTTTGAGGAGACAGAGACAGAGACCCACATTGGAGCACCGGACAGAAATCCCAAGGTCCAAATCAGGAGCAGAAGGAGAGAGGGCATGAACAAGGAACTCAGGACCGCGAGGGGTTCACCCACACACTGAGACAATGGGGATGTTCTATCGGGAACTCACCAAGGCCAGCTGGCCTGGGTCTGAAAAAGCATGGGATAAAACCGGACTCCCTGAATATAGCAGACAATGAGGACTACTGAGAACTCAAGAACAATCGCAGTGGGTTTTTGATCCTACTGCACGCACTGGCTTTGTGGGAGCCTAGGCAGTTTGGATGCTCACCTTACTAGACCTGGATGGAGGTGGGTGGTCCTTGGACTTCCCACAGGGCAGGGAACCCTGATTGCTCTTCAGGCTGATGAGGGAGGGGGACTTGATTGGGGGAGGGGGAGGGAAATGGGAGGCGGTGGCAGGGAGGAGGCAGAAATCTTAAAGAAAGGAAGGAAGGAAGGAAGGAAAGAAGGAAGGAAGGAAGGAAGGAAGGAAGGAAGGAAGGAAGGAAGGAAGGAAGGAAGGAAGAAAAATATTTTTAAATTTGTTTTTATTTTTGT
The DNA here is from genome assembly GCF_037038515.1 of Microtus pennsylvanicus. Lineage (NCBI taxonomy): Eukaryota > Metazoa > Chordata > Mammalia > Rodentia > Cricetidae > Microtus > Microtus pennsylvanicus. The sequence goes on from NC_134583.1 coordinate 53,532,820, forward strand.
ATATGTGTGAGTGTTTTGTCTGCAGTGTGTATGTTCCACATGCACACAGACCCTACAGAGGTCAGAAGAAGGCATCAGATCCCCTAGAACTGAAGTTCCAGATGGTTCTGAGCTACTGTGTGGATATTGGGAAGCAAACACGGGTCCTCTGGAAGAACAAGTGTTCCTAACCTCCCAGCAGTCTCCTCGGCCGAGAAAATGTGGTAGGGCATCCACAGGTTTGTGCCAGCTCGGGCTAACAGTCTCCTACAGAAGATATTTGAGCATTGACCAATTTGTGTATCTGGAAGTGGCTCTGGAGCCAGTTCCCAGGACACAAAAGGACAATCGTATTAATAACTATGGAAGTGGTCACATTTAGATTTGGGGGTCCAAAGAGGTTTGTGGAAATGTGCCATTCTAAAGTCCCACCTGCATCTCAGCTGCTGAAGTGAGGGACAACCCCCCCCCATTCACACAGCGCAAGGTAGGAGGAAGCTCGGTTACGAGAAAAGCTGGTGGAAGGGCCAGAATCCAGAGAGCTTGCAGAAAAAAGGAGCACCCTGTCACTCGGTAGAAGAATACAACATTTATCACAGCAAAAATGGAAACACCAACAGTTCAAGCCTTCCTGCTGCTATGTGGGGGACACTGACACACCCCTCTCCTCCCTTCCAAACATGGCTGCAGAGCAAAGAACTGGGAGAGGAGGTGAGGCTTCCATCACCCCACCTTCAGCCCCTAAGTGGCCTCAATCCACTGTCACCTCCCCAGAGGCTACAGAGACAGGGCTTTCTCCGGCCACCCTGATCTCTCTGCTGTCCATAGAAAAAGGCTTTGAGAGCCCACAGCCTGGGGGAGTCTGTGGGGATTAAATAAAGAAACGGAGACCCCTGGTGTTCCATGAGGACCAGTGCCCTAACCTCGCTTCAGAGGATGCCTGCTTCCTCCTCATGTGGCTCAAGGAATGCTATCATTCACCAGGGGTGGGAGTGCAGGCTAGCCCAAGATATCAAAATCCGCAGATGCTCAAGTGCTTCATATAAAATACAGCAATGTTTACATATGATCTTATGCAATGTTCCTGGGTGTTGTCCTCTTGTTACTTACAGACCTACTACACGACAGGCTTTGTGAGGAGGTCCGTGCTGTATTATTTGGGATCTTCTTATGCTTTAATACAGACAGTTTTTTTCTGCATATTTAAAAAAGCACATTTATTTGCTGTTTATTTATAGGGGAGGTGTGTAAGAACCTTCCACAGCATCCTTGTGATAGTCAGGGGACTGCTTGTGCGAGTCAGGTCTCTCCTCCCATCAGGTGGGTCTGGGGCATGAAACTCAGGTTGCCGAACTTGGCAACAAGTGCCTTTACCACTGAGTCATCTCTCAGTCCCTTTCCTGCACAGTTTTGAGATGCTGTTGCCTGAATGCATTGATGCAGAACCGACAGGTATGAACAGTTGGTGTATTAAACTCCTAGATGTGGGCTAAATAATTTCATTTCAGGCTGGCGAGATGGCTTCGGGACCAGCCATCAAGCTTCATGATTCAGGTTGGATCAACAAGACCAACATGGTGAAAGGGAAGAACTGAGTCCCCAGGTTCTCCTCTGATGCTCACAAACATGCTGCACATGGCCACACACATACAATAAATAAATGTAATTTGAAAAATAATTTGAACCGGGCAGTGGTGGTCCACGCCTTTAATTCCAGCACTTGGGAGGTAGAGGCTCTTAGTTCAAGGTCAGCCTGGTCTATAGAATAAGTTCCAGGACAGTCATGACTACACAGAAAAGCCCCATCTTGAAAAAAAAATATTTCCCCAATTCATTCTGACATGTATAATTTTCATAATGATATCACCTTATATAACATCTACCTAAAAAAGGGTCCCTATCAAAGTTTTGTGAAGATCTTCATTATTTGTTTGTTTGTCTGTTTTGGGGGAGTTGGTTTTTCAAGACAGGGTTTCTCTATGTAGCCCTGGCTGTCCTGGAACTCTCTTTGTAGACCAGGCTGGCCTCCTGCCTGCCTCTGCCTCCCGAGTGCTGGGATTAAAGATGTGCACCACCATGCTCGGTGAAGATCTGTTCTTTTCTCAGAGTATTTATGTTAGACATAGTAGTTCTGGCTGGTCTGGAACTGGATATGTAGCCAGGGATGACCCTGACTGGGATTATAGCGGGGCTCCATCACAGCTGGTAGTCTGCAGTACCGGGGGTGGGGCCCAGGGCTCCATGCACGCCAGGCAAGCATTCTGCCCCGCCAGCCCAACCTCTGGGAGCTCTGACGTGCTGAAATAGCCCTGGGAATCTCCACGTGGAGCTCCTGGGTAGGAGCAAGTTCAGTAGTGCCAGCCCCAGAAGCAACATTCTCCTTGGCACCCCATCCCCATCTCCACCCCCATATATTCTTGCCTCGCCCCACTGCCCTGGAGAAGCCTGCAGGTAAGCAGGTCCTGGCTTTGATGCTGCCCTCTGAAAGGGCACTTAGAGGAATCTGAGAAGTACCCATGAGTAAGATAAACGATGCTTTATCAGTGAAACAGACTTTTCATTTCTTTTTATCGATTTTTATGTTTTCACATCTTTGGATATGATCAGCTGGCCCAGGGCGGCATTCCAAGGCACACAAACGTCATTAAGGCAAGAGCATGAAAGAGTGTGATGTTTTATTGAGGCGGACAGGACAATAGATAAATATTTAATCTATCGCACATTTGCTCGGTATGGGAGCCGGCCTGGGCCCACGTGACTCCCCAGCTGTTCCGTGACTTCCTGGAAACCTCAACAATAGCCTGTTGCCCACCCCATGGGTGCCTGCCCTGGGCAAATATTTGTCGGTGTTTCTGAAACCAGCTCCTAGAAGCCTTTTCTTGCTCTGGCCACCAAGGACACCACATCTTCCCTTATTTGTTATGATACTAGAGGGGAGATGCTCTCGCTGACCAGGGCGTTTGGATGAAAGCCAGGAGCCATGAAGTGGCAAGCAATAATCATGCACTCAGCTAAGATCCAGGAGGCTGTGGACTCCCATCTCTTCTTGCTGAGTTCTCTGATCACTATAATATGTACGGAGGTTGTGATGGTCAGTTTTAATTGTCAACTTGACAGTCTAGAATCTGCTGAAGAAAGAGGAAGGTCTCAGTAAGGAATGGTTTAGAGAAGGTTGGCCTGTAGGCCTGCTGTGGGGCTTGTCTTGTGTTAATTGATGTGGGAAGTCCCATTACCACTCTGGGAAGCACCATTCCCTAGGCCGGAGATCCTAGACTGCATAAAAAGGAGGTGTGCATGCGTCATTGCTCCCTGCTTCCTGGCTACCCCTACCATGAGACCAGCTGCTTCAGGCTCCTGCTGCCCTGACTTCCCTGCCATGGTGGGTGGACTTTCCCTCGCACAGTGAGCCAGTGTAACCCCTTGCTCCTTTAAGTTGCATATATCACGATATTTCTGTCAAAGAAATAGGAAAAGAAACTAAGACACCCTACTGTCCTGCTTAGGAACTACATGCTGTCGCGGGCACAAAGACCTGAGATCAATCCCCAGAACGCATGGTTTCTTTGTTTGTTTGTTTGTTTTTATTTTTGTTGAAAAAAAATTCTGCCCCCTCCTCCCACTCCTCTCCCCCACTCCTCTCCCGACTCCTCTCCTCCTCCCTCTGGAGTCTGAAGAGCAGTCCAGATGGATTCCCTGCCCTGTAGGAAGTTCAAGGTCCTCCCCCCTCCATCCAGGTCCAGGAAGGAGCAGAAGGAGGGAGAACATGAGCAAGGAAGTCAGGACTGCGAGGGGTGCACCCACCCACTGTGACAGTGGGGCTGATCTATTGGGAGCTCACCAAGGCCAGCTGGACTGGGACTGAATAAGCATGGGATAAAACCGGACTCTCTAAACATGGCAGACAATGAAGGCTGATGAGAAGCCAAGGACAATGGCACTAGGTTTCGATCCTACTGCATGAACTGGCTTTGTGGGAGCCTAGCCTGTTTGGATGCTCACCTTCCAGAAGCCATGTTTGAAAAAGGAAAAAAGTCGAGTAGCTGGTATGTGCTTGTATCCCAGAGCAGGGGAAGCAGAGGCTGATAGGTCCAGGGCCAGTCAGCCAAGTCGGTTGAGCAGTTCCAGGCCAGTGAGAGACCCTGTCTCAAGCAAGCCAGCAGGTGAACTGGGGAGATGGCTCAGCACAAAAGAATGCTGCTGCTGAAGCATGTAGGTCAAAGTTCAAACCCCCAAATCTTACAGAAAGAGCCAGGCAGGGGTGTACTCTTGTAACCCCAGCACCATAGGGGCAGGAAAGAGAAAGGGAGGTCACTAGGGGTTTGTTGGCTGCCAACCTAGCCAAAAATACAGTGAAGTCCCGGCTCAGTGAGAGATCCTGGGTCAAGGAATAAGAGAGAGAGCAACAGGGTAGGGCTCATCCCTCTGGCTTCCATTCATAGTCATAGGAGCACACATACACACGTACACAGACACACACACAGAGATACACACACACAGGCACAGACATACGCAGACACACACAGACGCAGACATACACAGACACACACAGAGATACACACACAAAGATACACAGATACACATACACACACAACACACACATACACACAGAGATACACATACACAGGCACAGACATACGCAGACACACAGATACACACACAGAGACACACACAGACACAGACATACACAGACACACACAGAGATACACACACACACAACACACACATACACACAGAGATACACACACACAGAGTAAATACATAAATATTTACCCAGGGTGAAAGCGGGGAAGATGGGGATTGGGCAGGTAGCTCAAGGGCGAGAGAGAGAGCTTCTTTAAGAGACAGGGCTGATAGCTGGGCATGGTGGTAGGTGCTTTTAATCCCAGCACTCAGGAGGCAGAGGCAGGTAGATCTCTTTGAGTTTGGGGCCAGTCTGGTCTACAAAGCAAGTTCCAGGACAACCAGGGCTACACAGAGAAATACTCTCTTGAAAAACAAAGACAAAAAAGAGAGACAGTGCTGCTTACCCTGGCAGCCTCAGGAAAGGGACTCGGCAAACTCAGTCACAGTTCCTCTGTTCCTCTAGGTCACCAGGGATAAAGAAGGAGGCGTAGGGGCTTCAAAGCCACCACCAAGCTACACACTAAAAGAGACAATGATGACCTACCCAGAGCAATCCCCCGTAGCCAGTCTGGAAAAGCCCTTCCCAAGGGGAACACCATGCCTTCCTCAGAGAATCCAGAAACCCAGGTCCATGAGAGTCATGGCTGTGCTCACCCTTC